>NC_072795.1:99202500-99827500 GCF_028583425.1 Eublepharis macularius
TACCAAAATTTTTCAGTATTCAGAAAAAGTTTCTGTAATACTGAAAAAAACCGAAACGGCCCTGATTCGGTATTTTTAACCTAATCAGAATACCGAATTGCACACCCCTAGTTTGGATTATAGGGTCTAAAAGGGCATAGCTGCCAGGTCTCCTGTTCTGGCGGCACACCCCCTTCCTAGCAGCCCCTATTTTCTACTGCAGCTTTGCAGGCTGGTAGGGGTGAAATTTACATTGCTCCAATGCCATGATAGGACTTCTGGTGTGAACAAAGTTGTTGTTGTGGTGTAACTAGGTAAGAGACTTTAAAGAATTGCAGGTTTTTAAACAAGTTGGTATATGCAAATGAAAAGACCTGTGTTCGGGTTTCTTCATCTGTTGTGCCTATAAACTGAGTAGTACATACTATACATTAAGTGGAATTTGTTGAGTATTTGTTGAGTATGGTAAGCAAAAATTTTAGGTACAAATAAATGCACATTACAAAGAAAGAAAAATGTAGTTGACCTAGATTGTCATTATTAAGTAGTCAACCAGCTGTTAAATGGAAGGGTACCAAATTATTACTAACACAGTGGCACCCAGCACTGTATGGTTCCATAACCTATTAAAAATAATGTAGCTTCTCTAGATATGATGGAAGTGTGGGCAGCTAAAGACCTGTTGGGCTCAGTCCTTTTAGGAGTTCATTCCAGTCCCATGTGGGCAATTGCAGTCTGCAAAGATATTATAATGAAAGCTTTGCTTCCAGGGTATTGGATTCCTTCAATTATTCTTTCTGTTTCATTGAGAAAGAAGTTAATTCATCTCTTTACACCTATGGTGCCTTCCTCAGCAAAGTCTGTCAAGAATCATCTTGATTAAGCTGGTAAATGCCAAGGTCATATGTGTTTCTTATTACTCAAAAGTGTACAATTAACTATGTAAAATAATGTTTATGAATCATTGCTTGCAAGAAAACCTTAACAGATACAATAGCAACTTGGAGAAACTGAGTTAGATCACAGTAACACAAAGTAAACAATTTTTTTGCTCGGCATCACTTTCTCCTTCCCCTCATGTAAATCAGGGATATAGGGCACATTATCAGGTTTTGTCAGAATTGATGTACCGTGCAGGTCTTCCATAGAATTTGTAACGTCATATAGTGGTGAAATTTATTTTACTCAAATTCTTTGGGAAATATTCTTGTAAAATCTGAAATTGCACTCTTTTCTTTTGTTGTTTAGAGGTTGTGGAACATGTAACATTTTAAGGTTTTTTTACTGCTTCCACTTGATAATATGACTCTCATAGCTGCTGTGACTACAGAGGCATCTGCAGAGCTAATGGACCAGTCACATGGTAAATTTCCATTCATTTCCCTGCCCCAGTCTTATGTGACTGCCAACTCCCCCTCCAGCCAACACCCCACTGGACGCTTTTGTAGGTCTTTTTCTTTAAACAGTAATAGATATATTGCTCCAGTGGCATGAGGAAGAGATGGTGGCTGTGGAGGTAACTGGGGTAGGAAAAATGGTGCCGTTGTGAATGAGACTGGAAAAAAATCTGCACTTTCCCATTCACATGGCATCCATCTTGCTTTGACTGCGATATTCCCAAAAACATCATAGCAAAGCAAGTTAGGAAAGTTCACAGAAAAGAAGGGGGAGCGGAGAAGGTGCACAAATTTACCATGATACTGTTGGAAGCTCTAACCCCCACCCTCTGTGATTTCACAGTCCAGCTGGGCCTAGATACTTGTGTGGAAGCAACTTTTGTCTACAAATAAATTTTATACTGAATATGGATAAACCTTTTCTGATTTACTACTAATCCAAAAAAGACATTTAAACATTGGAGACCATGAAACACTGGGGAGGGAGACTGACATATGCTCTGCATGAGATGTCCATTCACTTCTGTATTAGTCAATTAAACACATGTGTAATGATCACATACCTCCAGTATGCATTGAATATTCCTGCATTGTTGAAAGAACCACCCTGCTTAAATGGAACGGTATGTGCCCATCAGTGACCCATCGGTCTGAATAGAAGTCCCTCTGATGGAATTATGTTTGCAGAAGAGATTGTAGTGATTTCTGCCAATCCCTCTCTTCTCCTGCAGATCCTGACTTTGCCCCCATCCTGTTTCTGCGAAACCCCTCCCCACCCCAAGAAGCAGGAGGCAAAAGTGGGAAAGTTCTACTCCATTAAGGGAGCAATCTTAAGCTGGCCTACTCAGCAGTAAATTCTATGCTATTCAATGAGACTTGCTCATGGGAAAGTGTCCTGGATATCACTGGATGTCTGTAGATGGTTGAATACTTGCAATTACCCTCTTAAATCTATTTTTTCTGCCTGCCTCTTTCTCTTGTTGAAAGCAAAGAAATGGTGTGAGCCTTTTCCCCAGTGGGTAATAACATTGTCTTTGTAGAAGAAAATCCATGCAGTAGTTTAGAACATAATTAGATGGTGATAAATATTAGCTTATGATATATTGGACTATTGGGGACAGTGCTGTCTTTTCTAACCAGCTTACCCTAAATTATTTATTTAGTTATGCAAGCTTTACTCTTCAGTTCAGTGGCTAATTTGCAGAATTGTTAAAGCAAAAGGGATCAGCAACCTCTTACTTTGTAATTATAATACTTTATGAATGGTAGGTAGCCCCGTGGCACAGAGTGGTAAGCTGCAGTACTGCAACCCAAGCTCTGCTCATGACTTGAGTTCGATCCGGGCGGAAGCCGGGTTCAGATAGCCGGCTCAGGGTTGACTCAGCCTTCCATCCTTCCAAGGTCAGTAAAATGAGTACCCAAGTTCCTGGGGGTAGAGTGTAGATGACTGGGGAAGCAATGGCAAACCACCCCATAACAAAAAGCCAAGAAAACGTCATGATGTGATGTCCCCCATGAGTCAGTAATTACTCTGTATTTGCACAGGGGACTACCTTTATCTTTTATGAATGGTAGAGACTTAAAATGAATCTGTAAATGTTGATATTGCGCACATACTTTGTTATGCTTCTAACATCTAAAATAAATGTGCTCAGTATGTGTAGGTGGAAAAGGGTGAGGGAAGAAAAAATTATCAGTCTGTGCAATATAGCATGGTTTTTTAATTATACTTGATAGTGGTTAAACACCTGTACAGGAGTACTATTGATCCCTAGTGATTGTTTGAATGGGCATGGCTTTGTCCATCCTACTGATAAGTTTCCGACTGAAGGCACTGCAGAGGGCTGAAGGGTAAAGGAATAAAAATGATTTAGCTAAGATAAATATGTGAAGCAGAAATATGTTCACTTCCCTAATTTTATTTGTTTGTTCTTAAGCCAGGTTTTACCTCAGGGTAAGACTGAATTTGTTCACTTAAATCTTTGTTAGAAATGGCCTGCACAAATCCAAACTGATGCTGTATGTAAGAGACAGCTGGTTGTCATGGTAACGGCAGTGCAGTTTTTAATTCCACTTGGTAAGTAATGCTGACACAATGTGGCTGAATAGACCATGGCTTAGCCTTTACAAATATATAGCATTATCCATGTCAAGGTTACACAATATAAAATAATATAGTTTCTCAGACACCTCTGGCATATCAGGTTGGCTTATTGATAGCAAACATTTTTATTAAATAGCAGACAATCTACTTCCATCAAAGGCAGTCAGAGAAATGGGGGTTGAATAAGGCTTCTCATAGAAGAATAAATTAGATTATGAAAGACTCAAATTAGTCTTAACTTTGTAATCGTATTAGCCTTCTGTTGCTCTAACTATGTTTGGCAATGTATTTGCTCTGTGAAATGAAGTAACAAGCGTTGCATCGTGAAAATTGAATTGTACAGGCATCACGTTTCCATACAGCAGAAAATCATAAAAGATCTTCAGCTGTTTTTATTTTCTGCTACTTTTGCATGGGGAGGAAAAGAAAGTATCCGCTTAAATTACTCCCTTTCAATAACAAAAAACAGTTTTAACGCAAACTTCCAGAAAACAAATTGTTGCTATTTGCTTGCCAGGTACTGCCTCTCTTACAACAGTGAGGGAAGGATGTTTATACATCTTTCTATAGGAACATTTTCAGATCTCAGAAACTACTTTGCTAAAAAAAGAAGAAGAAGAAGAAGAAGCCTTTTCTAGATTAATTTAAGCTACTTAAAATCAATAAATATATTTTTTTCTGAGGCATTTTCACTATAAACACGGTTCATCAAAGGGAAGGCAGATGACAGGTTTCCTGACACCTGATGTAAATGGTTCAGGACATAGCTAAATGTTTTTCTAAAGCAATTTAGGTAATTTTAACTGTTCATTTAGGCATACACTGTTTGTCTTTCAGCTGGTCTCATGGGGCACAGGTGTTTTTTTCCACAATTGATTCCCCACCACCACCACTACCACATTTTCTCTCTCTGAAGAGCCTCTCCTAGCTCTTGATTCTTGAATAATTGATTTTTCTACTCAGGCGCACAGAGCAAGATTTTGAAATCATGAGATTGCAAGAATGCATGTCCTTTACTCACTAACTCACCTTTTTGTCTTTATTAAAGTGGATGTTTGCAGGGTTAACTCCGAACACAGAAACATAACTTTGGAAAATGCATTTTGCTTTTCCTTTAAAGATTTGGTGGAAGGTTTAAATGTGAGCAACTAAAACTGCAGTCTGATTCAGTCTTTCAAAAATGGTGCAAACCTAAGCAGAGTTACTCCAGTTTAAACCCAGTGAAATTAATGGGTTTAGACTAGAGTAACTCTGTTTAAGATTGCAGTGAATATCCCATTAAATTCTAAGTAAACATGCCTAAGATCCGTTTGCAGGTCTAGTAAGAAGCAAGTCCCATTTTATTCAATGGGGCTCACTTCCAGGAAAGTGTTATTAGAATTGTAGGCAAAATGTGTGTTTAAAATTAGACGTGTCAGTAGAAAATCTGGATTAAAATTACATGTGGTACTAATATGTCTGCTTTATAACCTCTCACTTATTTTTGTGAATCTTTTAATACTTTCTTGTCCAAAAATTAAACTTAAAGTAATTAAAGAATTATTAAAGTGGATTATCTAAAGAAACTCCAGTTTAAGATACGTGATCTTTGAATATACATTTTTCAAAAGTTTATTTTACTACATGGGTTAGCCAGTGTTTTCTAAAATAAACTCTTTTCCATGCATCTTTAGAAGACAAACATAAATTAAGTTTTCACATAGAAAGTTGTCCATTTGAAATGTAGAACATTTTGTTGAAGATTAAGACTCTTATTTAATATACTGGTATACTGCTTTTCCTGTCACTTAAATGTGTTCGTATCCAGGTTTACATGTTCTAATAATGTGGTTATCTGTTAGATGGTTGTTGTGGATTTTCCGGGCTGTATAGCCATGGTCTTGGCATTGTAGTTCCTGACGTTTCGCCAGCAGCTGTGGCTGGCATCTTCAGAGGTGTAGCACCAAAAGACAGAGATCTCTCAGTGACTGTGACACTGAGAGATCTCTGTCTTTTGGTGCTACACCTCTGAAGATGCCAGCCACAGCTGCTGGCGAAACGTCAGGAACTACAATGCCAAGACCATGGCTATACAGCCCGGAAAATCCACAACAACCATCGTTCTCCAGCCATGAAAGCCTTCGACAATATATTGGTTATCTGTTACTTTTGCTGAATCTCTCCCATATTGTTAATTGTGAGAACAGACTAACTTGTCATGATGAGTCTGGAATACTTAACTAATGTGCTTATATGTGCACTATGGGTGTGCGATCCTGCCTTCTAAGATGGCTTTTATAGCCAGATTTATGCTGATTTGACAAAATCCAGCTTTGCCAGTTCAGATAAGGGAATCCCAGATCTGATCTGAAAAGCCAGATCAAGAGGGCCAGATTAATCCAGGTTAATTCGGTTAATTCAGCAAGCTTCAGCCTGTTGGCTGGCTGCTTCCCAGGCTCTCGTTCAGGGCCAGGAAGCCCTGAAGAATTGAGCAGTTAGTTTTCCTGAAGGTCAACTTGCTGGTCTTCAGTTTCCCAGCTCTGGACTTTCAGCGTAAGTGAAGTAACTGCAACTGTGGCCTGCATCCTATCCCACTCTGTATTGGGAAGGTGGGGGAAAGCTCTGTTTCCAAAGTAAAACTTGGGTAGAAAATCAGCAGGAAGGGGCACTTTATCCAGTTGGCACACCATAAAATGCACACTCCAAGTTAGAATCTCCCCCCTCCCCCTCAAAAAACCAGCCCACACTCTTGGACCTTGGTACAAATCTGTACAGAACAATAAGAAAAACAGTGCCAGAAATATTGTTCTCTTGCCACTGGAACAGGAGGATTCGGAGAGAGATGTTACGGAAAGTAGAAAATTTAACACACCATGCAAGTGCCACAAACAAGCAGAGGCAAACCCGCAGAAAAACGCAAAGTGAAACTAGAGAATGCTGTTGTGTTGTTCTTGGCTTATGTGATGTTAACTTTCTTCATTGCTAGGGTGGGAAGGAACAGGATGACCAGTGATGAAAGGCTGCTGCAGTCTGCAGCTGTCTTGAGGCTCTCTGATTCAGAAAGAATGGCAATGTAGGCTGCAGAGCAGACTGAAGAGACTAGGAAGAGGAGAACTTGAGTTTCCCAAAATCACCCCTCCTTCACATTTTCTGAGGCCAAGAGGGATCCATCTTATACTAAGTTACAACTGTGTTTGGTTGCCATTGCCTTATGCTTGGTGGTTCTGATGCTGTGTGGCTCCAGTTGATGTGGGTACTTGCTTTGTTCTGTTCTATGATATTCCTCCATTGGACCTGGGTTCTGCCTGGTTTCTGTGAGTGACACTGGTTCTGTTGGGCTTGTAACAATGTCCCTCGCTTCAGATTGGTTTTGGTGGAATTTACTGATTTAACATGATTCTCTGCTTTGATTTTGGTCCCATCGCTTCACTTTGGTTCTGGGGGGATTCGATTCACTTGCTTCAGTTTGCTTCTGTTAGAATTCTCTGGGTTGAGGTAGAATTTGGGACATGTCTTTGACCAGTGGCTACCTTGCCCCTTCAGGTTTGTGTCTGAGAGCCAGCTGGGAAATTTTCCTACCGTAGGAAACAACGGGGGGTTCAGGGGCCACTTGGGTTCAGGGGGGTTGTCCCTGGTTTCAGTTTGGTTCTATTGGGCTTTCTCTAGGTTCAGCTTCCATTTTGGGACTATTCTTGTGTCCAGTTGCTGTCTTGCCCCTGTGTGTTTTTGCCTGAGAGCCCCCTTGGAAATTTTCCTGCCATAGGAAACAATGGAGAGTGGCTGGGGGCAACTCAGGAGTCCACAGAATTGGACCCCAGGATCCAATCTTCCTGAAACTTGGAGGGCTTTCAGTGGTCAGTCTGTAGTAGGTTCCCTGCAAATTTGATGGACTTTGCTTGGCCATATTGTAATCACCCACTTTTCAGTTATGCCTAGTGGAATCCTAGTCTGGTGAATGCCATAGGCTTACGCTCAGATGTAATGACAAACCATAGTTTGTTGCAACATAAATGAGCCTGGGGGTTATTTGGAGAACGCTGGAGGTGGTGTGAGGGGGGGGTGAAGGTGGGCTGCTTCTTCTACCCTCTTTCTTCTAGAGGTGGTAGAGAATGTCATCAAGTCATAGCTAGGGTTGCCACCTCCTGGTTGGGAAATTCCTGGAGACTTGGAGGGTGAAGCCTGGAGAGGGCAGGGGTTGGGGAGAGAAGGGACGTCAGCTGGGTATAATGCCATGGAATCCACCTTCCAAGGCAGCCATTTTCTCCAGGGGAACTGATCTCTGTCACCTGGAGATCAGTTGTAATTCTGGGAGATCTCCAGCCACCACTTGGAGTCCGGCAAACCTAGTCATAGCTGACTTACGGTGACCTCTGGTGGCAAGACACTAACAGAGGTGGCTTGCCATTGCAACCCTCTGTTTGTTGGAGATCTCCCATCCAATTATTAATCTGACGAGATTGGGCTTGCCAGGGCTATCCAGGTCAGGGCCCTCCCCTCATACATAGATAGCTAAATAGATACTTCTTTGATATGATTTGTGGGGTTGTTTCCCAGCAATCCAGGGTTCCAAGCAGTAGGTTATTCTCAATTCAGAATTCTGCATTTCAGTGAAAGCAGTGGGGAAAGGGGGAGGATGGAAAGAGTGCATGAATTAAAGAGTTTCTTAAGAGGCTCATTCACATAGTAGCAACTTGTGGTTTGCTGAACTAAAGCCATTTTCCTAGAAATTGTTTTTAATAGCAAAACTTTATAATAAAAAGGTGGCTGCCAGCATCCACTCAATACTTTTACCATCTGGCTCCCCACCTTATAATTAATCACTTTGCATAAGATTGCCATACTTTAAGGTTTTCATATGTAAACCAATAATAAAAGGATTTTTTATTATTCTCCAGCCAGTCGGGAGTTCAGAGCAGCTTTTACAGAACCAATGTCCTTTCAAGGAGACATGACCATAGGCTTGTGCTGTCTTTGTAAGCAAGACCCGCTGAAGCAGTTCACTACTGGGAACCTTTAACTGCCACTGCAGGGCAATTAAGGAAGGAAGAGAGGCATCTCAATCAGTACTGAACAAGCTTGCAAATGTTGAATAGCTGGATGACCCAGGGCAGTCCAAAGGCTGTGAAGATCAGCTAGGGCAGGTAGCCAGTTGGCAATTATGTATTTGCACCACACTGAGTCCCCTTCACCTCCTGACCACATCTGGTAAAAACAGAAATCCTCTCTCCCTTGATTGCCCTTCAGTAGCAACTTCTGATGCACCACTTCACTGCTGTAACTTTTTTTATTACATACATAAAGTATGTTGAGGAGAAATAGTAGTGATGCCTAAGTTGTGTAAAACACAGGATCCCTGAACAGTTTGCCTGATTTACTCAGGATCTTTTTCCAGCATAGCCAAAGCCAAAACTTCTTTTTCTCGGTTGCAAATGAATGTGAATTCTGTTCTGCTGCCTATTCCCCTATTGTTTCATGTTTTCACTATTACAAGGTCTTCAGTACCTCAAGTATCTAGTGGCAGTAGACTTAAATTGTTTTAGGAGGATAGCTATGTTGGTCTGCAATAGAACAGCAGGGTTTGAATCTGATGGCACCTTTGAGACAAACAAGGTTGTCAGGATGGATAGCCGTGTTAGTCTGTCTGTAGCAGGAGAAAAGAGCAAGAGTCCAGTAGCACCTATAGGACTAACAAAATTTGTGCTAAGGTATGAGCTTTCATGAGCCACAGTTCACTTCTTCAGATAAGGTTTTCAGGGTATGTTCTTCAAAGGATTTCTGACTCTTGAAACCTCATACCCTGAAAATCTTGTTGGTCTCTAAGATGCAAATCCTTCTAGACTTAAAGAATTGTAGTAGTATTATACAATTATAATATAATTATTTAAAGTAGCTAGGTGGAAAGACTCATTCAAAGAAGCTTCTTTAGATACTGAAACTGACTTCTTTGTCGTTCTGGAGTTCCAAGCTAACTCTGAGTTGATTGAAGTAGGATCTTAAACTCATCAGTTCTTGAGGATCTTAAGAGGAGTATTACATCCCTTGGTATTATTCATCATGAATGTCTTCGTGTTGGTGAGCTACACTGCTGTTCTAATCTGCCTCCTAGACTGATGGGGCCTTGCAAGGCAAGATCTTTGGAGCTCAGTGTAGGCATACCGCAAAAATCATCACGAAAACAATTTCTAGGCAAACTTAACTTTCTCAACTCCCACTATTAAATGGGAAATGAACTCGTGATTGGATCACCTCAGTGGTCATGGTCAAAGTTCTGTCTTGAGCAGCTTTGTGCTTGTGCACTAGCCACTTGTACTATAGGGCCAAGTTTTTGTAGTTTGCAACTAATTTTTGCCTAGTTGGAGAAAGGGGCATGTAGACTTAACGGCAAGTGAAGTTGCTACTGGGAGGCGAGGCAGGGGCAGAGGGTAAGCACCATGCCATGGCAAGGGGAGCCTGCTGAAAGGGGTGAGAGAGGAGCATAGAAGGAACTGGCTCCTCTCCAATGGCCCCTTGTGGTCAGCACTGCCATTCCTTTGTTGGGCAGCAGAAGTGACAGACGCTCTCCCAATCCCCTCCCCCTTTGTGCCAGATGCAGCTAGGGGTTGCTTGTCACAACTTTATGGAGACTTTGAGCCATTGGGCCGGATCCACTGAGTGAGTCATGCTGTCTGGGTGGCTCACCCCTCCTTTTTCGTGGTCTCCTTAAGGGATCTGGGGGAAGCCAATGGTATACACTTGGGCTGGCTGTTGCAGGAATCACAGGGACTACCTGGGGCACTTCTGGATGGGAGTACACCTACTGCCATCCTGCAGAGCCCAGCAGGCATACTGGGGAAGTGACCATCAGGTGGTAAGGGGATGATCAATGCAGTGGATCCATTGCCCTATACCTCACTAATAGACATGGGCACGAATCGAAATACAAATCAATTTTCGTGACAAATCGGCTGATATGTGTTTTGCGAAAACATGTTTTGTAGGGCCGTGGTTTTCACAAAATTCATGACTTTTTGGCTCAATTCATTCAATTAGTGAATGATCCGTGATGCCAGACATGCTGGCACTGATCCATTGATTCCCTAGCAACATAGGCCTGGAATGTCTGCAGACCTTTTGTTGCCAAAACCCCAATCTTAGCCCACATAACCTTGATAGGCAGCTCTCCTTGCCAACTGGAGAGCTTCCATTCTGCCCTACCCTATACAGCAAGAAGCACGGGGGTTAATCCCCTAGCCAACTGAGGAGATGGGCCTTCTGTAGCCATGGGAACACCAATCTCATCCCTCCAAACCCTGCTAGGCAGGTCTGTCTGCCAACCACAGATTTCCTGTTCTGCTCTATGTGAGCATTTGTTATATAAGGCAGAGTTCTCTGCCTCGTGCTTTTCAGTCCCAGTAGACAGAGGGAAAGGGAGAACCTGTGCTGTGATTGGAGTGAGAGAGTGGAATTGAGCTTTTGGCTGCTGCTACTTTAAAAGAGACTGAAAAAAGTCTCTTATTTTCTGCTCTTGGTCTTGCTGGGAAGGTCTTAGGGTGAGGGTGCCTTTTTTCCTCCACCCCACCCTAGTCTCAGGCCTTTGCCTAGCTCTGGGGCCTCCCTTATTTTTTCTTTGCTTGTCTTTGTGTCTTAATTCTTTCTCTGCTCTTTTGAGGGCTCACACTCTTGTTGTTTCCTTTGGTTTTGGGGCTCTCCCCCCAAGCCCAGTCTCAGGGTCACTGCCTGGCTCTGGGGCTCAGTTTTGTGGGTTCTTCACCTGAGGGCTTCACTCTTCTGTTTGCTCTCTCTCTCTTATTCTGCACTTCTTTGGTGCATCTCACTCTTGTTTTGTGCACCTATGTTGTGCATTTTATTTTTATTTAGAGCACCTCTCCCACCTGGGCAGATGTCTATGTGGTATTAGGGGCTCTCCCCCCAAGCCCAGTCTCAGGGCCACTGCCTGGCTCTGGGGCCCAGCTTTGTGGGGTCCTTGCCTGAGGTCTCACACTCTTTTTTGTTTTGTTTTCTTTAATTTTAATTTCAGCATCTGTCCCGTCTGGCCAGGTGTCAGTGTGGTAGTTTAGGGCTCTCCCTCTACCCCAGTCTCAGGGCCACTGCTAGGCTCAGGGGCCAAGCTTTCTGGGTTCCTCTGCTGAGGGCTCAAACTCCTCAAAGGTTTCTTGTTTCTTTTATTTCCAAATTATTTTTGTGTGCAGCACTATGAGGTGTAGAATGGAGGGCAAGGTGGTCGTTGGGGGAAGAAGTGCAAAGCTTCTCCAGGTTGCCCATCGGTGCCCAGCAATACTGGGGGGGGGGGAGGTCTCAGAGGCACCAGAGACTCCTACTGTAGATCTGCCTGCTGGGGCTGTGGAGAAGGCAGAACATTTCCCACCGCTGGCAGGAGTGGAAGTGGATATCCTCAAAATTTTTGAGGAAGATGATGAGGGGTTTTTGGAGAAATATCCAGCTCCTTCACATCCCAAACTCTTGGGACTGTCCGTGCCTACAGTCCATCCCTCACTCCGTCTTCCCAGCCCAGTGCCACACCATGGCTGGTAATCCTTCGTCCTCATCCTGACCCAGCAAGTCCCAGTCCCCGTTTCAGTCAAGCACTCTGACAGCACTTCCCACCCTTCCCATTGACTACCTCCCGGTCAGCATTTTACAATCTTGGCCAAACTGGGAGGGGAGTGGTGGAAGAGAGCCTGCTGAAATCTCCATGTGAGTTTGGCATCTCTGGGTATGAAAGGGGCCATTGAAATACCCCGGGTTTTGATGAATCATGAAACTAATTAATTGTATCGTGAAATGGGACAATTTCGTGGAAGTTCATGTTTTGTGATTCGTGGAACATGACGAAATGCGAAATTCTCATTTTGTTTGTTTCCCGTTTTGTGCCCATCTCTACTCACCAATGCTCTAGTGGCTGTAATCCACAAAGCTGTGGTCTGTTTTCACCCACAGATTATGTGTTGCGTATTCTTTGTCTGGGACACCAGCTTCACCATTGCCTATATGGATGCAAATAAATTGTCTTAGTTGATGACTGAAGCACATTTCCCCCTGTATCATAGTTAGGTCATTAGAATGACATACACGCATTGTAAAGCAGAGAATGGCTTGCAGTTTCTCCCTGCTTTACACTTGCACAGTTGAATGCATCCTTTAAACAATCACTATTGGCTACTTTGCATTTGATGCTTTTTCTCTCTGTGCAGTCCGTGGTATCTATTTGGGAAGCAAATGCAAGAAATGATTGCAAGACTAGCTGGGTTCAAGGGCAAGCACTGGAGGGCACACAGAGACTCTAATAGTAAGGCTCAGTTTTAAAAACTTGAAAAAAAATTTCTTTTAACTATGTGGCTTTTAAAATTGAAGGCAGTGGCAGATGAGTGGTAGGGTGCAGCTGCTTTGAAAAAGTACTGTAATCATGTGAGAAAGCAGTGTAATCATGCAAATGGACTCATCCATATTCATTTGGACATGTCTGAATAGTTTGCCAAACGATCGGCTCTCTGCTTGCAATGGGAAAACAGGATATGAGCTGAACGAGTGGGTGCTCAAGCATGACTAGTTCTAGGTTGTAAGAACATAGAATTCACCAAGAGCTTCTCTGGCCTCCCAGTTCCAAAGTACATTTTCTTTCCCCATGGTTATTTAGCTGACCATTGTGAAGGCATTAATTATAACTCTACTGGCTGTGACAACAGCTTGTAAAAACACAAAAGTTTGGCTTATTTTGATAAATCATTGTTCAGAGAACATCTGCTGAATAGGTATCACCAACTAGGTAAATATCCTGTTGCGTTCTTTTCTAAGATGTTTAATACTGGTACAGATTTGTATGTGGATGGTATTTAATGATGTAGGAAATGAGGTCACATAGATGAACTTCTTTCTTTGTCTTCATCCACTAGGCAAGGATTCTCTGTTACCTTCACATTGCACATAGATCCAGAGGAGTTAGCCGTGTTAGTCTGTAGTAGCAAAATCAAAAAGAGTCCAGTAGCACCTTTAAGACTAACCAATTTTATTTTATTGTAGCATAAGCTTTCGAGAATCAAGTTCTCTTCATCAGATGCCTGATCCGAACTGGTCAAATACAGAAGAGGAGGGGAGGGGAAAGAACAGGACATATATCACAAGAAGACAGAATGCAATTAGTGTGAAGGCAATCAAAACATTCCTTTGCTTGTAAATGTAAACATCTCCTTTTGGTGTGGAGTCAGTTTGCCGCAGTGAAGGTATACAATTCCTATGTAGTATAAGCCCTCGATAACCACAGCTCTCCCTGCCAGCTGCATCTGACAAAGAGAACTGTGGTCCCCGAAAGCCCACAGGCACTCAGGCTGAGATAATTGACAAACAAAGCCCACACCAGGCGTCTCTGGGCTCCCCCAGACCACGCCTCTGTAAAGGAAATCTGTTACCTGTGATAATGTGATAACCATTCATAGTCTCTATTCAGTCCCAGCTTGACAGAGTCAAATTTGCATATGAATTCCAATTCAGCAGCCTCCCGTTGGATTTTGTTTTTGAAGGGTTTCTGTTGAACCACAGCGACTTTTAAGTCTTTGGTGGAATGTCCTGGTAGATTGAAGTGTTCTCCCACTGGTTTTTGGACGTTTCCATTTCTAATGTCAGATTTGTGTCCATTTATTCTTTTGCGTAGAGGTTGGCTGGTTTGTCCAATGTACAGAGCAGAAGGACATTGTTGGCACATGAGGGCATATATCAGATTGGAGGATGAGCAGCTGTAAGAGCCAGAGACAGTGTAGTTGATGCCATTGGGTCCTGTAATTGTATTCCCTGGGTAGATATAGGGGCAGAGCTGGCATCTGGGTCTGTTGCAGGGCCTGGTACCTGTGCTGGTGGCCCTGCTGGCCGATTCATGATTGTAAGTGAGAAGTCGTTTAAGATTGGGGGGCTGTCTGTAGGCAAGGAAAGGTCTTCCACCCAGGGCTTCTGAGAGAGAGGTATCATTTTCCAGGATGGGTTGTAGCTCCCTGATGATACGTTGGATGGGTTTGAGCTGGGAGCTATAGGTGACAACCAGTGGTGTTCTGTTGTTAGTTCCTTTAGGTATGTCCTGGAGCAGACTGTTTCTGGGTACTAGTCTGGCCCTGTTGATTTGTTTCTTCACTTCATTTGGTGGGTACTGTAGTCTCAAAAATGCTTGTTGTAAATCTCTTAAGTGTGAGTCTCGGTCGAGAGCATCGGAGCAGATACGGTTGTAACGTAAGGCTTGGCTGTAGACAATAGACCGAGTGGTATGTTTAGGGTGGAAGCTGGAGGCATGTAGATATGAGTATCGGTCTGTTGGTTTCCGGTATAAGGTGGTATTTATTCGTCCATTATGTAGTTGTACAGTGGTGTCCAGGAAGTGTACCTGTTGTGTAGAGTGGTCCAGGCTTAGGTTGATAGTAGGGTGAAAGTTATTGAAGTCCTGATGAAATCTCTCAAGGGCTTCCTTCCCATGGGTCCAAATGATGAAGATGTCATCCAGGAATCTTAAGTATAGTAGTGGTTCCAGTGGATGGGAGCTGAGGAAGCGTTGCTCCAAGTCCGCCATGAATATGTTAGCATATTGTGGTGCCATGCGTGTGCCCATGGCTGTGCCATTCACCTGTAGATATAAGTTGTCACCAAATTCGAAGTAATTGTGAGTGAGTACGAAGTGACAAAGTTCAGTGGCGAGGTGTGCTGTGGTTTTGTCCGTGATAATATTCCGTATGGCTTGCAGTCCATCTGCATGTGGGATATTGGTGTACAGGGCCTCCACATCCATGGTTGCTAGGATGGTGTCATCTGGTAGGTTGTCAATGGACTGTATTTTCCTGAGGAAGTCAGTGGTGTCCCGTAAGTAGCTGCGTGTGCTTGTGGCATAGGGCCTGAGGATAGAGTCCATGTATCCCGAGACTCCTACTGTGATGGTGCATTTTCCTGAAACAATTGGGCGTCCTGGGTTACCTGGTTTGTGGATTTTGGGTAGTAGGTAGAATCTTCCTGGTCGTGGTTCCTGGGGTGTGTCCATATGGATGCATTCTTGTATGTCCGTGGGGAGTGTTTTTAATATTTTATTGAGTTCCCTTTTGTATTGCTCCGTGGGGTCAGAAGGTAGTATTTTATAGAATGTTGTGTTGGAGAGTTGTCTTTCTGCTTCTTGTATATAATTTTGTTTGTCCATGATGACAACTGCTCCGCCTTTGTCAGCTTCCTTGATTACGATGCCAGAATTATTTTGGAGGCTGTTTATGGCCTCTCTTTCTCCCCGGCTGAGATTCTGCTTTAGGTGTTGTTGTTTGTCAATTATCTCAGCCTGAGCACGTCTACGGAAGCATTCAATGTAAAAGTCCAATGAGGAGTTACGGCCCTCGGGGGGTGTCCATGTGGAATTCTTTTTCCTGGAGTTTTGTAACGGTGGTTGTGTATTGCTGGGTTGGGGGGGTGGGGGCTGCTGAGGCTGCTGTGATGGTGTCTGTTCAGTGCTTTGTTCATCGTTTTGTTCAGCAGAGTAGTTGAAGAATTCTTTCAGTCTTAGGCGTCTAAAATAGGCCTCCAGGTCTCCACAAAGTTGTATGGTTTGTGTGGGTCTGGCTGGGCAAAAAGATAGTCCACGTGAGAGGACTGATTCCTCTGCTGGGCTCAGCTTGTAACTGGAAAGATTGATGATGTTGCTTGGTGGATCCAAAGTGTTTTTGCTCTCTGTTGCAGGCAGGAGTTTTGAGAATTTCTTCTCCTTCTTGTTCTGTAATTCAGTGAATAGATTGCAATAAATAGTTTCTCTGGTTGTGGTAAACATCTGCCAGTTCCCGGTCTGTGCAGAAGGGGTGTACTTCATGGAAGAGTCTAGTTCAGAGATCTCTTGCTTGATCCATTGTTGCTTGCTGTACATCAGTCCAATGAGGTGAATTAAGAGTTTCCTGGATAAGGTGTTGCATAGTTTCTCACTGTAGTCTGTGTGGTAAGTGGATTTCAATGGATTCCTCACACGAAGTCCCTTGGGTAGAATGTCCAGTCTTTTGCATTTAGAAAGAAAGATGATGTCTGTTTGTATTTGTGCCAGTTTCTTCATGAGGTTGATGGATTTCCTCTCCATTCGGCTGAATGCAGTGCTTTCCATGGTCATAGATCCAGAGGAGTTAGCCGTGTTAGTCTGTAGTAGCAAAATCAAAAAGAGTCCAGTAGCACCTTTAAGACTAACCAATTTTATTTTATTGTAGCATAAGCTTTCGAGAATCAAGTTCTCTTCATCAGATGCCTGATCCGAACTGGTCAAATACAGAAGAGGAGGGGAGGGGAAAGAACAGGACATATATCACAAGAAGACAGAATGCAATTAGTGTGAAGGCAATCAAAACATTCCTTTGCTTGTAAATGTAAACATCTCCTTTTGGTGTGGAGTCAGTTTGCCGCAGTGAAGGTATACAATTCCTATGTAGTATAAGCCCTCGATAACCACAGCTCTCCCTGCCAGCTGCATCTGACAAAGAGAACTGTGGTCCCCGAAAGCCCACAGGCACTCAGGCTGAGATAATTGACAAACAAAGCCCACACCAGGCGTCTCTGGGCTCCCCCAGACCACGCCTCTGTAAAGGAAATCTGTTACCTGTGATAATGTGATAACCATTCATAGTCTCTATTCAGTCCCAGCTTGACAGAGTCAAATTTGCATATGAATTCCAATTCAGCAGCCTCCCGTTGGATTTTGTTTTTGAAGGGTTTCTGTTGAACCACAGCGACTTTTAAGTCTTTGGTGGAATGTCCTGGTAGATTGAAGTGTTCTCCCACTGGTTTTTGGACGTTTCCATTTCTAATGTCAGATTTGTGTCCATTTATTCTTTTGCGTAGAGGTTGGCTGGTTTGTCCAATGTACAGAGCAGAAGGACATTGTTGGCACATGAGGGCATATATCAGATTGGAGGATGAGCAGCTGTAAGAGCCAGAGACAGTGTAGTTGATGCCATTGGGTCCTGTAATTGTATTCCCTGGGTAGATATAGGGGCAGAGCTGGCATCTGGGTCTGTTGCAGGGCCTGGTACCTGTGCTGGTGGCCCTGCTGGCCGATTCATGATTGTAAGTGAGAAGTCGTTTAAGATTGGGGGGCTGTCTGTAGGCAAGGAAAGGTCTTCCACCCAGGGCTTCTGAGAGAGAGGTATCATTTTCCAGGATGGGTTGTAGCTCCCTGATGATACGTTGGATGGTTCCTGGACACCACTGTACAACTACATAATGGACGAATAAATACCACCTTATACCGGAAACCAACAGACCGATACTCATATCTACATGCCTCCAGCTTCCACCCTAAACATACCACTCGGTCTATTGTCTACAGCCAAGCCTTACGTTACAACCGTATCTGCTCCGATGCTCTCGACCGAGACTCACACTTAAGAGATTTACAACAAGCATTTTTGAGACTACAGTACCCACCAAATGAAGTGAAGAAACAAATCAACAGGGCCAGACTAGTACCCAGAAACAGTCTGCTCCAGGACATACCTAAAGGAACTAACAACAGAACACCACTGGTTGTCACCTATAGCTCCCAGCTCAAACCCATCCAACGTATCATCAGGGAGCTACAACCCATCCTGGAAAATGATACCTCTCTCTCAGAAGCCCTGGGTGGAAGACCTTTCCTTGCCTACAGACAGCCCCCCAATCTTAAACGACTTCTCACTTACAATCATGAATCGGCCAGCAGGGCCACCAGCACAGGTACCAGGCCCTGCAACAGACCCAGATGCCAGCTCTGCCCCTATATCTACCCAGGGAATACAATTACAGGACCCAATGGCATCAACTACACTGTCTCTGGCTCTTACAGCTGCTCATCCTCCAATCTGATATATGCCCTCATGTGCCAACAATGTCCTTCTGCTCTGTACATTGGACAAACCAGCCAACCTCTACGCAAAAGAATAAATGGACACAAATCTGACATTAGAAATGGAAACGTCCAAAAACCAGTGGGAGAACACTTCAATCTACCAGGACATTCCACCAAAGACTTAAAAGTCGCTGTGGTTCAACAGAAACCCTTCAAAAACAAAATCCAACGGGAGGCTGCTGAATTGGAATTCATATGCAAATTTGACTCTGTCAAGCTGGGACTGAATAGAGACTATGAATGGTTATCACATTATCACAGGTAACAGATTTCCTTTACAGAGGCGTGGTCTGGGGGAGCCCAGAGACGCCTGGTGTGGGCTTTGTTTGTCAATTATCTCAGCCTGAGTGCCTGTGGGCTTTCGGGGACCACAGTTCTCTTTGTCAGATGCAGCTGGCAGGGAGAGCTGTGGTTATCGAGGGCTTATACTACATAGGAATTGTATACCTTCACTGCGGCAAACTGACTCCACACCAAAAGGAGATGTTTACATTTACAAGCAAAGGAATGTTTTGATTGCCTTCACACTAATTGCATTCTGTCTTCTTGTGATATATGTCCTGTTCTTTCCCCTCCCCTCCTCTTCTGTATTTGACCAGTTCGGATCAGGCATCTGATGAAGAGAACTTGATTCTCGAAAGCTTATGCTACAATAAAATAAAATTGGTTAGTCTTAAAGGTGCTACTGGACTCTTTTTGATTTTGCTTCACATTGCAGCCACAGATGCAGAGGGATTTGCACTAGCAGTGGACCATGACACAGAAATGTTCTGTGCACTTTCCTACAGTAGCTATAAATTTTCCTGTTCTGAAACACGGAGACTTTTTTCAGACCTTTTAAAAATTACTAATTGTTGCCGAGTTATAAACGGAAATGTCTTTCCATTTTTAGCTCCGCAATGAAAAAGGTTAGAGACTTTTTAAAAAAATGAAAGCTGGGAATTCTGAGAAACTAGTAGATGATGGCATTAAATCATTTCACTGTAGTGCAGTAGTACTATAGTGGTACAAAGGAGGTGGGGCAAGGAAAATGGTTCAGAGCCTTCTAAATTATGCACCTTCACATCCATATGTCTTGCTAACATGCTTGAACTGTGTTCTTTCTGGAAAGATCATACTAAACCAAGTTTTAGACAGATTGTACTGAGGACAGGTAAGCCTGAGCAGTTAGAGTAATGTTGGGTAGAGGCTAAAATCATCCATGTGGATTCAGTCAGGAATCAAGAAAAGTATGTCTCTGGGGTGCAACATATAATGATGTTGTTTAAGACTTTAGTAAGTGGACCGCTCTCTGGATGAAGTCATAAAATCGAAGAAGTTATATATTAATTAGTTTCTATTTACAACTTTAATTTAGGTAAGCTAAAACAACTCATTGTAAATAAACCTGCAAAATAGATGTCCTTTTAAAAACTGGTTACTGTGGAGTGATCACCTATGTCAATATTTCATTTAGTTTCTTATGGGAAACTGCCACCTTAATGAAATGGTGAATTTGTTCAAACAAGGCTAAAAGCACAATCAGTTCACTTCAGGGTTGTGCAAATGACTTCCGTGGGGCTTTTATGGAATAAATGACTTGAGGATGATAGCCTTAATTAGGCTACCCTTTCAGCAACTAGAGAATTGTTTTGCATTAATTATTCTGTCGTGGCTATTGCCTCAGATGACAGACAGAAGACAGTCCCAGGGAGAAAGCTGCTGTTTGTTCAGGGATGGCCTGGAAGAGTGAGGGTTCGTATCTTGCTGCACACTGTGTTGTCTGGATTGTGGAAGTTGATAGATACTGTGCAGATGCTCCTGCTGGGCTTTTAGTTTCTTTCCAGCACTGATAATCAGAGGCGAAGGCTCCCCGCTGTAGTACTAGTAAGATGTCTCAGAAGCTGGCAAAACATGTATGTGCATGTTTCTGAAGTAGCATCAGCAACCTTGTGTTTTCTTATCCTGTTCTAGGTATGAATTGCATACTTGAATGTATGCATGGTCAGGGCTTTTTTCTGGGAAAAGAGGTGGTGAAACTCAGTGGGTTGCCCTCAGAGAAAATGGTCACATGGCTGGTGGCCCCGCCCCCTGATCTCCAGACAGAGGGGAGTTTAGATTGCCCTCCATGCCGCTCAGCGGTGCAGAGGGCAATCTAAACTCCCCTCTGTCTGGAGATCAGGGGGCGGGGCCACCAGCCATGTGACCATTTTCAAGAGGTTCCGGAACTCCGTTCTACTGCGTTCCAGCTGAAAAAAAGCCCTGTGCATGGTATATCACAGGACTGGGTATAATTTTTTTAAATTATTGTTCCTGCTGCTTTTACTATTGTTAGTGGACTGGATTTAAAGGTCACTCATTTCCACAAAGGAAAGGCATTTCCACTAGTTGAATGGAACTTCCCTGCCTCCTTACTCTTACTGCAGCCCGCTGAGATCCTTAAAATGTTGCGCCTGGCAGAAAGGGGACCCTCAAGTTCAGCATGGGGGCCAACAGGGAGTCTATAGCATGAGGAAGACCAGCATTTCTTTCTTAAACTGATAGAAAATGGTCTTTGAATTCAGCTCACTGATTTTTTTATAAGTTTATAACATTGATTTCAGAACATAAGTTTATAACATTAATGATTTTATGTATTTGTGACTTTTAATGTATTTTTTAAATGTTGTTAGCCTCCCTGAGCCCATCTGTGGGGAGGGTGGGGTATAAATCAAATCAAATAAATAATAAATAAATAAATAATAATAAAAACCAAAGACCAGCTGTCTGGATCAGATCACTCGTCCATCTAGTCCAGCATTTTGTTTTGCACAATGGCCAACCAGATGTCCTAGAAGGCGTGGAGGTAAAAGCCTCCTCAATTTGTTGGCCCCCTCCCAGTAACTGCCATTTGGAGGTATACTGTCTCCAAACATGGATGTCCCATTCAGTCATCATAGCTAATAGCCACTGATGAACCTGTCCTCCATGAATATGCGTAATCCACTTTTAAAGTCATTACAACCACATCCTTTGATAATATTCTAAAAGCAAATTATGTGCTGTCGGAAGGAGTACTTTTTTTTAATGTGTCCTGAATCTACTGCCTGTGAGGTCTAGTATTATGTGTCTCTTCCTTTTCTCTAAATTAAAATACCCCAAACTTTGGCTTGTCCTCATAGGGAAAGGGCCATTTTGGTGGTCCTTTTCTGCTCTTCTCCAAGTACTGCAATTAGGTAGCTTAAGGCATTTCGCTTCCACAGTCACCTCCTCACATGCCATCCCGCTGGGTGCAAGAAAGGCTACAAAATGAGCTGCCTAGCATTCAAGACAGGTGCTGAGATAGACATTCCTACTTCTGTGCCATCCTGCCAAGTTCAAACAGGTATGAGGAAATTGTGGCTGCCTCCTTCACTTGATCCTTCTCTTATTTATCCCTGCCCTCACTTACTCACATCCTCTCTCTGAAAGGAGTTGCAGGCCCTATCCCTGGCCCTATCTCAAATGCCCTCCTCCTATCCAATAGGAGGAGCGAATATTAAATTGCAAAGCAAATATTAAATTGCAAATCAAAATCCTTCAAGAGAAAACACCTTACATCAGCAGAGGAAAAAGTATATTCAGGCTCTGGCTGAAACAGCAAAATGCCAGGGACTGCAGCAATGAAATACTGAAATACAATGCCACTACACCACCCTCTTGCACTCCTTCCTTCCCTCCTTCTTTTCCAAACCATCCAAGCGTTCCCCTCTTTTACCAGCCGGCGCTTCCGTTGAGGCGGAGCTGGGCCCCCGCCTCGGGCGCTGAACTCTGAAGGAGGCACCATGCTGGCCCCCCAACAATTGATTGGCGTTTCCTGCAATGTGCGCGCTCCTGTGTGCTCATGCAGGAATTCTCCTCTCTTGCTGAAAGGAATTTCTTCTGGAGTGCAGAAGGGCAGCCCTGTATTCCTGCTCAGCCAGCGCTTGAGGAGCTTCGAGTTCAGCCCCATCAACAGGAACATTTCTCTCTCTGCCTTTTTTTCCCTCCTCCTCTCTCTCAATTTAAGCCTTGGGCGAAGCTTCCCAGGCATCTGACGAAGAGAACTTGATTCTCGAAAGCTTATGCTACAATAAAATTGGTTAGTCTTAAAGGTGCTACTGGACTCTTTTTGATTTTGCTACTACAGACTAACACGGCTAACTCCTCTGGATCTATCAAGCAAGAGAGACTCTAGCTGGCTGGGGAGCAGTGAGCTCCTGTCTGACCTTTTGTCCCCCTTGTTCCCTTCTTTCTTTCTTGCTCCCCCACCCCCAACCGCCATGTACTAAAAGGAATGACAGGAGGATTGCCCATTGGAAATAATAGGAGAGGCTTGAAGGCCCATTGGAGATAATGGGAGCCATGGATGCCAATTTACTTGCCTGGGCTCCATTGAAATACATCACAACACAAAGTTGCAAAGAAAATGTGGAATGGATTTTCCATAAAGGTCTCTGGGACCAGATGGAATACTCTGGGAGTGGAATGACAGCAACCAGACTGCAATGATGGCCCCTAGCTATAGAGTTTGTGCTCCAGGATCAGTAGGACAGGTTTCAGAGTGGAATGACAGTCCTTGGAATAGGCTCAATGCTCTAGGACTGGAAGGACAGCCCCCAGAGTGCAGTGCAATGACAGCCCCTGGGAGTAGAAGAAGCATTCTGGGATTGGAATAGCAGGCACCAGACTGGAATGACAGACCCTGGAAGGAGCAGAAGTGTTCTTGAATTGGAATGACAGCCCCAGAGTGGAATGACAGCCCCTAGGAATAGAACCTGTGCTCAGGGACTGGAATGACAGGTCGAAGAGTGGAACAACTGCTTCTGGGAATAGGGCCAGGGCTCTGGGACTGGAATGACACCATCTGTCATTCCACATCCACTGCCATTCCAATCCCAGACCACTGATTCTTCTCCCAGGGACTGTCATTCCACTCTGGGGCCTGTGTTGATAGATCAAGATGGGTAGCTGTATTTGTCTGTAGCAGTAGACAAAAGCAAGAGTCCAGTAGCACCTATAAGACTAACAAAAATTTGTGGTAGGGTATGAGAGTTCATGAGCCACAGCTTGCTTCTTCACTACTGGACTCTTGCTCTTTTTTTGTGTTGTAATGCATTTCAATGAAGCCCATGCATTTCCAGTGGGCAATCCTGTCATTCCTTTTAGTGCATCCCTTTCGCCCTCCCTGGTTGGCATCAATTCTACTTCTCACCTTTCCTCAGGCTTTTGTGGGGGGGCTGCTTTTGGTGGAAAGAGTGGCTGGTTGTGTGTGCACCACCACAGAGGAAGGAGAAAGTGAGGTGAGACACACACAATTCCCTTTCAGTCCCTGTGCGACAGGTAGGAGCAAATCACTGTTGTTGGGTTTAACGTTGTTTTAAATTCTATTACTTTCCTCTCCCCTTCTCCCTTTCATTCTCCCTCCCTCTTGCTATTCTCCGATCTCAGTGCTGCTCCCCCTTCACTCCAGCAGAGCAGCGCCCTGCAGTGCACCCCCTTCTTTATCACCTCTCACCCCACCTTCCCCCTCTCCCCCAATAGTTTATTTCAATATTTATACATCACATGCTTAGCTGTCAGCTGCCCTTCACTTCAAACCCGGCGGGGGGGGGGGAGAAGGATGAGCATGGAGGGTAGTTCCCAAAAGGGATCTCTGACAAAGGTGATCAATATTTTAAGGCTTGGAGAGGGTAAGAGAGCAAGAGAAGGTTTCAGCTCAGTCTCCCCCTTCCAAACATCTCTAGCCTCCAAACAGGCCCTGTAAGAGAAGCCCTCCTTCTACTGCCAAGAGTCTCTGGGTTCAGAGAGAGGTGGGAAGAAAGAGAGAGGGAAACTTTTTTATGCGCACACACCAAAGGAGGTGTGCTCAAAACTTCAATGCAAGTTTCTGCTCACAAAATAGATTTTTGGCTCACAATAAGAAAAACAAAGATTGTTGTTATTCTTACACTTATTTAAAAATTTAAAATTTAAAATTTAATTTAAGAAATAAAAAATTAAAAATGTAAAAAAGTTTCAAGTTTTGTGCTTTTCATTTTTCCTACATTTCTTCTGTTTTTTAAAATTGGTTAGGGGGGGGCGCAAGTAGGTATCTCGCCTCCGACGCCAGAAACCCTGGCACCGGCCCTGACCACATTTGCCACAGCTTCTTGAGAGCTGTTTCCCTTATGTTATCTGTGCCTGTGCATACAAGGCATCCCTGTTTTGTTTGTTCTTTTAATCCCACCCTGTTTTTTCCTGTTTTTAGGTTTTTCTGCAAATCTGGAGGGAATCTCCCCAAGTTTGTAGACAAATCCCTTTTCTCTCTCTGTGGTCTTGATTCCTAGCTTTAAGTATCTGCAGTTTTAAGTACATGGCCTTGAGGCATAGTTTTAAGTTGAGAATCAGGTATATTGATTTGAATACTCATTCAGATGTTGAGGTTTAGATACACTACATTATTTTCAGTTGGATGTACATCCTCCCCCAATCTAGTAAGTAGCCATATGTAACTACATGCAGCTAAAGCTTGTTTGGGACAACTATTTCTTAGTTGCAAACATTTGGTATTTTCACAGGCAGTTCAAGTTTTGTTTTTTGGTAACTTGCTTGTTTAGTCTCTTAGCATGATTTGTATTGTTGAATGATCTTCAGGTGCCATATAATCCAAATCCTTCTTTAAGACTTCCCAAAGAGGCACCTGTTACTTCCCTATTTCCACTCCTGAACATCATTTAGAGGACCAATGCTCAATGACTCCCACTTCTCAAACAGAAGCCTCTTCCTTTTCCATTGTGCCTGTGGTAGCTACTCCCTGCTAATGACAAACAGGGAGTCTGATTCATCAACCTGCTCTGTTTCAGGCCACAACCCTGCCTGCACTGAAGAGGTTTCTGATTATGTGTAGAAGCGTAGTCTCTGCTTGTGGGTGGGAACAGCTTCTTTCATGACAAAATGCAGCCACCACAAACAGAGTGGGTTGCATGCATCTGGCCCTAGTTATTGGCACACGAATACTGTTGAAGGCGTGCTTTATATTTCCATCCTACCAGCTTTCCTTTTTGAAGAAATTCAGCAAAGACGCAGTCTGGTGCTGATGCAAGACAGGGAGGTCATGAAAGAAAGAGATTGGTTGTGTGTACATGCAGAATTGCACATGTGAGTGAGAGAGGACGAATGTCACATCATTTGCTTTGCAAAGCAGGCTCCCAGCCAAACGGGCAATATGAGAGAGAGAGAGAGAGAGAGAGAGAGAGAGAGAGAGAGAGAGAGAGAGAATGGCTTAATGTCAGCAAGGAAATGTGCATGCCAAAATGCATGCATTTTTAACAGTCCCACTGACCAACATAAAGGAACAAAATATGCCTCCCAAGACCATCAACCCCCAGTATTTTTTTATAGTTTCTCTACCTTCTTTTATGAAAGCCATAACAATGCTACACCTGGGTGGGAATGGGAACAGGAATTGCTGATGTCTCTGAAAAAAACCTCCTTGATCAGTGTTGCACCAGAATGCCTGTATATTTCACTATGTTGTCTTTATTTTTTTCTCTCTTACTTGGGGAAGCTGCTAATAGGGAATCTATTTTTTTTATTTAAAAAAACCATACAAACAGCAACAGAGCATGGTGCTATGCTGGAGTTCAGCCAGATTCTGGAATGGCTGGCTGGAAGCAGACAAAGCACAGAAGCCAAGTTCTAGGCAAGGGAGAGAATGAAATTGCCAAACGGATAACTCTTTGGTTCAGAATTAGAATTTTCCTATTTGCTCAGGTGCATTACGATCAAACATCCACTTCCTGAAAAATTTTTCTTGTTTCTTGGAATATAAAACTAGGCTTTGCATATGGAGAGATGTGCTTTTAGATTAAGGGCAATATTCTGCCAGCCATTTAGTTAGGAATTACAATGATATATCCACGTATCTTTTATGGACAAGTCAAGCAATGCTGGCAACTTTTTGCATTTATGTTTTACATGGAATGCTTTCCCCCTCTTTTTTCATATTTGATTTCTGACAATTAAAAAACCATCTCAGAAGACCACTGCAGTATCGGGTTGCCTTGTGAAGACAGTCAAAGCAGTAGTTGATATTTTATATTGTTTTATATTATTTTTCACTGTTGTGATCATAAATAGTAAAATGAATCAAATTGTGAGAGGTGATAGTTGGCTGGTCACAAAATGAAAAGCTTTACTAACACTGCCCCCATCTTCAAGTGAGAAAGGACCGATACTAGCTATTAATTTGTAACTGCCTGAGAGACTCAACCAGCCCTTATAAAATAGGAAAGATGAGACTGAAAACAAAGAAACCAAAGCAAAGTGGCGGGGAAAGGAGTACCTTGGTGAATGTTACTTACTCCAGTAGTCATAGGATCTTTCCTTTGGGAAGAGATTTTCAGGGAATATATAGTGATCTGTTGAGTGCCGCATGGAATCACCATATCAGTTCCACTTGCAACTAAATGCAGAAAAGTGACCCTTCAGAAGTGCAAAACACAAAACATGGAACTGAAATCTATTTTTTCTGGGTTATGGACTCTAATGAAGGTCAGACTGAAAGCCTATAGCTTTGTAAAGGCTTTTTGTTGTTTCTTCTATAATCCGCCCCCCCCCATTTGTGACCTTTAAGGTTATAGTGAGGGGATAAAGAAATCCCATTCCTTTTCCATTCCTTGATTGTGGGGTGTTCGATAGCTTCTGTCCCCAGTCTCTCCTCACACTGATGACTTTTTAATCATTTGGACTTCTCTGCAGAACGTACTTGAGATCTTCTATAATAAATTTAACCTTTGCAGAGCCTGGATTAGCATTTCCGCGTGTGGTCAAGAACATGTGTTCTTTGTGTTAATATAATTCTGTACCTTGAACAGAGCCCACACTTTTTTTAAAAAGTGAGCTCAGAAACCCTGTGCAGAGAAACTACACAGGCTCTTACTTTATTCTTTGCTATAAAGCTGCTGACTCCGATTTTAACACTGTCTAAAGGAAAATGTTCCAGAGAGCGGTGATCTTCAGTGCTTCCCATGATCTGTTAACTCTGTAAATGCCAACTAAGAACAATGACCCATATGCCAGTAATAGGATTGTTGGCTGGGAGATGAAGCATTCCTACAGGACAGGACAGCCTAAAAGTACAGACCCAAACCTAAAGAGGATACAGCTTAAAGCAAAGATTTATTGGAAAGATAATATAATTTATTAAGGGGAGGAAATGGAGAGAAACACACAAGAGGATAGTACTTGTGCTGACTAAAAACTGCGAAGGCAAGAAAGTTATCCCACTCAGATGAAAGAGAAATGGAGGGGGAAGAAAGAGCAGCAGAGAGAGGGAGAAATATAGATAGCTTTAAGTGGCAGGCCCAGGCTGAAGGCAACATGAAGGGGAAGAAGGAGGCAGGGGGAGAGAGAGCTACCAATCCCAAAATCCTGCAAAGGATCTGATACCACTGGGAAAGATCAAGGCATAAAGAAACAATTATTTTCTTTCAGAACATGGAATCCCAAAGAAAGATAGGACTTGGGCTCAAAACTGAGAGCTTCACTAGATGTCTGTCCTCCTCACAGCACCATTTCCAAGAGCCCAACCCCAAATGTTTGGCCTCTTGAAAATGGCAGCTGGACAGAGTGAACAGGTGCCCCTACCCCTATGCCACAGTCTCGGTCAGGATTGGCCCCTGCAGCATTTGTAAATAGAAGGATTTTCACCCAGTGGTGAACTTAGGGATGACGTCTAGGCGAGCCCCAGGTGGCCTAAGGAGGGCTTCCTAAGCCCAAATAATCAGAAGGTGGATATAAGAGGGCTCATTCTTGGGCTGTGGGATGAAACCAAACAGGACAGGATATTTCTTCACAAGGACATATGACATACTAATAATAACAGGGAAGGATCTGTTGTGGCCAAAGGCACACTGATGTAATTCCAGGATGCCCATCTTTTTAAGAGAGTCATCACCAAAATACCTTTATTAAAGGAGACTGTCGCAGACCCTTGGCTCACTCAAGCTTGGGCTGATCTTCCCCTACTCGGAACTAAAAATTTCCTCCCAAAGTGTATGAAGCTGTTTACTGGGCTGGGAAACCTTTAGTAGCGTGGTTTTGTTTGCATCTTCAACTTCCTTTATTGTCCCACCCTTAAGGAACATATAGGTTGTGTGATTACCTAGCCAAGTTTACGTAGAGTGAAGATCAGGGGTTTGCATTTCCCTTAGAAATGAAATCGGTACACAAGACCTACAGAGTTTTAAAAGGAAACAGAAGGTTTATTTACAGGTAGGTTGGATAGATAGGAATGTAGGCAGGTACTTAAAAGTTGAAGTAAGTAGGAGGTTTTTGCACAGATTACTTCCCTGGCATGAGGCACAAAACACTTGGTATGGTTTCGTTTCTGAGGTTGCTGACTTAGATGAGAGGTTGGTATTATCAGACTTGAACTCTTTCAAGTAAAGTTCTTTCTTTGTTAGACACCCCTTCACAGGTTAGTTGTTCCAATTTATGCACACACACAGCATGCCTTCCTTTTTACTGCAGACCTCGTGGTACTCCACTGAGTTAAAATCCTCTCCAGATACGGGGCAGGAGTTACAATTATACCAAAGCTTTAACTCTTTCCCTTTGGCCGAAGGGGAGACTCCTTTCTACCCACTTCCTTATAATAACATTATAACATTCGATTTTTATATTGCCCTTCAGGGCAACTTAACACCCACTCAGAGCAGCTTACAAAGTATGTCATTATTATCCCCACAATAAACACCCTGTAAGCTGGGTGGGGCTGAGAGAGCGCCGAAAAACTGCAACTGACCCAAGGTCACCCAGCAGGCTTCAAGTGGATGAATGGGGAATCAAACCCAGTTCTCCAGATTAGAGTCCCACTGCTCTTAACCACTACACCTAACTGGCTCTCTACAAGTTGAGAGGCCACTACAAGTTGTGTTTTAGTAAAATTTAGTGCTGTCTGTCCCATTTTAGTGCAAGAGCTAAAAGTGCTTCATAAACTTTAGGTTTTACTGTAGTAGAAAAGAGCAAGAGTCCAACAGCACCTATAATTTCTACTTTACTGTAAGGGTACATTTTCCCCTTCCTTCCTCACACAGAGGGCTCTGGCTGACCCTCTCTGGTCAGATGCCAGGCTCCAACTCCCCTAACTCTTCAGTTAACTCCAACTGTCAACCCCTCATTCTGTTAGGAACAACTGTCAGCTCATCATTTTAACACTAATCGCCATTCTCTCTCTCTTGCTAGCCACAGAAGGGGGAAGGGACCTGTCAATCACTCTTCTTTCCTGCTGCTGTTTCAAGCCTTTGCCTCTTGCTGGAAGCAGCATTTGGCAACCCTGACATTTTTATACCAGTTAGGAAAACGGCCTCAGACCAGAGATATATTAACAGGTTTAGCCAGCAGAATTCTTATTTTCTCCTGACAGCTCTTTATCAGTCAGATGAAGGAAAGTCTGTAGGTGGTGATCTTCACAATCCCAAGGACCCTGTCCACTTCAAAGCAGTGTGAGCAATCTGACAAGATCTTTAGTCCACAAAAAGATATGCCATGATGTATCTGTTAATCTTTAAGAAGCTCCAAGACTCCTCCTTAGTCAGAGTGTGATTCATATTCATGTATTGAGATTAATGGAGGCTGTACACCAAGTACACAGACTTAGATAATTTTATGCTCTAAGCTACAATACAATATTTTTACAGCAGCATATGTTGGTCGAGGAGACTGTGTATACTTGGCAGGAATACGCCACTGATATAATTTTAATTAGATATTTTTCAATGTTATATAAAATCTAGTTTCCAATGTACTGTTTTTAACTAGCTAGAAACAATTCAGAGAAATGTAAATTCATAGCAAAATGACATATTTCACATGCCCTATGTGTCCATCCAAATCAATACACTCTTTCAATATTATATATTTCTCAGTGGACCATTCAAAACTTAAACTGATATCTTCAATTAATAGATATGCATCCTGAAAAAATTAGCAATTTATAACCCCCTACCCGCTTCTGATAACATTAAACAATTACTGCATTTAGCCTATTGATAGGAATATTTTATCTGTTTTATTGACTGGTGTGCAATCCCTGGTAATGATAAAAATGTTTAGCATTTGTTTGGCATTTTAGAGAGCTCAAAATGGATAGACATCTCTCTTAACAACAATCCTATAAATTCAATTGTTGTTTGCATACTGCAGTTGGTGATGTGTGTTCAGGTTGAGGGATAAGTGACTAGACTGAGGCAATCTAGTGTGTTCACTGCTGAAGTGAGATATCAACCAAGAAGTTTCCTAGTGAAACTAATGGACTTAGAAGGGCATAACTCTGGGTAGGATGACACTCAATGGGCTGCTTCTATACTTGACTGCAGGATCACAGCCAAAGTTTTATTCTTCTGGTTGCAAAGTGAATATATTGAGAAAGAATTTCTTAATGTTTCAGGAGTATGACTGTGTTCTGAAGATGACTAGAGTTTGTCAATCTATGAGTCAAGATGACTTATTTATGATTCTTTTTATTTTTGTTTATTTATTTATTCAAGTTGTTCATTTAGTTATGTGCAAGGGCTACTGAGTTGTCTTCACTTTGCATTAGCTTCATATAACGACAAAAGGTTGAACCTTTAGTTCCAAATGCTGGGGCAGGTAAACAGGGGGTTAAGTATGGTTCTTCACTGTTGAATGAAAAAAAAAATCCGTATGTTGGGAGGTACAAAAATGTACCTCCCAACATAAGGTATGTTGGTTTGCACAAGAATGTTGGTTTGTTTACGCTATTTACCGTCTGCCATTCTCGCTGAGACTCGAGGAGGATTACATAATATAAGTCAATACGAATATTGGCTGGGACATTCAATAAACAATGCAATAGTTGCAACAAGGTAGTTTGTAATAAATAATTAAAAGCAATCACTGGACTCTGAGACTGAGGACTTGTTTTTCTCATCCAGTTCCTAACCAACCTGCCACATGTTTCAAATGACTCCTGATGCAAATTTCCCACTGCAAAACAGAGAAGCCAACATAACAAAGATAGATCTAGGTACAGTTCTCTGCTCACTGCTTTCACTTGTGCTTGTTGACAATCAGGAGAGGAAGCTAAAAAAGAAAGAAGGCAGCAGGATTGGTAGAAGAGATTACAAACGGGCTGTATGAGAAAGAGCTTAGGTGGTAAGGAGTTAACTGATTCAGGCCAGACACCAGCCCTCAAATCCTCTTGAAGCTTCCTCCCTCCTATCCACTGTGGAACAATCAGATAGAATAATTTTTGCTTATATCACCGTAAGTAAAAAACGGAATGCTTTATCTTTTTGACATGAAAGCTTGAAATTTAGTGTGTGCAGCCTGGAGTATTCTTAAGAAGGCCAGGCCCCCACAAGCCCATTTGGCTAGGGCCTTGCATCCCAAACTGTCATGAGTTTTATGGCTGGTTTATTTGGTGGTATGTGAAGTATTGCCTCCAGAAAAGAGCAGGTTCAGAGTGTCTCACTGAAAAATACAAAGGGTTAGGTCCCATGGAAGATTTCCATATGTGCAGTAGTCCTTGCAGAAGTGCTTAGAATTACTCCTTGCCTACTCATGTTGCTTATGCTAAATGAAAGCGATTCTGCCCCCACTATTTTTCTCCATGTACAAGTCACAGCAAAAGATATTTCTTCTGATACCATTTGAAAAATAAATGAAATGAAATCTTGTGAACCATCCATTGTGTATTTAGTTGCTGCGTATGCACTTTGTTACTCATTAAAAATTGTATTGCAGTTCCATGTATTGCTGCAGCCATTGTGCTTCTACTAATGCAAGCGGACCTGCACTGATTACATTTCCCTTTCTGCTCATGCATCACTAAATCCATGTTAGAGTTTGTTGTGTGGCATTTTCAGTAAGCCCAAAGAAAACAATGTGACCCACTTCTGTTAATGAAATTGGGACTAGGGATGTGCTGTTTGATAGATCCAGTCCAAATACATACCCAAAAAATACAAGTAAGGTATTTTTTTCAGGTGTATTCAGGTATCTGGATGATATTTGGGATTTGGGGGGATACTGATTAACTAGATCCCGAAAAATCCAGAAATATTTGGCTAGAGATATTCAGGGCTGCCATTTTAAGGCTCCCCAGGCTTGTTTTTCTTCAAGTGTACAGACACAGCAGGAGGGAAGGGGAAGGCCGGCAACTCAGAAATTGGGATCAGACATTATAGGAAGCACTTGTACTCTCTGCCAAATTATGACAATTAATCTCTCTATGGCTGTCTGAGCATGGGCAGAGAGGATAAAAGGTATGCAACTGGACTCCATTTCATGGATAAATATTTTGGAGTGCTACTGTCGCTTTTGCTGCTGGTGCTCTGGTCTCTACCTTGGAGTGCTGCCTGCCTGGGAAGTCCTTCTTGTTCTGTGCCTGCCTGCTGGACATCTTTAGGGCTGGTTTTCTAATTTCTGGCTTTGTTTTAAAGTATTTTTTCTGTTTTTTCTTTGTGCCTGGGGGAATTTTAATTGGGATGGGAAGCATTTTTTTCTGGTTCTTTAGAAACAGTTTTCTGTGTTTTTATTTTGTGCTGTTTTTAAACATGCTGAATTCTCTTCTCTTGGCTTGTTTTAAAAGTTTTAACTGCTTTTGCATTTTCTCTATTTTAAAAACTTTTTTAATTTGTAAAGGGTTTGTGTTGGGAGGCGGATTCCATGTTGTTACCTTTATTAAAATATATCTTTGCATTCTTCCAATTCTGGTTTTACAGTTGTTCTTCTATAGTTGTTTTAAAGATCTTTTTGTGTTGTCATTTGGGGGGAGTGACATTAGCATGTGTCTGTGTCAGTATATTGCTGGCTGTCTTAAGACTGACTTGTCAGGTTGGTTTGGCTTAGATTCTCTTGATATTAGTTCTGTTGGGCTCGCCACATTGCCTTGGTCCTGGTTGGATTCTCTGGTTTGACATTGGTTCTGTTGGGCTTGTTGGTTCTGTTTGCATTCAACACACAAATATTTCAGGAGTCAAGAAAAAAAATACCTAAATGCTGAAACGGTATTGGGAGGCTGAATAGCTGAGAATACCAAGAAATACTGTTTTTCAGGTGCAAATCCCTAATTTGGATACCTAAATATATTTAAATACTATTATTTTTAATGAAACAGAAATTCAGCAAGATTTAAATCTATCCTAGACGCATTGAAAAGAATTGGAAGTAACAGCAGGTTTATACTATGCAGGTTTACTCCCAGATAAGTGTGCATAGGATTGTACTGTAAATTACAGTTTAATGGTTGCACTTCATTGATTTTAAAGGGATTTAGATGTAGTTGATTTTTTCTGGATTTTATCCATTATGCTTTAATGACTTGCTTGTTTGCTATCATTTATTGTCTATAAGAATAACTAATTTGATCCATAGATGCAGAGAAGTTAGCCGTGTTAGTCTGTGGTAGCAAAATCAAAAAGAGTCCAGTAGCACCTTTAAGACTAACCAATTTTATTTTAGCATAAGCTTTCGAGAATCAAGTTCTCTTCGTCAGATGATTCTCGAAAGCTTATGCTAAAATAAAATTGGTTAGTCTTAAAGGTGCTACTGGACTCTTTTTAATTTGATCCATTTGATACTTTAAACAATATATGCAATGTTAGTCACCTTGACTGTAAAAATGAATTACTTTATTACAATTCTATCTCACTTTTCTTCTACTATGTACATAGGATTTCCATGAAGTTACAATTTAGGTCCTGACCAGATCCAAACCTGCTTAGTTAAAGCAAGGTTGCTTAGTTATGAACTTTCCAACCATGTACAGGGGTGCAGTCTTCCGACTAGTATATCTTACTATCACTTGTAATAATACTATAATATTTCTTCAGTTATACCTATGTGCAATCCTAGCCTGATTATTGAATGGCTACAATGACATCCTTTCTGCCTAAAGTGGAGGAAATTCTTATGGCTCCAATGCAGACAATATCGTCATATTTCACTTCTTACACTTATGTTACAGCCAACACATGTACTGCTGAACATGTAATACAAACCACATTTTATCCTGGCACTGCTGTCTGATTTCATTTGTAAAGTGACTATGTAGTGTAGTGGTTAGAGTTGGACCTAGGATCTGGGAGAAAAGTGGTTTTGGTCATTTTTTTACTCTTTATATAGTAACATCCAAACTGATTCATTTCCTGACTATCCACTTACGGATTTAGACTTTCTTCCAACCTGGGACCCAATCTCAATCTCAGAATGTAGTCAGCTGACTTTTATCAAATCAACTATACTTCTATTATTTCCTCTAATTGGAAACAAAGTATTATAATTCCTATTTATAAAAAAGGTGTGATAGAGCAATAATTGGCAGTGTCTTGCCTATCAGTCTTCTGGATATTTCTAAATTATATACTTGCCACCTTCTACTCAAGATTGGGCAGAATCATCAAACCTTTTAAATCCTAAATAAGCAGGTTTTCATAAGGGACATAGCACAGTAGATCACTGTATGATATTGAAGGCCCTGATTTAAAAATACACCAAAACTTTTAGCAAATGTCTCTGTGCTGCTTTTGTTGATCTAACTTCAGCCTTTGACTCTATTGAGTGATCAAGATTATGGGACAAATTTGATAAAATAAATATCAACAGAAGGATTTTCACGATACTACCTCACAGTCAGGGTAAGAGTGGGTTCACATGGCTCTCTTACGGATCCTGCCCCATTAAGGAAAGGTGATTTTTTTGCACCTGTGATGGACTGCCTTTGATTTTCTGGACTGTCCGTGATTTCCTGACTGCAGCAATCAGATAGCTGGGAGGGAGTTAACTCTTGCTTAGAATGGACAGCTTGAGTGAAAGGCTGCTTATTCCTCTCTGATTGGTCAGTTGGAACCCCGAAGGGCTGACAGTTGGTTTCTGACAGGATTGTTGAGAGAGGGTTTATGAGTGATAGGGAAGATCAGATAGGTTCCCCCTCTGGAGGGAGGGAAGAAGAAACTTTTCCTTTAATGGTAACATCATTGTCCTGAAGAATTCTGTTCATGAATTCTTTGTATAAGTGTCAGCAGAGCTGAAGCCCACTTGACACAGACATCATAGAACTGGGGGAGGGATGTTTTTTCAAGAGTGATTGGCTGGTACATTAGACTCCCTTTCGAGCCATAAGAAGAAGGGTTATATCTTAGAAGAAGATTAATACCTGCCCAGTTTCTAAAGGAGGGTTGGCTCTGAGGAGGACTCCGGGTCTGTTGTGAAAGGAAAACAGTTTAAACTAACTCCAGGAAACCTTAGCTGTCATAGGAAACTCTGTGAAGAAACATTGTTGCTGTAACTAAAGTATTAAGCAAAATACCTCTCACTACTAAGAACCAAGAATATAAGAAACTAAGCTTCAATGAAACTATTTTGCCAGTTACTCAAAGCGTATTCTGTACTACCAACAACATTTTACCTCAGCAGTACTTTCATTCCCTGACTACACTTATTCAATCCCTGCCTGTTTATTTAACAGGCAGGGATTTATTTCCTTTTGAACGTTATGCAGTCTTCAATGCCATTTCCAACAAAAGGGAAGAGGGCTCCTGCTTCTCCCCATAAATTTCCTGGACTGGGCTAAAAAGCCAAAATTATATCTCACTATCAGGGTGGGACAAACAGACTTTCAAACCACATGCTATTTGGGGCTGCTCAGCAAAAGCAGGCAAACTGAATTTCCACTGTGAGGAAAATCTGCCTCACAGTGTGGGAGTGAAGGGGTTCTGTTTTTGTTTAATTTTTATATTAATGATTTTGTCTAGGCTATGGAAAATCAGAATTTTTTTCTCTCTTCATCGGCTGGTTGAAAAATTTCAGTCCTGCTGTATGCAGATGATATGGCAATTATGTCTTTTACCAAAATTGAGCTCAAAAGGATTCTAGTTAGGTTGCATGATTACTGTGATAGAGAGGAACTAAGAATTGATTATAATAAATTAAATTGTTGTTTTTGGTAAAAACAGATTTACGCACAGATGGAGTATTAATGCTCATGAAATAGAAAAATAACCCTTTAAAAATATTTAGGCGTAGTATTTCACGGGTCTTTGTTCTAGCAGGCACTTCTTAATGCCAATTTATCAACCGTTCACCGTACATTGGGAGCTATTTTAAATTTTGTCTATTCAAAGGGTGGCCAGTTAACAGCCCTCAAAGTATTCCAGGGCAAAGTTATCATGCAGCTCTTGTATGGGGTTGAAATATGGGGGTGGAACAAGAAAATACTTGATCAGCTTAAAATAATACAGAACAACTTTTTAAGGAAAATCTTAAGTCTCCCTCAGGGAACTCCTGCTGCACATTTAAGGTTAGAAGTTGGATTACCCTCTGTTACAACAAGAATCCACTTGAAATTATTAAAATATTACAAGAAATTTGATGGTATTTCTGAAGACCATGTGGTACTACAAGGAAGGGAATCAGTGGTCCAACTTGCTGTCTTCTATTTTGCAGTTATATTCCTTGTCCTCCTTAGAGGTTATAAAGTTTTGGGATCCAAGCAAAATTATTTTTTGGCTTTTTGAAAAAGATGCCCTTCGGGGTATAGGTATAATTTGACAATCTAGATTTTCTTTGTGGCATCCTCAGATCAAGAAAAGCACATTCTTCTCTTGCTATTTAGCTGACCTTTCTAATACTCCATTAAGAAAGGCATTTACCAGTGCTCGCTTTCAAACTATGCCATCTGAGTATTTACAGGAGAGAATATTTACAGATTTCAAAAAACTACCTGTGAAACAACCCTTCTGTCCTTGTGGTTTTAATCATTCCATCCAAAACAAATTGCTGAATTAATTTTTTGTAAATTTTTCCAGTTCATATGAGGAATGTATTCATTTTTATTGGCTGATGCTATTCCTCTTGTTACTCTCAAAGTGGCTACTTTTATTTTCTTATCAATAAATATAAGGAAGAAATTAGTACCTGCTAATTTTGTAAGGATTTTAGCTAAATTGTAATTCCATGTTATTTCTTGGGTTTTGCATTCATTTCTTACCATCCTAGTTTTAAACTTTTAAGTTTTATCCTGTTATGTAAATATGTTTTAACTTTTTTGTTATAGCACGCTGTTATATGTTAGTGTATATATGGGGATGTTATGGCCTATGGCTACAACAATAAACCTGTCTATCTAGCTACTGCTTTGTTGCTTTCTCAGATATCTTGTCAGAGGTGGTAAAATTCCATTTGCTATAAGATGAGGTGAATTATATTCAATGGTGATTTACTGTTTGACTAACAGTCTGTTGTATCGCCCGTGAATAAGTAAAATGGACATAACTAGGTACAAGAGGAGAGCCCAGAGACTGTCCATTGCCTGAGGCAAAAAAGCCATCTGTCATATACAGCAATAACATACAGCAATAATATGTAGAATATGTAGCAATAAACTAAATATCTGACAAATTGCCATCTTTTGATAGCATCCAAAAAAAATGAACCATCTCTCCATGCCTAATAGTAGAACTCACTGTGAAAGAGCCAGCCAATACTTATCTGCAGGGTAAATTTGTGATGCCTCATATGCTATTGGCCCATTGGCTGCAAAGGGAATACTTAGTGTAAATGGCCTTTGAATTACCTCCTTAAGTATTCTGGTAATTCCAGTCATAACTCAATCTTTGCTCCGTTTACTCTTCATCGTGATGATGATAAGTTACGCACTTTTTTAGCATACAGTTTTGTCTGTGGGTCTGCTTGTCACATATCATCACAGCTCATATAAATATTATAACATTACTTACGTCTTTATGATTGCAAACCTTAATTTTTCTTGTTGTTTCTAAAAAAGACACTATATTTACAAAACTGTGGGATGTATGCTAATGATGTGCCATTGAAGCTGAATCTTGCCTTTGGCAGAAAAGAAAATTGCTCAGGCTTGGATCCATTCCTAAGCTCCTTGTTCTGCTGGCAGAAGAGGAGGAGGAGGAGGATTTTTTGCTGGTTCCCTCTCTTCACTGCACCCCCCCCTCTTGACCCCCTCATAATATTCCTGGAGGTTCGCTGCCCCACATAAGCACAATTTCAGAGGCAGAGACAACTGCAGCAGAAGGGGAAGGCAGGGAAGTCACTGTTTATGTAGCACTGCTCACACTGCAAAGGATCTTATTTTTTTAAAGAAAACAATACACAAATTTGTGAATTTCAGAAAAGTCTCTTATTTTGTCTCTGATCTTTTGATTTTTGTGTTGTCCCCCCCTTCATACACACCTTTGTATTTAATTATGACAAAGTCACCATTGTGCAAAGAAAAGAGCAGTTAAGTGAGAGAAAATCAGTTTAAGATTTATTTAGTTGTATATACGTGAAACATTTTGTGTCAGTATCCTGAAAATGCAGTACCACAACACTGATCCAGTATTGTGGTCTGACAGTCTTGATGTACTCCTTTACTTTGTTCTAGCATGTTTGTGTTAATTTGTATAATTCCACAATTCATACTACTATGGGACACAGGATTTTCTTTAAAGATGAAATCATGCTTTCATAAGGAAGAGGAAACAGACTGCATTGCATACTCCAATGTTTGCAATGCAAGTATGCATTGCATTGCATTGCATTTTTTCCATACTTAAGAGTCATCCTCTGATGCAATTCTTTGTATTAAAGAAACACATTTTAGTCCCCTTTAATTACCCTTCCAGAGAGATACGTTTTAATGCAAGTTGTCTGATTCTGTTTTAAGTGAAGGAGAAAACCTGGTAGAGGTTGTCTCTTTAAATCAGATCTGCAGTGTTGATGGACCCTCTAGCAGGCATGGTAAGAACCATTCTCACCTCTGCAGCAGGGAGCTTGACCATACAGACTCGCACATTCAATCAAAGCATTTTCTGTTTTAATATGCACTGTACCAATCCTATTCCCATGGTTACAGCTCCTGCTTCTTTAGTTGCTTCTAGTATGTTGGAAAAGAGATGCAGCCTACATTTCTTGTACAGGAGTTTAAAACATAATGAAAGCAACCCTGTTGTGATTTGCATTTTAAATTTTCTTTCTCCCCACCCCCCCTTGTTGTATAGAATGCTGTGGCAGTAGCTTCAGTTCATTTGCCACGGTCTGCCTTCTCTCCGTCTTCAGCCTTGCAATCTGTTGATAACTCCTCTTGCAAGGTACAGTTTATTGCCTTTCGGAATGGAAAACTCTTTCCTAGCACTGGCAACTCATCTCACCTTGCAGATTATGGAAACTATAGGACCATTGGAACACCAGTCGTCTTCATTAAAATAGGTAAGTGTTGTGCTACTGTTTCCTTAATCTGAAAGCTCAGCTGTACATTAGAGTATATAAAAGAATGGTGCAGTGGAGTGCTCAGGTATGCTGATGTGAGACTTGCCTCTCCTTTAACACAGATATGCAGGTTAATTCATCCCTCTGTAGTTTTATTCAGATAAACTTGCATGTAAGCAAAGCCCTGTGGCAAAGCAGGATTCTTTATTTTGCTTATTAAAGTTCACAGGTATAGTCAAAGCGGCATGGGGAGAGAGAAGAACGTTGCTTTTAAAATCTTGACCATGACTATTGAAATGTCAAATCCTTGAGATTTGCAATTCAAGATTGGGGCAAGGGAGGGGGAGGATGCTAAGAGTCCTGTTGCATGTATATTTGTAGTCATCAATAAACCTCCGGGTATGACCAGTTTAAACCAGGTGCTTTTAAAGGTGACAGAAATAGATTAAAGATTTTCCCTGTGATTAAATATTTATGCTATGTAGTTTTAATCATTTTATTTCATCCTGAATCGGGTTCACATCTGTGTCTATATTTTAAGAGATATTTACATGAGTTTCAGATTAAGATGTTGCCTTTACTGCAAATTGCATCGAAGAAAACAAGGTTTTTTTCCTCCTGAAGTAATAAACTACCATCATTTCAATTTAGAACATTTTGGCAATAAATCTAGTTTTATAAACAATCACCAGATCATTTGAAGACTAACTACTAAAATGCCTGTTATGATTAATATTAACCGTTTCAAACTTTTGAGGATAGCTAAAACCTATTTTATGCTGATAGACTAGGAGAGGGATTCGTGCTATTTTTTTTTGTAGAGATGTGTATTAATACATAAATAATTGTAAGATGCTTTAAATAAAACATGTAGCAATAGAACATTTCCCACTTCGCTGCTCTGAATCCGTTTGGTCCTTTTGCAGATGGGTGCAGTATTGGAAACCTCACCAGCCCCCTTACTATAGCACTGAGGCACTTTACACAGGGTATAAACCCCATTGCAGTCTTCTGGAATTTTGACCTTCTGGATGGACATGGAGGCTGGTGGGGAGAAGGGTGCCACATAATTAACTCTGCAGACAATATTACCACCCTTCATAGTACTCACTTCGGTAACTTTGCAGTGCTAATGGTGAGTATATGACTTCATCTATGTATGTGTGTGTGTTTGTGTGCGTCCCCTCACATGTTGGCTTCTAGCTAGTAATCTTGCAATACATACAGCTCTCTCTCTCTCTCTCTCTCTCTCTCTGTGTGTGTGTGTGTGTGTGTGTGTGTGTGTGTGATTGCTTTGAAGAAAATAAGTTAACTATTAATGCCAGGGAAAAACAAGAGGATCTGCTCAACCACATGATCTCGTTACAGACCTTGCTATGAATGACTTTTAATGCGATATAGAAAGGCAAAGTTCCATCAAGGGACTATTAAGTATGGAGGGGTGATAAATTTCATGGCCAGATGTATGAAATGTACATTTACTAGTGCTTTTATGTCTAAAAGGTAGCGGCGGGGGGTGTCTGTCCTGGTTGATGCCCAGCACTGTGTTGATCATACTAATTAGTTGCTGGCATACTGCAATGTTGAATCATTTAATAAATAGAAGAGAATAAGATTGCTGGCATCTCTCTAAACAAGGATACCCTAATCCTTGCTGGCTTCTTCAAATCCAAGTCCGTGTGCTGACGACAGCATCCGTTTTACTAAATGGCTGTTTGTAAAGGGGGGGGGACCCTAACTGTGCAGTGCTACCACGCCAGGCAACTGACGTTTGTTCTCAGTTCTTCTTACAGTTCACAATGCAGTTATTTGACAGTTATATTATAACCAGAAAGTTTCTGTGACAGATCTGAAAGACACACTAAATTAAATATCGTATCAAATGGAGAAATAAACATAAATAGTGAGTGAAGCATCTGGAAGAAAATCATGTGAAGGAGTATCTTCTGCAGCATTCCAGAGGATTATTCAGAGCCACTAGGGATTTTGTGAAGAAACCAGTGTTCACATGCGTGCACCTCCCTGTGGAATCTAGCCTTCATTTGGTGCATGGTTCCTTGGAAGGTGCTGCTTATGAACATGATGGGAAGGTTTATAGCTGAGTAAATAATGCCTTGTGTGTATTGTGTAAAGGACAGCAAATACAGATGACAGGAATTGAGTGGACGTGTGCAGAGAATACCAATCTGCTTCTGTCAGATGGAGCCCAGATAATAGCCAATCATTATACAAGGCTGTGACAATGAGTAGTTAAATACAGATATTATCATCTGTTTTATAAAACTGAATTCCATCTGTGTTCTGTGATCAATTTTTTTTACTTGTGAGACTTGTTTAGAAGCCCTGTGAATATTTGATGCTGGCAAATCCGTATCTTTTTTAACAGTTCCAATGAATACAGAGCACTCCCAATCTTGTGTTAGAGAATGTAGCTTTGCCTGTCCTGGTTCCTCATATTTTCCCTCAAAAGCACCTGTTGATGTTGCAGGAACCACACCCATTATGGCTGACCCACTCCTAGAACTGATTCAGGTCTTCAGTGAAGCACTCAAAACTTTTGTATAGGTTGTGGCAGAAGAAATTTCAGTCCCCCTGGCCCCTGCTGCCCAAATATAATGAATAGGTTTTGAAGAATATTTTGCTTTGTCATTTCAAACATTTTAATTGCAATGCCCATGCCATTTTAATGGGATGTGTACAGTTGACTCTAACGGGACTTCAGTTTCTAGTGAGTGAGCACAGAACTGAACCCTGTCTCGCACATTATTTTTAAAAATCTCTGTAAGCTAAAAGTAGCACATAATGTTGCTAACTTTTGGTATCTGTGCAGCTAGGAAGAACACAATATGGTTTCTCTGTACCTCATGAAGCAAGTCACTTGCCATGGTCATTTGGGACAATTTCTTATTCTTCTAAAACCACAAACAGAGAACCTTTAACTGTCAGTGTTAGTTCATGTCCTGTGGAATGGTTTCTTCCCATGGCAGTAGATCACATTTGGTATCAAAACTGAAGATTTGTTGATGTGCATTTCGATGAAGTGTGCCTGGATATGCAGTAAAAGGTGACTTTTGATCATTAATCATTGTGATACATGTTACATTTTCTTTTCCTTATTAGGCCAGACAACATAATTCCTTATGTATTCTGTACATACAACAAAAGGAAAGCACATACCATCTAAATGCGAAATGGTGTTGTGGACAGTGTGTTTGAATTCTGATCAAACAGGAGGAAAGTTCATTCTAGAATTAAAACAGACCATTAAGGTTTGTTTACAGTCAATTATTTAAAAGTGTAGTACTGCGAAGAAAAGGATTTCTTTCGCAAAAAATATATATTCACATTTAATGTTGGGAAAATTGCTTAATCACTTAGAAGAGTTGTGAAACTGGTTGGGCCTAGGAAGTTGTAGATTCTCCTATGCTTATAAGGTTACAGGTTATGTTTAACTGCCTATTTATTACAGAGATTGTAAGCATACACAGAAATACAACTTGTAAAACTCTGGCTTGGAAATTCCTGGAGATTAATTATAATTTGTGGAGAATTATGATGGAGAGAGGAAGACAGAGAGGATGTGATGCCATTGAGTTTGCCCTTCAAAGCTGCCATTTCCTCCAATGGAACTGATCTCTGTAGCCTGTAGATCTGTTGTAATTCTGGAAGAGGTCCAAACGCCACCATGATTCTGGTAACCCTAGGAAAGGATATTCTAGGAATTCTCTGGGCACTTTCAGGTGTTGCAGAGCTTAAAGTAGCAGCTCAGTTGATGCAGCATTAGTACTCTGAACTAGAGATGGGCACAAACTGGGAAAAAACCGAACCATGTGGTTCGTCAAATTTCACGAACCATGAACTGTCACAAACCTGCCCCTGGTTTGCAAACCGGTTTGTTTGGTTCATGAAAATGTCACATCCGGGTCAGAAAATCCGGGTCAATAGAAGGTCACTTCCGGCCAGCAGAAGTTCACTTCCAGGTCAGCAGAAGGACTGCAGGAAGTCCATCCCCTGTTGCCTAGAAAACTGATTGATTGGCACCAGACTGTTTAAAGTGACAAACCAAAAAACGAACCAAATGAACCAGCCTAAAAATTCATGGTGGTTTGTCAGAAATGGGATCTGATGAACCGTGGTTCGCAAACCATGAACCGGCCTGGTTCGTGCTTAATTTTGGTTCGTATTTCGGTTTGTGCCCATCTCTACTCTGAACCATCTGGTTTTCTCATTGAATTGGAGAACTGTAGATAATTGTAGCTCAAAGATTCATCTTACAATCGATAATTCACCTAACAATCCACAATGAGTTGAGTGTCAAGTTAAGTATGTAACCAACTGACCAGACACGTTCAGCAACCCCCTTGGGAGGAATTGACAGGATGTAGACAATCATGTTGGCATACAACATCACTTCATGACACCACATGACAAAGCTGTAAGTGACGTCATTACATTTTACGATTTGTACAAAACACTATTTCCAGTGTTTTGCTGAAAGTGACATTGTGCACTGGCACAATACAGGTGCCCCCCTTCCTCATTTCCACCCAACTGTTCTTAGAAGCTCTGGCAGAGAACACAGGAAAGCAGCAGAAGATCTGGTCTGCCTGCAACTGAAAGATTCTTGACAAAAGCTAAATCAATGGATTGAGTTCCCCGGCTAATACATCTGGGAACGACAGAATCATATAATATATGGCATCATCTCCAGCTGTATTTTATGCTAATAATTTCTTCACCTTTCTCCAGGGACTCAAGGTATATAAGAGCAAGGTATTTAGGAGTTCATTTCTGTAAACATGTAGATATAAAAAGATAGGTGCTTAATTAAATCAATGACGTTCAAACTGAGGTAGACAACACTAAGTGAGGAAATGATTGAATATGAAATGAAAACTGTTCAAATGTGCAGATAAAAATGCACTGTTCTAACTAAGATAGCAGGGAATAGGAACTAATAAATTAATCTGCAGAGAAAATTGTGAAAAAATAACACAAAGAACATATAAGTTACTAGTAGTAAGAACAAGGGAGAAATATATGAATAAGTATACATGCTGGTGAGAGCTATAGAATGACAAAGAACATATTAAAAAGATATGTGTATACACACCTGTGGAAAGATGATGAGTAGGCAGGACTATTGTTATTGAAAGTGACAGCATTAGATAGAAAGGCTAGAAGCTCAGCAGATTTTTAACTCTGGCCCTACCTCTAGGTGTTACGGTCTACAATCCCATATCGGAAGTTGTTTTCTATTGACCTAAAATAGTAGTTTAGACATTGGTATCCTTGAAGGCCTTTCTCTCTTGCTGTCTTTGATCTGAAGGTTCAAATGTTAACATTTACCTTCCCAGCTGATAGCTCTCCTTCATTTTCTAAAGCTTGAGAGGTTAATCACAGTGTTGGTTGGTGAAATGCTGTACTTCAAAAGGTCACACCCTGGAAAGAGTCATTTGCAGCAGCGCTGGCTGAATCCTACCAGTCCTTAGAATTTACAACACTACAGTGTAAGCTGAATAGATTTGCCAGCTCCAGGTTAAGAAATGCTTGGATATTCTGGGAGTGGAGTCTGGGGAGAATGAGGTTTGAAGAGGAGAAGTAGCTCAGCAGGATATAATGTCATAGAGTCCACCCTTGAAACCAACCATTTTCTTTAGGGGAACTAATCTCTGTTATCTGGAGATCAGTTGTAATTCCAGGAGATCGTCTGGCCTCACCTGGAGGTTGGCAACCCCAGTGCTGAATTATGCCCATTGTAAATCATGTATGTATATTCATCACACTCTAGATAAAATAAGAGAGGAGAAACCTGTATACCATTTTGGGCAGGATAAAAATGACCAAGACATAGGCTGTTTCCACACACTCTTAAAGAGATGGCCCAGTCACCAAATGCTGGCAGCTTTCCCCCAGGAATCCAGATGGCTCCATTTGCAAAAATGGCTGTGGGCCATTTGGCTTCCTTTTGTTCAGCTCCTTCCTGGGAATGGTGAGGTGTAGCTCAGTGGGAAAGCCTCTACTTTGCATGAAGAAGGTCACCGGTTCAATTCCCAGCTGCAACTGCAGTTAAAATGACCAGATAGGAGGTGATATGAAAGAACCTTGATGGACCAAGGGTCTGATTCAGTATAAAGCAGCTTCATGCGTGTTTATGTTTGTAGTGCCTTGCTGGGCTGCACACAGTGGAGGACAGCAGCAGTCCATGGTCAAATTCTGTTACAGTGAGCCTGGCTGAGAAGGCAAGGAGACTGTTCCTTCCCCCCCTCCTTTGGATAGTTAGACCAGGGCAGGTCCTTTTCTAGGGCTGCTTTTCCCTCCCAATCAGCCCTTAGTTCTAGAGCACATTTAAATGTTCTTCACCCTGAAAGGTTCTTTAATATTCAAGTCCTCATCCTGTAGATATTCCATCCATCATATTGATGGGTATATGTTAGTTACTCCTACTAGTTGAGAGATTCTTGAATCAATAAATGTATAAATAGGTAAAACTCACTTTTCCATCCTACTCTATCTATGCACTTTTCCTCAAATGGGCCTCCACATTTAGTATGCATGCTGGAGGCAGAAATGCTTTTAATCAGAAAAATGTGATGTTGGCTTGCTTTGATAATATTACTATAGTATATGTGCAATATAAAAATAGCCCATTTAAAACACACTGTTTGGGGGGGGGGGGGTTGCAGTTTAATCTCAAATATATCCAAATGTAGGTCTTAAACCTTACTTTAGAATCTTGCTCTATTTTCCTCCTGAAATTTAACTGGTGTTCCTGTATTAGGATGGCCAGCTCCTGGGAAATTCCTGGAGATTTTGGGGCAGTGCCTATGGAGTAGGAGGGATTTCACCTAGCATCTATGGCATACCATATAGCTTGCTCTCTGAAGCTGCCATTTTCTCCAGGTGAACTTAGGTCTGGAGATTAGAGATGGGCACGAACAGCAATACAAACTAAAAAAAAGCCACAAACAGCCCAATCAGCTGTTCGTGAACAAGCTGTTCATGAGGCCCTATTCTAAATGAACAAGTGGTCGTTGCAAGCCTCCTTCGTTGCTGTTCATTGCTGTTTGTCAAGCCAGACACCTGCAATCAATTCCCTTGGCAACCGGAAGCAGGGACTACCTGAATTCCTGCTGTTGCCCTGGAAACCCCAATCTAAGCTCAATTTAGCTTGATAGGCAGGTCTTCCTTTCATGTGTGGAGCTCCAAATTTGTTACAAGGAAGCAAAGAGCAGGGAGGCTCCCTGCTCTGGTTTTGCAGACAGTGAGGGAGAGACAGTTGCTGTTGGCATTTTGAGAGAGAGAGAGACAGGGACAGTGCATTGGAGCTTCAATTTTCTTTGTGTGTGGTGGGATAGAGATCTACCTCTTCAAGTTCCGGGGCTGCTGCCAGGCTCTGGGGCCAAGCTATTATTTATTATTGGTACATTTCCTGCTGCCTGCTCAGGTAGGGGTTCTGGGAGTAGTGTGGTAGGGATCTGGATGGCTGGAGGAGAGCCTGCTGGCCCCCACGAACAGCAAACAACGAACATGTTTGTGAATAGCTCATGTTCGTCAACGTTCATTGTTGGTTGCTCGTGGATGGGAACACCATGTTCAGTTTTTTTCTGTTTGTGCCCATGTCTACTGGAGATCAGTTGTAATTCTGGGAGAACTTGAGGCCTCGCCTGGAAGTTGGCAGTTCTACCCTGTATAAAAGAGTCCATGAGTTCCATCCATTGTGTTTCTGTAAACAGAGTATTAGATGTCTGTTTATTAGGTACAGTTACGGCTCCCCTGTGCCTGATAAAATTAACCCCATTCCTGAATTTATTACCCTGCAGATTAGGCATTATATGTCTGTAAATCTTGTGTCTAGAGAGAGATAACAACATAGATCAAGTATGACTCTAGAGCTTGGGCTGCTTTTTTCCTAAAGAACGCATACCTCACAGAATGATAATAGTGATGACTCAGACTAGGCAACCTATTTTGAACTTGTTGAAAGAAGCAGATATATATGGCAGTATATCTTCTGAAAGTCTTACATGTTGCTGGAATTATTCAAAGAACACTTTGAGCATTCAGTACTGGTGAATTAATATTCTCACAATGATATCAAGTACCCAGTAGTTAAAACCCAATGATTAACTATTACTTGTCTAACATTTCTCCTTCAGATTCATAGTAAAATTCTGAATCTGAATCCTACTTGCCAATCCCCCACCCATCACCAGCGCTCTCCAGGTTTTTTTTAAATTGACAACCACTGAATATCATTCTATTGAAGGGTAACCATTGGAGACCTGTTATCTCAGTATGGGGCCTATCCTGTGGGGTTCCACAGAGTGCGATCCTATTTCCCATGCTTTCCAGTCCCTGTGTAAAGCCATTAGAACAAATCATTTGTAGTTTTGGATTGGCTGTCGTCATGATACCCTTATACAAATGACCTGAAATGGTCATTCTATCATACTTCAAAGTAGGGCTCAGAAGAGCTCTGTGGGCACTTATGGCTAACTGTAAACAGGAGTAGTTAACAATCAATTTCTCTATGACCAAAATTCTTGTCTTCTCTAAAAGATTTATCAAACACAGGTGGCAGATTGACAGTTATGAGATTGACCAAGTTAAGGTGTTCAAATATTTAGAAGTAGTTTTCAGTCTTCTAGCTCATAGAGAGCTGAGCTTTCCCATGTAATTGAGAATGCCCAAAGAGCAGTCATAACAACTTTAAGATTCCATTTTTTACAAAAAGGGAGTCTCATATACTATATGCAATAAAAGTCTTTCAGGGTTAAGGTGATATCCCATCTCATGTATGGTTCACAGATACACTTACACATAGACTAGAAGCAATTCAATCCAAATTCCTCAGGTCCTTTTTGGGATGCCTGGTTGCATACCCAGTATGCAGAGTAGAAGCAGGCTTGGTTCCAAGCTATATGTTTTTGGCTCAAGTTAAACGTCTTCCCCCTGGACTAATTTCATTAATTCCCTTAGACAACTATTGCTTATGGTGGGTGAGAACAGTTGAGGAGAAGTTACTATTATATGAGTTCTCCAGCCTAGTCATGCTGCATCTTGGTACTCAGGAGCCAGAGCATTCATTAAGCAGAAAATATGGGATGCAGTTCTTCAAGTTGATAGATCACAGGTCTATTCTGCTTTAGCAGTCAGGAATTGTGGCAAAACTTTTGCCCCATCAAATTATCTTTTCACATGAGAACTTCCTAAACACTGTAGAGCTTTTACTCTGACCCATTTCAATATGCTGCCATCTGCCCTTCTTGAAAGGAGATACACACGTGCCCCGTACTCCCAATGTCTTGGACCCATCAGTCTAGCATGATAGTAACAAACATGTCCTTTACATTGTTCATTCTGTAAGGACATTTGGAAAATTTACATTACCCCCAGTTATATCCAAATATCCAAGCAGACCCAATGATTTTTAGACTTCCCTTCTTCTTATTGACCATTTTAATGAAACTACTCTTAAGGTAGCAAGATTCTGTGCACTGGCATGTTCAACAAGAAAGCAGATGGTCTACTGTTTTAATAATCTTATCATCACCACTAATTAAATTACTCTTGTATAAAACACTTTATTTTATGTATTCTTTTTATGTATTATGTACTGATGGTTTTTGGTAATGTTTGTTTGTGGATTGTAATAAACTTCGGAGGTAGAGGTCCTGAATTGCTACTTGGCTGCTGTGATTAAATGGCTAAGAGTGAACAAACTGAAAGCAAACCGTGGAAAGACAGAGGTAAGCATGTTGGGAAGACATCTTGATGGACATTGTGCTCTCCACTTTCAGTGGGATTCAGCTGCCCCTTGCACACTGAGTTAAGAGCCTTGGGGTTGTACTAGATCCAACATTACTGATGGAGAAGCAAGTTAATGCAGCTGCAAAAAAGTTCCTTCCAACACAGTCTAGCCTGGAAAATAGCCTTGTACCTTGATACCACTCACAAAGTCAACTCGGAAACACTAGTTGCTGCAGAACTCCGCAGCTTGGCTATTGTCAGGAGCTAGACAGAGCATGCCCATTCCATTATGCAGTCACTCCATTGGCAGACCGTCAGTTACCAGGCTCAGTTTAAGGTATTGGCTTCCCATACCCATGCATTTTCTGTTGTGGCCCCATTATGGCTTTCCTGATGAAAATGGCTTTCCTGGTGAAATCAGGAAGGCTCTCTCTGAGAGTGACAGAAGACTATCCTGCTCCTGAATGGTAAACCAGCTTCTTAATGTTTCATCCCTGTGCCTGTGAGAGTGCTCCTCCAGTGTCCAGTCACCTTTCAGAAGGGGGATGGAAGATTGTCTCCCTCAATGAGAGAGCAGGCAATTTTGTATATAGCGCCATTTGGTATTATGACAGAGTGGTTTAACCCTACCTCTGGGAGATGACAGAGTTGTGAGGACTGTCTCTGGTGATGAGCAGCCCTCCTACCATTTAGTCTGACTCTCAGGAAGGGGCAAGCTGGTTTAGTGGGAATCATTTGCATATGTGAAGGGTTTTTATCTGGTGGCTAGTTAGGGAGAGCCTGTTTATACTTGAAGGCCTTAAAAGGAATAAAAACCATAACTTGAAGTCATAAGTTGCTCAAGTTTAAGTGTTTGAGCCAGGTTTCTCCTTTGAATGTTGGAAGACCTGCACTGCTGATCTGTTATTTAAAAACAACCTGTACGTAATTAAATCTTTTTTATTTTTATAGACTTCCTTTTATAGATCCACTTCAGTGATTTCTGAGTTCTTATCACAAAACTTACCTGACAGCAGAGAACCTAAGCCTTTATACTCACTACCATAAAAACATCTAGCAACTGAGTTCCCAAAATTATAGGCGGCTGTGTGGGTTCCCTCAGATGGAAGAAAAGGCCTGAGGCTGTCAAAACCACTCTTGTCTTTCCACAAACTATGCAAAACTGAATTATTCACGAGGGCTCTTTCATAGGTAATAGGACTTTACTGTAACAAACTAGTTCAGAAAGATTCTGAGTTAAAGGGTTAGAGACTGGACTGGACTCCTGTATGCAGTTTGTACTGTCTGTTGCTGTAAGTAGGATCCTACTACATAATTTTTGCACTGTTTAACACTATTGTAATGGTTTGTTGGTTTTGATTTTAAACCTTCACCTTTGGATGTTTAGTCCAGCTCATCCTTACTATATGTTAAACTTTTACCTCAGGAGGGCCTGGTCATAAACATTCCAATCACTGAGCTTCAGGTGTTCTCTACTTTTCCCAGTAGGAATTGGAGTTGCTGGTCTTCCAGTAGGGACAGGGGATCCCCTGCTCCCAGCCTCCACTACCATTCACTTGACCGGTGGGAGAAAAGGGTGGGAACGAGCCTCTCATGGCATGGTATGGTGCAGTAACATCATTTCCGGCAGTGATGTCATTGTGCTGGCCACAGGAGTGCTCCTGCACTTTGCACTGGGCTGATTTGGGCCCCAAATGGGCCAGTGTTTTAAGAATCAGCGTGAAGTGCGGGAGCACTCTCGCAGTCTGCACGATAATGTCACTCTCAGAAGTGACGATTTTTATCAACTCAGCCCATGTGGGGGCCTCCACTTCCTTGTTACACCAGGAATGACATCATTCCTGGTGCGACAAGGAAGTGCTTGGGAGTGTGCGTTCGCAAACTCCCGATACATGCACCCCTGCTGACCCACCCCAATCCCCTGGTTTAGACTCCAGGGGACCTGGCAACCCTATTTCCATGGCTTTTACCTTGAAAATACTTTCCCATTTTTGTTTGTGTAACCTTTATATTGCTGCCTTCCTGCCTCAAAAGGTTTTCACTGCCAGTAATATAGGTAAGCTTGTTATAGATGGTATATAACCAGTAATATAGGTAAGCTTGTTATAGATGGTATTTTGACAGAATGGTCAGCACGTAAGGGTAGTTGTGAGGTAAAAAAACCCTTTTTTTCTTAAAAGTAGAATTTATTTATAAGGATATAAGCATAATGGTTGCAGAGTTTTGATAAGCATATTGGTTTAAGAATAGTTGTTAAGCTTGGTGGTTTCACGAATAATTATATCTTGTTAAAGGTGTATTCACAAACTCAGTCACACAGACTAATTTTCCACACAAGTCTTCACCAACAGAATAAATTCTCAGTTCATCCATGTAGACACAGATTCATTCAAGCCTTTCTACACAGCTTGCCCGACCTAGGCTGATTCTGCACATGTTGGATAATGCACTTCCAATCCTCTTTATAGATCATTTGGAACGGATTTTTTCATGTGCGGAACAAAAAATCCACCTCAAATGATTGATAAAGTGCATTGAAAGTGCATTATCCAACATGTGCGGAATCAGCCATTGATAGAATAATCTCTCTCTCAGATATACACAAACTGATCCTGGAGCACACATCAGTTTGCCTGACTTAGACAGAATTAGGTTCTTGAGCTTCCACACAGTTTGCCTGATTTAGCCAGAATCCTTTCTCTGAGATATGTAAAGGCTGAAATAATGGCTGATTAACTTTCAGTATAATCCTATGCAGAGTTACTCCAGTCTAAGTCCACTGATCTCAATAGGTTTAAAATGTAGTGACTCTACATAGAATTGCACTATAACTTTCAGAAGTGCAAGCACAGACTCACAGGCTCCACCCAGTTTGCCTGACTCAGCTATAGTGAACACTTTTTCTCAGCACACTGACTAAAAACTAGCTCACTCCACCTCCTAGGGTGCAGCTACTACCCAATCAAAGCAGACTCCATTCACCCCTCCAACCACCCCCTTTCCTCAGAGGCCTGTATTTAAACCCACAGTAACCAATATTAAAAACCACACAGAAAGCAGAAATAAATCCAAATTTTAAAAAATTACATACAAAACATTATACGTCTGTTTTCAGATTTCTGTTTGGTCCCAGATTTCTACAATCCAAATCCCATTGTACTGTTTATTGGATATCCCATCCTATTGATTGTATATGACTTATTCTGTGTAACCTTCCTTGAGTTCCAGTGAGAAAGGTGGAATATAAATGTTATAAATAAAATAAACCAATTAAGTACTTTATAGCTATAAATCCCCTTAAAAAAAAGTAGATCTCTAGCCCTTTCCATTATGGAAATATGCCTTTATACTTCTACAACAAAAGGTGCTGAAAACTTTCATTTGAAAAAATGAAAGCTGGAGATTCAGAGAAGCTGTCACATATATTGTAATGTTATATCACTATAATAATGTTCAGCTTCCAATTAATATATGATTTCCTAATATTATGGGTTTACTGTGGTGTGGTTTTACGTACTGGCCCCCTGTAATTTGAAGCTGTTTAATAATTCCTGTATCAGAAAAATTCCAGTGAAAAGGCTGATGAAATAATCGTTTTTTGCTTCTTATCATTGTGGGCTTTATCCTCTACTTCAGGGGTGGGCAAATTGCGGCCCGTGGGCCACATGCGGCCCGCTACAGAGCCACATGCGGCCCGCCAAGCCAGTCACCTACTGGGCACCTGGCACTGAAAGAGCAACACTCTGCAGCTTTTCTCCCTCACACAATAAATAAATTGAATAAAACTACCACTATTTTATTTAATTTATATTTATTGATTTTTATGATATAATTTATACCTTTTCTGAAATGCAAAGTTAACTAATGAATGCAATCATTTTAAAAGGTGCGGCCCTCTGCTAACCTCCGCTCCCACAAAGTGGCCCCCGAGCCAAAACAATTGCCCACCCCTGCTCTACTTCTTTCTCCATTTGCAGCCATGCTAAATATTTATTTTACAGGTTTTAACTTTTTTAAAAAAATACCCTTCATTATTCGTTGACAATTATCAGTGATTTGTCCTCTAGGTTCCCCTCCTTGTTCAGATGTGATGTACAATTGCTCTAGTTTGCATACTGTGTGGAAAAGTTATCTTTGGCTTGCTTTGTTTCTCAGGGATCACTTGGGGGAGGCACACTGATCAACAAGATTTAATTATCATTAAAGAGTCAGACAAGATGAATTCATCGCGTATCTGTAATAAAATCAGTTTCCTATGTACAGAACTTGAATAAACGGTATTTTACAATGTCATTAATATGCTGTAGTGCTTTAGCTAAAAGTTTTGTTGCTTGACAGGTTTACTGTGCAAGATCAGAACTGAAAGCAAAGATAAAATTATGACTGGCTGGAAATGAAAAGGGCTTTTACAGGCTTGATTGTTCACGACTTACTTCTGTTGAAAAAATGGCTCTGCTCAGCAAGACATATGGCATTCGCTTTTATGGAAGCACTTAAGCATAACAGGTTGAGATGAATCCTGGGTGTGCATACTTACACACAGCTAAAGGCACCTGAATATGGTCAGTGGGGCTGTATGCATGACCTGCTTCTGAGCTAGCTATTATCCTAGTGCTATTTTGTATGTACCATTAATGTATTTAGGCAGTAACCATTTAGTTATCACTGTGTGTGCATGGAGGAGTCTTTTCCCAAGAATAGGTACAGCAATATCAAGAAAGTACTTACCTTTTTACTTGCTACAAATCAGTTCATTGTGTCTATAAATGTTCAGAAGTGTGAATGGCCTGAAAACAGTATTCCAGCCCAAAACAACAATTAAACTAGTGGAAGTTAAAAGCTACTGTAGTTTTTGTTTAGCTGGTTTTTGCTACCTAACAGACAGCAGAGGCGCTGTTGACCATTTGGGGCGCAATTCTCTGCTGAGATACACATGTTTACCTTTGGAGGTATAAATAGGTGTAGAATAACATTCTAAATATTCAACAGTATAAGTCTATTGTGTCAAATGCAGTGCTTCCAATTAGCATAGGGCCATCCAGAGATTTCCAGATGCCTAGGGTAAAACTGATTCAGAAGCTTCTTAAATTAGGTACAGCATTGTCTGTTGGAGTCTTGGAAATGAAGGCTTAATGTGCAAAAGCCAAGATAGACTGTGTGTGATACACACACATACACTGCCTATTTATCACACACAGCACTTGCTGCAAACTTGCAATTTCATATTGAAAGAATGACTATAAGATACTATAAGATTAGAGCTTGCTTCTGTTAAGCGGATGTACTAAATAATTTTTAAAACAACGAGCTCACAACTGAAAATTCAAGAACAGATCATGTGACTGCTAAATTCATGGTGTTAAGGTAGGAAACCACAAGGAATATTGTAGGGCCTTGTATTAACAGATGTATTGTGCCATAAACTTTCCCACTTCATTAGATGCCTGAAGTATATCTTTGTTTGGCTGATATACATAAACACATGTAGATGGAACATTTTTCTGTAATGGGGCCCAAATGTCATGAAATGAAAGAGATTCTATCTTAAAAATTCTATGCAAAGCTCAAATGATAAGCAGAATGAGACAGCCAAAAAGAAGGAAAAGGTCCTCAAAACACAAGACAGCAAAGGCAAAGCCAAGACCTATTAGGTATGAAATAGAGACTAATAGCAAACCATATCATGAATATGTAATTCAAGATAGCGCAACACCATGAAATAATAAAGAATAAAATTATCAAAGTTACATATAACTGAAGTTAGAAAATACCTCCAGTAATATGTAATCTATCAATACAGGTGCTCAGATTAACTAGAGTTTGCCCCCCCCCCAAAATAACCTCTGAGATTTAAGCATGAATTAAACCCAGATTTACAGAGCAATCCTAAACAGAGTTTCTCCAATCTAAGCCCATTGAAATCAATGGACTTAAACTGGAACTCTGTTTAGGATTGCCCTGTTGGGATCCCAGGGTTTGGTGGACGGTACTAAATCCAGTTAACCCACGTACTTGCTTTTGTATGTTTTGTGTAATTACTAGATTTAGTTTCTAAATGAAATTCTGCATGCAAAAAAGACGAAGAGGTCACGGATACAGTCCTGGCAACAAACATCATATCTTAATGTTAGTTAACAGTAATGTCTGAACACAGGCTTTGTTTGGTTTTAAGAATTTTAAGTATTAAGAAATAAGCATGTTAGAACAAAGAGAAGGTTTCCTGGCATCTAAAGTTTACAGAATGAGCAAATGAAGCTCCTTATTGTATCTAAACAGCAAGAACAAAAATATCTGGATGTATCAACAAAAATCATACAGGAACAAAGAACACACAAGGCCTGAGACACGTTCTAGTGCTTCATAAAAAAGCCAGCCAATCCTGATGCCCACTGCATATCTGAGAGTCAAACAAAGTGAGAAAACCAAAGCAAACAGGAAATGAATGAACGACTGTAACATACATTGGCTGAGTTAAGCGTGGTCATTTCATGAAGGGTTATAGTGAGATGTTACATCTCTGCGGCAACTTGTTTCCCTCACAGGTTGCCTTTTGAGCACTAGCAGGAGAAATATGAGACAATATCCCATAGCAGGAGAAAAAATCAGAGATGGGAGACCCCACCCAAAAGCATTGTGCCTGTTGTATCTAAGGTTGCCAAGCCTCCACCAGGGTCAAGGAAGCCTCTGCCTCTGGCTCCCATTTCCCACCTCCACTGCTTCAGCCTGTCAGGGAAAAATAAAAATTGCCGTTAAGCAATGGCATCTTGTCACTTCCAGGAAAAATCCAAAAGTGAAGTCAATCCTCTTTAGGAATCACCAGAAACTTGTATGGTTTTATCTGGTTTTCTCTGGAAGTGATGTCACACAACCACTGATGGTTCCCCACCCCCCTCATTCCTTCCCCTGTCTCCTGATGTTTGCCAGGCTGGTTGCCAACCCTAGCAACCCTAGCTGTATCAGCCACTGTGGTACAGAGAGCAAAGTTCCAGTACAGGCTGAAATCCCATGGTGGGCCTCCTGGTAGTAGCAGTCATGCTGTGGGGAAACTTAACAACAACAACATTCGAATTATGTGCCACCCTTCAGGACAACTCAATGCCACACTCAGAGCAGTTTTACAAAGTGTGTTGTTATTATCCTCATCACAATCACCCTGTGAGGTGGGTAAGGCTGAGAGATCTCTGAGAGAGCTGTCTTCGAGTGGAGGAGAGAGGAATCAAACCCAGTTCTTCAGATTAGAGTCCTGCCGCTGTTCAGGAGGCTCACCAAACCAATTCACTCCCCACTTTAAGAGGAATGGTAAGACCAGAAGTTCCTTCACTGTCTTTTAGGGAAGGCTGATGGTAGGCTTAACACTTGCTGGAGCTGTCATCTGTATTTAGCAGCCTCTGTTGGAATTTGATGTTATAAATAATGTTATAAATCTAGGATCCCCAACATTGTTGAGCCTGTAAAATATTTTGGACTTTTGTGAGAGGCGTTTCATCACAAAGTGCCTGTTATGGGACAAAATACTGGGCGATTCCAATCCAAATGTCATCCTAGGGGGAATCAGCAGCTTCCAAATGGATATTCCCTGCAATCTTGGGTATTTGTTTAGATATTATGGTTTGTTTTTGTCAGTAAAAGCTTACACTTTTAAAGATCTGAAGCAAAGTCTGAAAGTCAATAAAAGCCCAAATAATGAATGTTTTTATTAGTAGGGGTGTCCTGGATAGCCTGATATAGCCTGAGCCTGATCTCGTCAGATTTCAGAAACTAAGCAGGGTTGGCTTTGGTTAGTAATTGGATTGGAGACCTCGAATGAAGACTAGGGTTGCATAGGCAGGGAATGGCAAATCACCTCTGTTAATCTTTTGCCTTGAAAACCCCGCTGGGAGTCTCATTAAGTCAATCTATAACTTGACAGCACTCTCTACTACCAGTGGTCATGGTAGTAGCAAGGTCATAGTTCGTGGAAAGTGGAACATGAATTGTAATTGCTCACACACACTTTCATAGAATCATAGAGTTGAAAGGAGTCTTACAGACAATCTAGTCCAACCCCCTGCTCAATGCAGGAACAGCCTAAAACATCTATGACTAGGGGTGTGCACCTGAAAAAAGATTCGGCCAGCATACTGGCCCCGATTTGGAAACACCCCTATCTATGACAAGTAATCATCCAGCTGCTCCTTGAAGACTGCCAATAAGGGGGGACCCACCACATCCCTAGGCAGCTGATTCCACTGCTGAATTACTCTTAATGTGAAGAAGTTTTTCCTGACTTCCAGCCAGTGCCTTCCCTCCTGTAGTTTAGACCCATTGTTTCAAATACTATCCTCTGCTGCCAGCAGAAACAGCTCCCTTCCCTCCCCTAAGTGACAGCCTTTTAAATACTTAAAGAGAGCAATCATGTCTCCCTTCAACTTCTTCTTAAAATTGAACATTCCCAGGTCTTCCCTTGAAGGGCTTGATCTCCAGGCCCCAATCATCCTGGTTGCTCTCCTCCACCAATTTGTCCACATCCTTTTTGAAGTGAGGCCTCCAGAACTTCACACAGTACTCCAGGTGGGACCTGACTAATGTGGTATATAGTGAGACAGTGACATCCTGTGATTTGGATGTTATGTCATGTCATGTCATGTCTGTGGCTCCATACTTTATCTTCCTATCCCGCTTCATTGCTTTTCTTTCTTTTTTTTTAACGGGCAATTTGGGAAATCCATTTAGGGTTATGCTGTCAAACTTTTCTGTGAAAAGAATGTGCTAGTGAGGAAATAAAATACTATCCACTGTAAAGAGCTAAAAATGACAAGCAATCATTGAGTGTACAAATGTCATCCTTTCATAAGAAGGAGGCCATAGTGACCTATGCAGATGAGGGTTTTTGTATCTATATCCCAAGATGAGAAGAATTTCTTTTAAGTTGTTATACCTTACATTTTCAAGGAATAAGCAGAAGTCAAGGTTAGTTTAAAGAGAAAGAAAAGGGCCTGTTGTGAAACTGCAGGATCTTGAACTAACCATCCTTTTATCCCAAAATAACTGATTATGTGAAGAAGAAAGTTACTCACTTCGTTGTGTAGGGCTGAGATAAAGGATTCTGCTTCAGACATGAAGGGAACATGGCTGACTCTCCCTTTCAAGATGAGAATGGCTCACTGATGAACACAACTGCTAATAAATTATCACTGGAAAAGTCCACCATTACTCTGTTCCAGAAAGAAGCCATGAAGGTGAGGAGTCTGATTCTCTCGCTTTTAGAAGATGAATCTATTTGATTTTTCTCCCTTGGCAGGATCTGAAGACAGTGTTGACCCTTCCCCAATACCCCGGGGAGTTCCTGCACCCTGTGGTCTATGCATGCACGGCTGTCATGCTGTTGTGCCTGTTTGCTTCAATTATCACCTATATTGTGCATCACAGGTAAGAAGGGATATGACAGTTGCTATCAATTAGTGCAGCCAGAGTATATTTTCTTGGCTGCATAAAAGATGAGCTAAAAATAATTCCCCCCCCCCCCAAAATCTGGCATATGCACACTCATTCACACATGCACACACTCATCCTGCTCAATGGTGAAAAGCTGTGGCCTGTTTTCTAATGCTACCCCCCTTACCCAAGAATCTGAATGATTTTGTCCACCAAACAATTTTTACCTGATTCAGCTGGTTCATCTAACTTTCTGTTGTCTGCTCAGACTGACAACATGGGTATCAAGCAAAGACAGATGTTCCCAACACATTACTTTAAGATCCTTAATATGCCAGGAGTTGGACCTGAGATCCATTGTAATGTAGCAGTTAGAGCATTAGGATAACACTTGAGTGACTGGGAGCCTGGCAGAGAGGCTCCAGACTTCAGCTGCTCCACTGGAAGTGGATCGCCAAAAACCGGAACTGATGTTAATGCATAGAAAATGTAATACTGTCAGGACTGGGAGACGATAAAAGGTAAGCGAACCTCTCTGGCACCAATCCACTGTCAAGAGGTGAGACAAGAAGGGGCATTGGTCTTGGGACTGGGAAGAGCTCCGTAGTTGTTGGTAGCCACACCTTTGCATCAGCAGGACAGGGAGAGAGGCACAAGCCAGAAACCAGGGTGCTTTCTTCTTTGTGGTCAGGGAGTAGCCAAATCAAAGGTGCCCCTCTTGAATCATGGGGCAATTTGAGTGACTGACAGCTCCCATCAAGACAATAGCTAAGGGGAAAGTTCCAGCTGTCAAGTAGCTTTCCAGGGGTGATAATTGAGGTGAGCTAGTACCTGATAGAAGAGAGGAGCTTAGGAGGCCTCAACAGGTTACCTGCTAAATGCTGGATTTGTGGTTTCGTAGGCCTGGAGGCTTGCAAGGCCCCACAGCATTCAAATCTCCACTCAACCATGAATCAGTTCACTCTAAGAATGAATCCCATATACGTATATTCCCACTCAAATACGGCGGTAGATGCACATAGTATGTATACTATGGAAGTTTTCTGTAGAGAGTTGAAGAGGCACTTGTTTTCCAGTGTGTTTATATGAAGTGAATACAGTGAAAACAAGCGGTGTAGCTCTCCAATTTCGCGTGATAGATGTGGGCATATGCTAAATTTTAAGAAGAACCTGCTTTGTAACTTGCAAAGTGTCCCATGCAGTCTTTAAACATTGATTGTATCAGAACACTTATCTTGCCATCCAACTAGCTAAGCACACCAACCTACCAATGTTCTGTCAACCAATAATATGACCAAGAAACAGAATTCAAGGTGGAGCTACTGAAGACAGGAATAAATTTGATCGCTCTGTTGAATAACAAGATGCAAGAGAGAAGATTGGAGCTCAGTTTGATGATTTTATGACATGTACCCTTTTATTTTTCTCCCATGCCTCTGAATGGGTGTCTTTTTCTCCTATAGAGAAAAATAAAGCACTGTTATTTCAGAATAGTGTAGTGATAAGGTCTCTTTAAGGTTACCACCCTCCAGCTGGGATCTGGAGTTCTCATCAAATTTCAACTGATCTCCAGACTAGAAATCAATTCCCCTGTAGAAAATGGCAGCTTCTAAGGGGAGATTTTACAGCATCCTGCTGAGCTCCCTCTCCTCCCCAAACCCTGCCCTTTCCACACACCCCTCCCCAAAGAAAAATTCTCTAGAAATTTCACAAACCAGAGTTGACAACCCTTTGGCTCCTTTTGTCTCTTTCCAGACAGAGGCTTCTAGTCATTCCTGAAACATACAGTTCCTGTCCACGTATATACCCTCCCCATCAGGAACACATGAAACTGCCTTTGACTAGATTGATCAAGATCAGTGCTGCCTACTCCAACTGGCTGCTGTGCTGCCAGTCTTCTCACATTACCCCAATGGCGTATGAGGGAGAAGTACTGCTACAGTTTTCATACTGCTGGGCTAATGCAGATATTGGGCCTCAGAGCCAAACAGCACATAATGTTTGAGACAGGATCACCACAGAGACTTAGGCCATTTCCACACACGTTGAATAATGCACTTTCAATGCACTTTTGCAATCCTTTTGAAGTGGATTTTTTGTTCCACACATGGAAAATCAGTTTCAAATGTTCACTAAAGAGTATTGAAAGTGGATTATCCAACGTGTGTGGAAGCAGCCTTATAGTCAGATGTCTGCTGTGAGTTCCATATACAAACATGGTTATCAAGTGTGCAGATCAGACCATATATGGGATCAAGGGCTCTTGCTCTCCCCACTGAGCTGTTTTTGTGGCACAAAATCACCCTGGGGGTACTCCTTGGCCCATTTGCAGCTGCTTGGGTAGCCCATCGATAAACATGGAGCCCCCCAGAAGGGCAAATCCTTCTGGGGTTGTTCTCGGTGGGGAAAATGGAGCGGGAACCAGGCAAGAGTGTCATCTCCCTGCACTCGGTATTGTTTCCTGTAGGTTCCTATAGTGGATATGTGTGAAATGTAATTTGTAGTTCAGCCTTAATAAGTTTGAGAATAATCCTTGTTTATGCTTGCCAGGTACCTGCTGGTAGTGGGCAAATTCCCAGTGATCTCCCTTTCTGTTTGGTGATTGCTGGCAATCAGTGGGAGGAGGCAGGCAATCTGGAGATTGTCCACCATCGACAAGCAGCCCAAGCAAATGGTCACATGCACCCTCTTGCTTCCTGCACAATGCTGTTGTTTCTGGAAGCGATGGCATCACACAAGGGCTTATTCCTTAAGAATTAGCTCAAAGCATAGTGTTTCCCTAAGAATCAGTCCTCATGCCACATTCTCACTTCTGGTATAATCAGAAGTGACATCATCATGCAGGGTGAGGGAGCAGGTGTGGGAAGAGATAAAGAGTAAGTACCCCCCCCAACTCCCACCAGTTGCTAGGAGAGACCTGGCACACCTACCCTTGTTGTGTATTACTCATTGTTTAGTCATGAGAATGCTAGTGCCAGCTGTGAAGCTAATAAGCTGAACAGGCCCAGTTCTGTGGTGAGACATTTTCTGACTTGAACTCCTTGGAGGAAAAGTGTGGGATTGAAAGACAACTAATAAGTTAATATTTACCTTGTTGTTAATTGAGCTTAATGTAAAAACAGCATTTGTTGTTCTGGAGGTAATATATCTTTCTGAGGGCTTGTTTGCATAACAGCCTCTTTAAAGTTGCTTCCGGCTCTGTTTTGTTTACATGTTCAAATGGCTAATTGAATACTAGAGGGAAACAAAAAACAAAGATTGAGAATGAGAGAAAGAGACATCTCCTGATTAAACACATGCCTTGCCTTGCCTTTGAATCATCTCAGAATAGGTGATCAAGCAATACCTGGCTTATGTTGTGACCAGGGATTCAAAACGCAGTGGTTTTCAGAATTCAATGTGGCAATACCACATCGATTTGAGACACAGTGTTCAAAGTACTAGGCCCAGGCCACATAGCCCTGAAATTCTGTCATGTTGGGTCCATGAAAACGAGGTTTATTGATGCTTCGTACATGTCCATCTAAACGAGTCCCCCCCCCCATTGTAATTCATCGCAGTATATTAAAACAAGTATTTTTAGAATTTCTGTGACAATTGTCAAAATAGCTATATGACTTTGCTTTTATGTTCATTTTGTACAGCACCATTCGAATCAGCAGGAAAGGCTGGCACATGCTTCTCAACTTCTGTTTCCATACAGCTCTCACTTTTGCTGTTTTTGCTGGTGGAATAAATCGTGTAAAATATCCAATTATCTGTCAAGCGGTGAGTGTGTGCATTACAATTAGCTTTTATCTTATAATGGGGAGAACTTTGTATTGTTCATATTGATGATGCCATTTTTTTTAACTCTGATAGATGAACATTTCTAGGGTTGCCTGTCCTTTTGTGGGATGGCTCCTATATCCTGCCATTGTTCAGAGTGATGGCAGGAGAAAAATAAAATAAAAAAATGGCCATCAGACCTGTGGTGTGACACCACTTCTGGGGGAAACCTGATGTGATAGTACACCTCTCTAGGAATCCCCAGAAACTCGATAGGAAAAATATAGAATTTCCAGCAATACTTAGAGAGATGTGACATCACTTCTGGTGTTTCCCCAGAAGTGACATTACATCATTGCCGATGGCTGTCCCACCATATTTCTTCTTCTTTTTCCTGCTGGTTACCAGGCCACATCTGGCAACCCTAATATATTCTCAAGTCTGTTTGGAAACAAAAAAGTTAGTCTGAGTCCTAAAGAACCAGAATACAGTTCTGGAATATGATCTGTTTTACTAGGTCTGGGAAATTTTTAACAGCTCCTAACCATGTTTACTTAGAATTAAGTCCCACTGATTTCACTGGGGCGTTATTTATTTATTTTATTCAATTTATATTCAGTTTTCCCCACAAGCAGGCTCAGAGGAGATCACAGGCGGTAATAAATACAATAATAACAGATAGCATAAATTAGATTAAAACATTTCAGTCAGTACAATAAAGTCTAAAACAGACAGTCACGCCCATACATCCACCAAGCATTAAGACACATCCATGGGGCATACTTGGAAATATGAAGGTTTAGGATTGCAGCCCAAGTCTATTAACTTTATTCTTTCTCATTTTGCATGTCTAGAAATGCGGAACTACTTTTCTTTTTTCTTTCTTTTTAGAAGAATCTTGTTTGTTATTTGTAATTCTCCTTCCAATCTTGCATTGAGAGTGTTCTTCAGCTCTTAACATGTTGTTACCAAGTTCACTTTGGAGTATCTAGTTTTAAAAATAGGATGGCTCCTTGAATGAAATAAAAAAGTAGAAAGTCTGTTTTGTTTCAGAGAGAATTTACAATGAGATTATGTTTTATATCAGTGTTTCTTTACAGCAAGTTTTGCTTGCCTGTTCCTTCCTTATGCTCAAATAATACTGCAATGTAATGCTCAGCAAACCTTTCAAAAGCGCTTTATGTAATGTCAGTGCTCTTATCCCCACTTTGCAATTGGGGTGGGGATTGAGACTGAGGTTTGGAAGATTTGAGAATCAAACCAGTGATTTCCCTGATCCGGTACTGAATTTTATGCCATAGTAAACCCTGGTTTGATTGAATTTCAGTTTAGTATGAGATCTGAAAGCAGACTGCTGAACAAATAGTGGTTTGGTGATAGATGCTAAATGGGAATTCTGACACATGGTTTATACCTCGTTTGTCAACCAGCTTTCCCTTTCCTTCTACCAAACAATGTGCGTGGGTCCAGGAATGTGTGTTAGAAGAATCCCTGGTGAGAATGTGTGATGGGTACTGTGGCTGACAGAAGACATGGCAAGCAACTAGAAAAAGAAAGATAGGAGACCCCATTTCCTTCAGAAATATTTTGGAAAGTAGAGCTGAGAAATATCTTGAGTCCATCATTTCAGGATTCTAAGAGATCTGGATTTGGATCAAGCCATCACTGCAGTTCTCAGAGGGATAACAAGGGTTTCCAGATCTGAACTTTTTGAGAACTAGTGCCTGTAAGGCATTACATATAAATAAGGCTTGCCTCATCAGATGATGGGGGGAAAGGGTTGAGAAGTGATCAGTTTCTCAATGATGCTGTGTCTAGACTGATCATTTTGTGATGTAGCCTTTGATTATTTATCTTCTTTTCTAGTCACAATGTTTTATGCACTTGTCTCAGAATTTCCTTTGAATATCTATAAATCCAATAATTAAATTTTATGCAACAAAATTCAGGATTGACAGCTCTAACATTTGAAATGTGTATTCTTTTGTTAAAGCTCTTCAGATTTAGCTTATTGAGTGTGTGAGTGATCTCTCATTTGTTCCATTTCTATTTGAGAAGGATATAAGTCTGTATAGTCTGACATACTACACAAAGTTCTGTCATCTTATTCTTTTAAATTAGGAAGAGAGCAGCATTTTGTTTTTAGCTTATGAAAAGATGTAGTAGTATCCCTTGTAATAAATTTTCACTGACAATTGTTATCTGCTTTTTTCCTTCTTTAAAATTAATTTGTAAATTATTCCTTTCTTGGCTTCAGATAAAGTCAGCTGTTTGAAATTACATTTTTTGTCAATCATGTTTCTCTCTGGATGCAGCAGCTCTCTCTGGATGATCTAGGAAGCAATATTTTATCAACACACCACTTAGATTGTCTCATAGAACATATAGGATGTCATAAATGTCAGTGCAATGCATACACATTCCTCTGTGTATCTGTAGGTTTATTCAGATGGAACAATAAGCCAGGACTCTGTTGTATTATATTAACAAACTCACACCATCCTTCTTTTCCTTCTGCTCTATCCTCTTCTTGTACACTCCAACTCAGTTAGTGACTTCTAATTCAGAGCACACCATGGTTTGCCATTACATCCAAACTGATATTTGCACTTCCCCTCCAAACCAGAATTGTAAGTCATAGTTTGAAGTAGGCTTACAAGCCTTTTGATTTTGGGGGGGGGGGGGCTTGGGCTTCTGCACATGTGGTTGCCTGGCTTCCAGGTTTCACTGGCTCCACTGCAAAGTTCCTAAAATATGCTTTGGTATAATCTTTCCTGAAAGATTGTTCCCAAAGCAGTTTGGGAGGAGTACGGACAGGAAGATGGAGGTATTTGTACTTCCTTGCCTACACCTCATGTTTGCCACACACACACACTGACTTTTTCTGGTTAGGAGATATGGGCATACCCTCCCCCTCATAATAGCTCTGTTGCAGCTGTGAAAGCTTGTGTATTCACAACAGTAATGAGAGCAGAATAGGGAATAGTGCCCTGTGGAAGCAAACAAATAATAAACCATAGTTTGCTGCTTCAGATGTTATGAAGACCTATGGTTTGTTTTAAAGTGGAAATAACTAATTAAAACACAGCCAGAAGAGAAGGGAGAGGAAGAGAGGGAGCAAGTGAAAGTTCATTAACATACTGCCATTTTATAGTGTAATGTTCATCTTAGCCAACTCTCAGCTCAGACTGTCCAGTGGCAAATACATTTCTACCTGTCATTCTTCTCCCAATTGAGATGAGATTCCCAGGTATTACATCCCTCACTCCTCTTCCCTCCCAAATTTCAGCCAGATATGAGAAAACATCTCTGTCCTAAAGGCAATGAAAGGTAAAACACAATTCCAGCTTTCAGTTTGTCCCATACAAATGGGATGAAATTCTCAGGGATTGTATCAATCTATCAAACAAGTTTATTACAATACAAGATTGCCTCCAGAAAGTCAGCAATAATGGAAATAAGTATAAAAATGAATGAAGTAAAATAAAATAAAAAATAGGGAGGGGGCATGCAGTGCGATAAGCACAGAGCAGTGAATGCAGACTGCAGAAGGTGTGAGACTAAGAGATAATACCTTCCTCCAACAAAGAAATAAAGTTATTGAGACTCAGTCAGCCACTTGCATATCCCACACACCTGAAGGCAAAATTTAGCAACTGTATTGGTTATCTCCTGAGAAGAGTCTGCAAGAAGGATGTCGTTATAGAATGAGCAGCGCAGCAGAACATGTTCAATAGACTCTACTTTCCCTGTATAGCATGGGCAGAGCTGTTGAGGAAGTGGAACATGATGGTATCTGCCTTCCAGGAGGGCTGAAGGTAGAACATTGAAGCATGCAAGCATAAAAATTCTCTGATATTTTCGAATCTCAAGGGATCTAAGATAATCTGCTGACTGGAAGCATTTGCATACTGCAGAATAGTTGGATATTTCTGTATCTGTGCCCTATCTGATTTTAGGGCATGATCCCAGAGCCACTGTTTAATTGTTTCTTTTGCTTTTTGGTACCCAAGATGTGATAAAACTTGGGAAGAAAGGCCATACTCCTGGAGCTTCTCCTCGATTGCTCTTTGCCTTGTTGAATGGAGGCTACCAACAAAGATCAAAGGTACTAAACCCACAGGATTGAAGATGAGATTTAACCAATAGGTGGATGTAAATAGCCTCATATGAATCTCCAAGAGTATCAACCCAGTCTCTAGTCTTAAGAAGGGCATTCAGGATACATCACAGGACTCCAAGGATCTTTCGCAGGAATCTGGATTGCACCTCTTCCAGTGAGCACCTTTATTTGTAAATACAGAGCTGAGAAACATATAAGAGCTGAGATACAACCTTTCCTTAGAAGACCTTCATTACTGCAGGGATAAAAGAGGCTCTTTTTGTGAAGTAGAATCTTTAAAATGGCGGAAGATGCTCTATGGGCAGTCTTTGCGGCGTGCAATGCCTGAGCTCTCCAATGTCCAGGCGACTGGAAGAGTAGTCCAAGATATTTAAAGGTTTTTGTTTGTTCAGTGTTGTGGCCCTCTATTTGCCATCAATTAATTCAATTTTTTGGTAAAGATAAGGACTTTTGTTTTCTGATAGTTTATCAAAAGCTGCTCCTCTTTACAGTATATGGTGAAGGCACGAAGTGCTCTCCTGAGGCCTACTTATGAATAAGATAAGATGAAAGTATCATCTGCATATAATAAAGTAGTATAATAAAGTAGGAATCATTTTGTCAGTAAGCTTTGGTGATGTTGCACCAAGGAGTTAATATAGTATTTAAAAGAGGAGGGGCCAGGATACAACCCTACTTAACTCCTTTATCATGGGATCTTATTGGCCTTGAGGACTGCATCTTACTTTTAGGAAGTTTCTTCCTAAAGCGAGCAAATAAGTATTAAGAGTCTTTGGTCTATTGAGGAGTTCTTAAGCTTTGCCCAGAGCTTGTGCCTGGAGATGCTGTCATATGCTGCTTTAAAGTCCACAAAGGCAGCATAAAGTACTCTATTTGGCTTAGAGTTATACTTTTCCACGAGATGGTGCAAAATCAGACATTGGTCTATGGTGGAGTGGCCACCTCTGAAGCCTGCTTGTTCGTCCATCAGTATGTTTTCTCTAACCAGTCAAGGAGTTTTCAGTATAATTATCTTGAATATAATTTACTAACAACACTAAGGAGGCTAATTGGTTGGTAGATGGTGGGATTCGATTATTCTCCTTTCTTATATATTGGAACAATAATGGCAAGGCCCCAATCTGAGGGGATGCGGGCCAACAAACTAATGTGAGTAAAAAATGCAGCGAGCATTTGGGCCAATCAATGCTACATTTTATCATCTCTGGAGATATATCATTTCCAGGAGCCTTGCTGCATTTCAGTTGGTTTTAATTTGGTTTCAGTTGGTTCGATATTTTAACTTCATTAACCGTTACTGATGGCATGCCAGAAAATTTTGTAGTTGGATTTCCATGGAAGTCTGTGGGTCTGTTTCAAACGAGTAGAGCGTGTGGAAGTGAGATTCCCAGTGCCAGGGGGAGATACTGAAGCTTATCAGGGGCTCTGTGTGAAGCTCAGACCGGATTAAGTGCCAAAAGGTTGCCGAGTTATTTGATTTGGAATCTTGGATCATCTGGGTCCAGCAGTTTCTTTCTACTTTTCCGCTAGACGGTTTTTGTAGTGCTGCTTTAGGATTTTAAGCTGTGGAGGAATTTTGGTTGCATTACATAGCCTGTACTGCTGGTATTTGACCACTAGATTGTTTTTCGCAGTGTAAGAATCTGAATCTAACCAGGTCTTTGATTTATTTTTCCTTAATGGTTGGGTATTTTGGTCATAAAGTTTCCTTAGGAAGGTTTGCGTCTAGCCTTAAATAAGATGTTGGTATGATGTGATGACTGTGTCTGTCAGTGGCATTTGCTAGAATCGCAGCATTTTGAAGCTGAGATGCCTTATCTGAGGTGAAATGTTTTTGGTATCCACTTTCTAAGATCATATTAACCTTCTGTAGCTTGGTACAGGTTCTAGATCAGCACTGAGTTGTTTAAAGATACATTTTGGTGGACTGAAGATGTTCAGCTCCAAAGTGATTGGGAGGTGGTTACTGTCTTCTTGAAACCCTAATTCAAGGTGCATGTTGCAACTGAGCAGATCGTAGGATATCAAGGTAAAATCTATAGTACTTGCACCATGCTACAATACTCAGGGACTGCAGTTATCATATAAAGGAAACTTCATTAGAAATTGCAGACAGAGTGGAGAAGGGGACCCTTTTTTGCTGCTGTTAAAACTTCTTTTGAAGTGTGGCCACATGGGAGTTTGACGATGAGTTTTTTCTCCTTTTCTTCACTAGGGTCTTGATATGGACAGGAAATGGAGACTTGGAGTCTTACTTTTAAACATGAATCCCATACTGAGTTGAATTATTTCATCTTGTGCTTAATATAACTTAATTTTTAAGTATCCACTAAGGAGCCAGCAGCCTTGCTTGGAGAAATCAAATGCTTCAAAGAGTAGACCTCAGTGAGATATGGAACAGAAGGTGCAGGCTTTATCACCCTCCTGTCTGCTATGTTCAATTTTGTAAAAAAGAAATAGAATCAAAGTCACCCCTGGTTTACACAGGAGCAGGTGGTCCCTCTCTCTAGGGCTGCTTTTTGATGAAAAGTGATCTTCCGTCAGGGTCTCTCATATACAGAGATCTTATTGTTCATTAGAGAGTTCTCACCTCTTGCTCAGCGCTGAGGATCATACTGTATGCTATGAGATGCAGGAAGACAACCATGCAAGGGAGGCTAAACGCCCGCTTTCCCCCCCTCCCAAATCCCAACAGGCTAAAGAAGTGGAGCTAAGTAGGAAGTAGTGATGCAGTTACAGAAAGTGGTGTAGAGATGCCGTTACAGAAAGCAAGTTCCAGAGAGAAAGCAGAATTGGGGCAACACCTTATGTATGGTCTAGGGATAGCTTGTTCTCTGTCAGGTATGGGCTTAGAGGGCTGAGAGACTGTGAGCCCATAAAGTCAAGTCTAGACCATGACAGGGCCACTGTATCTTTAAAACCTGCACAGAATAAAAATTCCTTCAGTTATAAGCTGACAACCTAAGCCAGCATGGAAGATCAAGAAGCTATTGAGGAAAAGAACTGAATCATGTATTGATTGATACAAACTTAACCTGTCAGGTTTTTGGATACATACCTCTAATACTGTTTGTGTATATGTCTGTGTGTGTGAATTTCTGTACATAAAGCCAATTCTTCCCTCCATTTTTATTCTTGCTAGTTTTTTTTAACAAAACAATTGTAGAAAATGTCATGTCGGGAGCTTATTAGGTTTAGGTGAGGCTGAATTGTTTTTCTCCGGTGAAGAAAAGGAGACAGTCCTACTGGAAAACTCATTTTCTGTCGCTTTGCAAGATGTACCTGAGCGGAGGCAATATTGCCTAACCATTTTTTTAAAAAGGATTTTAGAATGGAAAGCTGACTGCAGTGTGTAAGAGAGCCTCTCAAAACGTCCACTTATGACTGTTCTGTGAAGAGACTAGGAGAATTCTCTCTTTACTTCTGTTTTAGAGCAATAGGGCAAAAGTATCCATTTGCAAAAAGTAGCTGATCTGGTATGTTATACCTTACTCTAGAACAGTGCTCCCCAGGGTGACACTTATGGGCACCGTGGCATACACCTAATGGTTTCCTAGTGTCCATTTACTTCTTCTCCAAAGTAAAGAGGCAATCTTTGCTTTCCTCTGCCTCTTTGGAAAAGGAAAACGAGATACATAGCAGGAGGATGTTTGGCTTGCACCTTCCCAGCATTTTGTGATTGGCCATAGCACCCCATGGCGGCTATTTTCTTATTGGCTTTGATCCTCCATGGCAGACAGTTTGAGGTGGCCACCATTTCCTGTTTCCAAAATTCTAAAAGTACCCACAAGCTCAACAAGATTGAGGACCCTTTCTCTAGTTTTATATCTGTGTGACATTCCTCCCTTCCTTGTTGGCAGCATCATGGAACCAAACTTCAAATCTTCACGAGAAGAAAGGCTATGTTGAATAGTACATGGACTTGAGTTCTCATCACATCATAATCTGCATTTGTCCCATTCTTTTACAGAACAGAATTCTGTGTAAGTAGGCAGGAAGACAGATCTCTTGACTCCAACAGATTGAGAAGGGGTCTTTAGCTCTTGTCCTTTTCTATTAGCTGCTGCCCACTGAATCCAGCAATCAAATGAAGAAGGTGAAAGCTAGATGTCGCAAAAAGACTGTCTAAGGGTCACTTGAATCCATTGAATATTTCATTTATTTAAGAGAGATCTTATTGTAAGTAGGTCTCATCATGCTTTCTCTGGCAGTACAAACAGTGCAGATTTATTCTAACCTAAATCCTTGAGTTTAGAGGAATAACTGCACTGCGAGGGTCTTCTTTGGCACCAAGTATACATTGCTTAGCCTCAAAATTGTGCTATTTCACCCATATTAACCCACAGTGACCACAATTCTACAGAGCATTGTCTTCTGTCCTGCCTATGTATTTTCATTGTATGGTTTTAGTAACTGAGCTAAAAACTGACCATCTAATTTTGTTAGTGTAAAAAGTAGATGGTTAGCTGTTTATATGGCAGCTGCCTGTCTTCGTAAAGTAGTACTTTAAATATTACAGGCTTATCTATTAGCAAAGTCTAAGATTGGCATTTACTTGGATTGTATCATATGTTGCATTTACTTTCCTTATTCTGAGATAAATATCTATTAATTTTGGATGTTAATTTTGGGCACGGCTAATCAGCATTTTCTTTATCTGTAGTTTGCAAGTGGGGGCAGTAGGTTAGTTCATTAGCGCAGCTTCAGTTAGGTAATTACATGGATACAAATGGCTATTTATTGCAATCAGTCTGGTTGGTTACCTTGCAGATTACAAGGTAACAGCATTAACATGGTAATGAAAAATTGATTTTCCTGAACGAGTTATTAATACGATTCCTACAGGCAATTTATACACTATTTCCCCCATGAAACAAATTGTCTGAAGTAATTTTGTATTCTCAGGGTGTCAGATTCAGTGAGCATCTTTGTGCAGAATGATCAAATTCTATTCCTAAGCAAACTTATATGAGCTCATGGCAGCCCCTTTTTAATGTCTGCCTACACAGACTTTAAATTTCTGTACGGGAAGTTATGCTAGTTATGTGAGTACAAGACTGTTCACACTGAACCCAAGGATTAGGGTTTTCCACACAGTCACAACCACAGTTTTACAACTGTTTTACAGTTTCACAACAGTTTTACAACTACAAACTGTTAAATACCAAAAATGATCCTTGCTAAATTCAGCATGTACTGTATGCAGTCAGATGCTCAGCTTAGCGTATGACAACCATGAAATATCATAGGTAGAGGAAAAACCTTTAGCTCTCCATCACCACTTTTTTCAGGTAGCAGAAGTTACTTTTGATAGAGAAATCTTTTAAAATCTAATAAGCTGATGGAAGTGTTTTGGCACAAGGAGATTTCTTGCTGCTGTTTAATGTTTTTTTTTAAATTATTATTATTATTAAAGGAGGACATTGCTACTAGCATTCCATGTAGATTTTTTTTTAAAAAAACAACCATTTTCAAAATGGCATGGGCACGAGTGGCAAATTTGTCATCCCTAATAGTATCATTCATAGACACTAGCCAATAGGTACCAACAACACTCATGCAAACTCATTCCATGACACACCCACAATTGGGGCTGGAGTGCTTCCTGCTGGAAAATTGAGGCTGCTAGGGAAAAGACAATCCGAACGATCCCGCAATGTCTATGACAATTTTCTGTAGATCATATGTACCTTGCACAATTTTGATGTTAGATTATTCAAAGCAGGAGAAACCCCTGAATTGTGGAAAGGAGGGGTGCTGGAGGAGAGATATTACCTAAAGGAAAGAAGTGCAACTTAAGGTTCCCCAAGAGAGCATTAGATGCTAGCACGTTACATAGGTTTACACAAGTTTTTAATTCAGTAATCAATAATGAAAGCAGTCATTACCATAGCAACTGCCACATCATATACTCTTTAAGCCATCTTTAAAGAAAGTGAACAGGTTTTAAAATACATCTTATAACTTTTTTCTAAAGTGTGTGGTAGAATCCAAATCTCTTAAAATTGATAGGTGCTCTTCTATTTTTACGAGAACATGTACTGCATTCACTTATCAAGTTCTCAATTGGATGAGAGCAGAAGGTTTTGTACTCTTAATCCTACTGTGTCCTAAACAGTAGGGCTGCTAGTCCCCTGGTGGGGGCAGGGGATCACCCGTTACCAGTCTCTGCCCCCTGCCACTGCTTACCTGGCTGGCAGAGATAAAAGGCACAAGAAATGGGCCTTAGAGGCAAGGATCCTCCCAGGAAAGCATGCAACAGATGCAGTCCCTTACAGGTATGACAACATCTCTTCCACTACTGACATCATTGTGCCCGGTGGTGGGTGTGCTCCTGTGCTTCACAGGAGGAAATTTTGCCCCCCAACAGGCTGAATTGGTCCCGTGCAAAGCATGAGAGCACTCCTGCTGCCACATGATGATGTCACTTCCCAGAAGTGATGTCATCACCTCAGTGCTGGATGCCTACATGAACTTAGCATTTGAAAGAGAACCAAGTGCTCGGTCCTCCCACTAGGAGGGTATAGGCACTTGGCCACCCTACTAAACAGTTACATCCATAAAAATCCAGTGAAGTCAATGAGCTTAGAAGGTTACATATCTGCTTGGGGTGGCACTGCTCTATCACTGATCTATCTGCAGTGACATATGCTGGGAAAGAACACAAGACCTGGATTAACAGGGTGTGTGTGTGTGAAAGTTTTGATTTATCAATATTATGTGGATTAGAACTCTACACATAGAGATTGCTTGCAGAATCTACCTGTCACATCAGTGTAAAGGGAGCCATCCACTTTTAACTCAGCAGTCAGTAGTGACCTCAGAAACATATTTTATTTATTATTTATTTACTGGATTTTTAGCCCTCTCCCTCCGGAAGCGGCCTCGGAGCAGGTAACAACAAGTAGTAAAAGCCACACTAAAAACATGAAATTCAGCATAAGAAAGCAGCAATTCTATACAGTGGCCCATATGTCAAACCCAATCCAATATATCCCATGGGAGTGAGTTGGCAGACAACCAAGGGAAGGAGGTTACAGGAGACCATCAAAGGAGCTCACCCACTCCCCAACCTCAACCATATGCCTGGCAGAATATCTCTGTTTTACAGGCCTGGCAGAAGGATAATAAATCCCACTGGGTCCTGGTTTCTACAGACAGAGAGTTCCACCAGGTGAGTGCCATGACTGAAAAGGCCCTGGCCCTGGTTGAGACCAGGTGAGCATCCTTGAGGCCAGGACCACCAGCAGTTGTTTATCAGCCAGTCTGAGTACCCTCAGGGGAATGGATGGTGAGAGGCGCTCCTGCAGATCAGCTGGTCTCAGTCCGCTAAGGGCTTTATAGATTAAAACCAACATAGAAAACTTTGTCTCCTCAACCGGTAAGCACCCTCCACACTCCTGGAAGCAGCCATATGTCTGTTGTTATTCCACGTTTCCAAGCATTGGCAATTTACAGACCTAACCTGCGGCCTGAGGCTAAAATTAAACATATATTCTGTATGCATCCGTAAGCTCAGTTCAGGCATAATTCAAACACATGGTTTTAATTATGGTTAGGGAAATCAGGATTCAGCTCACAATAGGGTCACTAACCTCTAGGTAGAGTCTGGAGTTCTCCTGGTATTACAACTGATCTCCAGACTACAGAGATTAGTCACACTGGAGGAAATGGCAGCTTTGGAGAATGGACTATATGGTGACACATGTTCAGTGAGCTCTATCAGTGAGCTTGTGTATCTGCAAATTAACACCTATGGAGTGTTAATTTATAGGCTGTGCTCTGCATTTCTATTTGATCATCTGTTCTTTTTAACTCTTCTGGCCTTTGTCAACACAGTGGTGATGGTGAGTCACCTCATGCGGATGAGCCATTGACAGTTTTGTTTGTGTTTTTTGCTTGTCAGCCACCCTTGCAGAAAATCATTTTTTACATCCTTTCTTCTTCTTAGGTAAAGTCCCATAGGGAGTAGAGTGTAGAAAAGTTGTAGCACCCAGCCCATTGTGCAGCAGATGAAAAATAGACTTGCTCAATATGCATTATTTTTGGAATCCAAGCAGTATGGCAAAATCAAAGCTAACTCGTCTAGCACACATCCCCATGATAGCTGACAAGGTCTAACTATACAGTACTATATAATTTTCTCAGGTGGATCCCTTTTTCAAGTTGACAGATGTGGTCCAGAATTTGTGTGCTTTTCATGTGGGCATGGGTCCAGTTTTTATCAGGACCATAACATTTGGGGAGAATGGGCTTAAGCTTTCCTACCCACAGTGTTTTCCTGGCAAAATAGCTCCAGAGAGCCACTATTTGCCCCACTGGGAAAACGTGATGTGAAATAGTGACACCCCCCCTCCCTGTTTCAAGGTGAACAAATGGTACAGGGGGAGGGCTTAAGTTCACTCTCTCTGAATGCTGATGTTCATTTAGGAGCCAGGGAAATCAAGGCTGTACCCTGGGGAAATGTACTGCATTGTTAGACTCTGAGTATGGCATTAACTCAAGGCATCCATCTCCACACATTTTTGTAGCTGCTGAACTATAGTTTTATCTTGAAGGAAGTACAGTAGGCATGCTCATTAAATCAACTTCCACTCAGATCTGTATACCAGCAAAATTCTACTTGCTGCCTATTTCATAGTTTTCCCCACAACTTGCTATTTTTTAATCAAAAACTGAAAAGACTGTATGTTAAATTGGTTTCTGAAAGATCTGGTTGGTATTATTAAGGAATATTCCATTGTTTTAATTTTGGATTTGCTATTTTAATTGCCTGTATTTATAAGATTCCTACTAAATATGAGCATTTTTGTGAGATGGCTTTGGAGTATCAGGGTTGAAGAACAGGATTTATGTTAAAAACAGATAATCAATACATTTTGCTTGACCTGGATGACCCAGGCTAGCTCAATCTTACCAGATATTGGAGGCTAAGCAGGGTTGACCCTGGTTAATACTTGGATGGAAGGCCACCAATGTTCCTACACAGAGGAAGTCAATGGCAAACCACTTCTGTCTCTTCTCTTGAAAACCCTATGGGGTTGCCATAAATTGGCTGTGACTTAACAGCACTTTACACACACATCAATACATTTACATACTTCAGAAGCTATGGTGGTGGTGACTGTCAACTATTCTTGATCACCATTGGCATGTTTCTCCTTTGTGACTTAAAGACACATCCAAAAGGTACAAATGGCTTGCACAACCAAAACATGGGTGGAAGAAAATGACTTGGGGAGCCTGGCCAAGCTAAGTCCGCCTGATTTTGTAATCCTCCACTAACTATGCTCAGGCGGCAGGGGAGGTGGGATTGCTATTGTACTCCATGAGACTTTCAACTTCTGCAGAAGCCTGGAACAAACTATAACGGGCATTGACTGTACGCTCCTTACATTTGGAACTAAGGATAAATAGGATATTCTGCTACTTTATTGGCCACCTAGTTCCCCAGTAAGCATCCTCTCTGAGCTGACAAAAAATGTAGGCAGCTTGGCGGAATGTTGGACAAGTGACAGTTGAAAAGTCCATTGGACAGCAGTCAGAGAGCAAGACTAGGATGCCTACATTTCCCATCAAAACTTGAGGGAAGCTGACAAGTGTCCAACCTGTGCCTTTTGTCACTTGTAGTTCCGCTCAGAGTTTCTTTCAGATTTGGTGCTGAGGACACCTAGGCTGATAGTTCTGGGTAAATTCAACATCCATACCGAATGCTTCAAATCAGGGCCAGCCCAGGACTTTATACCTTTCTTGGAAACCCTGGGCCTCGCTCAAATAGTGACAGAACTCACATATGAAAAAGGCCACACTTTGGACTTAATCTTTTGCTCTGAGCCTTTGAGGGAAAATCTCCTCTTGGGACTGGAGATTCGGACTGACCATTATCATGTGAAGTCAAGGGAGAATATGGCCCTGACATCCTAGAAAATGGGGAGCCCAGGCAAAATGATCCACCCATGAAGGCTCATTGGTCATTCCATATTCCAAAATGCTTTGGGAGATTTTAGAATTCCAGACACTGGCCCTGTTAATGTGGCAGTAGAAGCATGAGATGAGAAACTATCAACAAGACTGCTCTTCACCGACCTCTCCCATCCTCAGAGAGGAAGCCAGCCCCATGGTCCACCACATTGCTGGCAGATTGAAAGATGGCTGGAAGATGTCTAGAAAGGCACTGGTAGAAAACTCGTGCTGGATCTTATAAAGCTGCTACAAAACCCATTGGAAGACCTCTGAAGCAGTGGTTAAAGTAGCAAAGAAACATTTTTCTGCAACCATTGCCAGGGCCGGATCGACGGGAGGGGGGGCAGGGGGTAGTCTGCCCCCGGCGCCACAAAAGAGGGGGTGCTGGGCACAGCTGCCAGCCCTGGGAGCGCGCAGGCAGCAGGACAGGCGAAAGGCAGAATGGGTGGCTGGGAGGCCGCCTGCGCCATTCGCCTGCCCCGCAGGACAGCGGGCGTGCGGTAAGCTGGCTGCCGCCTGTCCTGCGGGGCAGGCGAATGGCGCGGGTGGCTTCCCAGCCGGCGAATGGCGCGGGTGGCTTCCCAGCCACAAACGCTGCTGCTGTCAGCTCCGTGGTGTTCCGGGACAGCTGGCTTGCCATGGGGGCAGCGTACACCGCCCTGTGTGATGACATCATGGAAGTGATGTCATGCAGTGCTGGAAGCGCGCACACTCTGCACTCGTACAAGTGGCCAGTCTTCGGTTGCCCTGGGCACCGGCAACTGTAGATCCGGCCCTGACCATTGTATCAGCTGTTTCACTTCCATCCCAATTGTTTAAACTATCTCAACATCTTTTGACTCTTAAATCTGAACCCTCACTGGCTCAAGAACAGACAATCAGCTGTGACATCTTGGGAACATTTTTGCTCATAAAATAGCTCAAATACATGCTGATCTGGATGCCAGCTGTAATATAGGCAAAGTAGACATAATTTTAACACACCTTCCTCTCCATTTCTGAATTATTTTGATCATTACAATGATGGATTTTGACAGAATTCAAGCATTGGTAAAGGCCTCTTCCTGTACACTGGACCCCTGCCCATCCTGGCTACTAAAAACTTGGAAAGACCATATAAAGGAGCCCTTGATGTTTGTAGCCTTCAATATAGTATATGCCATCCTTGTTGAAGCGTTTGGAGACAGAAGTAGGTATCAAGGGATGTGACTTAGACTAGTTTAAATTGTTCCTGATTGGATGAACTCAAAGGGTTGCTCTTGGAGGCCAGCTATCCTCAGTGTGGGAATTATCTTGTGGGGTTCTGCAAAGTACAATCTTATCCCGCATGTTATTTAACCTCTATTTAAAGTCTTTAGGTGAAATCATTCGTAGCTGTAGAGTTGGATGTCATTAATATGCAGATGATACCCAGCTTTATATCTTGCTATCCAAATTCCCTGGTAACGCTGTAGAGGTACTGAGCTGCTGCTTGATAGCTGTTGTCAAGTGGCTGAAAGCAAACCAATTGAAATTGAACCCAGACAAGATGGAAGTGATGCTGGCTGGAAAAGTAGAGATCTTGAAAGACCCTGTGCTTCTAAGTGCTGACTTTTGCTAGGGTCCAGTTGAACCTGATTGGCTCAGTGAAAAGCCTGGGGGTTCTGTTGGATTCAGGTCTGGCCACTTGGATTCATGCCACGGTAACATCATGACTTAGACTACTTTAATTCAGTCTATGTAGATCTCCCCTCAAAGTCAATTCAGAGACTCTAGCTGATGCAGTTTATTTACTTTCAGGAGCTTGACAGAGCATGCACATCACTCCTATTCTGCAGTCACTCCAATGGTTACCCATCAGTTACTAGGCTTAATTCAAGGTCATGACTTTTACATTCAAAGCCCTTCATAGCCTAGGTTCCTCCTATCTGCAGAACCGTTTCGCTTCCTATGTTTCACCACAGCAGGTTCACTTACCTGAACAGGGCCTTCTGTGGATACCACCCTGCAGTTGGGCTAAATCAACAGCAGCATGTACACATGCTTTTTCTGTGGTAGCCCCCACATTGTGGGATGGCCTGCCTGAGAAGGTCAGGAAAGGTCCCACTCTCCTGGCTTTCTACAAACTATGCAAGACTGAATTATTCAGAACATTCTACCCAGATTAGAAATAGCTCAAGAGATACCTTGGTAAGGGACAGGGACTGTACGCTATGCTATTGGGTACTAACACGGTCTATGGGGTGCCCCTGCCTCAACCCAGCTGAAGGGAAGAGCCTCACAGCATCCTATAGGCTGGGTTCACACAGTTTACAAAACAGGCAATAGGAGAAAGTCTCACAATTGCCTTAGTAGGCTGCCACCAGTCCCTTTGACTATCCCAGAGCACAGGAGTAAAGGGACAAAGCTCCAAGCCTGTTAGGGAATTAACAGAAGTCTACCTTGCAAGGCTGGCTTACAAGTAGAGTTCACAAAACAATGTTATTATGGTAGGTGGTTCACAAGTTCACAAAGTGGGTTCAACAAAATGACTTGTAGCTTTGAGACTTCAGAGTCAAGAATCACAACAAAAGTAAAATATAATTATTTTAAGGTGCAAGGTTATCTAATTACACGAGACAGAATGTGAGGATAAAACAATAAATCCTAGAGCAAATAAGCACTTGCTAATACATACCATAGTATTTCAACAGAAGGCAAAACAAGGTGTTGTCAAAAGTATGGAGGTCAGAGTCTTTGTTCAAGAGGCAAACAGCTAGGCAGCATAACAGAACAAAATGATGAGAGCATGAATGTCCATCTTGAGCCAGAAATGAAGCCAGGGATAGGTTACAGTCAGTTCACTGAAACCTAGCAAAAGTTTGGAAGTTCCATATTTCATATCTACTTTTATGCCGTTTGGAAACCAAAGTGGCCAAAGCCTGTTAGCCAATCAGGTGTCCAAATGCTGATGTCATCCAAAGGTGGGTGTGTACGTGAGGAAGGAGGAGTGAGCAAAGTCTGCAGTTCTTGACACATTCACTCAGTCCTGCAGGTGCAAATTGTTTGGTCATTAATTAAAGGAAAACTATCCATGGAGGCTCACTTACTAACAAGCTGGACATGTTATCTCAAGGTCGCTAGAAGCTGAGAGTCTGAAGACAGCTAGTTTCTCAGAGAGGCCTCTAACAAGAAAAGGAGGGAGTGTGGAGTAAAGGAATTTTCCTAGCAAGAGGCTTGTTTAACAGCTTGACCAAAGTTTTAAGAAAGATGACTTCTGCTTAAGTTAGAGAAAGAGCATTTCTTGACAGGTAGTATCTGCTGATGTTGATACACTCCTACTGGATAGTTCAACGTTGCTAAAGATGTCATGTTAATCACTTCTGCTTAATTCAGAAAGGTTTTAACCTATTTGTTTCAGCTTCATGCCACTTTTCAAATTTGTGGCTACCATACCCTATTGTAATCTGTCTTTCATTGACTGTCCCAGCTGCTGATCATATTGTATTTTTGCTGTGCATGTTCTAGTTATTGAATATCCTAGTTATTGATTATGTTGTATTCACTTGCAGTATGTAATCTACCTTTAATCTCAGTGAGAAAGGAGGACTCTTAAATAAACACTACTACTACTAGTAGTAGTAGTAGTAGTAGTAATGATGATGATAACAATAACAGCAGCAGCAGCAGCAGCAACAACAATAATAATGCTTTCCCTTTGTGACTTAAGGACACATCCAAAAGTTACACATGGTTTAAAAGCCATGGCCTAGATCCTATATCTATGAGCTGTTTGGCCATTGTGGAGGCAGGCCTCCACTGCAGAGCGTGTATTCCTCTAGCGCTGCACTCTTTTACTCATGCAAGACCAATGCTTTTCAAGGACTCTTACATGACAGCAGTGCACTCCACTGTGAAGGATTACCTCTGCTACTGACAAAGAGGAGTGTATGCAGAAAGAAAAAAACAGGATCCAAGCCCTTGTCCTCAGTGGAAGGCATGTGCTGTTTTCTCAACAGTGCAGAGAATAGGTTCAGTGGAAGGCATATGTTGCTTCCTGGACAGTGCAGAGAAATTTATTTTGTTGTGACAGTATATTAAGGCTTCCTGTTAGTTTAAAAAGGTATATATCTACTAGCATGTATCTGCTCTCACCAGTGGTAGTCCCTCATTCAGTGATTTAATGTTAGAGCCATCCTGTAAACTCACCCAGAGTCTCAGAGGTAAACCCAGAGTTAAAGGATATCACTGGCTGAGCACTTAATAGAATTTTAAGATTCCTCCTTGTTGAGCACTCTTCAGTATTCCTTTGATGTCACAAGCTGTATAAAGATGGGATAGGTTCAGACAACATTAGCTTTAGAATTAGCAACATCTGTCAGCTTGATGGTACCATGTTGCTCTCAGAGCCAAGCTACAAGTGATGCCTTACACAGGTTGGACACTTGTCAGCTTCCCTCAAGTTTTGATGGGAAACGTAGGTGTCCTGGTTTTACAACTTGGCTCTCCATTACAGCTGCAAGACCAGGATGCCTACATTTCCCATCAGAACTTGAGGGAAGCTGACAAGTGTCCAACCTGTGTCAGGCATCACTTGTAGTTTGGCTCTCAGTTGCTTGTTTCTGTTTCTCTTAGTGCCAAACTAGATGTGACAGTTTCCTCATGGCTACTTGTGAGGATGCTGCCACCTTATAAAAGTCACTGTACAATGCCAGGAGAGCCCGATCCTGATTAGGCCTGCAGCGTGGTGGGCTGGGGTACTCTTGTTTTCCCCCACTATGCCTTATCAAGTGCTCAGATGGCCATACCCTGTGGCTGTTTTGGCATTTGAAAAGGCACAGAGAGGGGGACAAGAGCACCATGCGGCTCTTGCAGCATTTTAAAATTACTTTAAAATGGCAACAGCTTCCTCATGGCAGCCAAGATGAGACTGTCACGTCTAGTTTGGCCCTTACCTCTGGCCACAACCTCTGTGGAAATTATCTTCTTTTTAGCATATTAAGCAAGTTCAAGAGAGAGGAACCAAAGCCTTCTGTTTATTATGGATACTCTAAGCCTAGATATGAATTTTACGCTATATCATTAAACATTACCAAATACCTGCTTCATTTCAGGTTTCTCTACCAATATGAAAGGAAACTGAATAGTGATTTAGCAAAGCATGTATAGCAGGTCTCCATTCATTTTACTTCAGTGATCCAGTGGTTTACTAAAATACTGAATTAGTTGCTAAAATTAAATTGAGAGGGAGAGTTTACATCAAACATACTCATTTTATATCAATATAGTGAAACACTGCAGATTGGAAACTGTAATGGAATTTTAGTAATGGGAACTTGTGAGGACTAAATGGGCAGTGGAAATCCCGTTGGCCTTTCCTACCTCTGGTTCCCCCTCCTCCCTTGTTGTTGCTAGTAGTGGTTCTAGCCTGTTTCCCCCACACTGCTGGCTCTCCTTCTGCTCCTGCCCATGCCACTGCTGCCACCTCCTTCCCTTCTTTCTGGCCATTGCAACATTGGATTACTGTAGCTGCTAACCTGGATAGGCTGAGTTTTTAAAAGATTTATAAGATTCCTTCAGGATTGCAGTCGTGTTTGGCCCCAAGTTGCAATTTCTACTTAAATAGGAGAATAGTAGGTTCTACTTTTGAATGAACATGAGTGACTCATTCTGCATAGATAAAGGAGCATGGTAATTGACCACATGCACTCTGCTATGTACTGCAGTTAGCCTATTGAAGCTAATTTGTTAGAGAGGTTTAAGCTAAATTAGCAGATGAATCTTCCAGAAATTTCTGGACCATATAGAGTCTTTGTATATTCAAAGGAGGATGCAAATGCAATTATGACATATGTAGAAGGAGGATCATTAATCCACAAAATCTTCTCCAAGAAACCAGTCAGGTTGGAAAAAGAGATTTCATAACCAGTGTTTTAATTTGGATTGTATCCAGTTAAGATGTATTGGACCATTGTGGGCACTTTTTGTTATGAGTTCTTATCCATTACTGGAACCATTTCTAGGGATGCATATCAGGAGTGTGCATTATGAAATTCCAGAATCAAAAATATACATGAAAATCACTGTTTGGGGTACTTACTGTGATTTTTCTGGGCCAATAACTCAAATTCAGGATGCTTGGGAATTACAAAAAATCCCTTCCTGAACAAAGTTCTCAGTAGGGAATAATGGCAGAGATGGGATTGGGCAGGGAGGTACTCTGAAAAGGAAGCCTCCTCACTTTATGAAAGGAAACAAACAACAGGCCACAACAAGGAAGGATGGCAATTTGATTTTCAGCAGAAAGGTTTTTTAAAAATTGTTGGTCACTGTAAGAGTAAGAAAATGAAATGAATGTAGACAGTGGCTGCTGGAGTTCTCCTGCTAGACTACTGCTTGACCACCATTTCCCACCGTAGGAACCAGTAGAGAGAAGTGTGCCTGCATCAAGAGCTACCTTCTTTGGAGGGTCTGTAAAACTGAACCCCTCTGATCAATTTACTGGAAACTTAAGGGGCCTTTACATTAGAGAGAGCAATATGTTCTGTGCAAATTAGGTGCCATTATATTTATAAATAGCTGTCCCAGACCCTTAAATACATTCTCCAATGAAAATGGTCCTGAAAGTCCAGATCCCTGGACCAGTAATGATCTACCAAATATCCAGCAATTATGGTAACCACACCCCTCCCCCGAAGCTTGGATCCGAAACTATAACAAACATTTTCTTGAAGCACCTTCAATGCATATAACATTTAAAAACCAAATTTCTCCCAAATTTTAGGATTCCATATTACAGAAATATTTTCAGGAGCAGAGCTCATAATTTCAGAATCTAAGGTTCTCAACAAGCAACATTTGTCTAGAATACATACACCAAAGAGGATAACGTTATATAAGCCCCTTCAAAACAAATACTCTGTGTGCCAAACAACAAGTTTAAAAAATATTTTATTGATTCTTTTTCTTGTTCCAGAAGATCACAACAGCACATTTCTTCAACATAAAAACAAAAAGAAAAGAAAACATTAAATTAGATACCAAAGGGTTAGCTTTGAAGGCATTTTTATGATGTTTTTAATGTTGCAGGAGAACAGCATGACACTTCTTATTATACTGTTCTATTACTAAACTCACTTCCTAATTTCATAGAGCCCTCCACTGTGTTCCCACTTGACAGCAGTCTGTCCTGCAGCAATACTGTCATGAGGGTGGGCTAGAGGTACAACATTCAATGGGACAAAATTGCCTTAGGGAACTGGGCAAGGTAACTATGGAAGGAAGATTCCCAATTTAACGAAGCATCTTCTGCAGGTTTTTCTGAAAGTGGCTTGCAGTAGAGGTAAAGGGTACCAAAGACCCTAAAATTCTTCACATCTGCAAATCATCACCATGGAACGAAATAACCAGTGTTAGAAAGCTGTTACATTTGGACGTCATTCCAGTGTTTCCCATCGAGTCCATTTTACATATCACTGAACAGAATCTTTTCTCTCTTTTGCTTAACTCTTTCAATCATGGTCACACTGAGACTAGACGACGGTAATGTACTCTACGTAGGTCTCCTCTCAAAGTCCACTCAGACACTCCCGCTGGTGCAGAACACTGCCGCTTGATTGTTATCAGGATCTAGGTGGAGCATGCATATCACTTCCATTGTGCAGTCACTTTATTAGCTAGCCCATCAGTCACCAGGCTCAATTCAAGTCTATCATATAGAAAGCCCTTCATGGCTTTGGTGCCTCATATTCACAGGACTACTTCTCTCCTGCTATGGCAGCTTCGCTGAACAGGGCCTTTTTGCAGGTTGTCAAATGGGCAAAATCAGCAACTGCCTGTACACATGCATTATCTATTGTGGCCCCCACCTTATGGAATAGCATGCCTGCTGAGGTTCGGTGGGCTCTCATTCTCCTGGCTTTCTGCAGAATATGCAAAACCAAATTCTTTAGAGCTTTTTACACTGATGGGAGGGCTGTACTTTAAGGAAGTGGTTTCAAAGAGATGCATTGGTAAAGGTCTATATACAAGTCCGCATTGTTTAATAAGTCTGGTTTAAAATTGATTGTGCTGTGCTTCAGCATTGTTTCAGCTCTGTATTGGATTTCTACTTGTTTTCAAATCTCAGCACTGTTTATTGAATGGCCCTGCTGTTGATCATATTGACTTACACTGTGAGATCTGCCTTGCATCTCAGTGAGAAAGGTAGACTATAAATAAAAATAAATAAATTGCATTTCTAAATTCAAACTCATATCATCCTGACTCAGAGTCGTATATTATATGTTATATAGAGAGTTATATAGAGAGTTTGTTTCTTTAAGTCTTACCTCTATATCATCTATGTTTCTCAACCTTTTGGCTTGGGCATGACCTGTCCCAAGTTGCATTTCATTCTTAGAAATTCCAACAAAAATCTACCTTGGATTCTGCATTTCTGCAAACCCAAGAATCTTTGTATATTGCAAGCTTTTGTCATAAAAGGTGGTTAGAAACTTGGCAGAAGCACTCTCCTTTAGAATTGCTTGTTTGATTTTACAGCCAAGATTCTACCTGTCTTTTATATAATGCACTTTAGTGGACAGAGCCCTACCATCAGTTCTTTAGGTGCTTCATTTTCCCCTATTTACGATAAGGCCAGTATGAGAACTCTGGATTGCAGTTTTTAATGCCTTCTTGGTAAGGTTTTCTTTTTACAAATTTTACACAAACAAAATATCAAAACAAAGCTGTTTAAAAACTTTAAATTTTTATTTTAAAAGTCTGTTCCTTAGTGTCTTTCATGCAACCTGACATCTATTTTCGCATCCAGAATAACACTTTTTTGTGTGACCCAAACAGAAGAAGGGCTTTTCTGAAACTGCTTCCAAGCAGTTTTGTTTGTTTTTTGAGCAGCAGCAATTTTAATTTTGTTTTAACTCTTTCTCCTGTGCTCTTCTCTTGACCTAAAACAGATCCACACAGGCATTGATTTACCCAACTGGAGCAAGCTTATATGCTTCATACAACAGGGTCAACAGCAGCTTTGCAAAATCATTTCAGGTCAGAACAATGATGCAAGAGAAAGGTTTTAATCCGTCCTTCTCTTGTACTGAGTCGCTGGCTAGATCAAGGCCCCATGTGCCTGTGCGGCATCCTGGTTAGAAGCAAGAAAAGGATCTGGAATCCCTACTTTCCCATGGAAGCTTTCAGGGTGATCTTAGCCACTCACTCTCTTGTCAGCCTAACCTATCTCACAGGATTGTTATGAGGATAAAATAGGGAGAAGAATGTTGTAAGCCACTTTGTGTCTCCATTGAGGGGGAAAGGGTATAAATAACTAAATAAATGAACAAATCCTACTATATAAAAGGCTAAGCGTGTTCCAGGCAACTCACTTCCTACTCTGGTGCTCCTCCAGAGGATGCTGCTGTGGAGGGAAGCCCAGAAGAGGCAGTCTGTCCCTCCAGAGAGCACTCTGTGGTGGGAAGCTCAGGCCGGGATCAGGCATGGAGCAGGTGACATTGCCTGCCCTCACCTTCACCCATCTGGGATCAGGAGTGAAGCAGGTGGCAATGCCTGCCCCTTGCCTTCACCCTGCTGAGATCAGGAGCAGAGCAGGAGGCAATGCCTGCCCTCATCATCACCCAGCTGGGATAAGAAGCAGAGCAGGTGACAATGCCAGCCCCCCATCATCCAGCAGGGATCAGGAGTGGAGCAGATGACAATGCCCACCCCACCCCCCCGCCTTCACCCAGCCAGGGTCAGGTGCAGAGTAGGGGGTAATGTCCGCTTCACCCCATCACCTAGCCAGGATCAGATGTGGAGTAGGAGGCAATGCCCACTCCCCCTTCAACCCTCTGGAATCAGGTGTAGAGCAGGCAGCAACGCCTACCTCCTTCACCTAACCAGGATCAGCACGGAGCAGATAGCAATTCCTCCTCCTGCCTTCACCCAGCTGGGATCAGAAGCAGAGCAGGCAGCAATTCCCGCTTCACGCCATCACCCAGCCAGAATCAGAGACAGAACAGGAGGCCATGCCCACTCGCCCTTCAACCTGCTGGAATCAGACAAAGAGCAGAGAGCAATGCCTGCCCCCCTTCACCCTGCTGGAATCAGGCATGGAGCAGGTTGTAATGTATGCCCCCCCTTCACAGGCCTTGAATCAGGTGCAGAGCAGGAGGCAATACCTGCCCCCCTTCACCCGGCTGGGATCAGGAGCAGAGCAGATGGCAATTTCTGCCTCCCCCCACTTTCACTTAGCCGGGTTAGTCATGGAGGAGGAGGCAATGCCCGCCTGCACGCCCTCACCTTTCTAGAGCCCATTGTATTTTTTCCCACAACAGGCTTTGTTACTAGTAATAAATAAAACATAACTTCTATTTAAAACATCTGCAACTGAACTTTCAGAGTTTCTTAGATGGGAACAACTCCTCAAACTAAAGATGACAGGTTTCACCACATTGTGCACTCCTCATATAGGTGAGCAATTTTATGTTTTCTTCCCTTGACAGTAATGAACAGAGATTCCCTGGAGTCCTTGTCCTCATATTCCTTAGGTATGCATGTGTGTGGCAGAGAATGGAAGACAACCTTATTTCTCAGAATCCTTTCTGCATGTGTGGCCATCTTCTTTTGCTTTCTGCCTGTGTTTCTCCTGTATTGAATATTAAGTAGCTGCATTAAGGCCTTGCAAGTTCCTCTAACTGCTTAGAAAACGGATCCACTACCACCAGGCAGAATTTATTGTCTGTAGCAGTCTTTAGTAGCTGCTCTATGCAGCCTTTAGCATGACTAAAGAAGATTTTCTGGTATTGTAGCATCCTTTTTGATTTCACTGTACCCAGGCTATTGGCTGCATGGGTGGGGTTGTAGCTCAGTGACAGAGCATCTGTTCGCATAAAGAAGATTCTCAGTATCTCCAATTAAAATCTGACATAGCAAGTAATGTGAGAAACCTCTGTCTGAGTGCCAGAAGAGTTGCTGCCAGTCAGTAAACAATACAAACCAAGAATCTGACTCAGTATCACATATCAGTAAGTTTTTCATCACGGGCAGTGGATTTGCCATCTAAACTCTTCTTTGTTGAAACTGGTAACCAAGACAACATGATGTTCCATATCCATTCTGAATCTGGGTAAATGGCTGAAGGGCAGTTTGAGATAGCTATAATGCCTGCACCTTGGATTCAGTGTGCAGTGCACTTGCCTAACATCCTTTGCACCATCCAATGGCATGGCAGCAAATCTGATAAAATCCTTCCATTTTATCTAGACCTACTTGCAAGCCAAATCCTGGCCCTTTAATGATTAGGAATTTTTCAACTGGGGATCCATTCTGAAATAACTACTTTCCAAATCCTGGCTTCTTAAGTGGACTGGACACAAGATGGGTTCCCTCCACTAGCAAGCCATTTAGACTTCGCTTACAATTCCATTTAAACATGTGTCCTCATTTTACCCAACCAAATGTAGCAGTTGCAGTTATTCCCGTCTTTGCATTTAAAGCATCCATCTGCTGTTGGCATTCTTCGTGCCCTCCTGCATTTTGAGTGGTCTCTATTCTTTGTTTTAAAATAGCCTGCACCGCTGCATTGCTTTCCTCATTTACAGCTTTAAGCTGTTTAATTTGAGATTCTAAATCTGCTCATCCCAGCTGAGCACTGCTTCTTGTAATGTGCAAAACAATCCTCGAACAAGCAGAATGATCTTGTGTTTTGAATTCCGTATCCCCTTTAATAGGGGATAACTTACCCTATTCCATCCCAATAGTTTTGTATGGGTAGCAGTTAAGAGAGAAAAAAGTACCCAGTGTGGACCTCTCCTCTTCAGAAAGGGGAGATATTTTCCTGAACAAGCAAAGTCTCCCCAAGAGACAAAGCTTTACTACAAATGCAGCATCTAATAGAAGAGAGTATCACACCAGAGGCAGAGTTTTGACCTTGTGAACCTCATGGAATGAAAATCTCTCAGAAAAGCTTTTGACTTCTTCAACATTGTGGAACCAAAGTTACAGTCAGAACAAAGTCTTCACTCCTAATAGGAGAACCATCTATCTTAGAGCAATCTTTGACTTTCTGAACACGGTTGAACCAAAGTTTCAGAGGACCACATTTGACCTTGAAGACTATGGACTCGAAAGGTCAAACTGCACTAGATTTTCTTTTCCATTTTCATTTTAACAGTATATGATTTGATTTGCAAATGCAGCTGCTGGAATGGCTTTTTCAAGTCAGAGAATGGCTTGGGGAAAGAGGGGCTCTTTAACCTTTTCTTTCCCTCCTGTTTTCTCACTGAAAAATATCATCTTCCCCAAGAGGCTTTTCCTCGTCCTTCTGAAGATTTTCTTTGCTGGTCAAATGAAGGGAACATCTGCAGATATTTATTGGCTCCAATGGGTGTCTTCAGCGGATGACACCAGCTCACTAATCAGGTGGAAAGGGGAGGTTTCACAAGCTGTTTTCTAATTAGGGTCTCAGTGATGTTGTGGGCATATCCTCCATCTTTATGCTTTTTTTTGGTCTACTAGAGTCATTTTGCTCATGTCTGTTATCATACTACCTCACAGATATCTAGGCAGTATCATATGCTATGCTTTTCCGTCTCACTGACAAGGTAAATTTCTGTTTCTTAAGAAGATTTCCTTTTACCATAATGTGGTGGGCCAGATCCCACAACCAGATTGGCAATGGGGTTGCATACCTGTTCTCTCAAAGAGATGTGAGAATAATAAACAGTTTCCCGAAAATTCATAGCTGTTACCAAAAATGACTGATATGTGCCTTGTTCTCCCCCATCTTCTTTGCACCACTTATGTACTTCATATTGTCGCTTTATTACATTGTATGTTTCCCTGCTAGCAACAGCCAATGAAGTGGGAGGAGAGAAAGCACACAGCATAGTATCATGGCAGGCATTGCACTGTTATAAGAAAGAATGGGTAGAACCAGATATGAGGCTGTTTTTATATGGAGTCATCACATAATGTATATAATCAGCTTTAATATCTTTAGGTTACTGAATTCTAAATATTTCTTTGCTCTGCTATTGTTCTTCTTTTGGGGAAGAGGAGACTCTTTGCCTGCAGAGGGAGTCAGAGTGGATTGATTTAAATCAAGGCTAGTTAAATTATTAATTACCAAGAAAAGGGACCAATTTAAATTATTGATTTAAATCAAGTTTCACACTTTATCTGAAAAGGCATGTATATTGATAGGTTTTAATTGTAGTAGCAACCACTTTCTTTATCGAGCTGCTGTACCACAGTGGTTAAATGGTTCAGCTGCAAATTAGCACTCTACTGGTTGAAATCCCACTACTGCCATGAGCTCAGTAGGTGGCCTTGGGTAAGTCACTCCTCTCAGCCCCAGCTCTCCAGCTGTATTGTGGGGATAATAATAACACTAACTTGTTCACTATTCTGGATGAGGCACTAAGCTGTCTAGGAGAGCGGTATTAGTGCAGTGGTAATGATGAAGATGCTTTAAATAGATCCAGGAGTATAATCCAAAACATCTGATCATGTGGCCTACATGCCTATTGTATTAAAGAGTTTATATCAGCTGAGCTGAGGCGCAATTGTGAAAAAGTTCTGATTTGCTCTCTTTATATACACTCATTGGATGACTAATTTGACTGAGTGGTCAAAACTTTTCAGAAGAAAGGGCTAGTTGCCATGGCCAATAAATGTCCACAATGTTTTGTTGACATAAGGATGCCTATAATTTGTGGAATGCCAAATACAGTTCATGGCCCATAGTCACATATTTGTGAGGCATAGTCACAAACGCCATATATTTCCCTCCACACTATTATTTCACATTTTAAAAAACAAACGTTCATGGATAGGTTTGATGGATCAGGGATTCTGTTTTAAGTAGGGTTACAAGTCCTCCAGTGCAGGTGGGGGATCCCCCTGCTGCCTCCGCCTGCCACCACTGCACTGCCTCTTACCTGGCCCGCAAGGGAAAATCACAGGAAAGGGGTGGTGAGGGGTGAAACATGCTCCTGCCTGCTCCAGAATGCTTCCCCATCACACAGGTTAAGATGTCTTCCCTGGTGTGATGTGGAAGTGACAGGTCATGCTGAGAATTGATTTAGTAAAAATTGGCCCCAAAATTGTTTGGGGGCAATTTTTACTTAATCATTGCTTCCGCATTGCACAGGGAAAGATGTTCCCAGCACAATGCAAGAGCACTCTGGAAAGAGAAGACACCAGTGTGCCTCCCCAACAAACTCCCTCCCCAGGTTTGGACCTCAGAGGACCTGGTATCACTAATTTTAAGAGACTATGGATCTATTACACTCCTATCATTCCTATTTTTTATCTTAAAAATATCATTACGTTTTGTATTTTATCTTTGTGCCTTATGTATTTTTGATTTTTCTCAAGATTGCAATGGCCTTTATGCAATAAATTGAGAGTGAATTTAAATTAAAATTTAAAAGTACAAAAAAATTATTTAAATATTTTTAAAATCTAATTTTAAAAATTGTTTTTAATATTTCAGTCTACTTTGATAGCAGTGGGGAAGAAGAAAGGAGCCAATGTAATTAATTTTCTCTGTATTCCAATCCAGTCCCATCAGTCAACAGGTCACTGCTGTATGGGCTTAAGAAAAATTCAGGATGTGCCACTCCAATCACTACTCAAGGCTAAATTGAATGTTAATGGTATAATGCTACAGATGGAGGTTGCCTTTTCATTGACCCTATACATTTAATTTGCATTACATGCAACATAATTAGCAAAACAGTAGCAGGTCTATTATCTGCCTGCCAGCAAAGCTTAGTGAATCAATTCAAGTTTAATTTCAGAAGCTTAAATTCAAACGTGAACTGTAGCCATGAAGGGAGTAGTTTTCACAGTCACATATTGGAGTGGTTATAAAACCTATTATCTACCACAAATTGATAGCTTTCTTAGGAGTATATCCCCAGGGGTCTGAGGGAGCACTATCCACTGTGTCCACTCAGCCATTAATTTCTCTTATTTGTGCTGGAACATAACACAAAAAAAGGAGAGAACAGGGAAGTTACATGAGCACAAAGGCATAAAAGTTTTCTAGAAATAAATTGGGATTATCAGCACAGATTTCATGCGGCCCCTATGCAAAGGGGGTCCATTAACATTGGAAAACTTCCAATAAACATTTTTTTTTAAATATAATGCAGAGTTTCCCCTTTATAGACCATGTTGCACAGGTCAAGGTACACAGTCTGTGGCTCTTTTTTCATGCACCTTGTACTCTGATTTGTATGAAACATGTTTCCAATGGGAGGAGAATATTCTTTGCTCTTGGTATATTCACAAATAAATTGCAAAAAAAAAGCAAAACAAGTGTGGTGCATCTTAAGTGCATTTGTTATGGTTACTTTATTATACCACATAATAACTAGTAGTTGCTCTGAGGGTTGAGTTGCCAGCTACAGCTTGGCCCATAGCTGGAAATTTGGGAGCAGTGCCTGGTGCAGACAGAGGTTTGGGTAGGAGACGGAGCACAGTGGGGATGTGACTCCACAGAATGCAGAGTTGCCATTTCCTCCAGGGAATCTGACCTGGAGATCATTTTCAATTCCAGAAAAACTCCAGGTCCTGCCTTGGAATTGGTAACTCTGTCAGGAGGAATTATCCCATATGGTCTGAAATATGGTCGGGGGAAAATGATTCTGTGTGGGGAAATGTTCCAAGTGTCTGACTAGGACCGAGGAGCTGCTGGACTCTCTACTCTGCCAATGATGCTTCCTGTGTGACCTTATTTCTGCTAAGCTGCCTTACAATGTTGTGGTGAGGGATAAAATCATGCCCTCAACTCAATGGAGAAAGAACAGGATAAATGACATAAATTCTTCTCCCTAAATGGTACACAATGGGAGAAGTGTCTGTGCAAATGTGCCGTGGCTTTCTAACCTGCATGATCCCAGCAGTTAATTAAACCCAAGCCCTTTTAACTTGCTTTACTTGGCTTTAAGCAGAATAAGAGGATCATGATAACAATCCATCTTAGTCTGAGAAATTAACGAATTTTGCATGTTGTGTTTTATAAATCTCCCACTTGTTTTGTCAGGTAGTATAAAATATCAGCATGGGTCTAAGTCTGAAATACTCTCTGCTTGTCGATTTGCCTTCATTTCCTTTCATTAGAGAAGTCAGGCAGACACAAAAAGAGTTACTAAAGCAGCCAACAATTCATTTATTTTTAAACAAACTACAGTGTTCATATAAACATAAAAGGCAGACAGATCATTACACTGTGTCATTTTTGTAGCCATCTGTTGATCATTGTAACTATCACCATTTTATTCTAGGTTGGCATAGTATTACATTATTCTACACTCTCTACTATGCTGTGGATTGGAGTGACTGCAAGGAATATATATAAGCAAGTCACGAAAAAGCCTCAGACTTCCCCAAACAGTGACCAGCCTTCTTACCCCAAACAGCCATTGCTCAGGTATGGATGACTATCACTATTATTTCTGTGAGATTTATTCTAGAGTTTAAAGCTTTTATACCCTTTAGATCAAGTTGTAGTTAAAATTTAAATATTTCTGTGTTTTCCAATCGGACAAGGTTTCTTTCAGAACTTATACCAAAATATACAGCAGTTGTATACTGATAAATTTGATACCTTTCTACCTAGTCCATAACATAGCTTCAGGCGTGTGTTTACCACATCCTAAAACCATACATTTAAAATGTGTTTGCTCTGCTTTGCACACAAATGTATGTCCAAAAACATTTTGCTGGAAATGACCCAAAATTTGAAGTTGAGGTATGCCATCTATAGGAGTGTTAAACAGCACCACACATTTTTGGTTTAAAAAAAAAACAACAGCTGCTTTCAATGTTGCTTACATATACACTTGAAACTATGTGCAGTCACTCCCGTTGTGAACCAGATTACAACTGGAGAACCATATCATTCAGTGCTGGGATGAATAACCACTGAATAATTAAAGCTACATAGCCTGTGCAGATATTTGAAAATTCCTTATGTACAGACTACCTCATCATAAAGATTAGGCTGTAGGGAACAGGGACTTCCCTTGCTGAGAACTCCCTTGCTGAGAACTCCCTCATACCAACATTTCCCTGGAAAGCACTCTAATGATCATTGGCCACCCTTCAGGTACCATCTCAGTCCTAGCAATACAATAAAGTAACAGAGTGGAAACCCTGGAAAATATCTTATAGCAAACTATGTAGTGCCCAAGCATGTAGAAAAAAGATTCAGAGAAATATCCCAGAAAAATGTATTGTATTAAGGGAGCCAAAAATGTCCTCATAGAAAGGCATTTGTAGAAAAAAGGGGGAAATGATGTGTGGATTCAAAAGATTGTAGGAAGGGGACAAAATACAAAAACACTGGGAAAAGCACACTATCACACAGTACATACTATCTCAAATAAAATTAATACTGTTGGTATAACTCATAGAATCATAGGGTTGGAAGGGGTCTCTAGGGTCATCTAGTCCAACCCCCTGCACAATGCAGGAAATTCACAATTACCCCCCTACTACCCCAATGACCCCTGCTCCATGCCCAGAAGATGGCAAAACTCCTCCAGGATCTCTAGCCAAACTGGCCTGTGGAAAATTGCTACTTGATCCCAAGGTGGCGATCGGCATTACCATGGGCATGTAAGAAGGGCCACAAAAACCACACACTGATGCAACCCCTTCTGCCCTTCCCCTCATGATCTGCCCAGGTCCACAGAATCAGCATTGCTGTCAGATGGCCATCTAGCATCTGCTTAAAAACCTCCAAAGAAGGAGAGCCCACCACCTCCCGAGGAAGCCTGTTCCGCTGAGGGACCGCTCTGTCAGTAGCATAAGCTTTCGAGAATCACAGTTCTCTTCGTCAGATGCGTCAGACGCATCTGACAAAGAGAACTGTGATTCTTGAAAGCTTATGCTACAGTAAAGTTGGTTAGTCTTAAAGGTGCTACTAGACTCTTTTCGATTTTACTACTACAGACTAACATGGCTAACTTCTCTGGATCTCTAACTGTCAGGAAGTTCTTCCTAATGTTTAGCCAGAAGCTCTTGATTTAATTTCAAGCTGTTGGTTCTGGTCAGAGCTTCTGGTGCAGTGGAAAACAACTCCACGCCATCCTCTATATTGCAGCCCTTCAAGTACTTGAAGATGGTTAACTCAGATGAGTATACTTTACCTGGGTTTCTTAGAACATGTAAAGAGATCCTGGCAGTATCAAGATAGTGGAGGAGTCCTTAACCTCTGGTACAAAATGCTTGTTTGCTTTCAGGAACTAGACAGAGCATGCATATCACTACCATCCTGTAGTCACTGTATTGGCTACCCAACCCATCAATTACTGGGCTCAGTTCAAGGTCATGACTATCATATTCAACACCGTTCATGGCCTTGGGCCCTCATATCTGTGTAACCGCCTCTCTCCCTGTGTTCCACCATGGCAGTTTTTCTCATCTGAACAGGAGTTCTGTAAATACTGCAAAATCACAGCTACCTGTACATGCACTTTCTCTCTGGTAGCACATATCTCATGGAATGGCCTGCCTGAGGAGGTCAGGAAGGTTCCCACTCTCCCAGTTTTCTGCAAACTATGCTAAACTCAGTTTTCAGGAGGGCTTTGTACTTAGATTATAGAGCTGTGTCATAAGAAATAGCTCTGAGTGATGCCCTGGTAAGGGACAGGGACTATAGACTATGCTGTTGGGTACTGTATGCTAATGTAGATATGCTTCTTCTTAGTAGTTTCCATGTTGCTAAAGATGTCATGTTTATGCTTTGTTTCAAAAAGGTTTTATCTCTATTCTTGGCATTGTGCATATTTTCAGATTTTCTGCTACCATTGTATCTGTTCATTGAATGTCGTAACTGTGGCTCATATTGTATTTTTCTCAGTGACTGTCCTAGCTGTTTATTATAATCACATGCACTGCATAATCCAGCTTTGTTTTCAGTGAAAAAGGCAGATAGGTCTGTCAGTTGGATGGATGGATGGATGGATGGATGGATGGATGGATGGGCAGGAATACATTGGAGGGTTTCATGAAATTTTCAGTGTTTGAAATTCACTTATTTATTTCTCATCACAAAAACATTCAATACCTTTGCTCAGTTTTTAGCACATGGGTATACTGCAGCAAAACATTAAAATGTGTTGCTAGTCTACCTTAGAGACTTCTAATGCAGCATTTCGCAAACTTGGCTCCAGCCAGAGAAGTATGATTTCTTTACTTTTTTATATTTGATATCAATCTCCCCCCCCCCCCCCCGCAATTAGGATCTTTTCTTTTTTAGGGCACAGATCTTCCTTATGATGTCTTTCTTTCCCTAAAAAGTAAATTCCAGACCATCATTTGTTATAGAGTGCTTTCTTGGGTTAACTTGGGTGAATTCCATTAAATGGCTAAACAGAATCCAGTTAAATCCAGCATCTACTCCAATTAATTGCCTTGATGACTATGGCTATTGTATCAGGATTCTTAGTGATCTTTCAGCAAAGCCGAAGTAAGTGAATTCTTCCTTTAGAAGCTAGACAGAGAGTCATGCAGCACAGATTGTTTGGCAATTGCCCAGTGGCCATAAATGCAAGCGAATTCAGTCCAGCATGCCCACCTCAGCATTAAAAAAAAGGCAATTTACCTTGAGAAACTGAAATCTGCTCTATGACTGCAAAGTGTATGTTTAAAATATAAAGAAATAACGCTGCATTTCTGTGTTCAGAAAAGCCCATCAGTGTCTATTTATTTACCTCATGTTTTTTTCCTGCTTTTTGAAACATGGTCTAGTCAGAGGAGGTTGATTATAAACTCTGTTAAAATCTACCTAATGGAGGCCCTGAGTGCTGCATAGAAAATGAAAAGCGATGTTTTTGTTGAGCTACCCTGTTTGTGATTCATTATAATGTTCTTCACTCTGCAATTCATAATAAAATGAATGGTTGTTCATTCTTGTAGGCTGCAATAAGATTATTAAGGTGGAATATTTTAGGCATGCTAGGTGTTTCCTAAAGCTAATTCCTAGTTGAATTACTGAAAAGATAACTTCAATAAGTCGTCAGATTCAACAATGATATAATAGTATATATTGGAACCATAAAGAAACCATAAGATTACCTTTGAAGCAATCAAATGTAGAAGTATTTAATAGCTGTCTAAAATTATTTTATGATGTTCTCACTAAGGGCATCATAAATCCTTGAGATGCATACCCGGAAATATCTAATAGAATCCAGTAATTCTTACTAAGCTGAATAATAATGAATAATGGCTTTTCTGTTGCAGTATTGTCTTCTGTTTTAGTGTCTGTGTAGAATTGACTGGGTTCCCCGGTTCCAGATGAACATTTTTATAGAGTGCTGTTGCTGCAGGGGACACATGGATATTTGTTAAGATTCAATAAAGAACATTGTTGCACACAATTAAGTAATCAGTGTGCCTTTCAAGATTTTTTTACAAATTACATTTTAAAGGAAGCATTATCATTTCTTGAAGCAAATAGAATTGCAGAAATATATGAAAGTAATATTATCCATTTCAAAGGCATGTCAAGAGTTTCTATGTGGAATGGTAACATGTAATGTGCACGGAAGTAAACAGCAAGGGCTTAGATTTCTGTTTTTATGTTTATCCATATACTTACTTGGTTTGCACATGCACCAATCATAATCCTTTGAGAAATCATGGGCGAATTGTTCTCAGATCTTTCAAACACAGATCCATGCAAATAAATTGATCATAGAAAAATTGTCTGAAGACATGAAAAGATCAGCATGTACTTAGTTTTACCAATATGAGTTCCTTGTCAGTGTAGATAGTAGATATTTGTCTTTTCTAAGCCAATCTCTGCAGTACAATGTTACTGCTTTTCACTAGCTGATTATTGTGTGTCCCTGGTTAATGTCTGAATTAATCTATTCCTTGTTATATTGTGACAATCAAAAATGCTTCTGCTTCATATTGCAATGCTTTATAACATTATACAATTAAATAATGTAGATGTAACATTTTCCAATTAGAGTTATAAAATATATTTACCTTTGCAAATTAATGAATTTGCTAGTAGTTCATGCTAAAGGGTTTTAGTTCTTTTCTTTACTTGTTTCAAAGCAATTCATAGTGACAGTCTTCAAAACACTATGGAACAGTCTCTTCCATACAAAATGAACTGCTTAAAATCACTTGATGTGATTAATGGGCAATTGGCTGCAAAATACCTGGCCAATGCTTGGAAACTCAAAATGCCTTTGAAAGTCACCTCCCAACTGCAAGGTAAAGTGTGAGTGGAAACATCTGCTGTATTGCACTGAGAGGTTGTTAATTGTGCCATCCTAAGCAGAGTTACAACCTTTAAGTCCATTGAAATCAAGAGGCTTAACTCCACTTAGGATGTATGAGTCCATACAGACAACCAAATTACTCTGAAGTAAGAGCACTGAGGAAGAAAATCTAACTGTTTGCATCATCCTGCCATGTGCTAAAGAGGATTTTATCACAACCAATGTGAATATATGGTTTATATGGGATGAGAAAAGCAAAATGTCAAAATGGGGAGAAGACTTCTGAATTCATGTTTATATTCCAAAAGTATTTACCGAGCTCATATGCTTGGAAATGAACATATTTTTATAATGACATACTAGGTCTCTGTTGCTCTCTATACTTCTAATCAGTTAAACAGTGTAAAAGAATAGAGAAAGAATAGAGAAACCAGGGGGCTGGTTATTTGGCTTCTTAGGCCAAAATTAATATTCATTATTCAAAATTTCCAGTTATATATCTATCATTCTTGACTAGGGTTTCCAGCACTTTAGCTTAGGGGTGAGGGATGCCACATTCCCACCTCTAGTTTCCCCATTCCACTTAGAGTGGTAGCAGGAGAACATTTTTAAAAAATGACAGGCTGATGGCATATCACTTCCAGGAGAAACCTGGAAGTGATATCAGCCCTTTCTAACAATTGCCAGGGAAACACGATGGTTTTTCCATAGAGTTTTATCATTTTCTAGAGATGCATGGCATCATTTCCAGGTTTTCCCAGAAATGACATCAAGCCATCGCCACTGGCTGTTTTCATGCCCCACCCCTTGGTCTCTCACTGGTTGTCCAGCAACACTAGACTTGACTGATATATGCAAGGATTTGAAACTCTTTCTGTGTGAAAAGTTTGCCCTTTATCAGGGTTCCCAAATGCTGGGGGTTTAGGGGATGGTGTCAAAGGAGGATGGAATTTGGGGAGGATGTGAGGTCACTTCCAGATGATGCTCTAGGCTGCCTCCCCTAGTCTCTATGGGGCAGTGGGCTGGAAATTCTACATCTGGGACAGGACATTCCTTGGAGTTGAGAAATTGGGGTAGTGGGTTGGTAATTCTATCTTCTCAGCAGATAAATGGACTGTTGAACTATTTATTCATAAGGAATACGTGATAAAGTAACAGGAACAAGAATTAAATGTACAGCCACTGTAATGAAAATTTGGGCCTGTCACATCATTCATTGCATTCTTACTCTGGTTTCTGTAATGTAGTTCAGTCTACAACAAGATGCTTTTTACTTTTCAGAGTTTTAAGATTGTACAGAACATGGCCTCACAGGAAAGCCCACTAAGCTCTGTACAGGCTGTCCTGGGATATTCTTTTCTGCATAAATATTTTGTCTTAGTAGTAGTACTAATCCATGGTTGGATAATTAATGCAGTAATATAGGGTTTGTGCATAGCTATACCCTACCATCACAAGAAAAGCAAAACAGGAAATATAACTTATATCTCTGGTGTCAGTTCAGATGCTTCCAATTTCTTAAATGGACCACTTTAAATGAGTTTCTCTTTTGTGCAAGTAATTGTTATGTGTATTTTTAGATCATTTGAATTGTGCTGTAATTAGCTTAATTCATTAATGAACAATGAAATTTTTTAGCAATTCTTATGCATTTGCAGGCTTGCATATTGTTTGAATTCAAAAGTTGATCAAAGAGCACAAGGCATGATAGCTACTTCCAAAGATGATTCTCTATTTTTCAGCAGCCCTCATAGCATTTGGATTGAAGTTTAAAATACTTGCCAAGAAATTTGAACCAATATGCAGAATGACAGATAGCCTTTTGAATTTTTTCAACAGCTGAAGTAGAGTATAGTCAATTAAAATTTAAACATATTTCACAACTGGTTCAATAGCCTTGTCCTGAATTGGCGGAAACGTCAATTAATATTATACTTAGTTTAAGAATAAAATAAAAAGAAAACTGGAAATTTGTATTAAAGGACTAATATTTTCAATAATTTCATTTGTTTGAAAGCATTTGCACTTTAGCAAACTTGTTATAAGGAAATATGGGTCGCCAATCAAATTCACACATGTAAAACGCAGGAATCCTACTATATAAAAGGCTAAGCATGTTCCAGACAACTCACTTCCTACCCTGGTGAACCACCAGAGGGCGATGGGAAGCCCAGAACAGGCAGCCCGTCCTTCCGAGAACATGTCGCTGCAGGAAGCCCAGGCAAGGATCAGATGCGGAGGCTGGGATCAGGAGCAGAGCAGATGGCAATGCCCACCCCCCACCTTCACCCAGCTGGGATCAGGAGCAGAGCAGGTGGAAAGCACATCCCACCGCCTTCACCCAGCTGTGATCAGGAGCAGAGCAGGTGGTAATGACCGCCTCCCCAACTTCACCCATCAGGGATCAGGAGTGGAGCAGGTGGCAATACCCACCCACCCCCACCTTCACCCAGCTGGGATTAGGAGTGGAACAGGTGGCAATGCTCATCCCACCACTTTCACCTAACTGCAATCAGGAGCAGAGCAGGTGAAAATCACATCCCACCGCCTTCACCCAGCTGTGATCAGGAGCAGAGCAGATGGTAATGACTGCTTCCCCAACTTCACCCATCAGGGGTTAGGAGTGGAGCAGGTGGCAGTGCCCATCCCACTGCCTTCACCCAGCTGCGATCAGGAGCGGAGCAGGTGGCAATACCCACCCACCCTGCCTTCACCCAGCTGAGATCAAGAGTGGAGAGGGTGGCAATGCTCACCCGCCGCCTTTACTGAGATGGGATCAGGCGCAGCACAGGTGGCAATGACTACCCTCTTCCTTCACCCAGCTGGGATCAGGAGTGTAGCAGGTGGCAATGCCCACCTCCTGCTTTCACCCAGCTGGGATCAGGAGTGGAGCAGGTGGCAATGCCAGCCCCCTTCACCCAGCTGAGATCAGGAATGGAGCAGGTGGAAATGCTCACCCGCCGCCTTCACTGAGATGGGATCAGGCGCAGCACAGGTGGCAATGCCCACCCTCTGCCTTCACCCAGCTGGGATCAGGAGTGGAGCAGGTGGCATTGCCCACCCCCCACCATTACCTGGCCAGGATCAGAAGTGGAGCAGGTGGCAATGCCTGCTCCCTAACTTCACCCAGCTAGGATCAGGAGCGGAGCAGGTGGCAATGCCTGCTCCCACCTTCACCCTGCTGGGATCAAATATGGAGCAGGTGGCAATGCCAGCCCCCCCTTACATAGCTGGGATCAGGAGTGGAGCAGGTGGTAATGCCTGCACCCCGCCTTCACCAGCTGGCATCAGGCATGGAGCGGGGGCAATGCCCGCCTCCTATCTTTACCCAGCTGGGATCAGAAGCAGAGCAGGTGGCAATGCCCGACCCCCCCCCCTTCATCTAGCCGGAATCAGGCACAGAGCAGGAGGCAATTCCCACTCCCCTTTACTCAGCTGGGATCAGGAGCAGAGCAGGTGGCAATGTCTGCTCCCTGCCTTCCCCCAGCCAGGATCAGTCATGGAAGAGGAGGCAATGCATGCCTACCCACCCACCCCTTTCTAGAGCCCATTGTATTTTTTCCCCACAACAGGTTTTTTCTACTAGTGGTGAAATACTATTGCAGATCATGGTCACTTACAAGTGCTTGAGAACGGCCTTTTTGTTTTTCACGTGTGCCCCAAAGGAGAGAAAAAGGCTGAAAAGCATTTTGAGTGGCACAAGCTGAGATCATATTAAGAGGTAGGATTGCCAGGTTACCTTACCCTCCCGACAGGAGTGGAGGGGACCTGGCACTGACCTGATTTCTTCTCTTCACACACATGCAAAGCAGATGTGCTCCCCAGCGCCAATGTGATGACATCACTTCTGGAAGTGACATCATTATGTCACCCACAGCAGCACTCCTGCACTCTGCATGGGACTGATTCTTTAGGAATCAGCAGGAGCACTCCCCTGAAAATGGACTCATGGCTGGTGGCCCTGCCCCCTGATCGCCAGACAGAGGGGAGTTTGGATTGCCCTCCATGCTGATGGAGCGGCGTGGAGGGCAATCTAAACTCCCCTCTGTCTGGAGATCAGGGGGCGGGGCCACCAGCCATGTGACCATTTTTGCCAAGGGTGATTTAAACTTTTAAAAATTCTTCCCTTGCTTCAGCTGACCCACCATGACATCATTGGTCCTGGGAGCATGCACACACTTTGCACACACACATGTGGTACCAGGGGCACCACCTCCCGCCAAGAGTTGCCCCCTGTGCTGGCAACCCACTGAGTTCCACCACCTCTTTTCCCAGAGAAAAGCCCTGGAAATACCCTTTCATTATCAGAAACTTTGGATAATCAAATTAATGAATTACCTATTTGAGATGTACATTACTTTTAAGGGGCCAATATTTTCAAATTTCAATATTTTCACATTTCAAATTATTTTCATAATAATTTAAGCAAGGTAAATCTTCACATTGTGCCGATTTCTTTCTGCACACTGCTATATGGACCTGCTATTGGGAGGTTTGCAAACAGAGTTCTGGTTTCACAAACTAACCATAGTTTCAAATTATATCTGAACCAACCCACAATAATATGAGTACAATTCCTTTGCAATGTGCTAAAGCATTTATGAGTGAATTTACATCTTCTATTATGTCAGAAGTTCACATCTAGATCTTACTGGTTAATTGGATTTCTTTTTGTTCAATTTAATATTTCCACAAAGAAATACATAAATCATTGCTAAAAGCGGAGATAAATGGTAAAGCAGGCTAGATAAAATTAGAATGTTGCTTTGCTCTTCTCAACAAAATGTAAATGCATGATTAGAAAATCTTTTAGATAAAACATTCATGCTCCCACAGGAGTTTTGTTTTTTTAAAAAAACGTCAGATGTGGCAAATCTACCTATTTTCTCAGTCTGCCACAGATGATAATCTTCCATTGCTTTATAAATAGTTTTCAGAATTTATAAACTGGAATAGTATTACAGCATATATAAAAGTTTATTATACCTTACACTAGCAATATAAAGAAAGCTAGCCGTCTTGACATTTACTGATGCTTAATGTTAGCATAACTGAGTAGGGAAATTTGGTAATAAATCTGTTTAGCTCATATAAATAACACAAAATTCATAACAAAATACTACTTATAAAAAATGAATCAGTGAAGAAGGATGCAAGTAGTAACTTTCAGAAGCAGACGGATGGCAAGAATAAGAACATAAGAGATTCCTAGCTGGGTCAGATCAAGAGTCCATCTAATCCAGCATCCTGTTCTAAATGCTCAGTCATATGCTTCCAGGAATTCAAAGACATAATGAATGGAGGTTGCTTTTAACCATCGTGGGCACAGCTAATCACCACTGGGATGGATCATGTGATCCATAAGCAGAAGGCATGGGTGGTCACAGGTCACTCCTATGTTCCTCTCCCTCCAGCAGTATAGGGTGGCCAGGTCCCTGGAGGTCAAAACCAGGGATGGAGGGGCATAGAGGAGAGTTGTGGGGGGATATTTACCTTGCATTGCAGCAGGAATGATGGGGGACTGGCAAGCCTACAGCAGAACCACATGACTCTGATAAAATTGAAGAATTTTGGGGCGTGGCATCAATAGCTTCAGAAATCGACATGTGATGAAGGTGCTCCATTCCTCCTGACCCTTAAACCTCTGAAATAAAGCCTACACTGTGATATCCTTGATAAATATTATGCACAGCCTAGCACAAAAGAAAAAAAGAACCCATCCAAAAGTGACAAAGAACAGCTATTTTTCTCGACAACAAAAGAGCCTGCGCCAAAGGAACGCAACAATAAAGAGCAACCTAAAATGGCGGACGAACAAGCTACTGACGCTGTAGAAACGGTAAACTCTACTAAAATTATTTTAGATCCACAACTCTTAAAGCTGGATCAAAACATCTTTAAACAAATGGCTCAATTAATAAAACCTTGCTGACCCGCTCACTGAAATAAGGCTGGATTTACAAAACGTAAATCAGAAAGCCGAAACGGCTTTAGATATGAGCTTAATAACCCAGAGAGATGTAAGAGAACTTCAAAAAAACAGCTGATAATCAGCAAGAAAGGATTCTTAATCTTGAAATCAGTGCTCGACAGAGAAATCTTAAACTCAGGAGTTTTGATGAATCATATACCCACAGTGAAAATCTCATTATCTTCATCACAAACTGGCTTGCAAAACATCTCAAACTAGAAGATGGAATTGCCCCATTTATCACTAAGGTATACCATGTTGTCACAATAAAACAAAAACAAGAGATGTTATAACAGAAATATCTGACTATAGAACAAGAATGAAAATAATCGAGGAAGTCAGAATCAAAGGATCAATTCCTTATGAAGGAACACCAATTTATGTTTTTGCTGATCTATCAAAAGAAGCATTATCAATAAGAAAAGAACTCAAACCTATAACTGAGTCGTTAAGGAAAGCTAACACTCGTTATATATGGTTAAATCACACAAAAATCCTGGTGATTCATCGTGGAAAGCATTATATAGCCTTGGATTTAGACATAGGACTGGATCTTTTAAACTGTCAAGGGCTGAAAACACCTATGGAAACTAACAGACTCAACCAGAAAAAAAAATCAACAGCTTCTCCTTCATGCCAGAAAGGAAGCAAGATCCCTATAAGACATAATTAGTCTTCTTTAAAGTCTAATATTTGAACTTTAAAAGGATATTGTTGTAGTTATCACTTATACAGTTTATTACAAAGAGGTTTGGGCGAAGGGAGGTTATGGTCTCTTCAACACAGCTCCTACTTTTCTTTAATAGCTTTCCAGCATTGGTCTTTCCCCACAAAAAACTAGTGTGTGACTTTAACATGCTAGTTCAGGTGAACTATTTTAATTTAAAATTAGTTAATATTATATAAAGATCAACCAAATAGTTTATCAGATAGAAAATAAGATTATTTAAAAATTAAAGAGGGATTGGGGGCAGGGGAGAGGGGAGGGAAAGAAGGTGAAGAGAGAAATAATCAATAGTAAATTACAGTTAATTTTTATATAAATGTAGGAGACAAGGGAGGATTTAAGGTGTGTAAGAGGGTGGAGGGAGGTAAAGAGGGAAAGTATTTATCTGCATAGTATTTCCAACCTTAGAAATCTGTGTATAGATTATTGTATTCTATAATTGTTGTGTTTAAAATTCAGTCTTGGTTTTTATTTGTAAACTTTGATTCAAAGAAATTATTAATTGTAGGATAAGAGTATAAAGTTAACAGATATTTTAAAGTTGATTATAGAACATTACTAGTATTGTTTTTTATAGTGGTCATTAAAGATAGTGCCTTTGATAAAGGAAGGGTATTAGAAAAAGGAGGGAGAGGGATTAACTTCCAATTACTCATTTAATTTATTAATTAATAGTAGGAGGGGGGAAGCGATTTCTCCAGAGTAACAAGTTAAAAATTGAGTGATTCATTTTAGATCATAGGATATTAATAGCAAAAAGGTAAAATCACATACTAGCATTTGTTGTGGGTTATTTAAGTGGTAAGAGTGGTGTTGGGATAAATTATCAATTAAATATAGGAAATCATTACTCATATAATAGGCTGTTAAAGAATAATAATTATATTTTTGTACCAAATATTCCAATCCATAAATGTTTCTATACATTGGTTTTTCTTCAATCTAACTCCATACAACTTATTAAAATTTCACAAAGAGAGAAATATTGTTAACATTAGAAAGATATTAATCCCCTTTGTATTTTGCTTTAAATATTAATGTAATTAATTTTGATGAAAATGTGCTCTATGTCAGGGCTCACTGTCGCTGCCGCTGGGCGGGGCACCGGCTGGGCCGGCCCTGACATCAAAGGAGTGCCAGGGATGCTGCAGGACCCTGCTCCGTGGAAGGAGGGACAGTATACATCACCCAGACTCCCTCTCAGTCCACTCGCTGGCCTGCTCAACCTGGCCTGCTCACTCCCTGCACTCTCCGTCATCTCCTCCTCCCAGAACTCTCCTCCAAGCCTCCGCTCTCACACTGCTCTACTCCATTCCATCGCTCCTTACTCACACCCACCACCCCAGAGCTCTTCCCAGCCAACCTTTATAGGGCCTTCTCTCACCGCCCCGCCCTCCTTGCAGGCCGCACCCCTCCTTGGCCTCCCAGCATTGGCCTGGGCTAAGCTGCTGCAGCTGGGGTAGCTGGCTGGGCTGCCTGGATCAGCAACAGCTGTGTCATGTTGGCTGGCTGCCAGGCCTCTCTGGCTGAGCTGATTGCTGAAGGCAGGCCCAGCTGTGGCCCCTGGCTGGCTGCCCAGCTCTTCCCACAGAGTGTCTTCAGCAGCTCCACCTGGAGGGGCTTGGCTCTTAGCATCTCCTGAGCCAGGCTACTGTCTTCAAGCTGAGGTGGAGGTTGGGGCGTGGCTCTGAGCTGCTGTGGCTGCTTCTCCTCCTTGGCTGGTAAGGGCTCTGTTTGGGCTGCTGCTGGGTCCCTATTCTCTCTACCTTTGCCTTCTCCCTCTGTTCTGCTCAGCCCCCTATCCTCCCCCTGGAGGGTGGGACTAGCTATCCTCTCCCTGCCCCCTCTAGCCCTCTGGGGCTTTGGACCTTCACCCCTTTCCCCTGGGGTGGGCAGGCTCTGGCCCTGGCCGCTGGCTGGGGTGGCAGGGCAGCCACCTCCCAGCTGCCTCCCATTGCTTTCTCCTGGTGACGCCAGGGGCTGTGTCTCAGACCCCGGACACTGTAAAATTAGAATCACCTCTTTTAATGTACATGGATTAGAAAACCCTATCAAACAAAAAAGTACTATATCAAATCTAGCAAAAACAAACAAATAATTCTGTTACAGGAAACACACTTCCGGTCTAACAGTACCAACATTCTGAAAGCAAATTGGATTCATTCACCGTTTCATGCTGTGGGAACTTCTAAGTCAAGAGGTGTTGCCATATTAATACCAAAGCAAGCTAACATAACCAGATTGATAGATATAGCTTCACACAAGGGTCTTTTAGGAAAAAACGAATTGGAGAATAAATTACAGCAGAAAATGCACTGGTTTAAATATTTACAACTCAAAAACATGGCAGAACAAACAAACCTTAAGAAAATAATGAACACTCCATTAACAGATTTTGAACAGATCTTAGGCTCTCCAACAATCCCAAAGAAAGGAATAGTAGCTAAGCTTTACACTATTCTGCTATGTACTTCCAAAATCAAAACCTTAAATTGTCAAACTAAATGGTTTTGTGATTGTAGGATAGACCAATCAATTAAAAACTGGAAAAAGATTTGGTCATCAGGCATATTTAATTCAAATATTATTGTAACCAAATTACAAACTTTTAAGATAATTCATAGATGGCATTTGACTGCCAAAAAATTGTCTTTAATTTCCTCTTCAGTATCTTCACAGTGCTGGAAAGGCTGTGGAGAAGAAGGCACCTTCTCCCATTGTTGGTGGCAATGCCAGTATATTAGTAAGTTTTGGAGTGAAGTCTTAAAAAAACTCAAAGTTATTACTGGTTATGAACTTCCCCTTTCTCCTGGAATTGTATTCCTGGACCAATGGGATAATTAATGTATTCCCAAAATTAGAAGAGAACTCATTGCATGCTTTCTCGTTCCTGCTAAAAGTACAATAGCGACACTTTGGAAATCGAAGAAAACACCGACAACAGATATTTGGTTTTCAAAGATATGAGATCACTTTATTCTAGAAAAAGTAAACAACATCCTGTTAACATTTGGATAACACAATTTTTTTTTCAAAAAATGGTTTCCCCTTTTTTGATTTCATAGAAAGTAATAACCTTCAACATAAATCTAAAATATTACAATCTGTAATAAATTCTGGGGATTTTTGTAGTAATTGAACTAAGAGTAGTATTGATATATTTCTTTCTTAAATGTAAATGCTCAAAATTTAATTTCACGTAATTTATATCTTCTTGTTGTTGTTGGTTCTATTTTTACTTTGTATCGTGTGTATTATTAATAAAAAATTATTTTAAAAAATTGAAGAATTTTCACTGGTGCAAGACAGGCAGCTTATTTGTGTTGCACAGCTTTTTGTCCATATCAGTCCCCCAATGCCAGTATCTCCTTCCCATCACTCACAGGAATATTGATGGAGGAAGGAGAAGACATGTTATCTGCTAGATTATCTGTATCTTCATGTTTACTGAAGACAGATGTTACATCAATCATTCTTGGCTCCTCTCTAAATTCCATTTTTTTAAAAAATGAGTTACTATTTTAGAAAATCAGAGTTACATTAGCTACCTTCTGATTTACCAATAATGAGTCAAATTTTAGTACCAAGTAGCAAGGTCAACAATTTCACATACGAGTTCCTTAAGAATTCCCAGGTATATAAAGATGCCATCAGTCTGAACCTACTGACTTGTTAATCCTTAAACTAAGAAGAGGGAGCATCTTGAACCTTAATTTAAAAGATGTTATGTTCATAGACTCATAGGAAAAAAGGAGATGATGGTGGTTTACATGGGGTTATCATATCTTTACAACAATTTCTGGATAAACAGAAATTACTACTCTGTGTTGGCACTGAGATGAACAACTGTTCATATGTGAGATAGCTTCATCTGTACTGAGACAGAGAGAGGACTGGAGGTATTTAAAACACCAGAACTTGTTAAGCTTGAGATCACACTATGAGTTTCTTCAAGTTGTCTCAAGCTTTAAAATCTGCTGTAGAGACAAACATTTTAAAGGATTTCAGTCTTGTGGTATTCTCAAACATTTTGAAAGTAACTCTAATCTGGCTTGCAGAACGCAGAAATTTGGCATTCTTTCAACTCATTGAAAATTTTGGGGCTCCTGTGGATTATGAACTGATGTTACTGTCAATTAGAAACTACCATAAGTATTAAATTAACACATTCCACCTAAAGTAAATGTGTGAATTATCACAAAATATTTTCACACCATTTTGAACCATGCTAGTTTTGTGGCAGTTAGTTTACTTACAGTCATAATAGATATGTTTATCTCTCATAATTTTTCATTAAGAAGTGTCCTTAGAGTTGAATCTCTTCTGACCTTTCAAGTGTTTTTAATTACTTTGCAGGAAGCCTGCAAGTAAATTGTGTTTGAGCTATGCTGTGACAATGGAAGCAACTTGACTGCTGCCTGAAACACATGCACTGATTATCAAGCTTGTACAGAAAAACTAAGAAACAAAGTGGTTTCTTTGTTTCAGTCTATCTGTTTCCATTTGACTTGATTTAAGTATTTGTGTTCAAGGTCATATGTTTTAAATCAGTAACCTTTTATAATTAAAGAGCCAAATTATATTAAAATTCATACCAGATCAACAGATCCAGTATAAGGCTCTGTTAATTCCAAGTGTTAATTCTGCTGAGGCTCAGTTAATTCAAAGTTTTAAGCAGTGAGGGCTTCAAGGTAAAGACTATGGAAGGAGAGACAGTCCAGTATACCAGAGGTGGCAGAGGGCTGTGAGAGAATCCATCCCCTCCAGAGCAATCTCTGCCAGCTCTGTCTTTTAAAACAACCCTTCCTGGCTAAAACATACACTTACCAGCACTTGGTGAACAGGCACCCAGGCATGTAGAGAGACTCACAGTCTTTCATAGCAGCGTAGTCAGTTTGCTTACAGTCATAAGTAAAACCTGGTCTGGAACTGCTCCAGATTTCGGTACCCTGAAACTATAATAAAACATGAAATGGGATTTCGCATATTATACCACCTACTAGGGCTGGCCTGAGGGGTTTTGGTGCCCTAGGTGATCCAGGTGCCCCCTCCTGAAAACAAACACATAAAAAGAGGGCAAGGAGTAGGTGGAGTGGCAGCAGTTTAGCTGGAAACAAACATGCTCTGGGCAAAATTGTGAGCAGCTGCTGCACAGCACAAGCTCTGTCATATGCACCAGAACATCTCATCCACAACATACTCAACTTGGCTTTGTTTTTGGGGTTGCCAATCCCTCAGTGGGAACAGGGCATCCCCTCCAGCTCCCGTTTCCTACTGCCACTCAGAGCTAGGATTGCCAGTCCCCCAGAGGGAGTGGGAGATTCCCCACTCCAAGCCTCTGCCTCCCACCACCACTCCCCTGGCCAGCGAGGGAACGGGCCTCCTGGGGTATGCTCCCAGGAAGGAGTGATGACATCACGTCACTCCCAAGAGTGACATCCTTGTGCAGGCCACAGGAGTGTTCCCATGCTTTGCACCGGGCTGATTTGGGCCCCAAAGGGGGCAATTCTTTAAGAATCTAGCTGGCATCAAGTGCAGGAGCACTTGCCCAGACTGCGCTATGACATCACTCAAAAGTGAGTGCTACCCACCCCTGCCAGGAGGGTAAGAGGACTTGGCAATAGACATGGGCACGAACAGAAGAAAAACCCAACATGGTGTTCGTTGTTTGTTGCCATCCATGAACAACGAACATTGATGAACATGATGTGTTCACAAACATGTTCGTTGTTCATTGTTCATGGGAGCCAGCAGGCTCTCCTCCAGCCATCAAGATCCCTACTGCACCAATCCCAGAAACCCTACCTGAGCAGGCAGCAGGAAATGTACCAATAATAAAAAATAGCTTGGCCCCAGAGCCTGGCAGCAGCCCTGGAACCTGAAGGGGTAGATCCCTACTGCACCACTCCCAGAAACCTTACCTGAGCAGGCAGCAGGAAAGGTACCAGTAAAAAATAATAGCTTGGCCCAGAGCCTGGCAGCAGCCCTGGAACCTGAAGAGGTAGATCCCTATCCCACCACACACAAAGAAAATTCAAGCTCTAATGCACTCTCCCTGTCTCTCTCTCAAAATGCCAACAGCAACTGTCTCTCCCTCACTGCAAAATCAGAGCTGGGAGTTCCCCTCCGCCCTGCTGTTTGCTTCCTTGTAACAAATTTGGAGCTCCACACTTGAAAGGAAGACCTGCCTATCAAGCTAAATTAGATTGGGTTTTCCAGGGCAACAGCAGGAGTTCAGGCAGTCCCTTCCTCTGGTTGCCAAGGGAATTGATTGCAGGTGCCAGATTGTCTGGCTTGATGAACAGCAACAAATGAGGCTTGCAACAACCACCTGTTTGTTTAGAATGAAGCCTCACCAACAGCTTGTTCACGAACAGCTGATTGGGCTGTTCATGGCATTTTTTAGTTCGTATTGCTGTTCGTGCCCATCTCTACTTGGCAACCCTACTCAGGGCAGCAGCAGGAGAAAAAGAATAAAAATAGTTGTCAGGCCTATGGTGCAATGTTCCTTCTGGGGGAAACCTAGAAATGATGTGACACCTCTCTAGAATTTGCCAGAAACTCTGTGGTAAAATAATAGACTTTCTGGATATTCCTAGACAGGCAAGACATCACTTCCAGGAAAACCCTCATGACATTGCCAATTGCTGCCGCCCATGCCTCTGCCCCTTGTTTTCTCATCTGACAGCCTTATTGGCTTTCGTTGCTCTTTGTAGCCTTTAATGTTCAGGGGAGAGAATATCCAAAGGTAAAGCACATCAGCTGAGGGAACTTGACACTCAAACACTCTTCTCCTGGCCTTCTCCATTGTGCTGCCTCCAGTAGTTGGTGTGCTGACATACTGAAGGTGGTTATGGTCCTGCCATCCAGTTCTCTGTTGGGGCTAGGAGAGGAACAACTATTTTGTTTATTGGTCTGCACTATAATTATACTTCAAAGAGGGGATATTGAGGAAGTCTCCTTAAAAGCCACTCTGACATAGCAAGTGCACCAGAACTTGGGGTGGGGTGGGGGTTGTAGATGTGGCAGGTAAGGAACCGCTGTTGCTGTGAGCCAGGTTAGTGTAAAGCCTGATGGTGAGGGTGCTCTTCTTCCTTCGAGAGAAAGATTGAGGCAGGCCAGTTCCCGTCCTAGCACCATCACTGATAGTGCTATGTGTTGGGATAATAATAATATTAACTGCACTTATATACTGCTCTTCTAGACAGATTAGTGCCCCATCCAGATCGGTAAACAAGTTAGTGTTATTATTATCCCCACAATACAGCTGGGGCTGAGAGGAGTAGCTTACCCAAGGCCACCTACTGAGCTCATAACAATAGTGGGATTTGAATCAGTAGAGTGCTGATTCGCAGCTGAACCACTTAACCACTGTGCTACAGCATTCAGGATAGAGGTATCAGCAACTTACCATTGGCAAGCCTCTTTTGACACCTAGGCAGTTGCGTAGGTCCACCTAAGAGACTGTGCATCTACCCTTCCAATATACTATAATGTAAAGATTTGATTTTCTTTTTGAAGAGCCTTATTAGTTTCTCTTTGCCTCTAGAGTCATAGGTTGTCAGACCCCTGTTCTAAATGACCACAGTGATTATTGTCCTGGATGCTGGTCAAGGAAAACAAATATAATTTGTATATACCCCAGCCCAGTGTTTCCCAACCAGGAATCCATAGAACCTTGGGGACTGTTCTTCAGGATATTGATGGGAGTTCTGCAAGAAATTGTGGTATAAATAAATAAAATTTTTGAAATATGAAAAATTCTAAATATCCCTTGAAATATTGTAGTTATTAATGTTATGTAAGCAGGCGCGCGCGCGCACACACACACACACACACACACACATAGTGTCGGCCTGCCTAGGGGATTCTGTCACACTTCATCCAACACAGAATGAGATAAAAGGGTCTTTATTCAGATAAAACTCTCTAGAAGTGCTCTGTTACATAGAGATTGCCCAGAATACTGGATTACGTCTTCCCCAAGCAGTTATACTCCAGTTCCCCTCCTCCAGTCCAAACAAGTCAGTTGAAGTCAGCGAAAGTCCTGCAAAAGATGCCCAGCCTAAGTTCCCATGCCTGGTTCCCACACAGCTGCACTGTGCACTGATATTAGCAAGGCATAGGCATAGTGAAGGAAGCTACACTACAGGAAGAAAGCCCATCCCCCATCCCCCCCCCCCCGCCCAGTAGACATGCATTCACAGTTATGGCAGGCAGGCTGGTTTGCCCGCCTCACACATAGCAGCTGCTTACAGACAATTTTTCTTGACAATAGTTAATTAGTAATTGAATTGTGCTCCCTGCTGTCAACTATTTCTGGCCTGTAAACATTTTCATAGGCAAAGGTTCCTCTGGATTTGAAAAATTAATTTAAGGGTTCCTCCATGGAAAAAAGGTTTGGAAGCACTGCTCCAGCCAAAGCAATAGGTTTACTCTTCCCAGCAACATCTACTGTCCATCCTGTCTTTGAGAGAAGTTAGATCATCCATGGTTAGGGTTGCCAACTCTGGGTTGGGAAATTCCAGTAGATTTGCAGGAGGAGCCAGGGGAGGGCAAGGTTTGGGGACGGGAGGTACTTCAGTGAGCTATAATGCCATAGAGTCTACCCTCCAACTTCCATTTTCTCCAGATGAACTTATCTTTGTAGTCGGGAGAGCAGTTGTAATATTGGAGCTAGCATACTTATCCCTGACTTAGGCTACAAGCTTTTCAGTGGCATATTCAGTCCATTGGAATGGGCTCTCCAGTGTGGTGAGGGCTGTATCATCTCTGCTTTCTTTTAGAAGTGTTCAGAAAGCAGAGTTGCTTGGGAGGATGTTTCCATTAATTTATTGGTTTTAAGCTCTTTGGTAATTGTTGTTTTAGGGTTTTTTTCATTTTTGTATTATCGTTATTTAGAAAATACTTTGAGCAGTACAGAAAAGATGGTATACACATGGCTCAGAGGTAGAATACCAATGGGTCACCCTATTTATGTCTTCATAATGTTGTTCTAGATTACTATAATATAATATAATATAATATAATATAATATAATATAATATAATATAATATAATATAATATAATATAATATAATATAATATAATATAATATAATAATCTTCCCTGTGGAGCCTAGAGATGAAATTTATTTTTAAGAACAAGATACATAAAGTAGAGGGCAGCAAGATGAGAAAAACATTAAGAGTCCACCAAATGAAATAATTAATAGAAGTTAATAAAGGGCAGTCTCCCCAAAATCATTTTAAAATATTGTTATTATTTGCATTCAGAAAGATCTGGTGGAAAATGAGGGTCATCATGTTCTCCTGCACTGTATTTGGGGCAACAGGATTCAAAACTCAGTTCTGTCACAAGTGAATTGTATGGCTTTTGGCAGATCAATATATTTTAAGCCTCAGTTTTCTAAACAATAACCTGCCTAGAGGGGTTATAATGCTGACGGATGAAATAAGGCACTTGGCTCGCTTAAAATGTGTTAGAAAAAATATTTGCTTAGTGTAAACATGATCATTCGTGACATTTTCACATTCAAATACTAGGTTTACTGTGCCTTTCTTATTGCAGTATGACGTCTTTTATTACTCGACCGGTTTCTGACAAATCTAACGTGTGCTGAATCTGCCTATAGTCTTTTGGAAATATTGTGAGCCTAGTGAAAACTGGCAGCTGGTCCTCCAGGTATTTATATTCATCTAGTTCACCGCCATGAAGTTCAGAGTATAGGTCAAATGCTGTTTGGAGATTTAGAGAGCAATGCTTCCAAAATCTCCAAAGTATGCTCCATGGTAAGTCCCATTTTATTCAGTGGGGCTTGCTCCTAGGACAGCATTCTTAGGATTGCTGCCTTTCACATGCTCATCTACAATCCTTACCTCTCAGTTTTATTTCTTTGAACTATATAGTTCCATGTTAATAGAAAAAGAAAAAATGTACCATTTCCAGAAAATTAAAACAACCTATTATAACTTCTTTTGATAACACCAAAAATACAGTTTAAAACAATTGAAATTAACCAGGCATCCATAAATCTCAGTTATCATACACCACAGCAGTACTGGCTAACTATCTGCCAGAACTGTTCTAAATGTGTTTTTTAACAGTGAATCTCAATTATTTCATAGGAGCTTGTGTGCTTAGTGCTGCATATTTCGTCAAATGATAGTATCTTCTCACTTATGCCTGACAGTAGAAATTAGACCCTTTTTTTATTTCAAAACCCAGACAACCTTAAAAGTTCCTAAAAGGAAATTTTTCTGTTCTTTAGATAAGTGAACTCACCACATATCGCTTGATGCCGTATAGGAACATGGGAAAGGAAGAAGTGCTTGTGTCATTACTAAGGCATCCCACATATAGTTTGGGGTTGTTTTTAATTCAAGGCATTAATTTAATGCAGTGCTTCAAAGGAGAAAACCACAGTTTCCATAGTATCTGTCCTCAGCTTATGTGTTGAAAAACAAACACTTCTTATCTTGCTCCTTATTATTAACTTTTCTATCTGGAAACATGCTGGCCATAGTGCTGGGGGGAGGAAATGAAATCTCAAATAATGGGGTGAGAGGAGGGAGTCTGCTTGCTTGATGTCATCAAATATATCTACATGTTGTAAGAGTGAGACATTGGTGCTGGGCTGCCATCTTGTTCCAGTAATGTGGAAGCCTACCTCTGTAAACTTTCAGCTTTAAAGGGGGACAATCTTGAAAGCTCAGAATATATTTAAAAATAGAATTCAATCAACTAGTTGGGGAAAGAAAGGGAAAGACAGTTCATCCCTATTTCCTCATCATTCCCCAAACTAGTATTAGAATAAGGTGGTATACTCCAGTTCCTAATCCTTTGTGTTGGAAGAGATGCCATGCTTTGCCCCTAATATTATCTCCTTATTCCCTCATCCTTGATTATGGGGGAGACAAATGAAGAGTTTCTTATGGAATCTCTAACACAGTAGTTCTATTAAAACTACATACATGCATTGAATTCAGCTCATTTAGAGGGGGAAACAATAACCTACCTTCCCCCGCCCCGACCTAGTCCCAATCACTAGACCATCAGCATGATGTCTACCTGTGTGTACACAGTAGGATGTGGAATGCTGCTTTTTAGAATTATCTGGTTCATGGAAAAGGAGCTTATGAACCTATACTTCATGGACACAGATGCCACCGTCTCTGTCCAGTGATCACATGTATAGAGGAAATAGAGCAAGCACACTTGTTGCCATTCCTCCTCTATGCACATTGATTTCAAGGGATGTATCTGCAAAACCAGTTTTACTATCACCTCTTGGCAATTTCCACAGCAATGCACAGGACTATATGAAAGTAGAGATGGGCATGAAATGGAAAAAAAACAAACGCTGGATTTCGTGGTTCATTGCGTTCCATGAAACACAAACACGAACTTTCACAAAATTGTACCGTTTCGCAAAGCAATTCCTTAGGTTCATGATTCTTCAGATCCCAGGGCCCTACAATGGCCCCCTTCATACCCAGAGATGCCAAACTTGCAGGGAGACTTCAGCAGGCTCTCCTCCAGCCACCCTCCAAGTAGCTCTCTTCAGGCTCTCTTTGCTGACTTTTCCTTCCCATCCTCCTGGCCTCCTGCTTCCTGTCATTACTAGAAGAAAAGTCAAGAGGAGCGGATCTGCTTGGGTTTTCCTCTCTTCAGGCTCTCTTTGCTCTCTGTCAAAGCAGCAGGAGGATGGGAGGTAGAGAGTCAGGGAAGGGTTCCGGAAGCTGGCAAGCAGGGAGCAATGGCAGAAGGAGCTGTTGCTGCTGCCGCCGCCACTGCTACTCCACCATCCTGTTCTTTAAAAAGGAGAAGGGAAATAGAGAGGGGAAGGAGTCTCTGACTTTCAGATTGGCAGGGATAGATGCCTATCAAGGTTATGTGGGCTAAGATTGGGGTTTCCATGGCAACAAAAGGTCTGCAGACATTCCAGGCCTATGTTGCCTAGGGAATCAATGGATTGGCGCCAGCCTGTCTGACATCATGAAGCATTCACAAATCGAATGAATCAGCCCAAAGAGTCGTGGATTTCTTGAAAAACGCGGCCCCACAAAATGCATTTTCACGATACACAAATTGGCCCAATACGTCATGAAATTTGATTCATAATTTGATTCATGCCTACGTCTATATGAAAGTGGAACGCTCATCACTGAGGCCAGTAGATTGTGACGTGCTAAGCTTATAGGAGGGGGAGAAGCTTCCTCCAAGCACCCTTTCACACTGAACTTAGGAAGAGACTTCCATCATTGTTACCTTATATTCACTGTTATGCACTGGATGTCTGAAATTTGTTACTGACTATCTTTTCAAATTACGTATGTTCTGTTGTAGAACTGCACCACCAAAAGAGGGAGTAGTGGCTTCGTTCAGCAAAAAAAATGTAGAATTTGTTTTTCTTAAAACCCACTAAAGAGCTGTCACTTTGCATGCATTCCTCACAGAGTGGCTCAGTTTCCATTGAAGAACAATGTTCATTTGTAGTCCTGATTCATGTGGTTTAGACTGTTTCTAGCTGTACAGGGTCTGAATGAAGCCAGGAAGATTACTTGTATGAGTCACAGAATGTGCTCATCAGTCTGACTGATGGCTCCAAATGGAAATTTTTAAAAATATTCTGCTAAAAACGAATGACAGAGAGAATGGCCTTTAATACACACAGCAATTTGGTTCTCAGCTTTGTTCACAAGCCTGTGGAATGAATGGGAAAGTCTCATAGTCCGGGTCTAAGGCTTTGCTGTACTGCCACCTGCTCTCCTTGAGAATGTTTTCACAGATGATGCTAAGCAAGCTTTTCAGTCCGGAAAGCAGTCCTTTTGAATAGCACCTCATTCATCCTACTTGTCTGCCTCTTACATCTCTTGGAACCTTTTTTTCACGCTGCTCTTATCTTTTAATTCTCACCTCCATACCTACTTCAATGGAATAGCCTCTCTTTAAAGGTGCCCTCCTCACCCTTACTCTTCTCTGGCTGATAGCTGCCTTAGCAGTGGCTTCATAGGAGCATATAGAAAGATGCACTTGAGGTGTCAGACTTGCTTATCCACATCTATGTTATAAAATATTATTGGCTGTATATCAGTCATGTTTCGTTACCTCTTCCATCATATTTCAATGTCACAGCTGAGTTTTTTGTAGCTTGTTTTGTAGTCTAAAACACTTTGGACTCTGATTTGGGTGGCCCAGGCTAGCCCGATCTGATCAGATCAGAATCTAAGGAAGTTTAGCCCTGTTTTGTACTTGAATGGAAGACTACCAAGAAAGTCCAGGGTTGCTATGCAGAGACAGGCAATGGCAAACTACCTCTTGCCTTGAAAACCCAACAGAGTTGCCATAAGTTGGCTGTGACTTGATGACACTTTACACATGTACAAAACACTTCAGACTATGCAAGCAAGGCCTGTGGTAGTTTTCCCACTGTTTTCTTCCCCTTGTATTTTCTCCTGGACATTTCGATTTACTTCTGCAGCCTATGGAATGATGTTCTGGGAGAGAGCCCTGCAAACATCCTTCTTTGACATAACATCCCTGTTCATACAACACTTTTGTGTAAATCAGTCCATAGAAGAGGTAGTAGGATCTTCATGTAGAGGTACTCAGATCTTCATGTCTACAGACAGTACTGAATTGCCATCAGTCACCTGGCTCTGACTGCCATTTCCAGAAGACCAACTGTAAATAGCCTTTGGGACTGTTACCGGAATTGGTTTCCTTGCAATAAAATAATTTGTGGGGGGAATTAGCAAGCAAGGAAGACAGCTATGCAAGAGGCTGGTAACTGCAGGGATCTATCACCAATTTCTACGTGGTCCCTTCCATTGTAACAAATGAGGTTGGTGCCTAATGTCAAACAACAACTTTTATTAAAGAACAAGGCTTCATGCACATACACACAGAATTACAGGGTAAAATAATTATACACACACACACATAGTCCTAGGAAACTTAGACAAATGTTGGGAATAGAGAGAGGGAATAAGTATATCTATCTGTCCTGAAGAGTAGTCCAGACCGTGGGAGAAGAGAGCTTCGAACGCCAGTGTCCTTGGCTAGGAGGGCAAGAGGCTTTTGGCAGACCTGAACGGAACAGCGCTTTGGATCTGGTAAGTGTGAACAGAGAGAGAGAGGCTTAGGGAAGTGACCCTAAGGGAGGAGCCAAGAAGCATGCACACTTTGAATGGGCCAAGGCACTACTCTTCTAGAGTAAAACGTGCCCTGAGGTGGGATGGCCCACCTAGCTATTAGAACAAAGACTCCAACGGTCAGTTCCTGGGTTTGACAAAGGGTTTGATTACCTTGATTGGTAGCTGCCAGGGCATGTGAAAGCAAATGCAAAACTTGTTCTAGTGTTGTACTAAAGGGATAGTTTGTTAATGAAGTCCACCGGAGCTAAGTTGATGAATTTAGGTGGGGACTGTACTTTCCTAGGAACAACTGTACACACTTATGAATGTCATTTGATTAGCTCCTCAATCAGGGACAGGAGATCTCATCATGAGAGGAGGGAAAGGAATGTGCGAAGTGGGGATGACTCTGCGAGACCTTTGTTGCACTGGATTCCTTAGGTGCTGGAGAGACTGCAAATCTAATCACCTCTAATTACTCCACATTTCTATGCGGCATTCCATACATGCCGAGGTCTCCCAGGTGGGACTTAGCAACTGTTGGAGGTCCTCTGGTTTCAATACAAGCTGCCATTTTAAATCCAGAGGCCTGGTGATTTTTAATATCACAAGCAGCCATATTAAAACATTTATTAAAGATGGCAGAGGCCAGGCCTACTGCTTACAAGACATTGAGAGAAGACACGGCCATAGTCCAGTCTCTTCACCAAGCATAAAAAGTATTGGGCTGGAGATCCTATCTTTATTGGCTGATAGAATTTACCTAACTCGTGTCTTTTACTTGCACAGTGATGGCAAGATGAGCAGGTAGCAAGCATAGCTTATGTCCACTATCTAGCAAAGTTACTTCCAGTGGGAACTATGGTACTTTAAACTCAAATGCCTCCTTACATCAGGGAACCTTTTTACAGCACTCATGGCTGCTTTAACAGTAGGTTATGATATAATAAGTCCAAATCCTAAATATAATCATTTCTTTTCAGCTGTAGTCTGAGAAACTTCCTGGGAAAAAATTGTGGCCTTCTTAATCCCCAAATAGTCTTAATATTGGATATTTTAAAAATAATACTATTTTAGAATTCTGAAAATTTTCCATCTAATTCCAGATTACATAATGCTTTTTAAAACCTTTTAAAAAAACTTATTCCATGTCCTAAACCATAAGTGTTTAGGCATTTGTCTAATGAAATTCTCTGCCAATTGTTCTATAATTGGGGAGAGCATTTGTGGGAAGTGTCGCTGAGAGTTGCTATCTCTTGAGGACTGCCACTTATAACATTTTCATAGAGTTGGCCTTCTAGAATCATAGGCTTTCTAGTCCAATGGCTCAATGCAAGAAATCCAAAGCTAGATAATTCCAAACTGATGGCCCTCTGGAGCAGTAGAAACTTTTTGTGAGGGCATGTGACTAGAGTTGCCAACTTCAGCTGGGGAAATTCTTGGACAGTTTTGAGTCATGCCTGGGGGAGAGGAGTTTGGGGACAGAGGGGGCTCAGAGGGAATGTGTTGCCAAAGAATCCACCCTCCAAAACTGTCATTTCTTCCAGAGCAACTGATCTCTGCAGTCTGGAGATCAGTTGTAATTCCAGGAGAGCCCCAGGGCCCACCTGAAGCTTGGCAACCCTATATGTGTCAGCTCTTTAGGTATATGAAGAGTGCAACCATGTCTGTCCACAGTCTTCTCAAGGTTAAACATAACCAATTCTTTCACTGTTCAGTCTTCTCTAAGGGTTCCTTACTTTTGACTGGCCTTTTGAGATGTTAACTGATAACAGTTTTTCAAAGAACTTGATAGTTTCTTTACTTCAGTGAAACTATTTGTTCTTTTATGACCTGGGGAAGAGGTAGCAGTAATGAAATCGCTTTCCTATATAGAGTACTTTGTAGGGAGGAAAAATGCAGCTGCACTAGAAAAAAAATCAAGTGGGTCGATATGGGTGGAGTTGGTATAATGGACCCACGCTACTTAGCTATTTAGGGGCTTTAAAGATCAAGATGAGAACTGGCGCAGGAAACAGACTAGAGCCCATTGCTGCTTGCAAAGCATTTAAATATATGCATGTTTTGTACCAGCTGAAGTTTCTGAACCATTTTCGAGGACAGGCCGACATACAACATGTAGTCTGCTAGCCTGGTCTAGATGTTACTAAGACATATAAGAGAGTATCCAGGACAGATTTTTTCAGCTGGGAAAGTAACCTAAGCTGGTAAAAGCTCCCTTTCCAGAACTTCTCCCATCTGTCCATTGAAAGACAGTAAAGCATCCTCCTAAACTATGACCCTGACCTCTCTATTTCTCTCTCTCTTTCTCTGGTATAAGGGGGTGCCTAATGCCATCCAGAACAAGTTGCACAACTGCTGAGAAAATGAATGCAAAATTCAACCTAATGTGCAGTTTAAGCCTCAGTAGAGGCTGTTACTCTCTACAGGCAGCTTGCCAGTTTCTTAGAAGTTGCAAAACATATCATTTTCAGTTTAAAATTCACAACATAATAAAGACTAATGTAGGGGGGGGGGAAATGTGCATCTGTGGTATCAAACAGATCAACATTATGGCCAGAAAGGTATAATTTGAACCTCTATGTGACAGGTTAGTTTGTCTAACAGTTACTATTTTTGATTGAGCCAGCTGGTACATTTAAAGAAATGAGCCGGTATTACATATACGTTGTGTTAGACTATAATTTTTCTTTCATTTGGAATGGCACATTTTTTTATAATGCAAATTTCATGGAGACGCATTAAATTTCCAAGGCACATAAATTTAATGTCAGTATCAATCATACACGCCTTTGTGTAATGCTAAAATGATGCTGCATTTGAAGAGAGGATTGTTTTTAAAATCTCTAGTGATGTCTTTTGTTTAGAGCTATATTTCCATGACCATTCTCTTTCCGGTTTTTTTCCAAAAGACTAGATGGGGGAAAACAACCTGCTGCCAGGTGCTGTAAAAAAATCCCTTTAGACTTCAACACATCTGTACCCAAAGAAAGTTTTCTATCATTAGGCATACCGTAAAATAAAATTCTAATATTCCAAAACAGGAATGCATCAATTACAGGAGGCAGGGGTTAAAGGTGGGAGTCTGACTGTTGCCTTCACATAAAAAAAGAACACTAACCTTGTGCACTTTGTTTGGGGAATTAAGACAGTGTGGCTGTTCGAGGGGAAATCCTCCCCATACGTGATGTCTGCAGTCCTGCTTCCAGTAGTTCATGCTTCAGAGCTTTTGCTCCCTTTTGCACAAGCTTTAGCGCATACAAAATACCTTTGCTTGCCTGCAGCAATGACAGCACAATGGGGACAAAGAAGAGGGATATGGAGAGCATCCCAGGTGCTTTCTTGAGCTGTCTCTGTAGGAGTCATCTTGGAGACCTCGTATGTCCATGATGGTATCACTTGCAGCACAATGGTTTGGGGGGATTTTTGGTATTCCACTTTTAAGGAACTACAAGGCAAGGGTAGAAAAGCTTACTTGACATATTCTTCAAATCGGACATTGCTAGTCTATAAATCTGCCCCCCAATTTTGCTGTACATAAAATGCAACTGCGACTATAAAGTTCAATCAGCAACTGTACGCATCATAGTCAATGCAGTGGTGTGGTACAACATTAAACCTTCTGCATTAGCCTAATAAAACAATAATCCACTTACCAGGAACAAGCACAAACTTTCTAGTTGCAGAAATATTTGTTATTAGAATGAACATTATTCCAAGAACTTTTTTTTTTGACAATTTGCCACAAGTGGTTTGAATACATGTCTCATCCCTGAAATCAAATGCCCCAGAAATGCTGTGAACATGAGCCCAAACCACCTCCATCACATTTTAGAATATAGGTCTTTTTTATCCCTTATTTATTTATTTATTTATTCAACTTATAGCTGTCCCTCCCCGCCAACGCGCTCAGGGCGGGTTGCAGTAATGGAGAGTTCTTTTTCATTTAATAACGAACAGGCAGTGCTACCCTAAAACTCTGAGCAGCAGCGCATCGTTGGGTTGTTAAGCGGACTTCTCTTAATTCCTCTTTGCTGAATGTCTCCCTAAAGTCCAGCAATCCATTTCTATTCCTCTTTTTAGGAATCTGAGTCAGTCAGTTTTGAATCAATTCCTTTTTCAAGAAGATGAAAATTTGATTTAGATCTCTAAGAAGTAATTTATTTATGTATGTATTATTACAAGCATGGTTGAAAAATTAAGAACAAGGTGAGCCATTAAATAAACACAAGCCAAGACTTGTCTGAACATATCCTTGCTGCCTCAGACTGCTTTTACCCTTCACATCATATTATAGTGGCCCGACAACAGGCAGAAATCCACTGATAAGAAAATCTACTCTTTCACGTGATAATTTTTTTAAACCCTCAAAGATAAATTAATGAGAAATCAAAGAGAATTCTCCTTTTGAAAGGGGAAAAGAAAATGATCCAATTGCTGTATCTAAAAAAGAAAAATTTTGAAAAAGAAATGCCACCTCCTGTAACAACCCTACACATCATCATTACATTTCTAACACACACTAGCAATAGCATTCTCGGTTCTCCACAGAGAAAAATATTTTTAAAAAGACTGAACTCCAGGGAACGGCAAGTATAGCGACTGCGCTGGAGTTCCACATTCACCAATCACTCCACCTGGGGGGTTTCTTCACAGTGGGATTTACTTACTGGGAAAAATATTGTAATCCATCCCTTCTAAGAGGCTGCATTGGAACTCTGTCTGCAGTTTGTGTTTGGGCTGCTCTGGGGGCTCAGTTCACGCAAGAGAAAAGGCATGATGCCAGCCGTAGTGATGAATGGAGTGCTAGCGGTAACCCAGAAAATGTGGCCGTGGCCCCTCTTCCCTCCACTTCTTTGTGGCGTTTCACTGGAATGACTTCATACCATCACAGTAATGTTCTGCCAGCATCTCTCCCAGGCAGGAACCCCCTCCCCCACCTTTTGTGCACTATGTATACTTACTTACTCTGTGTCCTGTGTGTGACAGGAATTGCTAGCAACGGTAAGGGAGGAGTTATTGTTGATCCAATACACAGTAGGTACATGTCAGATGGTGTGTGTGGAGAGATTTACAGCAGTCCAACTTTGAGGTACAGGATCCTTTTCTCTTGCTTACCTGAGTGGGGTGCATTGTCCTTGCATCCCCGACCTGAAGAGTGGAGGTTACGAGACTGTTTATGTCTTGAGGCAGAGAAGCTGTAAGCTCTCTGAGAAGACCAGTATCAACAATATGTGTAACAAAATTTGTTCTTCTCCTTAGCTGTTTGTGCAAAGTGTTCTCGCTTTATGCAAAGTGCACTTTCTCTACAGTTCCACCTCCATGTGTGGTTTCTAAACCACTTAAGCTGGATCAAGGCTCTTTGGGACTGTATCACAGGGGATAAGGGACTTCAGTCCCCTCCCCATGCCATTTTTCCTGAACTGGACACAGAAACCCCAACCCAATTCATGGGGTGGATCCTGCTCTGATCCGACCACTCGTTTAACTTAAAATATTTATACCCTAACTTTCATTTTGGCTCAAGTTGGAAGTTTCTCCAGTCTAAGGAGCCTTCCTCTAACTTAAGTGACTCTTCAATTGGAGGAGGAACATCTATCTTAAAGAATGTTGAATCCACTCCCCTGGCTAATCTGGCCCTTATTCCTAAAATGCACTGTGTAGTTTTAGTGGCAATTGGGAGAGGGGCAGTCGAATGTGAGTTCAGCAAGAGTGTTCATTCCTATGCTGACCTCCCACCCATTTCGGGCTCCTATGATGGTGCAGCTGCACCAGCTCCCGGTTTCCAGTGGTGGGGCATAGGGAGCTTGTCATACCAGTTATGCCATCTTGGATCTTAGCTGCTAATATATCCAGTTTACAGACTGGCATTAGGATTGCACTGTAATTCTCTTGGTGATGGCAAAGGATTAATACAAATGCTGGAGTTTAACAGCTGTGGAGTTTAAAGGCATTAAACCTATTATTATTTTGCATTCCATTCTGCTTTATAAGATCTAAACTGGTGTTGTAATAATAATAAGTAGGCCGTTATCGGAATTTCTTGCCTTGAGGAGGCTTGATAGGCTAATGGTTATTTTCTCCTCTCTGAAACTAGAAGGACATTGTGATGGTTATTGACTTTCTAAAAGTGTATTAATGCCCTGCTGATGCAGTTGCATGTGAAGCTCCTAGGTAGAGTTACAATTAAATTTTAGATAATGGCTCAGTACTGATACAGTTATGTAGCTGGCAGAAAGAGGTACCAATTTGCCTACATTTAGACTCTCTAAAATTTACTGTTCAAAATTAACATTTTAAACAGAACTGAAAATCCTATTGTGGTCCAGAAGGAAGAAAATGGCTGTTCAAACTGTGTGAGGTGGGTTGGCGGACAAACCTTGTGAGGGGGGGTTCAGCTGACATAGGCCATTTCGACACACGTTGAATAATGCACTTTCAATGCACTTTCGCAATCCTTTTGAAGTGGATTTTTTGTTCCACACATGGAAAATCAGTTTCAAATGTTCACTAAAGAGTATTGAAAGTGGATTATCCAACGTGTGTGGAAGCAGCCATAGTAATGGATCCAAAGGTCACCAAGCAAGCTTCCATGGCAGGGTGAAGATTCAAACCTTGGTATCCCAGGGCCAAACTCAACAGTACCTCATCCCCAAATCTGCCACAGGGACATGGCCCCATTTTACACTCTGAATCATACTATGCTTTATAAACTCTGGTCTATGGGGGTGTTTAATTATGTCATGAACTTACGTATTCACCAGCCTTTGTCACTGAGGACAAAATGCAACTCTTTTATGAGTTCCTTTATATTTTAATCTGCTTCTTCAAATGCAGAAAACTCAATAAACACAATTAATTAAAACAATATACGTGAGCTATAAAATACTGCAAAAACCGGCCCCATCCCACATAAGCCCATTATTTTTAAAATAATGTTTTAAACAATGCTGCTTATAGTACAATTTTGTTTGTAGGGTTTGTAGTATTTCAATCTGTGATTTGGAAAGGAAGATTTACGCTTGCATCTACAGTGTGATGCTCACGCATGTCCCATTGAGCTGCCTAAATGCATCTTTTTATGCAGAGCGTCCACACCAAGGCCACTGGCAGCCGCAGAGGGCATGCCTAGGGCTAGATCAGGGACGTTATTTGTAAAGTAAGGCTTCAGACAATAAGAGACTATAATAATGCTGAACATGATCTAGACCTCATTTCAGACTAGACTGAAAGAAATGTAGCTTACCTAACATAGAGAGGAAAGTGGCATTTTCCACATGGGCAATTTACTCCTCTCTTTTTGAGTGTTTGCTACTCAAAGACCAGATTCATTTTGGCCACCTACCTTTCTGCATGCAGCTTTTAATCCTGGTGTGGGTGTCACCTTTTTTGGGCCACGCTGCCATGGAATAAAGAGGGTTATGTAGTGAGGTGTCATTGGTGTCAATGTCAGCATCACCGGTGCTATCACATCACCACTACCCACTTTTTAAAATGTTTGTGTATGCCCAGTCGTGTTATTATACTTTGACATTAGGACATTGTGACAACCAAAGGCTCCCAGCACTAAGGCACTAGCAGTGGAAAACAAAGCAAAGCAAAGCAAAAGCAAAAGGAACCCAGCATGGCACGCATGCAGTATTGGCACAGAGTAACCCCAATCACAGAACTTTTTTATCTAAAAAGCATTGATAGTTAATTTTTGAAAATCTAAAAAAGATCAACAACAAATTAATTGTTATGATGTACTTATTTGTTTTCAAAAAACTTAATGTTGGTTTTATTGCATTGTGTCAGTTTGCCCCCCTGGTGCCAGCCTCTGTCTCCCAGTTCTGGGCCAGACAGGGTGGGGCTCTCCAGTTTAGGCCATAGGAAGGAGGGAGGGGGTCATAAATCCTAAACAAAAATGTCTACTCAGTGCATGGGTGTTGTGTATCGAGGAAATTTCTTTCAAACAAGCATAATGGCATTATTATTATGCTTGTTTTTTTAAAAAAAAACATTTCCAAGATGCAGACCCTTCCCCAATTCACTTGCTTCTATTTACATTGGTTTCCATTAGGAACAATACCACGGTCTCCTCCTCTCCTCTACCCTGGTTCACCCTACTGTGTTGTGGGCTGGGCTGATATTGCTTAAAATGCAGCCAGTTGCCTTCAGTGTATTATGACGCGAAGGCAGCACTCTAAAGACTACATTCTGTAGGATACACCAAGGACGCATGCCTCAAATATATCAGGGGCAGCCCAAATGAAAGATGGTGGAAGAAATGAGATTCTTTCAACCTGCTTCTCAGCCAATTGGGTCGTGCCTGCCTGGCCATGGTGCCACAAGCGATATCTCCAGCATGCAGCTATGTAACAAGTGCAGGTGGGATGAGAGGTGGAGGAGGCAAGGGACACAAAAAAGGAAGGCTTCAATGTAAAGCAATGAATGAACAAATCGCTCATTGTTTTTTCCATTTGCTTTCAATAAACAAATAAAATGAAATTCAGTTTTTCATTTTTTTAAAAAATTGTTCAGAAACAAATGCATATCTCTAGCTGCATTTTTAAGGTTGCCAGGCCCCCTTACCCTCCCAGCAGGAGAGTGGGAGACCTGGCTCTTACTCCCGCTTTTCCCCTTCATATGTTACTTGCATGCTGTGTGCCAGCTGCACGGTGACATCACTTCCGGTGACATCACTTCTGGTGATGCCACTGCATAGGTGCAGGAGTGTGCACATGCTTCACCACAGCTCGATTTGGGCCTCAAACAGGCCCGATTTGGCCCGTTTGAGGCCCAAATCGGCATATGGCAAGGTTCAGGAGGGCTCTCAGGGCAGCACAATGACATCAGTGACATCACGCTGCTCTGGGAACGTGCCTGGGAGGCCTGTTCCTGAGCCTTCCTCCCCCACTGGCCAGATAAGTGCAGGCGCAGGGTGGAGGGTGAAAGCGGTGGATCCCTCACCCCCGCCTGGGAAATAGGATTTCTACCGGATTTCCTGATGTGTATTTTTATCTAGGTACCTGTAATGTTCAGTGAAGACATTGTTAGGATGTCCTTACCACTTTGTTGTTGACCTTGGGCTACCGTTTCCTAGAGACTTTCTATTCAAGTACCCATCAGTAAATCTGGACTTGTGACCTGATCACAGAGTGATACTGCACCATCATTTGCACCTTGATATCTGACACCTGAGTCCTCTGATTCCAGAAGATGTGAAACTTTACTAGTATGTAAAACTTTGATTTCTCAGATTCCATAAATTAACTCACAAAAAGCAGTTTCTGGACTGCTGTTCTGGTTTAACCATGTCTTTTAAAAGAATAAATAGAATCATCAGTTTGCATTTTAATGTAGGCTCTCTCTTATATGACATGCATCTACATTAAAAAAAACCCAAGTACAGCCTACAATACAAATTCAGCGCCAGATCTAGGATTGCCCACGCCCGGGGCAACCCTAGGCCGACCACCTCTCTTGCGTGCTCCCCGAGCTGCATGATGACATCATCACGCAGGGCGGAATGGCAGAGGCAGCATGCAGGGCTGGGAAGCCACCCGTGCCATTCACCTCCCCACAGGCGAATGGCACGGGCGGCCTCGCAGCCCCCCATGCTACTTTCGCCTGCCCCACAGGACAGGGGGTGGCCGGCTTGCCGCGCAGGGCAGGCAAAAGGCAGCGCGGCCACCCACACCATTCGCCTGCCCCGCAGGACAGGGGCCTTTTGCCTGCCCTGCAGGACAGGGGGTGCGCGGCAAGCTGGCCGCCCCCTGTCCTGCGGGGCAAGCGAAAGGCAGTGCGGGGGGCTGTGAGGCTGTCCACGCTGCTGCCTGCGCCCTCTGGCAGCTGGCAGCTGCTCCCGGCGCCCCTTCCCTGGTGGCGCCAGGGGCAGACTACCACCCTGCCCCCCCTCGATCCGGCCCTGTACAAATTAAGCATGGAAGTAGTTTTTCACAAGAAGAGAGGGAGAGGTGCTATACTTGCCACATACACATTTTAAAAACAAAAGAGTACAGCTGGACCATTGTGTAAATACAGAGAAAACCAATAAACACCGCGCTGTAAACTGGCAATTAACAATGTAAAGTTTACTCTTACAATACTTGACAAATTAAAATACGGCGTGTGCAGGCAGATATATAATCAAATGAAAGTCATTCTCAATATACAGGAAACTTTCTTCCCTCTGTTTCAGTCTTATTATTTCTCTAGTTCATGTTATTTTTCACACAGCTGTTGTGAAAGGCGAATCTGAGGAAGGCATTGAAATGCATGCTATAACCAGATGTGCGCAGGTCATGTGTTCATTAACAACATACACATTTTATGCACAGAGAATATTTCCCTCCTCAAAGTTATGGGAAACCTGACTACAGTGCATTGTCATTCCCAGTCAGGTATTTGGGTGGGGTTTTCATGCACCTAGCAGAATGTTTACCAGCTAGCTGTTGATATAACTACAGAGTCTAGCTGAGGATACAGTATGAACTGTTATGCCTCACTGATGTTTTAGTATTTTCTTTGTTTATCACATTAGTATTAAATCTTCCTAGTGCCTGCTACATAGAATCTCATTCAGCTTTACTTCTATCCTGTCATCATACAGACTAAGTAGCAGGCGCTTTTTCAGCTGGTACTTGACCTTTAGGCAATCTTCCATCACAGCCTTCTTGTTGTAGTTAACCTGTAATTTGCCACCTAGGGGCTATGTCGGCCTGCGTTGCAGCTAAGTAAACACACCGGACACTTGCGTGGGTTATAAATGGCCACAACTTTATTGATTACAGCTATATGGAGCATTGGCCTGGAATCTGGGCTGGATCCCCGTTGGCATCGTAGGCCTCACTGCCGAACCGATGCATCACCCGCCAGCCTCCCGCTGGCCACCACGGCGCTTGCTGTTCTGTCGCCGGCCCCACCTGGCGACCCGTGCCTCCAGATCCGTCGGGGTGAGCAGCTCGCAGGCCCGCTCACCCTGTTGGGATCCAGCCCAATGCCTCAAAAACCGCCACTGGAGGTAGGTCAAAGGCCCGCCTCCCCGCCAATGCCCCAGCTGCTGTAACCACAAAAGTGGAGCCACCCCAACCCCCGGGGGGCCCCGACTTCGATGACCAGAGGGAGGCAAAACCCCCAAGTGGCCTCGGTCAATCTGGCCCCTTGCGGGAAAAATTCCTCCCTGGCCCCCAAAGGTGACCGGCACAAGCGCCCTGGTGATCTCCGCCAGGGCCCTCCAGGGGGCCCACTCTCATCCCTCCGCCTGCGCTGCTGTAGCAGGCGCTTTTTCAGCTGGTACTTGACCTTTAGGCAATCTTCCATCACAGCCTTCTTGTTGTAGTTAACCTGTAATTTACCACCGAGCACCAAGCGTCAGGCAGAGCCTGCTTAGATAGCCGAAATGTGTCCTGAGGCGGGGGCCCTTCAGCCTGCTCTGGACTGATTCCCAGGATGTTTTTAACAAAAGATATGATGGGCCAGTATTATGACTTTGATGGGCCACTTTAGAGTCTCATTGTGTGATAGTGGCACCTTGGGAAGAGGGGACAAAGGAGGGGAGGGAGTGCCGGGCGGGTTGATTGGATCTGTCAGGAAGCTGGAGTTGTCTAGATGGGATCTGCCTGGAATGCGATAGCTGTATTGATATGCCAGCGCCCATAGTTCAAATCCTTATGTGGAACATAGATAGCTACCTGGTGGCTTTGCAGACGCCATGCCATTCCACCAGTAGATTTCTGTCCTTGACTTCCCTCATCCATGAGGTTAATAGGCTGCGAGTTCTGAGCTAAAATACTCCCACTCTTCTCAGAGTTATTTGATGTCCCACTCAGCAAGCCTTTTAAAGGGACAGAATTTAAAGCCTCCTGCAAGGAAGCTCCCAAGCTATGATTAAGCTGGTCAAGTTGAGCAGAGATGCTATTCAGCTGTTGAAAAATTTCAATAACGGTTTGTGCCGTCAGCAGACAATGATCTCCAACAAACTTCAACAGGTAGTCTTTCAAACAATGCCCAAGATTTGTAACTATTCGGGAGAAATATCTTAGAAATATTCTGCAATGGTTGCTAGGGAGGTCAGAGCAAGATAAATTGGTGGTGCTGCTGGCAGATAAGGATACAATGCAAGTAGCAAAGTTTGTAACATCGGTAAACAAAATACAGTTAAGACTATGGAAGTTTTAATTTACTTGAGGGTATTAATAAATTCCTTTTAGTAGTATTATATTATACTACATGCTGTTATGGATTTTATGGATTTAAAGATCTTGATGGAGTTTTGTCAATTTCGGTTTAAATTTTATGATGTAGTAATTTGTATTAATAATATTGTACTTTTTGTTATTTGCTATGGCTGTGCTGAAGCAATAAATTATTGATATTGATATGCGTCCATTAGGTGTTCTGGACAGTTGGCACGTAGTTCCCACCTCAGGGCGGCTTCCAGCGATATGCATATCAGGGCGAGGCTGGGCTCCGTGAATGTGACAGGAGCTTGGTCTTTAAATGGCAGCCTCAGAGCAAACTGTCCATGGTGATTCTCTGCTGCCTGAGAACATGGCTTCTCCCCTGGCACACATGGTGGGCTGGCTGGCTAGCAGGCTGCCCAGAGGCGAGGGCAGACCCAGTGGTTTTCCTGCAAAGAGCTCCCTGCGGGAACTGACCAGGGGGTGCCTGGCCAGGCTCGCGGAGGGTCCTCCCAGATGGCACTGTGCTGCTAGTGGCATGGCTCTGGGCCCATGTGGGGTTCGTGTTCAGGAGGCAGGAAACAGGTGTTGGTGACACAGTCCATAACAACAGAGAGGCAGGAGGCATGCAGGGGCAATGTCCTTGGCAGAGTCTTGGAACAGCAAGGCAGGAAGCTGACATAGTCCATAGCAGACTCCATAACGGGGGGGGGGGGGGCACTGTCACCAAGTATGTTGGGAAACCAGATATATTTCTCATAGTTGCAGGGTTGTCACCATTGTATCATTTTATGTTGTAATGACTATGCCTTTGAAATTTTTGCTAGATGCAGTGTTACACTGAATTTGAATATAAAAAGTTAATGAAAAAAATTAAGTATGCAAAACCATTCCCTTTGGGTTAAATCATTGAGCTGCAGTGAACTAAGGAGGTAGTCTAATCTCACTCCTTGCCCTAAAACAGGATATTACACAGTTGAAACATTCTTAGTAGGTATTTGTTTAGCCTTTCTGTTAAGCCAAGATTCAAAAGCCTCCTTATGCAGGTGGAGTATTAATAAACAATGCATATAGTTAGGATAGTTTTTTTTTCTTTTGATCTCATTGTAAGGACATTTTGGTCTTTTAAATGTAATTAGAATTTTGTCTTGAATTTATATATTTTACATCACATTTCTTTCTCTGTTCCCCAAGGACAGCAGGCTTTACACACAATCACAAACACACACACACACACACACACACACACACACTGTTTTGATTCCGTCAGCAACAGCCAGTGGTCATATGTACTTTATCCAACGTAGTGCTTTTTGTGCATATCATACATGGTAAGAATATGCCCACTGGCTTTTGATGATTGGACCAAAATAATTGAAAACCTGTTGGAACAGCTGCGATTCTGATGGAACACACGAGCAGTAGTATTTTTAACCCCAGAGGGAAATTTTCCAAGTAAACATTTCTGTTCAGGCTCCATTTGTTTGGCTCGAGGAAATTCAGACTACATGACATTCCCTAGCATACTGACTAAAACATTCATAGAAGTTTATTAAGGTTGTCAGAATTAATTCTTCTTGTTTCCCTCTGAGCACTGTCAACAAGAAAAATGTTTGGGTAGATACAGAAGGGCTCCAGCACTCATTTTAGTTCTTTCAACTTTCTCTGCATATTCTGAGTTCCAAGAGATTTTCCGAGGATGGAAAACAGGAATTTATATGTTAGTTGTACTTCTAGAAGAAAAACATGGAATCAGAATATTTAAGATTCTACTGTAGTATGCTTTCCTTTATTAACTGAGTAGCATTCTCTTGTCTTTCTTCCTGCATTGTATAATTTTAGTTGTGAGGGTTTGATAAATGGGAGCCCTACTGGGTTCATATCCCCAATCTGCCACAGAAGCTAGCTGGATGACCTTGGGCCAGTCACACCGTTACAACCTAACATGATTTATTTTATTTATTTTATTTATTTGGGCCTTTCTCCCCAATGGGAACCCAAAGCAGCTTACATTATTCTCCTCGCCTCCATTTTTTCACCACAACAACCCTGTGAGGTAGGTTAGTCTGAGAGTGTGTGACTGGCCCAAAATCACCTAGCAAGCTTCCATGGCAAAGTGGGGAATCAAACCTCCATTGTCCAGATCCTAGTCGGTCACTATAGCCACTCTATTGGGTAGTCAGGTCCCCTTACCCTCCCAGTGGAGGGGGGACCTGGTACTCAGTACGCTAAAGATCTTCGCTCACACATTGCCAATGTGCTCCTGGTGCAGACACAGTGACATCCCTTCTGGGAGTGACATCATCACGCCGAGTGCAGGAATATTCCTGTGCATCGACCAAATCAGCCTCAAGCAAAGCACAGAAGCATTCCTGTGGCCAGCGGAATGACATCACTCCCGGAAGTGATGTCACTGTGTCGGCACCTGCCAAGTGAGTGGTAGTAGGTGGCGGAGGCTGGGAGTGGGGGTTCCCCTGCCCCCACCGTGGACTGGCAGCTCTACCACTATACCAGACAAATGTGATGATACCCCATCTCCTGACCTAGAAACTGGAGCCTTAAATTTCACATTCTACACACTTCTTTTGTTTTATTTCTTTTATACTTTTATTTTTATTTTGAGACTTTGGGGACCACTTCCTCTTCTAATCCTCAGTGAGGGCAATGCCTGGACTCAGAGTGTCACCTGGCATTCACTTGGCCTATTATGAGGGGATTTTAGGTCTTGAAAGAAACACACAGTAGGCTTGATGAAAACAATTAAGAAATGGGTTTATTTTAGTGGTATGCATGGCTTGGTTATTTCTTTGTCTTCCTTTTCTTCAGCCATCTCAGTATTACAGTAATAAAGTTACTAGTATACTGGGGCCAGAAGAAATGTAACAGTTACAAAGCAGGGTTCTTGTTTGACTGATTCAGACTTCTAACATGGAACAGAACGAATTTTACCTTTCAACTATTTTGAAAGAAACAACACTCAAACCATGATAACACAGAGCAGATAGGCTTCCCCCCTTTTAACTGTTTTTGACAAGAACAACACCGAAACCCTAACTATATTCAAAATACCTGTAGCCCCTAATCGACTCTCTGCCTATCCAGCAGACCTCCTAACCCTTCTCCCTCCAAAACCTGACTACCCCCAACTCTGTCAGTAGGCCAGCTGCTAAACTGTGAAATGCCTCCTTTTCCCCCTGACATTCCAATACACCATTTGAAAGTGATTAGATTTTGTTAAAAAAACGTGACTTCTGTGACCTGGCAAATGGAAAGTAGCCAAGAGGAAACAGGGTAGGATTCTGAATGTATCATACTGATTTAAACTAACCAGCCTGTTCATTGACTGCAGGCTTCTTGTTTCTTGTACTGTATCCCTGTAGAATAGCTTTTCATTTTTCATTGTCCTTTGAATAACTGTTTGCAAATGTAATAATGTTATAATATATGCACCATTCTAGCTCTTTGGGAAAAAAACCTGTTTTCATATTTGAATGTGACATTTGGGCTAAGTTTCTTCCAGCTCCCAGCTCCTATAGGCCAAACAAAATCCTTCTGAGTTCTCAGAGCACCGCAGGGGACTTGGTGTTAAAAGTCTTGCTGTCTCCATTTAAAACAATGAAGCAGCACCTGAGGCTTTGAGGAAGCACATGGTTCCAGCTTGAGAATCTAAGGATTATCACTGAGCCCAACTAACCCAGAGGCAATCCATCTCAAATGTCACACATGAACAAAAGTGTCTGGTTTTGTAAAATTACTGCTGTTCTCATTTTATTTTTCATTTCACTGGCAGTTTTTAAGATACACATTACTGTGCTGGATTTAGTGGTGCACATTTAACTAACATATGTCTCAAAAGGAAGAGAGCAGAGACCTGCCAATTCTTTTTTTCCCCTAAATTGTGCAAGGTTTATAGACTTGTGGAGGAGATCTGCTTTCGAAAGGCACTCCCCTCCCCCACACTTCTATTTCAGTCGCTGCATTTCCGGTTTATCCGTCCATAGACGACACTGTGCTGCATTTGCCAGCTTCAGTCTGTTTGTTGTTCATCCTTTCAGTCCAGTCTTGTAGTCTTGATTTTTTTGCCATTTTTTTCTGCTGAAAGTGGAAGTCTTGGGGTATTCTGATTTCATAATTGCCAGTGTAAATCAGATAATTTAAGGAACTGGAGCACAGTACAGATAATGCACGATTTTAGTTCGTTTTTTTTAAGATGATGCCTTCCCCTACCTGTTATATTCTCCCATGGATACATCATGTCCTTAATATTCCTTTGTTTCTTCCTTATTTTCTCTCAGTTTGATTTTATTTTTCTGTTACACAAGGAGTTTTGTTCTTTTCAGCATAGAGGCTTACAGGCTGTTCCCCCCCCCTCTTTATCCCTAGAGACGCCTGATGTTACAGCGAAGAATCATTTGTACAGCCTGTCATTTCCAGACAGTATTTTAATTTTCTTTTGGCAATGAGACAGGGCAGTCAGTGGGCTGGGCTAGGCATCAGTGCAGTGTAGCTCAGGTACATGGAAGGCATTTGGCTTCGCATGTGTCATTTCTAGGATGTGTTTTCTCATGTGTTGTAACAGGGCAGCTGGGCTGGAAGCTGGCTAGAGATGACTGTTCTTCTGAAGAGCACTTTTCTTGCTCATGCTTTCCGTTGTACCTGAGAAGTACCGACATTTGTTATATCATCTGACTCCCCACCACCACCCAAAATGAGTTTATGTGATGGTTACTTGTGGCCTATTCAAAACCTACCATCAAAAAATATGTCTGGACATCATTATTCATCTGGTTGCCTGGTTGAATTCCTTTCCAGACCCTCCCTAAAGGTAGCTCTCCCTAAGGGAAGCATCAGTGTGCATTTCAGAGTCTTCCTCTCCCCAACTCCCCCGATGAGACCCTCCCTGGTATGCAGGCCACCCTGGAAGGCTGAGGTTAGGAAGTGCATGCTCTTTTTCCTCCAGTATCCCTGCAAGGTGGACAGAGAAATCACTGTTTCAGCTCATTAAAGCAACTCATGGAATGGCAGAACGAATTCAGGAAACGAAGCTATAACGATTCCCCCCCCCCCACTGAAAAGTCTGTGTGGGTTTTTTTTTTTGTTCCTACAGCACAGAGGCCAGGTAGGCAGGCCAGACAGTGGGCCGACCAGCAGCATCTTATTTTCCTTAACAGCAAGTTTGTCTGCATTCATTATGCAATCAATTGGATCCAAAGGGGAGAGACTGAGCCCTTAGCATTAAATCTATTGGTGGGAAGGGGATGTGCGCAGCATGCATCAGAGGATTTTTTTCTTCATTCCTTCCAGGGCAATGGCATTGGCATTGAGTGTGCTGTAGGGATCAAATCGCAAAATGTTTGCTTTGCACCTGGGAAGTGAGCAGCAGATGGCATGGTGCAATTGGCACCAGTGCCACCATCCCCATCAATTTCTATTCATTTTTACACACAATGCAAGGAAAGGGCAGGCCAGCAACACCTACACAGGCATGCATACATGGGTTTGAGGAGGGAGGGGGTCTCTTGCAGCCTCTGAGCCCCCAGCTTCTGCAACAGCTCGTATTATGTAGATTATGGTGAAAATTGTAAAGGAAAAGCAATTATTAAAGGAGAGCCATACTGAGGAGGCCCCAGGAATGGGGAGCTGGTTCATGCCCATTCAGTGGCCTTCTGCTACTGCTGTCCTTCGCCTAGGTGCCAGTGCCACCATTGTGACTAAAGAAGTCCTACAAAAGTTGTGGGTTAAGGAGCACCAGGAGAAAGTTCTTCTCGTCCAGAAAGCTTTCTGTTTTTTTGGGCTTTTCTGGTTAAAACTGTCAACACAGCATTAAATTATGGGGAGGTAGTAGCTGTGTGCATTGCACAATCACACATGCATGCACACTCAAGTCTTTCCAGATCAGTATTCCATGTGGAAAGACCAATTTGATCAGATTTTTTATTTTTTGCCACAGCAATGGGACTCTTTTGTTGCTTGTCTTGTGAGTTCTCCTTTTTCCTTTACATTCAATTCTGGGTTAACAGTTGTAGTCAGAAAGGGAGACTGGCAGCCAGCAACCTGTCCAGTCTCCCACTTTTACTAGTAAAGTTTGGGGGGGGCATCCTCCCTCCCCTCCCCTTCCCTTCCCATGAAGGAAAAACAACCTCTACCCCTCCCTTTCTCTTTGCTTTTACGCACAGTGCAAGGACAGGCTGGTGGTTGGTGAGTTTAAACAGGGAGTCCCAGGCTGCTGCAAAGCACATTAGGGTGAGGAGGGTCAGGATTCTCCCCTCATCATGGAAATGAAACTACAAGGCATTGGGAAACATGGCAGGACTCAACGGTAATAATTTATTGGCTTTGTCACTATCATAAAGAAGCAATTTTTTTTAATTTCATTGCACTGTGCTGGTTAGCAATGGAGCACTTTCCTGCTTTGTGTGCTGCCGGTGTGTCATGCTGGTGGTGCTTTGCCAATAAGTTTCCTACCCACCAACACTCGGCTTCTTTGGGTCCATTTTGTGTGAGTTTTCATGTGCTTGAGGAAAAATTCATTGGATCGTTTGGTTTTTGGATGATTCCGTATTTGGGTAAGCTCAAATAGAACCTCATTTCCCCAACTCCCCCCTCTCCCACTTGAAAAGAACAGTGTGTGTGCATGCAACTTCCCAACACTCACCTTGACTCATGCCTTCCCCAAGCATTCTTTTGGGATCCATAAACATGGAACCCTGTTGTTGCATGCTCTCAAACTCAGTGGGTCAATGGTTTAGAGGGAGGACTGTGTTCTGTGCAATGTTGGTGTTGTTGCATGCAAAGCAGCTGTCCCAGAGCCTCATTTCCCACCCCCCCTTGAAAAGAACAGTGCGTGTTTCCTTATGCATCGCTAACCCTCACCTTGCGAGTGCTCAACAGGCCAAAACTTATGAAAATGAAAAAAACCAAACAGATCAGATCTGAGCCAGCACTGCCCCAGCCAGAACAAACTGTAATGGAATGGAATTATTCTGGACCCGCCCCCCCCCCCCAAGAACCAAAAATGAAACAGAAATTTTCTCAGTGCACACCCCTACACTGGAGTCCTTCTGCATAGTGTGCAGCCACCCCTGGTTATTTACCTGCTTCCATACATAGGGACCTCCCTTTGTGCAAGGGCAACTGTCTAGGGGTACAGTTGCCCCCAAGGGTTTGTGGTAGTGCTGACAGGCAGTTGGGACTTGCAAGAGGAATTGGGGCAATAATCCTTAAGTAAATAGCTTCATTACTACAGAAGCACAACTCTTTGATAATACAGGTACAAGACTAAAGGATACAGGCTAAGGAAAATACAGATAAAGAATATTTATTAGCTAAGATGAATGTACAGTTTCTTCTTTTCAGTTCCAAGGAGAAAGCTGACTGGTGAGAGCACTGTAGGCATCTGCCAGTCCATGCAAATGAACATACACAGAGAGAAAAATAAAGGGGCAGCACATTTTGAGAGTTCAGCCCATGTGGGTTCCCAAGTACCAGTCTTCGCTTAAGGTTCTGGGACCTAACAGCCTGCCATTTCTCTGGTCCAAAAAAATAGGTGTTACCACATCAAAGAGAAGGGGATGTTTTCACATTGGCTGTGGGGAGCAGCCATCTGAAATTGCTGGTGGTTTTCCCAGGCTGGATATAGACTATGCTTGCTCACCTGGCTGGTTGAGGGGGGGAAACCACAGGGGTAGGGAGAAGTGTGTGCATGTGCTCTATGTGGAAGCATTGCCTTTTGATGCCCTGATGTAGATAGGCAGATCAGGAGGGGAATTGCACAGTTCCTCTCAGTAGCTGCTTCATGAACTGACTTCCAAAGCCCTCCAAGTACTGCAGCAGTTCAGAGTTGCTGGTGCAGGAGACAATTCCTTGCCAAGGCTTCAGAATTGGAGAACACAGAAAAAGAAAGTGAGGTAAGCAGAAAAGCTCTGCTAGATAGATAACCAAATGCAGAGAGAGCAAGATTCGAGCCCAGCAGCACCTTAAGGACCAACAGAATTTCCAGGGTAAAAGATTTCAGGAGTCAACTCTCCCTTTATCAGAGGTTTGACTCCTGAAACTTATACCCTGGGAATCTTGTTGGTCTTTAAGGTGCTTCTGGGACTCAAACCTTGTTCTAGTAGACCAACATGGCTGAAACTGTACGCAGGGAGAGCCACCTGTCCTGCACTCTGCAGGCTGGCCTTGTCTGGACTCCTCTGGAGAAGGCCACTGGCTGGACTGGCTAAGCTTAGGAGTACAGAGTGGCTGCAGTCCTATGCTGGGAGCTTGGCTCTGGGAACCTGGAGCTCAGAGGTTGGGGCACAGGGCTTGTGCCTAGTGGACCAGTTGATCCAGCAATGCAGTTTTCTCAAGCCTCGGCCTGAATAGGCTGAGCAGTGATCTGGCTCAGCTGCATCTGCTGGCAGGTGTTGAGGCTCTTGAGGCTGAGCTGGGCTTTGGCCAGGATCAAGGGAAGTGCATCCCTGTTGATTCCACTGGACCTATCAGTGGCTTTTAATACCACCAACTTTGATACACTTTGGGAGAGGCTTGTCAGGTTGGAAGAAGGGGCACCACTTTTCTGAGGTTCTCCAACTTGACTGGCCAATTCCAAAAGGTGGAGCTGGTGGACTGTTTATCAGCCCCATGGAACTTATGCTATAGGGTCTCATAGCAATTTATTTTGTCCTCCATCTATATAAAACTTCCAGGAGAGATCATCCAGGGATTTGGAGTGTGAGGCTACCAATATGCTGATGATACCCACCTCTGTTTCTCCTTAACAGCTGAGTCAGATGGGTCTGTGGAAGTCCTGAACAAGGGTCTGGAGAAGGTAATGGGAAGGACCAATAACTGGGAGAAGGTATTGGAATGGACTGAGAATCTGTTGGTCAATGATAAAGCTGCTCAAGGACTCAGGAGTCAGCCTGTCCTGGTGTGGTTTGCACTCTCACTGAAGCAGCATAGTTTGGGGCTTGCTGCTGGAACCTGGTCGACAGGTGGAGGCTCAGGTCTCCTCTGTGGTATGTAGCACCCTTTGCCAGGTCTGCCGCTGCTCTGGTTATGTTGAACAGTCTTCCTGAGACTGTTTGGAAAACACACACGTGTTGACTTTTGGGAAGTTCTGCAATAAAGTATTGTTTAGGAGGTCATTAAGAGGAGGCTCTTTCTAGTGATTTAATTCTTTATAGAAATTAGGCCTCTTCTGTGTTCTCTTCTTCAGATGTTGTGACTGTTGCTTGGCTTACTTGTTTATTACTGCTTGACTGTCCAGAGGTTGTTGGTTGTTCTCTGTTTATAAGCCCTTTTAGGAAGATCAAGTTGGAAGAAATTTGTTTAAATAAATAAATTCCCTGCTCCTCAGAGATACAGCATCAGTATCTTTTCTAGATCTTGGCTTCACTTCATAACAAATTATGCCGTTGTGTGGCAGGAAAAGAAAAGAATTCAGCATAAGCAGTTTTTATCTGACAGCATTTCCAGTCACTTCAGATATGTCATCCACAAAGAAAATCCAAGGACTGTTAATGACCAGCTACAGAAGGATTTCTGTCTCCTCAGCCCAGGTTGTAGCATGCATAATAACGATTTCAAGTTAGAATCAAATAAGATAGCAACTAAGAACTGGGCCTGCTTCCATACAGGGACTTTTACCCACATGGAATGTTGGAAGCCCTGGAATTAAATGGAAATGTCCACACCATGTTATGCTCATTGTGTGTACACCCTGTGGGAATACCAGAGCAAAAATAGGCCTGGGTCGAATCCACATTACTCATTCTAAGTCGCATGTTCCCCGCATTCCCCACGCAATCCTGAGTGCCGGTCACATTACCTCATTAAACAGACGCATTTCATTCGCATTTCTCCCGAATATGTAGTCACAGGTTTTCAACGGGAGTTTCACAGTGGCCGTGAACGGGCCAATGCGCAATTTATGTGTTTTTTTTAACCCGCCCCCCCCACTTCCTGTCTCTCCGGCCGTTCTGAGAGTTCCTATTGGCTGATTCAACTTGCAAGTGCTCCGTAGTCTGCAAAGACTGTTTTTGACTTCATAGCATTGGATTTATTGATTATGCTGTTTCTGAATCAAATCTGGTAGTTTGAAAAATCATTTTGGCGTGAATCCATTCTCAGAACGGACTCGCGAAACTTCCTTTTTAACTGTTTTTTATTTTTTTATTTTATATTACTGTAATATCGAAATTATGAAATATCGAAATAATGACACTCCAAGGAAGTGAAACTTCAGTAAAATTCAGGCACTGAACTGTCCTGCATAGGAAATGCCCACGAAAGCTTCCCACATGCTTCCAAATTTCCAAAAAAGAAATGGGAGAGAGCCATCAGTGCTGTCAGTGGGGGAAAGAGAGGCATCATTATCTTCAATGATGTTTCTTTATAAGGCAAGATCGAAATAACGGAAAAGTGTGCTCAAAAATTTTTAAAAAATATGGGCAGGGAAAAAAAGGTCCCGCCCAAAAAAGCGGTTTTTGAGCGGCCATGTGACCGGAGGGACGCGCAAGAAAGACGGATTGGAAGCAGGGATGTGAACGAAGAGGAAAAAATCACGGATTGGAGGCAAACGGAAGATATCCGATAAACATGCGGGTAATGGGTGAATGTGGATTCGACCCTGCTTTGATCCAGTTCACAGGAGATCCTTCATTGTGGCTGCATTGCAGCAGGATGGGAAGGGGGAGAGCATTGAGCTCCTCTTTCAACATGGCAGAGGGTCAGTGGCATAATGTGCCTCTAGAGGGCCCGGGGTGAGGGAAGCCCTCGCATATACACTTTGCGCATGCATGTGCTCCTGGGCCCACACGATAATGTCACTTCCAGTCACTTCCAGTGACGTCATCACACAGGACATGGCCACCCCATCCACCACAGCTGCTCGTGTTCTTTAGGAGGCTGTTTTCACTGCTTGCAGCTGACGGGGCTGCTGGCTCGCTGGGCGCCAAGTTGGCTGCCCCATCAGCTGCAAGCGGCAAAAGCGGCCTCCCAAAAGGCGCAGCGGCACAGGTGGCTGCAGCAGAGCAGAGGCTGCACTGTGTCCTTGGGGAGGCCATTCGCACTGCCCGTGCGCTGATGGGGTGGGTGGCTCATTGGGTCCTGAGCCAGCCTTGCTGCAGCAGGCTGAGCTCGCTGTGGCGGCACAGGTAACTGCTATGGAGGGGGGCAGCCGCGTCCTGTGCAGCTCACTACAGGAAGGCCGGCTCAGTGCCCAGAGCGTGGGTGGTGTGGGTGGCCTCCCCAAGGGTGCTGTGCAGTCTCTTGCAACCCCCACAAATTTTGCACCCAGGGTGACTACCCCCTTGCCCCCCCCCTATGCTACGCCACTGCATGAGGTAGCTCGCTATGTACACCATCCCTTCCTCCTTGGACTCTTTAATTTTCTTTAACTCTCCCTGCTGTGACAGACAGTGAATGTGAGAGGAAAGGGAGAGGGTTACAGGCTGCTGAGGTCCAGGCAAAATCACTGTCTTGCACAGGTGTAGTGGAGGATGGTAGGCAGTGACAACAGCAAGTGGCATGGGGATGAGGTGTGTGGGCGCCTTTTCCACCGGTCTCCAGGCTGCTTGCTGCTGTTGCTGCTGCTGTGAGGGGGATGCATTTTCACATCTCTGTGCAGAAGTAACCTTGTCCATCGCCTCAATGTCAAACATGCTCATGGCTTAGCAGGGGACTGGGAGATACAGCTCAGCTGTGTTCTGTATATCTCTGAATCATCAGGTTGAGGGCTTAGTGATTTTTCTGCCCAGTTGTACTCACCAGATTAGGTGTGAGTAAAAGTACTTTTCCATAGCTGAACAACAGAAGGTCTAAAGAACGGCATTTCCGAATAAGATAACTTAAAAGTGGTAGGGAAAACACCACCAAGATGATGAGGATAGAAAGGAGAGAGTGATTCAGTGGATGCTGTTCTAGAGTGACTTTTCAGAATGCTCATTCTTCAGTTTAGAGTTTGGTACAATGCTTGTAAAGATAAAAATAGCATAATAAAAAAATGAAGATTGCCTCTAAGGTTTTGGTGCGGCCAAATGAAACTGAGTTTGCACTTTGTTAAAAAATAATTACATTTCTCTTTATTTGTTGCATTTACATGTCCCGTTTCTGCAAGTGCATTGAAAATGGAGTATATTTAAACGATGGTTTACACTGTAATAAAAGTGACACAAAAGAGGAAAACATTCCTAACTGGAAGAGGCAAAGAATTAAATTCAAGGACCAACTTCTACATAGTGTCAGACAGGTTCAGTAGCTCTGAAAGGACTGCGACATCACACACAGACAAATAGTTATACATCACATTAGATTAAATTCATCAGCAGCATAGCAAAGGTAAACTCAAAGTTTCCTCAGCCTTGTCAGCAGAATAGGCTGAAAAAGTAATTTTTTAAAAAATTGTTTGTAAATGACTAACAAAGGGGAAAATGGCGTCTTAGATTACAGGGCAGGATGCAACATAGAAGGTTTGTTTATAAGTGACTCATTTGTGTAGCGTTATACTGTCAAAGCTATTTGTGCCAATTACCAGTTTCCCCTATAAAGGCACTCTCTCTTCTTAATTGCAGTACAATGAGTGCTCTTGAGAATGGTGATGGCAGTGGCACAGCACACGCATATTGGCTTGGCAGAGTAGCCCATCTTTCTTTGTGCTCACCAGGTCCTCTGGCAAGGATGCTATTTGTTGTCAGTGATGCTTTGTTCTCAAATACCTTTCATGTTTTTTTGCTTTTACCATGATGATTATGATTATTGAGTAGCCCAGGATTTGAGTGATTGGCTCTGGGGAAAAAATCCTAAACTATCCACTGACTTTATTTTACTTAAAATGTTTCTATCATCTCTTAGCCAACGCTTACTTATAGGTATTGCTTTGCATGTTTTAATGTGCTTTCATTCTTACCGGCCGTTTAAATTTAACAATGTTTCAAATCATTTTTTATGAAATTGTCTTTATGAAAAAAAAGCTCTTGACCTGAAGCTAAACAAATTCAGCAATCAATCATTATTTGTTAACAGGTTTTATCTGATTAGTGGAGGTGTTCCATTTATTATTTGTGGAATTACAGCAGCAACCAACATCAGTAATTATGGGATAGAAGGCGCAGCTGATGCCCAATAGTAAGTATAATATTTTCAAACTACTAGTTGCTATACTGTATTGTCTTCTTAATGAGCCAGGACACATGATCAAACATCGGCTGAATCCACACGTCCTGGCGTCGCGGTAAACATTCGCTAAACTTCCGGAAGTATAGCGGCTTTATAGCGCAATTTCTGCCTCATCACGTGATGAGTCAGAAATCGTGTTAGAAAGATGCTATACTTCCAGAAGTTTAGCTAATGTTTACTGCAACGCTGGGACACATGGATTTGCCCATGATCTGAACTGCCTGGATTAAAAGCTGCCTTAACATTGCCCACCATGTCTTCCTTCAGAACATTTATGTCCCACCCTTCTTTGAAGGACCTCACATTTTAGCTACATATTTGTCAGTTTTTAGATACCTGGAATTGTTCAACCACAGACCTTCAAATAGCAGATGACGAGAGCCAGTTTGGTGTAGTTACGAGCTTGGGTCTCCAATCTGGAGAGCCGGGTTTGATTCCCCACTCCTCCACTTGAAGTCAGCTGGGTGACCTTGGGCTAGTCACGGCTCTCTGGAGCTCTCTCAGCCCCACCCACCTCACAGGGTGTTTTGTTGTGGGGATAATAATCATATACTTTGTAAACCTCTCTGAGTGGGCATTAAGTTGTCCTGAAGGTATATAAATTGAATGTTGTTGTTGTTGTTATCTATCCTGGGCTGCTTGGGAAAAGCAGAATAATGTAAATAGCAGTTAAAAGTTCAATGCACAAACACACTCACTATGTTTGTGATCCAGAGTGTGTTATGGGTGTTCCAAAGCACACAAAAGAACTCCTACATGTATGTGGTCCCTTGCACCAAGCATAAATTGGATCATCACAAGGCAAGACGGTAACTGCTATAACAGAGAAGTGATCCATCTAATCCAGCATTCTTCTTTTTACCATGACTGATAAGATGATCTCAACAGATTACAGAAGGTGCACAATGTCCTCTACTGGTGATGTTCCACAGTAGCAGGCATTCACAGAGATACGGCCTTCAGTTGTGGATATTTCATTTGACTATGATGGCTAGTAGCTACCAATGGATCTTAAAGTTGCCTGAGCTAGTGGCTATCACCACATCCTTTGATAATAGGTTCCAGAAGTTAATTATGCATAATGTGAAGAAATACTTCCTTTTGTCCATGCTGAATCTATTGTCCATCAACTTCACTGGGTATCTGCAAATTCTAGCATTACAGGACAAGAAGAAAAGATCTCCCTATTTACTTTTTCTGCACCATGCATAATTTCATAAACTAGTATTGTTTCCCCCACTGCTTAGTTGTCTCTTTTCTAAAGCCACAACTTCTATAACCTTTTTTAATCCCCTCGATAATTTTTGTTGCCCTTTCCTGAAATGTTACGAAGCTTCACAAATATTTTGGGGATGGGATGACCAGTGTTGTACACAATATTCCAAATATAGCTGCACCATAGATCTACACATCTATGATTATTCTCTGAGTCAATATGTTTTTAATTATAAATAATAACAACATTTGATTTATATAATGCCCTTCAGGACAATTTAATGCCCACTCAGAGTGGTTTACAAAGTGTGTTATTATTATCCTCACGACAATCCCCCTGTGGGGTGGGTTTGTCGTGAGAGTTTCAAGAAGCTGTGACTGACCCAAGGTCACCCAGCTGGCTTCAAGTGGAGGAGTGGGGAGTCAAACTGATTCTCCAGATTAGAGTCCTGCTGCTCTTAACCACTACACCAAATTGGCTCTCTTTTGTCAACTGTGCTGCTGGTTTCATCCATACATTGGTTTAGATCAGTGCTAGTGCTGCTGTAAAGGACATATACTTCACTTTGAGCTAGAGCCTTTAGGGAAAGTGTTTTAGTAAAACATAAGGCAAAGTTATCTTACTTATAACAAGAAGGAAAGGAAATATTTTTCTTTTTGAGAATGCCATAACAGCATAAAATAGTATAATTTTAGAAATGGACATCAAATATGTAATTATATAACTTCTTCTAGATCAGTGGTCTCTAAACCAAGAGTCAAGACCCTCAGGTGGGCCAAGTAGCCCCACCTGCTGAATTACAAGCCCCCATAGAGCCAACATATTGTTTTACTCCTTTTTGGAAGGATATGATGCTAGCACATATCCAGAGAAAGCAATAGCACAATACCTTCTGCCTCCATATGTACACACTAAGAAAAGCAACAAAATGGAAAGATAAGTCATTCAGTGGTTGAGTGGATTCCTTTTTAGAAAATGTAGAGCTCTTAGCAAAGATATCGTATGATATCATGCTACTTCCTATCACATGCGTGCAGTTCATTTTGTCATATGCCATGTCAGAAGTTGGTTATGGAACTGGTAAGGTTGAAGATCATTACTCTAAACAGAACAGGGGCTATTTTGAAAGACATATTTATTTTTGAAAGACATATTTATTCCAATATGTGTGATTAGACAATCACTTATAATCAACAGAGTATTAAAATGTCTGATTATTTATGTTCATAAAGTTGTGAGACACTTCCCTTTGGTGCTGTTGCAGAGATTTGACTACTTTCATTTAATCACTTTAATCACAGGCAATCAATACCAGATATCACAATGTGAGCAAAAAACTGGGAAGCAGGTGGAGTGATAAAATTGCTTAGGAGAGAGTGCTACAAATTGAGCAACAGCACAGTGGGTGATGTGCCTTGTTCATTTTTAATAATGTTACTACATAAAAATGTAGATGCATTGACTTGAGCATGTTCTTTATAGAACTGATTTTTTAAGTGGCCCATGATGAGGTTCCTCTTGAAAATAACAGCATCCTAAGAGAGACTGTTCCCCTGAGGATTGCTCCACTTTCAAGTGGCATAAACGGTGCAGTCTGTAAACTTTTAAAGGCATGCACACAGATGTATGAGTCTCCTTTCTGAGGCCTTTATGAGCCTCTTTCGCATGGTGAACTTTACATCAGTCTTTCTGTGTATTCAAGCAATGTGGATTGGATCCACTTTATTCATTAGTTCTGGCCCCAAACTGCTTTTAATTCTTTAATTCTACACTTTGAGGGAGTTGAAGTGGTGTCTTTTTAAAAAAAAATTATGTGCTAGAAAAATGCCCCAGTTCTGCAGCAGGTTTCGAGGATTTGTCAGTTTCCTCAGTGGATCAGCTGAGGACTGGTCAGTTTCCTCAGTCCATGGTCCTCAAGATGGCTGAGGAATGGTCAGTTTCTTCAACTGATTGCTGAGGAAACTTACAAAGCGTTTCTTTTCTTTTTTAATGATGCCAACGTTGCCACGTTGCCATTTAATTTTTTTATTTTAAACAGGGAAAAAACCTGATTGGTTGCTGTCCAACAAATCAGGATGCAGGGGGATAAAGAGGAGGGCAAAAGGCAGGAACAGGGTCAGGCCTCACACTGAAGAAAACTTCCCACACTTAAAAAAAACCCAGGTTTGACTTTGCTGGGGGGAAAATCAGGGAGAAAAGCTGCAGAAAAGCCAAGGAAAGATCGGTTCTGTGGCAGTTGTAGCCTTCCTCCGTGCAGAATGCAAAAAAAGTCTGAAAAGCAGTTTGGAGACTGAATTGGAGTATTTTGACCATGCGTACAGAAGTCAGAAGAGAAATCAATGCAGTATGAGGCCAGAACTGATGAAAAATCCCCATGCAGAAAAGACCTGAGATACAAAATGCTAACCTGTTAGCTGTTGTTAGAAAACCATATAGATAGTTTGCATGCCTGATAAATGTGCACATCTTTTCAGAGCCAGATAAAGACCTTGTATCACTCCAAATCACCGTATTAAACAATCCATTATGACATTGTTAGGGTGTATGTCTCAGATGGACCCTAAAAGTATTTCCATACCAAAGCATTGCTCAGATTGCTTCTGCAGTCAAACCATCCATGATTCTTTTTAAAAGAAGGAGTATATCACAGGGTCAAGCGTGATGAAACCATACTTTATTTTTTAAAAAATTAATGGTCAATCTGGATGGAGGTGGGAGGGGCATAGATGAACAGCGTTCATCCCAGGAGGCAGACTTTCCTCAGCCAAGTTGTTCCTGTCCCAGCCCTGATTTCATTGCTCCTCTCTCCCATGTGCATTGGCTTAGAAGGGTCTGGACCCAGAGACATAAGAACCTTTCCAGCATTAAATGAGAGGACATCCCAGAAGCTTCAGTGAAAACTAGGACATCCTCTCATTTAGCACTGAGACAGGTGCCAGCATCATGGAGGGAAGCCAGAAAACAGTGCTGCCTTATGCCTAGCTAGTGCCGTTCTTGATTATCCTCCCAGCACAGCTTTGTGAGATGCTTAGATCATTGCATCTGTCACTTTTAGCTGTATCATCTTTAGCATATTACTTAAGCTGTAATGAAAGTTTAGCTTTACAATTATGTTTTCTGTGAAAAAGACAAGGACTGTGTTAATAAAAATAGTTATTACCATAACCACCTTCAAACTTCCCCTCCCTATAACTCCCTTAGTGACAGGGAATATACTTGGTTTTAAATTGGCAAAATCTGCAGTCAGGGTGCTATATCCCGACCTAGTTAATATTGTATGGTCTGGTTGGTTGTTCCATATCCTCTACCACTTTTTCTTCTTTACAGCTGTTGGATGGCATGGGAGCCAAGTCTTGGTGCATTTTATGGACCAGTCGCATTCATTGTCCTGGTCACCTGCATTTATTTCCTCTGCACATATGTGCAGTTGAGGCGCCACCCAGAACGCAAGTATGAATTGAAGGAAAGGACAGAAGATCAGCAGAGGCTAGCAAGTCCTGAGGTTGGCCATAGTCACATTACAGATGCTGGATCGGTCTCCCAGGCTACATGCTCTATGATTTCCTCTTCCTTGCTGGAAAATGAGCATTCGTTTAAGGCTCAGCTCCGAGCCGCAGCATTCACTCTGTTTCTGTTTACTGCCACTTGGACTTTTGGTGCACTTGCTGTTTCCCAAGGACATTTCTTGGATATGATCTTCAGCTGTCTATATGGAGCATTTTGTGTGACCTTAGGGCTCTTTATCCTGATTCATCACTGTGCCAAACGAGATGATGTGTGGCATTGCTGGTGGTCTTGTTGTCCATCGAGAAGAAACACATATTCAGTACAAGTTAATGTCCGCCCAAAAGTTAATGTCAATGGAGAAAGCCAGGTTCATGCTCCGTGTCTCCAGGAGTCACCTTGTCCTACTAAGTCAGCTGTTTTTAATCATCCAGCTGCCAGTCACTGCAAACTTACTAATCTACAGGCTGTGCAAAATCACGTCAACTGCCTTTCGCCAGTTACACCGTGCTGTGCAAAAATGCACTGTGATCAGCTCCTGGAAGATGATGCTCATATTCACGTACACAATGAGGGGACTTTCAGACCCAACATGCACATTCACAGATGTCTGAAAAGCAGAACTAAGCCACGCTACTTCAGCCGGCACCGATCTGCAGGAGACAGAGAGTATGCTTACCACATTCCTTCCAGTATCGATGGCAGCATCCACAGCTCACACACAGACAGTCCACACAGCACACATGACAGTCAGTCGGGGCACAGGCGACCATGCTGTGCAAAAACTGACCCATATCCTACCCTCAGCCAGCCTGAAAGCAGCGATGTGAGTACTGTGATCTACAGCTGTGCTAAAGTGCCAGAAAGTGACACAGGGCACCCTGCAGCTCATTTTGAGATGCATCCCCGGACACAGTCCTTGCCATTTAGCACAACCAGCCACAATGGGATTCTAAAGGGCACCATGCACGAAGCCATGATCTACAGTTCAGATAGTACAGGAAATATCAAAACTGGCCCTTGGAAAAATGAAACTACTGTGTAGTTGGTGGGCCCCTTTTGTCCTCTCACAGCTCAAACCATCTTAATCTTTGTTCTCCTTCTAAAATGAGTAATGTTTGCGTAGCACATCAGAAAATTGTACAAGTTTTCAACTTTGTTTTCTTAATAAGGAGAGGCTTTTAAAAAGCAGCAGCAGGCTTTTAAAAATGGTGTTATATTGTTCCAGAAAAAATGAAAGGTAAATTGAGATAGCTGAATGTAAGGCAATATCCTTTTGTTATGAAACATGATATTCCTTTTTTCTTTTAATTTTGTTATGCATTAACAACACATCTGATACTTTTATACACATGTCAGCCACAGCCTTTCCTGGGTTATTTTTAATAGCAAAATGTTGTTATTCCATTGATTACAAAAGTTACAATAGTGGAAAGATGAGGAGGATTTTCTAAATGGACTAACAGCTTTTCAGACACACAAAAGTGATACTACTGCCTCTAAAGACCTTCTGTAGCATATGGCTTGTGAAATCTTGTAGTGTACAGTCGCTGTTATGTCTCTCATCAGGCAGAGAGAAGTGCTAGGTTGCGTCCCTGTTAACATATCTGGTGCTGTAGTGATTGTATTTTTTTTTTGCATGACAACTTCAAGATAATACCATTTGCTGTTTTTTAGTGTTACATCTGTAAAATGAAAAAAAAATATTGTAAAAGGCTGTGATCATTCCTCTTGGTATTAATCTAGAACATTTTGAACCTACAAAAAAGAAGAAAAAATCTACTGCACTACTTTTAAGTGGAACAATCCTTTGTATGAGGTTATATGATAGCTTTGATAAGGATCCACTCTAATGTCTCCACCGAGCATGCACTATTCAATGTATGTGGCACTGTGCACTGCAGTGTAATAGCAGCTGTCTCCACCACTTTCACTCCTCTGTAAGTGCGCCTTTTGGAACCAAAGTGCAAGCTGTCTGGCAATCACCTTTTTTTTGGTAACAAAAAGTCCAGTTTTATCATTAACTCTTTGAGGACTAGTGTCATTTAATGGAACAAATAATTTAGGGCACATTCCAGGCCAAGTGAGGCCCTTTAAAGAGTTGCTGGGTTTTGTGGGAAATCAGTCTACTTCATTTTCCCCTCCTGAGCTTGGGCTGGACTGTACTCTTTTAATTTGGGGGAGAGAGACTTCTACATACAGATATTACTTTACATACTGATGTTAATAGCAAGGAAGTCTGCAGAAAAGGGAAGGCTATATCATTGGAAAGAAACGTAGGTGGAATCTCCTTCTCTCCCATGCCCTGGAATCCTCTGCCAAAGCACATTTAGGATCGTCTTTATTCTTCCATGCAAATATGACCTTCTGAAGCAGTATTTTTCACTGATTTATTCTGCTTAGCTCCAGGACATTGCGAGGGTCAGTCACATTCTTTATTCATGATGCTTTGGGGCAAGCAATTTTTTTTTTAGAGATACCCATGAACATCTGGACACAAAGCACCAACTCACAGGGAAAATATAGAATTATAATTGCCCTTATTTATTTATTTTTAAATTAAAAGAGTCTGGTTATAAATTGCTCTCCTAATGGGAATGGGATCATAAAGCTAGAAGGGGGGAGGGGGGATTCCTGCAATGAAAGACAGCAGTATTTCCACATATGAAAAGAACAAGCACAATGTTATATGGTTATTAATGGCAGATGTATAGACATGTAAGCGTTTAAGTAACTACAACATTACTTATGATCTAGGCAATTCCCTGGGCTGGAGCATTCACTGTACGGGGTTATTTTGTCATAATCTTTGCAGAGTTCAACTCATTAAGCGTTTCTTTATCGGCATGTTATGAATTCCTTCATTTATGATATGTACAAATCTCTTTCCTTACAAGTGTACGTAGCAGATTATCATTATACTTGTTGGAATGTTATAAGAATATATATACATGTCAGATGAATGTGTTCTGCAGTGTTTGCAGGTGGGAATTAGTACTCAAAGGGTTAATGCTCAGTATCTGAGTGCGAGGAATTTTTTTCTGTATTTTTATAAAGGTCAAATATATATATATATATATATATGTATATTGTAAATTACAGCAGATAATGTGTCCATTGTATGTGTGTGTGCGTGTGCGTGTATGTATGTTATGTGTGTCTTTCCCAGGTGAACAAAGCAGAAATGCACTAGGTGGGTGTTTTGAGTTTTGAGCCGTGTTTCGCCTTTTCATGATGGCTTCTTTTAGATGATGCAAAACGGGGTGGGGGGGAATGCCCTAAGCTTTATTCTGTATATGCTGTATATGCTTGAACTGTCTCAGAACTAAAATACAGTATTTTGCTTTGTGTGCATACTATATTTTCTTTTTCATCATTCTTTTCCATGTATATGTTATGTCATTCCACAACATCAGTGCAACTTTATAGGCATAGGTATAATGTTAAATACCAGATCTCTGTGTCTCAGCGATATTTATAATACTCTGTAATAGCTAAGTGTTAGAAGGTCTCTAGAATTATGCAAATTAGAACACACACACTAAGGTTTAAGTGAAATGGTCACTTTTCAGGAACATAGTCATTGAAGTTCTCCAGCTTGTGTTTCTGTTGCCACTATTGTTCTGTGTGACACACACAAAAAGAGATACTTAAATGGGTGCTGCTTTCCACAGAAGATCTTCTGTTATACACCTGTTCTGAAGACCAACGTTCAATACTGAAACACCTTTCATATATTGTGTCTGAATATAAAGTTAGCAAATATTTCTGGGCTAATTTGGAAAAAAAGATGTTATGCAATAATCTGTTAGCAAATTTTTTTAAAGAAAATATACAGTATAATTGCAGAGTAGGAGAACATGATGTTAAATAAATTTAAAATGTTTTGTAACATCAGATGTGACCACAATTTATTTGTGCTTTTGACTTCTTTAAGACAAAAACATAATTTTATGTAGTCCATAGATAATTTTTAGTTTGTTTTATCTATTTACCTGCCAATTCTAGGATTTGGATAAAGTGTTCCAGTAAGCATCATTGCTTGGACAATTCTGGGAGCAATACTAAGCAGGTCTACTCATAAGTAAGTCCCATTTCATTCAGTGGGGCTTATTCCCTCAAAGTGTTCTTCGGATGGCAGCCTCTGTTTACATATCCTTCACTAAATGGGTGGGGTTTAGCTAAAATACTATATTAACATATTGTATGGAATACAAGGAGGAAATTACACAAACTTGTTCTTCAGCAGCCTGTGTTTTCAGTAATTCAAAGTGAAGGCAACATTAGCTAAGTCCTGTACAGTGTACTATTCTTGCATTAAATATGTTAATTTTGTTCAATATATTATCAATGTTGTATTCAACTCACTTTAACCTATTGTATGTTTAACCTGTTATGATAGAAGAAGATAAGAATTGCCTTGCTAAATAACAACAACAAAATGTGCTTATATGCCTTTGTTCTGGACAGATTAGTATCACACTCAGAGTGCTGAACAAAATCAGTGTTGTTACTATCCCCACAATATAGCAGGGGAGCTGGGCCTGAGAGGAGTGGCTTACCCAGGGCCATCTACTGAGCTCATGGCAGAGTTGAACTAGTGAAATGCTGATTTGCAGCCCAGCCACTTAGCTACTATGTTACACCAGCTCTAAATCAGACCTAGATTCATCAAATACAGGTTTTTTTTGCCAAGCTGCAACCAAGGCATATGCCTCTTGAAAGTTGATAATAAGAACATAGCTATCAACTGTCCCTTTAAGGGAGACAGGTATACCAAGCAATGAAGACTATTTGTATTCCCTCCAAATCTTGTGGTGTGCACAAAGTATTCTCTCAACCCCTTCCACAAACCTCTCCCTTAATAAGCTCTGAAGCATCCTTGCCTATTTCAGATTCAGTTTTCTTTCCTTCAAATATGTGTCTATAATTTAGGGCTACCAATCTCTATGGTATTATATCCTGCTGAGGTCCCTTCCCCAAATGTTCCCCTTTCCATGATCTACCCCCAAATCCCTGAGAATTTCCCAACCCAGAGCTGGCAACTCTATATGGTTATCTTGTTTGTAAAACCCAAATTAATTCAGAAGAAATTAATGAACTGCACTAAAAGGTTTGGCCAACATGGCTATCCACCTGAAACTAAAAGATTTGTGATCTTTGGTATACAAAAACTACAGGTGATGAATAAAGAAAACAGATTATTGTGGTTATAAGAGAAACTAGGAATCCAGGTTGGTTTGCAAAAATAAAATGTAATTTGTTAGAAATGTATATTAATATAAGCTTAATACAATTCTCCCTGAATATGTACAACAGTTCAGAAGGAAGAGAAGAAAGGTAATGCTTCATATTGTTCCAAATGAACCATTTGTGTTTGATTATCCTTAGAGGTATATGTGTTTTTTTCCACTTCTGAAACCAGCATGAGACATGCTCCTCTGAGATTTCATTCCTGAAAATGAAAAATGATAATTATTACAAGCCTATGCTTTAGCATGGACAGAAAAAGATTTCTCAATAATATGCAGACACTTTGTGCCCTCTGCCCTTGCTGCCCCAAGTTCTGAGACTCTCTAACCTAGTTCTTGGCACAAACTTGTCTATTTTTGCTCAAGGTGAAGAGCCCTTTTCTCTTGTACTGAATCAATGGCATACATTTATATGCCTGTCAACTTGCATAACAGTTCTTTTAGCCAGAAAGCCCCCAGAGCAGAAATATTACTTGATGAAAGATTAGGCGCCTCCCAAACCCAGTTTCAGCCTGACTAGATAATCCTATATATGTTTACTCCAAAGTAAGCTCTTTGAGGCAGAGGATATTACTTGCTAGTAAGTGAATTTAGGATTACAGCTTCAGATTTTTTAAAAAAATCATTAAGTAATATGTGTCCTTTATTCAGACCAATACCTCACCTAGTCTCAAAGTTTAAAGACTATTAAATGGTGGTGGTGGGGAAGGATCTACTGAAGTAAAGTGTGGGAAACAAAGAGGAAGTGTAGGTAAAATGGGATGACTTGTGATGGAACTAGGGTTGCCAGGTCCCCTTACCCTCCTGGCAGGAGCGGGGGAGACCTGGCACTTACTCTGGTCGTTCTCCTTGAACGCATACAAAGCAGGGATGATGACATCACTTCCAGAAGTGATGTCATCACATCCATCGCCAGGCATGCTCCTGCGCTTCACAGGGGCCAATTCATATTCCCTTGGCTGTATTATATCACATCAGGCTATACAATCAAGCCTTGTGCATTTAGTAAGTCTATTTCTCTTCCTTGTAAGAATTGCTTGAACAAACAGCCTTTCAGCTGGGAAAAAATGAACAACAACTGCAAATCCCAGTGCTGTTTCAAGAGCCATGGCCAAATTGCAAAAAGCAAGGCGGTTCAATTCAAAGACTGTCTATTCTTTTTGAATACACCATTATGTGGATAAATATGAAATAATTAACACAGACCCAACTACCAACTGATCACCAGAACCTTTGAGATCTAAGTTCGCTGTAATTTTGTCATTCATAAGTCTAGGAAAGTGAATCATTCATTTCTTCTGTGATCAACAGCTGTTTGTCACTTCATCTCAGCTTCAGAGGTAATATTTTCAGCAGTTGGCCTTCAAATATTAAATGCTGGTAAATAGAGCTGTAATACTTCTCTGCCAAATGTATTAGCTGCATGTGAGCAGCAGCTTCTTTAGTTCCTCAGTTTTTCACAGCTGCATATGCTCCCTCAGTCCTTCCTACATGCTATTTTCATTAGCAGCAGCCCAAAACGCTAGTGTCCTTTTACTTCAACAGCTGGTCATTTTCCAACAAATTTTTCTGTCACAAGATGACACAAGAGGTACCCTAATAATCTATCAAATTTCATTCAGAATGTTTGTGGCACAAATAGAAACAGTGATTTGATTGCCGTTAATCTGACTCTCTTCTTCCAAATGAATCCCATTTTAGTTTCCTTTTGTGCAGAAATAGAGTATTATGTGTAATACCAACTGCAAGGGCCCTGCAGGCAGCAGTGGGAAATTGGTTTTCTGATGATGACCTATTTTTGCAGAGAGACAATAAGATTACTAAGTGAGGTACAGCTGATATGATTGCCCAAAGCCACCCCTAAACTGCTTCTTCAGCCTATGATGGAGGGTCACCTTGTTTAAGCTTTTAGTAAACTGTGAAATAAGCTCTTGCAAATTCAACTCTGTCTGCAGCCTCAAAGAAACATCTGACACTTAAGTTGATATGAGTCAATTATTATAGGTAAAGATCAACCATTGTGGGTTACCAGAAGAAGAGCCCTGCTCAATCATACCATCTGGCCCAGTGTCTCATTTCCAACAACAGGCAACCAGAAGCTAGCAAGAAACCTAGCCAAAACAGTGCGGTCCTCTACAGACTTCTATCTGGAGACTGTGCACAAGGGCTGTGCCCTCTTAATGTAAACCTGGTGACAGCAGGAAAAGATCTACTACAAGCCTGTACTATTTATGACCCACCAGGTTTACTTCAATCTAGCAGTCATGCTTGTTAGCCTACCAGGTAGGGTTTGTAAGAGAAATTCTCTAAATTCCTCCTTACCCTGTTTCTCCCTGAAGTCCAGCTGTCCTTTTCTTACCTTCATTTTAGGGTTTTGGAGTCAGTTTCTAACCAATTTCTTTTTGAGAGAGGAGGGGCAGAAAGGGAAGTTCTGCAGCATTTCAGAATTCCACTCTGTAGATGCTCAGAGGCAGCCAGTGTCATGTCTTCCCATACCTTCTTGTCCTCCTGCTAGAGCACCTCCTGGGGTGTATAGCAAAAAACAACTGCAAGGGTTGAAGTGACAAAAAGACTCCTTGATTGCTCTTTGAAGATAAATGAAACAGAAACCTTGCTTTTAATGGGGAATAAGAGGAGTCAGTGGCGAAATCTAAAAGAGTGCATTTTGGAAAAAGAAATTTACCACCTGATAACAACCCTGCTACCGGGTACTTGACACCTCAGTCTTCTCTGGAAGTAAAAATAAAGGGATGTACCAAGCCCCTGGTGGGCTGCCATCCATGATTCTTGTGGGTTATATTCATGTAGGCGTGAGCTACGATGGACACAGAGCAGGTCTTCAACCCTGGTGGCGTTTATGAAATGCTACTGACCATTTACAACGCTTGCAAGAGATTATCAGTCATGGCTTCAGGGCTTCTTGCATTGACAGTGCAGGTTCATTCAGCATAAGCTGTTGTTACTTGATGTTATCTATATCTCAGAGAAGATTAAAGCATTTCACAACATTAATACATTAGGTGCTAAAGAAGATCTTCTGGAGTGTGCTTAATCAACAGGCGTACAGTATGAATAGGCACGGTCAAGCTTTCTGCATTGCTGGAAAGGAGAAGAAGTTCCAGCTCAGTATTTGCAGTTCATTGTCTCTTCATGAGTTCATGGCACCTTGAGAATTGTTGGCAGTAAAATAAAGAGTCTTCATCCAGTCACCTCCATTGTGACAAGGGACAAACCCAAGATATTTCTTTAAAAGCAAGTGATTGGTCTGTTTTCAGAGACTCAAGAAGAAGTGGGCACAGACTGGAAAAACCCTACAGACTGTCAGACTGTGGTCCATTGCGCTTCACAGACCATGGACCACAAGCTTTTCATAGATCTGCCCCATGCATGGACCAGTTCGTTGGTCTGTGGTCTGTCAATTCCAGGGGCCCTTGGACCATCCCCTTTGCACTCAGAGATGCCAAACTTGCAGCGAGGCTTCAGCAGGCTCTCTTCCAGCCTCCAGCCCTCCAAGTTTGGCCAAGATTGCATTTTGGAGGTCCAAGTCACAAACCTCCAAAGTGGCCACCCCCAGGAAACTTCCAGTAGATACTAGGAGTCACAAATGCCAATCGACTGCATTGGCTTGCAGCACCAAAAGGTTCCAATAAAGCAAAGTCAAACAGAAAAGGGTGGGGGAAGAGCCCCCTCACTCACCACACAGATACCTTCCCAGCCATTGCCTAGGGAATTAATTCTTGCTCCTTGCTCTCATAGAGAAGAGTGAGCTCTCTGGTTGGCAGCCAGAGCTGCCTATCAAGTTTTTAAGGGCTGGGATTGGTGTGTTCCCAGGGCTGCAGAAAGTCCATCCCTTTCGTTGCCTAGGGAATTAATTCTTGCTCCTTGCTCACATAGAGAAGAATGGGAGCTCTCTGGTTGGCAGCCAGAGCTGCCTATCAAGGTTTTGAGAGCTAGGATTGGTGCGTTCCAAGGTCTGCAGAAGGTCTGTGGATGTCCCCACTGTTGCCTAGGGAATCGATAGATTGACGCCAGGATGTCTGGACTCATAGACCACGGAACGATGGACCAGCCCAAACAGACCAAAGTTCGTGAAACACATGGTCCAACGAACCGCGTATTTGTGAACCATTAACCATGCCAGTCTGTGTCAAATTTAGGTCTGTTTTCCGGTCCATGCCCACTTCTACTCTCAAGGCTTCAGAAACTTTTGACTCTAAGGAGCTAGTATATGAGAATACATATCAAGGGTGCTAATGCCAACAAATATTGTGACTTATTTATTTATTTAATTAATTTATTTAATGTATTCGATTTATATTCCGCCCTCCCCTCATCAGCAGGCTTACGGCGGACTAAGAGAAGATGATTCTTGACTTCAAATTCTGTGTGCCCATGAAGCTCAGTGGTAGCTTTGGACAAGCCATTGGTCATGCTAACTTCCTTCATAGGATTGTTGTGCAGTGTAAACGGCTAAGGCTAGCACCATGAACATCTCCTTGGAGAAAAGGTAGAATAAAAGTGTTACTACTAACCAAACAAATAAATATGGTAGTGCATCACACTAAGAGAGAACTTCTGTTCTTGTCAATCATTTCTAGTTTGGAGGTTGACAGGAAAATGTAGGACAGATTTATGTTGGGAACAGTTTTGGATGCAATTGTCTTGCACACTTATATACACCTTTACCCAAGATGCCCAGAATGGTGTTTTAGTCTCTCAGTAGTCCCCCAAGAGATCAAAGATAGGCTTGCCCAAGTCCAAAACACTATCTCCTCCTCTACACTGAATTTAAGCAGAGATCAGGATCCTAGCATCATTTACCTGTGTCCAGTGCAAGCAGTAACACAGAACACATGCTCACAAATGCGATCTCATCCCATACATGCCACCTCATGCAAGAAAAAAAACCCTTTTTTTGAAATGGAAGAAATAGACCATATTATTGGCTTGCAACATGGTAAAGTATACCCGTTTTCCAGAGTTCTAGTGTTTCAGAGTACCTGATATTAAGCAAGGACTAAGTAGGCCCTTGCAATTTTGTGAGACTTTGAGATGGCCCATTTTCTACCTTGCTCTGCTTCTGCCACCACTGTTGTATTACACCTGGTGTGGAAAGGGAAGCAACACCTTAACATTAGCATCAAAAGTATACTGTACTACATTATTGACTGAATGAGAAAAATATTATCTGCTCAGCATTTGTACACTGCATTTATTCCCTCTCTGGAAATGACAGTGCCATGGCTGGCTCTTATGTAAGGCTATTGGAGCTCACTTAGGCTCCAGCCCCTATGATGCAAGAGAAGGTCAGGCAGGCCTTGTGAGGTGGAAGTGGTAGATGGAGATGACTTACACTAGCACCTGAACTTCTGATGCTGAGGGCTACAGAGGCTCATTGGTTGACTTCTACTACCACGGCCAAGAGAACAGGGCTAATATGGTGCAACAGTGGAAAAAACACCATTATAGAATAAATGGGAAGTGCTATAGGAATTACTACAGATAATGAAAAATGAAATCCTTCCTTCAAGTCATAGTTGATTTATGGCAACCCCTATGGGATTTTCATTACAAAAGACTAACAGAAGTGGCTTGACATTGCTTGCCTCTGCAATCCCGGTCTTCACTGGAGGTCTCCCACCCAATTACTAACCAAGGCTGACCCTGCTTAGCATCTGAGATCTAATGAGATCAGGCTCCGCTGGGCTTTCCAGGTCAGGAGTTACTACAGATAATAAATAATACCAAAATATGGTTTGGAATAAAAACATGCTATCAAGATTTTGGCAACGTTAATTGCTTTTGGGGGCATTCCACATTCTCTTGGTTTCTGTTTACAGAATCCTTGCCAATGGTCCAAAGTAAGATATGCTCCTTGGAATCAAGAATAATTCAAGTTCTTTTGTCATTCATTGGAGAATGAGCAGAATAGTGTGTTCTTCAAAGGTTGTCTGAGAGCCTCGCTACAAGTGACATTTTACACGTGAAGGGCACTTGATCATTTTCACAAGTCTTTCTGGGAACTGAAGTCTCTCTCCCTCACCCCTTTTCCTTCTGTTCCTTCCCCTCTCTGTTAGAATGGCTGCCTGAAGAGACAGAGGAAGCCAGCGGCAGCAGCAGCTTTTGAAAATTATCTTGCTGGGGGTTGGGGGATGCTCTGGAGAAAGCTGACATGTCGGTGAAGTCCTAGTGTCCTTCCCTTTTCTGTTAGAACTGTTAGAATTGCTGCCTGAAAAGTCAGAGAAAGCCTGCGGCAACAGCAGCTTTTGCAAATCTTTCCTCTGGTCACAAGCCTGCTCTCAACGATCTTTGGGGGTGGGCAGCTGCAACTTTCTCAGCTTTCTCCAGAGCATTCCCCCCCTCCCCGAGCAAGACAATTTGCAAAAGCTGCTGTTGCTGTAGGCTTTCTCTGACTCTTCAGGCAGCCATTCTAACAGAGAGGGGAAGAAACAGAAGGAAAAGGGGTAGAGGAGAGGGACTTCAGTTCCCAGAAAGACTTGCGAAAATGATCAAATGCCCTTCACATGTAAAATGTCACTTGTAGCGAGGCTCTTAGTTATACATTTACCCAAAGGCTGAAAAGCCCAGTAATTGCTTGCAACATAACTTGTGCTTGCACTATGAGAAGACCAAGTCATCCAGGGTCCATTTTCTGCAGAATGATTTTTCTCAGAGCAGCCAAGCTACCAATAAGGCTCAAGCAGGGCAGGCGTCAAAATGGCCAGGCTGGCTGGCTGATCTGAGGAAACCTTTGCTTAAAATGCTGTGTGGCAGCTTCCAAGATTACAAAGCATCTTGTGAATATCTTCTTTCATTCAAGGTGACTTTGGGTTTCTCTCCCTGCTCCCGCTCATGTGCTTATAATTCTACATAGGTTTTTTTTTTCCTTTTTAAGTTTCTAGGTCCTTAGCATTTGCCCTGAGCAGTGAGAAGTTCCAGGGGTAGTGATTAACTGGGTTGGCTCCCTGTGAAAACATGCTGGAGACTTATATGAGTTTTCTAGAATTTGCTTTATTTTAGAGCAAGAGAAGGCACAGAGACTCTTCCACAGGGGGAGCATATCCACTGCCAATATTGAATCGCCTGAGAATGAGAAATCTAGGAACTACAGCCAACTCTCAGCAATGCCTCTGTCTCTCTTCCAGATTTCAAGCCGCACATTCTTTGTACACAGACATACATCTGCCCCTTCCCTCCATAGGCAGAAAGCTCACTTCTTTCAGGCCTAATGGGCTCTTGAACAAGCCCATTTCCTGATACTCGAGGCCCATCAGTGGAGACAGCTAAAATAGTTAAGATATATTACTAGAGATGGGAACGAACTGGAAAAAACGAACTGTGCGCAGTTCATCGCATTTCACGAACCACGAACTTTCACAAACCTGTCCTGGTTCTCGAATGAGTTCATTTGATTTGTGAAAACGTCATATCCAGGTCAGCAAACCATCACTGCCAGGTCAGCAGAAGGTCACTTCTGGGCCAGCAGAAAGTCACTTCCGGGTCAGCAGAAGGTCTGCAGGAAGTCCATCCCCTGTTGCCTAGGAAACTGATTGATCGGCACCAGGCTGTCTGCAGTGATGAACTAAAAAATGAACCAAATGAACCAGCCTAAAGTTCGTGGCAGTTCATCAGAAATGGATTCTGACGAACCGCCGGTTCATGGACCATGAACTGGCCCGGTTCGTCACGAACTTTGGCTCGTATTTCAGTTCATGCCCATCTCTATATATTACCATTCTCTTAGTCATGTGGATAGTCTGATCCCACAATAATCAGAGGCGGAGTATATAGGACACAAACCTTTACAAATCCCAGGCTCATTGCTATGTGTGGAACTTGCTCCATTTTATGCTCACAACAGGTCTGTGAGGTAGGAAAGAGTGATCTTCATGACTGATTATTTGAATCTGAGTTTTTCATATCCAGACACCAAAGACAGCCTGATATAATGACTAGAGTGCCAGAGTAAGATCTGCAAGTTTGAATCCTGACTCTGCCGCTGAAGCTTCCTGGGTGACTTTGAGACAGTCATTCAGTCTCAGTCTAACCTACCTCTCAGGGTAGTTGTTGTAACAATTAAGTGGAGGAGGGGGAAATGATGTCATAAGCTGCTTTGGGTCCCCATTGGGGAGAAATCATTAAATAAATAAATAAATAAATAAATTTAGCTATGAAACCACTAGGCTGCTTCTCATAGTATTCAGAAACCAAGTACTGCTCATGTTTGCCACAGAAGCACATGAAATGTGTAAACAGAAGGTATGTGTTCCTGCTTGTGGTCGGCTACAGCTCCTTGCCACATACCCACCATATTTTTAGAGGTGCGCCTCTTCCACTTCATTGTCATGTACTGAATACTGGTGGAAACTGGTTGTTGCATTATATTAGGCCTGTCTCACCGGCTCTTGGATGGCACTTTTATCCAGACAAGTGTTTTATGGGAGGTGGGTGGAATTGTGGCTGTTCCTTTTAAGTTCCATTTCAGGAGTTCACGCCTGTGTTTGGTTTGACTGGTCCTCGATGAGTCAGCGTGTAATCATCACTGCTTTGATGGATGCAGGATCTCTAGCCCCATCCTCCTCACAACTTGGAAGCAAAAGCCTTTTATCTGGGCTGTGCAAGAGCACATTCTGCTCAGGCATCTGAGTGGGGCTTTGAGGCAATCAAGCAAGAACAGCTCAGCCGAGGCTCTGGGGGAAAGAAAAATAAATACTGCACTGAAGTATGATGAAATATAAATAACAAAAACAGTTCATGTTGCATAAACGTCACACACAAATATTTTCCAAATGGCATGTGAAGAGGAAAACGGGTGCCCTCTAAAACCTAGAGTTAATATTTTCCTCAGGCAAAGCCACATAGGCTATTTAAGACCTTGCTTGTCCTTCATAAACCTGAAATAGCTGGAGAAAATATCATTGCTGGCAAATGTTTTGGCACTTGCAAGTGAGCAACTGGGCAGCTTTTTGTTTGGTTGATTCCCTACCAGCCTCTGATCAGTAAATTCTTCACCAGGGACTAGTGCAATGTAAATATCAAAAGAGACACGAAGCTAGTTTAAGATGATTTTTTTAACAATTTATCCAGTTTTTGAATAGTAGAGATTTACTTTTGCATGAGGATTATTTTTTTCAGAGAGAAAAGGATTTTGGTATCAAAAAGAAAAACAGTATCTCCAGAACGGAGATACTAACTGATCCATACCTCAGAAACGTTGGCAGTAGAGTCAGTGCTTCCAATAAATGTGACAGCTGGGCAGCAAATTTTAACAGGTAATAATAATCACTGTCCTCCTTCCTTCCACTTTTTTTCATACAAGAGTTTTGATCCATACCAAGAGGCCGTATTTCTGTGTTCTAATTTGGACTTGGAAAGTACTGTGCCTTGTTTAGACTTTCTAAAGCTGAACTTTTATTTGATTGTTTAGTAGGTATTTTCTGAGCATGTGGAATATACACTGAATTTTTGATATATGCATTCAAACTGTGTGCATCAGTTACAACATTTTCTATTTGATCATTGGTATCGGACATTGTTTATTTGACATGAAGCATGTGATGGCTGCCGGGCAATAGCATTTAGTATCTGACAGCACTTGATGACACGCATTTCGATTTAGTATCTGAGAGATGATCGCTTGTGAAATTTCATGGCTGATTGTGCTGATTATTTGTAAGAACCAAGAGATGCCCCGAAGGTTAAAATACTTAGATGCCAAGGAAAAATTTTACATTCAAAATTTTGAATATTTACTGTTATTTATGTGTAATGCTTGGCCTTATAAGGGAGTTTTTTTCTAGAAACAGTGATGGGGAAACATACTTTCATACAAAGCTACTGAAACAGGCCATTTGTCCTTCTAGCTGAGTATTGTCTGCTTTGGCAGGTGGTGGATCTTTCAGGACATGTAGCAGGATGGGGGAAGGTGTTTTCCCAATGCCTGCTGCCTGGATAAGGACAGATCCTGGGATTTTGGCATACCTTTTCTTGCCTAACAGTTTGAGAAGAGATGGCTGTATAACCGTGAAGAAAAACACAATGCATACAACTGGCTTGTCTCAACAGGTTCATAGTCTCCACTAGGTTAGGCACAACTGTCCCTTTTGTATGGGTCAATTGTAATCTTTGAAAATGTGCTTATCATTCATAGAGAATATTTACAATAAGGCACAACTGGAGATACAACTCATCAGAAAACTGTTAGGAAACCAAAAATTCAAACCTGCCCTCTTCTAGCAGCTTTTGTTAATGCTGTTCCCTGGATTCTTCCCAAATTGAAATTTGTTTGGTGGGTCTTGGGGGTCCATCCCTGACAAATGATGGGGCAGAGGTGCTGTATTACTTTGGCATGCCTCATGGAAAAACAGCAATTACTTTGGAATCTGGAGTCCAAAGCTGTTGAATGGGGATTTACTAGAAACAGAAGCTCCAGTTCAGATGGCGCCATGTGCCAGCATCCCCAAAAGAGTGCCTTTGTTAACTTGTCCCTTTTGAATAGGAAACAATAATTTAGTATGCAGACACATCTGTTTCATGAAAATTACTGGGGTGTGCATGTGTGAGGGCACTGTATGCTTTCAGGGAGCCTGAGATTATGTGATTTTGAGTGCAAAATGGTACAATAGAATGATTCAAGGCAATCCCTTTTCCTTACACATTTTCCTTCCAAATCAATCCAGCTACTGACAAATACAGAGGCCTCCTCTGATGCCCATACTTGAGACATTTTAAAACTGAATTTAGAATGTAGGATGAGGTTTGCTTCATTTTGGGGATCAATTTAAATTCCAGGGACAAGAAAGGAAGTCCTTATTTGTGTGACTCAAACTGTCTCTACATGAGATGCCTCAGCACATGTTAGTCAAGTGTAGGGAGTTGCAATGTTAGCCAGGAAGCATAGATTTAAAAGATGGAGCCCACAGAGATGGCTCCTAAGGGGGTTTGTCAATTTCATCTTTTGCCTCCAGGAAGGCTCTGTCAGTTTCACCTCTCCAGTCTAAAACTGTGTGGAATTGCAACTAGAGGGCAGCAAGGAATAGAAATGGGCTGGAGCTGCCTTCCAGAGCTGGGCTTGCATCTGGAGAGGTTATAATGGGTTGAAGTTCCCTTCTGGCATTTCATAGCCCCTTCACACAGCTCCAATGTATAGCAAAGCCTTTGCTCTGCTTCCAACTCTGTCTTTTTAAATCCAGAGGAGTTAGCCCTGTTAGTCTGTAGTAGCGAAATCAAAAAGAGTCCAGTAGCACCTTTAAGACTAACCAATTTTATTGTAGCATAAGCTTTCGAGAATCACAGTTCTCTTCGTCAGATGCATGGAGGGCCAACAGAAACTGGTCGAATATAGAGGAGGGGAGGGGAGGGGGGAGGAGAGGGGAGATGCAAACAACTCCTTTGATATGGAGATGCAAACAGCTCCTTTTGTCAACGGAGTTTGCCGTGTTAGTCTGTAGTAGCAAAATCAAAAAGAGTCCAGCAGCACCTCCAAGACCAACCAATTCCACTGCAGCACAAGCCCTCGAGAACCACAGCCCTAACCAAATAAAATTGGTTAGTCTTAAAGGTGCTACTGGACTATTTTTGATTGTCTTTTTAAACTACCCTTTGTGGCTAATGTTGCATCTACTGACATGTGTTCTTCACGTGGCAGATGTTTCGTTTAAAGAGACTCTCATTAACTTAGAGATAACAGAGTTTTACACCCCAGGTTCAGCCTTCTGACCTGGGGTAAAGAAGGCTGCAGATATTCATAAGCAACAGCAGTTACTGCAGTGAAGAAACAGTAGAGGAGATTAGACTGCATCATGGAAAATGGGTTTACATCACTGTTATCCTTTTTTAAAACTCACTAGAATGGGTGTTTTCCACAAACTTGTATGGACCTTGATTTTCCTGGAATGAGGTGATGATATCCAGCTGTTTCTGCCCTGGTTCTCTTGTTGCAACAATCCCACCTGGAAGAGCCCACGTGGTTGTTCTGCTGCATTATGTAAAACTCTTTCTGTCCTGTCCGCTGTAACGTTTTGCATGCAATTCAATTCAAGTATTTTATTTCTGCTGGTTAATGTAGGCTTTTAAAGTATTTGTAGGTTTAAATTCAGTCCTCTGATGAAAGCAGGAGGAGGGCTGGATGAGTGGATGGAGTCTGCTCTGACTGGACAGTAGCTGTGCCTGAGGGGACAGAGTGAACTGCAGTTTTTAGTCAGAGAGCTGAGGAAAGAGGTTTTCAGTCAGTCTTTGGACGTCTCAGAGAAAGGATTCTGGCTAAATTAGGCAAACTGTGTAAACTTGACAGCCAAATCCAGTCTATTTGTGCGTGCACCTGGGTCAGACTATATCTGAGAGAGATTATTCTATTTAGGTCAGGCAAGCTGTGAGGATCTATGTCTGTGTGAATGAGAAGAGAGTTTATTCTGTTTGTGAAGATGTGTGGAAAATTAGTCTGTATGACCGAGTCTGTGAATATACTTTTTAAAAGATTAAAAAAATTTAAACCAACAAGTTTAAGAACTATACTGAAATGAATAGACTTATCGAAACTCTGCAATCATCACACTTATGTCCTTTAAATAAATTCTACTTTTGTTTAAGCAAGAGAGATACCTTTTTTTTTTACCTCTCAGCCACCCTCACACATTGACTGTTCTGTCACACTACCATCTATAACAAGCCTTTCTATATTGCCAGTTAAACTGAGGAGGTTGAAGGTGAAAGCTCGTAGTGAAAACCTTTTGAGGGAGTCAGAAAGGCAGCAATATACAGGTCACATAACAAAAAAGGGATGGTGTTCTTGAGGTAAATGCCTGGGTAGAGAACACGTGAAGCTCTCTGTGAGTAGAAATGAAAAAGAGTTTTATTAGTGATCAGAGCCCTCCTGAGGTATAGGTTTAAGGTAACGTAAGGAGAATCTGAAGGTCCAAAGGCAAAGTTTTTAAAACAAACAAGCAAATCATTATATCTGCCTTTGTGTTTGCTGGCTCAGTAGCGACAAAATCAAGGCGAGTTGGATTCCCATCATCAGCAGGACACCCATTGTCTTCAGGCATGGAGTGTGTGAATTACAGACTGAGACCATATTGAATGCAATTGAAGGGCCTGTTGTTAGCCATTTCTAACAAGCTGGAAGGTCATATTGTTGACAATGCACACAGAGCAGTGACTCAAGTCAAGAGACTTACACAGAACTGAGAACAAAGACAGCTTTCTGGAAACTTTCTGAAAGGACCACATTGTAGAAGAAACCTGGAGATTTCAAATGTCAACTGCATTTTAAATACCATCAGGACATATGTGCTTCAGATAGATTTCTATAAAAACTAAACTCTGTATTTAGAGAAAAATCTTCATTTTTCAAACCTTCTGATTAGTTGATGAGATTTAATGAATCTTTGAGAAATCAAGCTGAATGAATTTTCCAGGGCTTTTTTTCAGCTGGAACACGGTAGAACGAAGTTCCAGAACCTCTTGAAAATGGTCACATGGCTGATGGCCTCGCCCCCTGATCTCCAGACAGAGGGTAGTTTAGATTACCCTCCACGCCGCTGGGTGGCGCAGAGGGCAATCTAAACTCCCCTCTGTCTGGAGATCAGGGGGTGGGGCCACCAGCCATGTGACCATTTTTGCCGAGAGTGATTTAAACTTTTTAAAATTCCCCCCTTGTTCCAGTTGACCCAAAGTGACGTCATTGGTCCTGGGAGCATGCGTGCACTTTGGGCACGCACATGTGGTACCAGGGGCACCACCTCTCACCCCCTGTGCTGGCAACCCACTGAGTTCCACCACCTCTTTTCCCAGAAAAAAGCCCGGAATTTAACAAACAGGGTAATGAGAGTTTCAGACTTAAGTTAACAGTCTTGGGAAAATGCTATATGCTCTGTAGAACATCATGGAACTTTTGAGTTCAGCAATATGAAACTTTATTGGTATCAGGTTGTATGCATATGCCTGGTTAGTAAAATCAGGGTGTGATCCAATATCACCTCAGAGCATTCAACAGAACATTCAAATGGCTTCACACAGCAATTTGTTTCTACTGGGGTGGATCCTACTCCTATTCTATTACTCCTCTGAGCAAAGTTGGAAGCCTCCCTCCAGCCTAAGGAGCCTTCCTCCAACTTAAATGGATCTCACTGCTTATGAGGGAAATTGAAATTCATTTATGAGTTGCAGTAAAGGATATGTGGCATTAGACAATTAAAAGGTAGCCTCTGTGATGCAACAGTCGCTGATAGGACATTGGGCTGGATCCTATTAACTATGAGCAGAAGGTGCTTGTGAATGTTTCCCTCACATCCCATCCCCCAACAGCCACCTGAGACTTCCAAGAAGTTGATGCCTGTGTCATGGGATCTATGTGGACATCATGCTATGGGCGATGGTGCTGCAAGGGGAGTCATAACTCCCCTTGCAGCACAGCAAGCCAACTGACCCCCACACCAAAAGGAGTTGTTTACATTTACTAGCAAAGGAATGTTTTGGTTGCACCCTCCCTCTCCCCCCATAACTGCATCTTCTCTCTCCTCCCTCCTCCCCCCTCCTCTTCTATATTTGACCAGTCTCTGTATCGTGCATCTGACGAAGAGAACTTGATTCTCGAAAGCTTATGCTACAATAAAATTGGTTAGTCTTAAAGGCGCTACTGGACTCTTTTTGATTAAACTGCTTCAGTACGCTTTGAAAAGCTTTGGGTAGAGCTTTTCTTGCTCATTTTAACCCAAAGCAGGACCAATTTAGGTCAAAAACCCAAATCAGAAACCGAAAGCGCACACTCCTACATAGGACTGCTTTGGACACAACATGGTCCCACATAATTTCATCGCCAGCAGAACAGGAGGAGAACTATCAGGCTGGGATCATGTGGAGGTTCCAGTTGTGTGAACTAGCACCTCTGTTCTTGTGCGTGGGGTTGAAATGCAGCCACTGCCCTTTACATGACTGAAGCAAGTTATTTTGAGTCATGGCAGCTACACATCCAACCTTCATATGAAGGCATTGGTGTGTCCATGTGATCACGTGTGAGTTACAAATGCACACAGTTCCCATTTGTGATTGTGCAGAATACGGGAAGTGTCTGAACCATGCCTTAATGACGTCTTAAATCTAGCTACTGTTTTGTTTCCACAGACACATAGGCATAATTTTCTCTGGACTACTACTAATTAAAGTTTGTAATCTATCGACCTCTCCTGCTCCCCCTCCTCAGTGCAGCTTCCAGAGCAGCACAGCTTTTTGCCATCCCTCAGTGATGCCTTTTGTGGATGTAAAGAGGAGCTGTTGGTGAAAGAAACAGCAAGGGAAGATCCATTCTGCCACTGGAATGGCCCTTGGATACAAGCTTCAGTTCCTACATTGCAAACAAAATCTTTTCATACGCAAATCTTTGTTGCCTTTTCAAAAGAAACACATTTACCTTTTTCTCTGTTGATCTTTGTTGCTACTATTTTGCTGTTAATGCTAAGACAACCAATAACATCTAGAGAGAAAAGGTTGCTTTGTTATTGCTGTGTGTTGATTGTGCTCAGAATAATTTTGTTTCTCTTGCATAGGCAAACTACAGCTTTGATTCAGAGTCGATGTTCTATGTCAGATAGAATTTAATCCTGGAACTATTTTGTCAGCATGGTTCCATAGTAATAGGTAGTAAGGTATGCAAAAATGCTGAGACCATCTAATCTTTAGAAAACTAACCCACCTATATTTGATTTCTGATAGTAACCATACAGTTTGGAGGAGGCAACGTTTGGTGCTGAAATTAAGTGTCTCAGTCCATTAGTTGCACACTTCAACTTCACTCAGTCACAATTGGACTGAAAATTGTACTAATGAGATGGATGTAAAAATGGCCTTTAGTAGAATGGGATGATCTCTACTCATTTACTATAGCACACTGGCCACATTAGGGAAATTTATCTCTTTGGGCATTGAAGAGGCTATATATATTAATAAAAATGGCAGGCAGGAAGAGTTGTTATTCTAAGCTGCAAGCCATCATCCCAGTTATTTGATACAGCATCTTCAGGAAATCCTTTGCAAACATCCCTTTGTATGCATCCCGTACATTGGTTTCACATAATCATATATGCATATTCCAGATATGTATGTTTGCCAGTGTTTTAACAGCCTATGGCTTACTGCAGTACAACCTGCTGATTAGATTCTAGAGCTCTGAACCTTGGGAAACGTTTCAACGCATTTCAGCATCTTTCAATCATTCCCAGCCTCTAATATTCTTGCTTCTGTGTGCCACAGAAATAATTCCTTCACAGCATATGCTTCCTCTCCCTTACTAATAGAGAGTTTGCAAAAGAGCACATTGATTTACATGTGGATGGCCACAACGGGCCTTGTGATACAATACTTTTCACCTATTGTCAATGAAGCAGTGCTAGCACTGAAAAAAAGTACGAAGAATTGATCTCTTTGGCCCATTATGCCGTTCATTCTATCACTATGTTCTTAGTAGGAATTTTTGGTTTCCTCCAAGTCTGTCTATAGCTAAAGACAATGGGGTAGACTGCTGATGTGAAGCCACAGAGCTTCTTGACTCACATGTTCTAACAAATGTTTGATAAGCCATGCCATTCTGTTGTGCCAAGCAATGAGACTGTCCTATCTTTCTAGATCCTTAGACCATTAGTTGAATTGTGAACAATGGAGTTTTCTTTAATGGCTTTTACTGGCTTAGCACATCACTCTTCAGCTTAAAGCCATTGTTAAAGGTACCGACTGGGTAGGGGCTGAAAGATACAGTTTGCATCCTGAGCAGAAATAAAAGCCTTTTCTGGTTGGTAAAAAGCAGCCTGCAGCAGGGTGTTATTGTGCTATTGCTGTTGTGGGCTGTGTTGCCAGCCTATATGGTGATGTCCATTCCCTAAGTGATGGGCGACTAGTTTATGACACACACACATGGCCCGTGATTTTCATATCTACCCACTGATCTTCTTCTGAGAGCAGGATCTCAACATCTTTATGAATGCTTTTGCGATATACTTGCTTTGAGCACAATTTGATGCTGACATGAAAATAGGTACTTGTGACACAGTGGAATGCTTTCATGGTTGTTTCTCAGATTTGACAGTTTGTTACTAGCCTTTATTTTAAGATGGTTTGTTTGGCACCTCTCTCCATCGTGGGGTGCTGCTGACTACTTTTCATCAGGACAAGGCTAGTCTCAACTAGTGGCTATCTTTCTTCCTAAAATAGGATTTTGTTCCTATAATTTTCAGATTATATGGAGCCTAAAGTTCCAGTGAGGTATATTAAAAACTACACCCTACCTTTTATTGTTTGGTTGATTTAATGTATTCTCCGTTTGCCTTTTGACCATATCTGGCCCCAAAGAGAGTCCACAAGACAATTTTAAAGCAAATGATATAAAATCAGAAATCATCAAAATAATAAACAACAGAAGCTATTCCGACCTGGCCTCACACAACAGTGATACCATCTTGTATAGATCGCTATGGCAAGCCCCTCCGTATAAATGACAGGTCTCCAGGCATAGGGGGGGGTCTTTAAACCAGTCTGGAAGGCTCTCGGGATCCTCTCAACTCCTGGAAGAGGGCTTTGCATGTATGGGGTGCAGGGGAACAGGAGACGTTCTTCCCTCAAGTCTCAGCCAACTGGACTTTGAATAAGGCGGGTTGCCTAAAGAAGCTCTTTCACGCAGACCTCAAGTCCTGAGCTAACCTCATTTCAGTAATAACTAAAGCACACAATTAATCTGTAAGGATGCCAAGTAACTCTCAAAGCGCAGGTACCTTCTAAACTCCACACACACACACCCAGTCTAACAGTTCTCTGATTTCAGCGGGAAAGCATCTAAGCAGGGAAACCGCAGCAGTGATATATGGGGGTTCCAAGGCCGTACAGGTGCTCCTTCCCATGCAAAGTACAGAGGCCCTGGTGCAGTTGGCAGAAGCAGAGAGATAACAGGAGGAACAAAAACTCCTATGCAGTTTCACATCATAGGTAACATCTGCAGCTCTAGCAAGGAATAGCCTCAGCAGTAACCATAACACAAGCATTAGGCTACCAGCAGAATAGCAAGGTGTGGCTGGGTATGATAGGCGATGCCAAACACTTGACATAATCCTTCTCACATAAAGCTGCCTTACAGAGAGTCAGTCCACTGGTCTATCAAGATGAATATTGTCCATTCTGACTGGCAGCAGCTCACCAGGGTCTCTGGCAAAGTTCTTCCATACCACCTATTGTGTTTGGTGCCAGGGATTGATCATGGGACCATTCATATGCAATACAGATGCTCGACCAGTAAGCCACAGCCCCACCACACTGGGCATCAGCTTGCTTACACTGGTAAGATGATCCATAATAGGGCTGTAAATATTCTTAATTTGTTTTAGTTGCACATAATATCACTGTATCGACCCAGAGCTTCTCATCCCCTGTCCCTGCTGGTTCTCCAGAGCGCACGGGACCCCTAGGAGCCTCTAAGAGCTCTGGTCATTAGTTTGAAGCACTCTTGCTTCTGGGTTCTTTTTTGAGTGTGTGTACCTCCTTAGCAAGCAACACTGGACACAGACTGGTAAAATATAAAAGGAATTTATCAGAAGACGAGAACACAGGAGCATGTGCTAGGCAGAAACTGCTCATGAAAGCGTTTAGGCAAGGCAAAAACAAATAACAGCTTGCTAATCTATCTGTGTTCTATATACCTAAAATACTACTTTGCTGGCTAGCTGTCTGAGTTGGTTCCCAAGCTGGTTGTTCTTACCACAAAGTCCATCCATGCCAGCTCACTCTAGGCATCCTGGAGATGGCATGGAGCTAGACGCCCTCTTCTTCTGTAGCTGGCAGTGATTACAAATGGTGTAGAACGGTAAACTGCCCCGAAACAGTGAGACTTCTTCAAAGTGGTGGGTGCCATCAGCCCACTAAAGGAACCAATCAGGGCTCGATACTTAATTGGACACTACCTCAGTGTGAAAGTTTAGGGAGTAAGACCCAAAACAGACATGACGAGTTACCTCAATTCAACCTGGGTTTCCTTGCCTCAAGGTTTGACGGGAAGTGTAGGTGTCCTTGCAGGTGCATCGCTGCATTTCTCCTTCCCCTACTTGCATGGCCCAGAGCTACATAGCCGCACGTGCTCTGCCCCCCCCCATCACACTGAGCGTCACTTCATCTCCCCCCCTCCCTCGTCTGGCCCAGTCCCCGCAATTCTGGGCTGCGCGGCTTCTGGTGGGGGCCGGGCAAGTGAGGGGGAGATGCAGCATGCTCCGGGAGCCTTTCCTCCTGCTCTCCTGGTGCAGCCCAGAATCGCTCTGTGGGGTCTGGGCCACTTGAGAGGGGGGAGATGAAGTGACGCTCAGTGCGACAGGGGGAGGCAGCTCCACCCCCCTCGCCTGGCCCAGCTCCCACAGAGTGACACCGGGCTGCACTGGGAAAGCGGGAGGAAAGGCTCCCGGAGCATGCTGCATCTCCCCCTCACTTGCCCGGCCCCCACCAGAAGCCGCGCAGCCCAGAACTGCGGGGACTGGGCCAGACGAGGGAGGGAGGGAGATGAAGTGACGCTCAGTGCGACGGGGTGGGGGGAGGCAGAGCACGTGCGGCTATGTAGCTCCGGGCCACGCAAGCAGGGGAAGGAGAAATGCAGCGATGCACCTGCAAAGACGCCTACACTTCCTGTCAAACCTTGAGGCAAGGAAACCCAGGTTGAATTGAGGTAACTCGTCACGTCTGTTTCGGCTCTAAGGCTAGATCTGAGAGCAGCGCTAGGCACTGAGCTTCTCAAGGCCACTTTCTCAGGAAACGATAGGAATGCAGGTGCAGCTAATTAATAGTGGCTGTGCCTCTCTCTACAAACAGGCCTAGTGAGATTTCTTGCAGGCATGAAGCCTGAACTAACGTTTTACTTTGTATGTGGTGGAACAGGGCCTGTTCCTTGCCATCACACTCTTAAAATAGCAATGATTTCAATACCATCTCAATGATGCAGCGTTATTTCATCAAAGAAAGCATAAAATGTTATAGAATGTTAATGCTATTCTTAAGATAGTTAAATGCTGATAACCTTTTGTTCAATGCAAAGCACTATTTTGATGAGAAATTTCAATAAGAAATAGGAAACTGTGGTGCTCCGTGCCCTAGTCCTTCGAGGATCTTAATGACGCCAAGGCTATAGCAAGGTTGACAAAAGTAATTAGGATACTTCTCATTTTTCCAACCTGGATGTTGACTTGTCTATTGTAGCCTAGCAATGAAAGGAGGTATTCAAACACACAATGGTGTGTGTCAGCTCCAATTATATCCAGTGTGGTTGAACAAGGAAAAAGGGAATGCAGCTAAATGGATTTTTAAAAGGCTCATCACCTGTATTTGTAAGTTCAGTTCATATCTGTGGACTGCAAGTTGCTTCCATGTAAATGGTATTAAGAAATGTTACTTTTACTTATAAAACTAGAAATTGTGATCTATTTACAAACCAGAGTCTAATCAGTATCTCCCCACAGGTATTAAAATCAAAAGAATAAGGTGTCGTACTAGTCTGTTAGTTATTAATAGTTATGAACAATCCACTTAGTTCTTAATAATCCGCTTAGCCTATCCACTTTCCTTTTACAATAAGTGGGCAGCCTTCATCTCCATCCCCTTTAGAGGTTAACCAAACTTTTGTTCCTTGGAGATTATGCTGTTGTAAAGCTCTGCCGGGCAAAACCATTTCGATCCTGAAATTGTGTGTCATGCAGGTAACCAATTTGGATATTTACGATGAATGTAAATCTATGTTGGTGCCCCTGAAATGTCAGGCAAGACTAGAATTTATTCATAAAATAACCACTAAAGCTCTGTTGGGTCCAGAGCGCTTGTGCTTAATCTTCTAACTCTGATATACACGACAGAGTTCTGTAGCCTTGTATAAACACATTTGAATAATGAGAAATGCATTTTGTATGGTGAAGATTAAGTCAGACGGGAGAAGGGCTGCTGGGAGATACGAACAGACAGAGCAAAAGGGCCACATGACAATGGAAGGTGCAAGAATGCAAATCCTGCTAGATGACATGGAAAGGTGGAACAGCCACAGAACCTTGGACTGTGCTACATTCCGTTGGCGCCATGCCAAGGACAAGCTTAGGGAAATGGGCACCTGAGGGGCAAGCGACATGTGACATGAAAATGTGTGCAATGAAGCCTTGATTTTTAAAAATAAAAATCAGCCTCCGCAGGCTGTGATGTTGAACAGCTGAGTGGGCTGTGCCTGAGTAGCCCGACCGGCCATTTTCCCACTCCTAATCACTCCTGCTGTTGCTTCCCTCCCTGCAGCATTCTAGATATTTATTTAGGATAACCACATAAGCACAGGGAAAAACTGTTGGGGGAATAATTCTGAGTATGAAAACATTTGACTGGGATTGGATTCAACCAATTTTTTAAAAAGCTCTGTTACACAGGACCTTTGTTGTAAAATATGTGCGCAGTCAAAAGATTAAAAATACAACTTCGAAAAATGCACACTGCTCCCTTCTGTCATGTTTCCCCTTAGGAGATGACAAATTCATTGGAAGGCATTTAATGAATTATATTTTTGCTTTTGTCTCAGCTTGTTTTGCAAAGGTTTCTCTCTTCTGGTGGTAAACAAGTCACAATGTAATATATTAACTGCAAATAGCCAAACTGTTGTGGTCTCTCCTGTATTTGGGAAATGCCTGCAGTTATGGAGTTCCATCAGTGGATGATCACAGTGCCCATTTGGTGATTGACCAGATTTACTAGGCTAATTCTGTGATGTCAGATATTCACCAGATGCAGGGAAGACTGTTCCCTTCTGCATTTATTGTGAGTTTTGTAATGTCTGTATGTATACATATATAAGACATCCTTATCTGCAGTGCAAAAGCTGGTTAAGTATAATGATCTTTCTCCAGTGTTCCTGGGACATGGCAGTCGAGCTGCCCAGAGCAACACAAGAAAGCAGCAATTGGGAAGTATTTGGGCTGTAACACTGCCCACTGGGCATTTCTTATTTGTTGTTCTTACTATGATCAATATTAATAGTTGTAGTTTATTGTTTGCAGCTTCCGGAGGTGGTTAGCACTTAGACTAACTGAAGATCTTGTGGTATGCTAACACTCAGGCCGGTTGTTTATTTTCTTTATTTTGCCACATTAAGAGAAACAAGGAGAGTTTTACTTAATGTGTCACAGTAATTAACAAAGATGAGCGGAGTAGTTTTGCTCCTTAAAAGAGGCCACTTTATGACTTTTCACAGGCAGTAGTAATTCCTAAATGAAAGGCCCTTTATGGCTCTAAAGGGCTGGAGGTCATAAACTAAGCCACTTTATGACTCTGTATAGTGACAGCCTTGTATTAGGCCTTGTATTCCTCAGATCTAGCAACTAGTTGGTTTTTCATGTTGAGGAAAAAACTGGCACTTTGCACAGGTGTTGTATAGGGAGATATAACCTTTTCATGTCCAGGTTCTTGAAAATATCTCAAAGTTGTGCCTTTTTGTTGAAACAGGAATCCTTGGATATATTTTATTCCCTCTTCAGATGTGTGCAAAACTAAGAATAGCATCAGGTGGTTTTTGCAGGCAATGGTTCCCTCTTGCTTCATTTAGTTGATGGGTCCATGTAGTATGGACGGTTTGCATAGTTCATGACCTTTGGCAGGTGCAGGCACTTCTCAGGGATACTTCATGTACCTCTTTCAGTGAGTTATGGTACAGGACTTGATCTGTGGGAATTTGATTTGGCATTGCTTTACAAACTACAGAGTGAGAACTGTAGAGGGAATGAAATTATACTCATAGAGCCATCTGAAATTGTTTCGGGCTCATAGAGCCAAATGTGGCATAGAGCCAAATGTGGCATAAAGAGGGAATATTCCTCTCTACATAAACCCCTCTACATGTAGCCATAGGTAGCTTTACAGCAATGGGTAGACCACAAACAGTCAAATCTGAGATTTTAAGGAGTGTTGCTGTAACTGAGAAGCTGGCCCAAGACAGCAGCTTCATAAACGTGGGTGTGCACTGAAGAACAGCTGAGCATTTCTTTCATTTGGCAAAGTAGCACAGAGAGTAGGAGCCTGAGTCTTGCTGCTAGAGCCCTTGGGTCAAAGACCTTTGGCACCTCTGACAGTACAAAATACACAGCAAGGCAAAGTTAACCTGCTCAGCAAGTGAAAAATATACAACAGTTGACCATATCTGAACTTAATGAACTGAAGCAATAGACAGGGTGAAATGTGCAGAAATTTCAGCAGGTCTGCTGACACATGTTACATATTTGCCTGTACTCCAAAGAGGGCCTGAGTATCAGTGTTTCTAAGTCAAAGGTTCTTTTTGTAAAAAAAATGATGGACAAAGAAGTACAAGTGGTCAGTAGCAGGGCAGCTTGTGATGCAAGCTGAGCAATTTAAGTATCTACAAGATATATTTCAAGCGAATCTTTCTTGGAAACTGCACTTGAATCCTGTTGTAAGATCAACCATGAGTACTGGGAAGGCTCTCTTGGGACTTCCTGTTTGGGATCCATGGAGGTCTAACACAGCTCTAGGAGCAGAGCTGACTGGGCTGCCGTTTTTAGTGACCGGCGGGGGCAAACAAGCCCGCGGTCCCCTGTTCTCAGGCGGAGAACAGGCTTTGAACGCTCAAGTACCTCAGGGCGCGTTGATCTCGGGCGAGGGGGGGGTTCTGCGCAATGGACTCTCCCCCGTCCCTTGAGGTCCCACCCTAAGACAGGTCGGCCTATATCTCTGCGGCAGTTCTGGGGCCAGTGACGGCTGGCATAAGATCTACATGCCCAAGCATCAACAGGAGGAAAGAAGGTGAAAGAGAACCTGAGTTTGAAGCAGTGATTACAACCCAGAAAGACGTTTGAAAAGGTAAAGATCACTATCTCTTGAAACGGGATGAATTACTTAAAGTAAAGAAGCATTAAAGGGGACTTTTAAACTGCAACAGTTTGATTAAAAGTAGAGGAAGACTCGGCAAGAAACAGATTAGTAAAAGGACTAAGCTAAAAGAAGTAATTAGAGAAATTGGAGGATTGTTGTTCATACCTGTGGTTGTGAGGAGATAATAGACTGTGAGACAGCTTCTACCATTGCGAGAGCTGCTGTGAGGAGACGGGAAACAGGAAGTACGTAATTGTGATAGAGCTGCTGGAGAGAGACGGCCCTAAGGCAGACAGGAAGAGGGCAATCGCCATCTTTGAAGAGGGAAGGGCACGGGCTTCAGCAGAAGAGGAAGTATGCCATATTGGATTACAAAAATATAGAAAAACCATAGAGAAAAGACGCCCGACATTTTGGATTTTGTAAGTGCTTTTTTTTTCCTTTTGAAACCGGGACATTTGAATTAAATTAAATTAAAGGGACACTTAGCCAAGTGCCACGGAGTTAAGGAAACGAGCAGATTCGTGGGAGCGAGGCAAGTCAAGCCCCACGATGTCGAAAAAAGAGTGGCAGAAGGCTATGGAAAATTTAGACAAAAGATTTTCGGAAATGTTAAAGGTCCAGCAGGAGCTGGTGAAAGAGATCAAAGAAGTTAAAGAGACAGTTAAAAGTGAATTGGCAGAAATGAAAAAGGGAATGGAAGCAACACAGCAAAAAGTTAACGTGGTGGAGAAGGCGATGGAGAATCTCTCAGACACGCAACAGACAGATATGAGGACGATGAGGGGCAGAATGGCTATTGCGGAGAGCAAGTATATGGAAAAGCAGCTAAGGTTTCGCGGTTTGCCGGAGATGGAGGGAAAGACAGCTCAAGAGCAAGTTGCTGAAGTGTTAGCTGGATACCTGGGGAAGGAAGAAGAAGAAATCGTGGCTATCCTAGATGTGGTGTATCGTATAAACTCAAGATTAGCGACCCAGAGGAAGTTACCAAGAGACGTGATTGTGCAATTTACAACCAGAAATATGAAAGAAATGATTGTGAGCAAGCAATTCCAAGACCCATTGGAGGTTGATGGCAAGACGGTGATTATTATGAAGGAGTTACCTAGATTGGTGTTGCTTGATCGGAAAAAATATAAAGCCTTAGTCCAAATTTTGAAGGACATGAAAATAAGGTATAGATGGGAATTACCGGAAGGACTGGCATTTGAGTTTGGAGGAGTGAAAAAGCGCATCAGATCTGAATTTGAAATGGAAAAGTTTATGAGGGACAATGAAAAGGACTTACCAGCAACAAGGCTATGAACATGGAATGTAAGGTTATATCTTGGAATGTAAATGGACTTAATTCACCTAATAAGAGAAAAAGTACTTTTCACTGGCTATTAAAACAGAAATGTGATATTGTTTGTTTACAAGAGACTCATATTAGAAAACAGGATGTAAAATATCTAAAACTGAGCAAATTGGGCACTCATTTTGCAGCGGCCACAAAAAAGAAAAAAAGGGGAGTGGTCTTGTATATTAGAGAGGAGCTGCAGCCAAAGTTAGTGTTTAAGGACCCAGAAGCCAGATTTTTAGCGGTGGAATGTACATGGAATTTAAAGAAAGTGCTGGTGATTGGAATCTATGCACCTAATGGAGCAAAAGAAAGCTTCTTTGAGGATTTGAGGAAGCAATTAGATGAACTTTCTTACGACCAGATAATTCTTGCAGGAGACTTCAATGGAGTTAAAAATTTGGAGCAGGACAAGAAATCAGCAACTGCACAAAAGAAAAGAGGACTACTACCAAAAACTTTTTTTGCATTAATGCAGCAGGAAACTTTGGAAGATGTATGGAGAATACAGAATTCCAAGGGCAGACAATTCACATTTTTCTCCGCAAGACACTCTACTTTATCACGAATCGACATGATCTGGGCCTCAAAGGACTTAGTGTTATGGACTAAAGAGGTGGAAATAATGCCTATGGTAGGCTCAGATCACAATCCAATTATGTGGAAGTTTGGGAAAAGAACTAAGAGGAAAGGATGGAGAATAAATGAGGACTTGTTGCAAGAGGGAGAAAACTTGGAGATGTTGAGAAGGGAAACTAAGTTCTTCATACAATACAACATGAATCGAGAAGTACCAACCAACAAGGTATGGGATACCTATAAGGCAGTAATTAGAGGCATACTAATGGACTTAAACGGAAGAGCCAGGAAAAAACAAGAGGAGAAGAGACAGGAGATTACAGAGAAAATAAAAGCCAAAGAAATACTACTAAAGAAAAGACCAGGGAAGAAGAAAGTTTACCAAGACATTAAAATTTTACAAGAACAGTTGACAGCAATGAATAATAAAGAACTGGAATGGAATCTGAAGAGAATGAATCAAAAGTCGTTTGAAGGAGCAAATAAACCTGGGAAATATTTGGCATGGCAATTGAAGAAGAGAAAGGAGAAGACAATAAATAAAATATGTGAGGACAATAAAGTATATCTGGAACAGACTGCTATTAGTAGAGCCTTCTACAAATTTTACGCTAAATTGTATAATAAAAAAGAGGTGAATAAAGATTCAATAGCGACATATCTGGGGAAAATGAGGCTCCCAGTGATCTCGGAAGATTGGAGAAATAAATTGAATAGTGAAGTGATAGAGGAAGAGATAAGGAAGGCAATACAGTCAACAAATCTGGGTAAGGCGCCAGGGCCTGATGGACTCACAGCTAAATTTTATAAGGTAATGGTCAATGAACTGGTGTCATTCCTAAAAGAAGTGATCAATGGTGTTATGAGAGACCAAAGAATTCCAGATACTTGGAGTGAAGCTAATATATCATTGATCTCTAAAGAAGGACAGGACTTGACTAACGTCAAAAATTACAGACCTATTTCCTTACTTAACAATGACTATAAGATCTTTGCGAAGATCTTAGCGGAAAGAGTAAAGGGATGGCTATCCGAAGTTATTGGGGAAGAACAAGCTGGTTTTTTACCGAATAGACAAATCAGAGACAATTTAAGGATAGTTATAAATGCTATTGAATATTATGATAGGCGTTGTGATAAGGAGGTTGGGTTCTTCTTTGTGGACGCTGAAAAAGCATTTGACAATTTGAACTGGGATTTTATGTTCGCCACTATGGAACAGCTACAGTTGGGAGAAAGATTTATCAGAGCAGTAAAAGAAATCTACAGAGACCAGAGTGCAGCAGTTGTGGTGAATGACGAAGTGACTAAGAAATTGACTATAGGCAAAGGTACAAGACAAGGTTGCCCGTTGTCTCCACTGTTGTTTATAATGGTTTTGGAAATTTTGATGATACAGATCCGAGAAGATAATGCAATCCGTGGAATAAAGATAAAAGACTTTTCCTATAAGGTCAGAGCATTTGCAGATGATATAATGTTAATTGTGGAAGATCCAATTGAAAACATGCCAAGGGTAATAGAAAAAATCACAGAATTTGGAGATTTGGCAGGTTTTTTGTAAACAAAAAGAAGTCAAAGATACTGTGTAAAAATATGACTAAACAAAAACAACAGCAACTTATGGAAATAACAGACTGTGAAGTAACAAATAAGGTGAAATATTTGGGAATTGAACTGACTGCAAAGAATATAGATCTATTCAAGAACAATTATGAGAAATTGTGGACTCAAATAGAGCGAGACTTGATTAAATGGAATAGATTGAATTTGTCATGGTTGGGAAGAATTGCAGCAGTCAAGATGAATGTGCTGCCAAGAGTGATGTTTTTGTTACAGACAATACCAGTTATTCGGGACTCCAAGCAGTTTGAGAAATGGCAGAGAAAGATATCGGACTTTGTTTGGGCAGGCAAAAAGCCTCGAGTGAAAATGAAAGTGTTACAGGACGCAAAAGAGAGAGGCGGAATGCAACTGCCCAACCTAAGACTTTACTATGAGGCAATCTGCTTGGTTTGGCTGAAGGACTGGATGATGCTTAAAAATCGCAAATTGCTGGCCTTAGAGGGATACAAAAAATATTTGGATGGCATGCATACTTATGGTATGATAAAGTAAAAGCGGACTCTATGTTTTTACACCATTACATTCGGAGAAGCCTCTTCACAATATGGAAAAAGTACAGAGATTACCTACAAGAAGGAATTCCCTCCGGGGTGGTTCCTTATGAAGTGATAGATCCGAGAACTGTTGATAATGAACAACAGTGTTTAACGTATAAGGAGATAACACGAATAGAATTTTCTAAATTAAGAATAAAGACGCAAGAAGAGTTGTCTCCAAATTATGACTGGTTTCAATATAGACAGCTCAGAGACCTTTATAAATCGGATGGTGCCAAGGGAGGGATAAGAATGGAGAACTCGGACTTGGAGGAAGTAATTTTACAAGAAGACAAAAAGGAAATTTCAAAGGTCTACAAAGTGTTGTTAAAATGGTATACTGAAGAAGAGGTAGTTAAGGTGCAAATGGCGAAGTGGGCTATAAATTTTAATAAAGAAATAACAATGGAGGCGTGGGAATATTTGTGGAAAAATACTTTGAAGATTACGACATGCACTAACATTAAAGAGAATGTCTATAAAATGATCGGTCGTTGGTACCTGACACCAAAGAAAATTGCGCTAGGGAATGTGAACACGTCTAATAAATGCTGGAAATGTAAAAAGCATGAAGGATCTTTGTACCATATGTGGTGGACTTGTGAGGTAGTCAGGCAGTACTGGGGGGAAATAATAAGAGTAATAAGTGAGATTTTACAGTTTCAAGTTAATAAGAACCCAGAACTCCTGCTACTGAACTTGGGAATGGAAGATATTCCAGCACAACATAGGACATTGCTTTTTTACATGACAGCAGCGGCTAGACTTTTGTATGCGCAAAAGTGGAAAGTACAAGAAGTGCCAACTATCGAGGACTGGATTCACAAATTGCTGTACATGGCGGAGATGGATAAACTGACAGGAAAACTAAGAGACCTTGATCCAGGACAGTTTAACACAGATTGGGAGAAGCTGAAACAATATTTGGTGAAAAAATGGGAGGTGGGAGGAGAACTGTGGCAGTTTGAAAATTATTGAAGAAAAACAAAAGAAGAGAGAAGTGACTATACCGGGGGGAGGAGAGTTAAAGAAGAATTACTAAGCAATTATTCTATTTGATTATTCTATACAGTATTAAGTAATAGTTATTATGTGATATTGATATAAGTCAAATTGATTGACTTATGTCGAATGTATATAGGTATATTTAGAAATGTTTATAGGTATATTTAGAAATGTGTAGAATACGAGTCAAATTGATTGACTTTATGTTACAAAGATAAGAGATATAAGAGGAAGTAAAGAGTAACATATAGAGTATAAGTTAAATTGGTTGACTTATAAATGTATTCATCACTTATGAGTACTCAAGTTATGTATAGGGAGGGATAAATTGTTTGTCCCATATTGATGACATTAGAATGAATAAGTTAGAGTACAGGATATTGAGAAGATTACCAGTATTATTACTATTGAATAACATGCCAGGAATGTATTAGTTAGTTGATAAGTGAAGGGAAATTGACTTAGCACTGTGTTATAATAGACTAGCTTAGAAGAGTGTGAAAGTATATGTTTAATTGACAAAATAAGTTGAAATGAGTAGGGGAAGAATAGACAAAGGGTTGGAAAACTGTTGGAAGTCAACAAACGGGGGGGGAAGGGAGGGGGTTAGAACTGGAATATTAAAGTAATTTGATTGTTATAAATGACAAAATATTTCTAATTCCAATAAAAAAATTTAAAAAAAAAAGTACTGGGAAGGCTCTTTCAGGATTTTACTCTTCCTCTGGGGGATGATATGTTCTTGCAGCAATTAAAGCATTCAGTTCTAAATTCTCTGGGCAGTAGTTGTATGCTGTAAGGGTATGGATTAGTGTGGTAACAGAGAGCCAGTTTGGTGTGGTGGTTAAGAGCACCAGGACTCTAATCTGGAGAGCCAGGTTTGATTCCCCACTCCTCCACTTGAAGCCAGCTGGGTGACCTTGGGTCAGTCACAGCTTCCTGGAGCTCTCTCAGCCCCACCCACCTCACAGGGTGTTTGTTGTGGGGATAATAATAACATAATTTGTTAAGTTGCCCTGAATGTTCGAATGTTGTTGTTGTTATACTGATGTACCACAACTAAGAGTCATACACAATATATTGGGAACTCTGAGATGTGTGCCAAGAATAGCTTTGCAAGCCAAGATTGGGGAGACATCTTATAAAGCAAAGCCTTGGTGGAGAGTGTTTAATTTGAAAATTAAAATTTTGAAATCAAATTTAGAATCAATCACCTGCCAAGAGCACAATGAAGGGCAGCAAGGTCGGCAGCTCCTTCAATCCCAGGCTGCCCTGACCAGAGGAAAAACTGTGCCCCTCTGGTCTGCAGCCAGGCCCCACCTGCTGGTCACTGTTTCGGCCACCCTGATTGGACAGCCAGGAAATTTAAACTTATTGGTTATGAGCCTGCCCGAGGGAAGCCGGGTGAGCCCCAAACATGGCGGCTGCCATGCTCCTCACCCCTTAACCACCTGCACACTTCAACACGGGCCACCCAAGTAAGTCTGGGGTCCATGGTTTCTTGGATTAGTTATGCTAGATACAAGTGGTTATGCTAGATACAAGTAACTGGGATAAATATTTGCAATACAAATTATGTTTGGGCATTACCCATAATATAATAGAAACTACAAGTAGCAGTGAATTGAGAAAATTAATTAAAAGCACTTGAGAGATCTTGATTATAAGACTATGTTGGTTAGAGCTCTCATCTCATTCAGTTCTCATTCTGGCAGGAAGAGCTGTGATTCTCGAAGGCTTGTGCTGCAGTGGAATTGGTTGGTCTTGGAGGTGCCACTGGACTCTTTGATTTTGCTACTACAGACTAACACTTCTAACTCCTCTGAACCTTTACAGAAGCAAACTGATCTCCATATTAGGAGCTGTTTGTATCTACATATCAGAAGGAGCTGTTTGCATCTAACCCGCCCTCCCCTTTCCTCCTCTATATCTGACCAATTTCTTTTGGCCCTCCATGCATCTGACGAAAAGAACTGTGATTCTCGAAAGCTTATGCTACAATAAAATGGGTTAGTCTTAAAGGTGCTACTGGACTCTTTTTGATTTTGCCACTACAGACTAACACGGCTAACTCCTCTGGATCTTTCATTCAGTTGGTAGCCTTCCCCTGATAAAAATGCCAAACTATTTGTTTTAATTATCTTTCCCAAAGTACAGATGAGCGTTCATGCTTGCACGTTTGAATGCCTTGCTGTTGGCGGTGTTGTTGGGAAGGTTCAGTGATATTCCATTTTATAATAGATTCTGTGGATGTGGTACTAACTTAATTGACTCTTTAGATCATATTCTTTTGGATTGCCCTAAATTTTTAGATTTGAGAGCTGAATTGATTTTTCCTTTGTTTATCTCTTTAGAAGCTAAATCTTCTTGGTTATTAAGAGATAGACAAGTAACTGTGTGTGGCTAAATTTTTGGTGGTTGTAGAAAAATCATGATGTGACTCAGGCAGTAAACTTTAGGTTTCCTTTTTAATGTGTGATGGCTCACTGTTTATGACTTTTGTCATAGTAACTAAGAGGATGTTAAAGTATTCTTAGACTTCACTACTGCAGATGGAGGAATCTCAGGCTAGAGAAGAGAGCCTCACCAAGTATGGAGCAAAGAACAAAAAAAAGTTTGTTTAGCAAACTGTTCCTGTGGTGATCCAGGGAAAGATTGTATTTATAGATTATTCCCACAACTAGGAGGTATTATCCCATTTGTTTTACACTGAATCTTTACTTAGTAAGCATGTTTGTATTTTGAGTAAAAATAATATCATTAATTGGGTTTGCTTGTGTCTTTATAAAATTTATATATCCAGTACCTGGCATTAAATTTTATGGTACGCATGCCCCGGACCGACAAAGTGACATTTATGTCAGATCTGGCCCTCAGAACAAATGAGTTCAACACCCCTGTTCTAGAGTTTGGGTTTAGTTGTTTTAGATATTATTGTAAACTGTAGTAAATCTTTCTAGGCATGTCTACATTACATCTTTAAAGTTTAAGGCACTGTGAAGCCTCTCTTTCTTTTTTTCAACCAAGAAACCCTAGAGATATTAGCTTTATTGATGGAGACAGAGATCAGCACATTAAAAAAACTATGATTCCTGGAGTTCTTCAGTGGGATGTCATGGCAGCTTTCCACAAGCTATGCAAAACTGAATTATTCAGGAGGGCCCTTTTACTCAGGTAATAGGGCTGTGCTGCAAGAAATGGCTTAGAGAGGTGCCTTGGTAAAGGGACAGGAACTGTAGACTATTCCACTGGGTACTGTCTGTTGATGTAGATATGCTCCTGTGGGGTAGTTCCGCGTCATTAAAGATGCCATGTTTCATTACTTATCCTTTGTTGCAGTAATGTTTCATCTCTGTGTTTGGATTGATGCTATTTTCAAATTTCTACAACCCATACCCGATGGTATTTGTTCATTGCATTTCCTAGTTGTTAACTTATTGACTTGCACCGTGTAATCCGCCTTGGGCGCCAGTGAGAAAGGTAGACTATAAACAAAGAAACTTCTTCGGATGGGATCTGGGAGGCCTAGGTTCAAATCCTCACCCTGCCATGGAAGCTTGCTGGTTGACCTTGAGCCAGTCACACACACTCAGCCTAACTTCCCTCACTGGTTTGTTGTGAAGATGAAATGGAGGATAGGAGAATGATGTAAGCCACGTTGGATCCCCACTGGGGAAAAGGACAGGATATAAATAATGTAAATAAAATAAATTCTATGTCATCATGCATGTAATCTGTGCAGTTTTATGTTGCCAAACCTCGGAGCTTTGGCTTTGTGTATTAGTGCTGGTGGTATTTCTTCCAAGACAAATGCTGGTAATACCACATGTGATGGAGTTAAAAATGAAGCTAAAAATTCATTGTTTTATTTCAGGAAAAAAATTATCAGCTTTTGCACCTTATATATGTTCATGATGTTGCTGAATTCCACCATACATTTTAGTCAATGTTACATAGCCTTCATTTTTATGGGTTATGATGAGGATGAAGATGAAGACTCCTGGTTAGAAAGTACTTTGATTAACAAAACAAAAAAAAGTAATCAATCTCCAACAAGTCAATATTTTAACCCCCCTTGTGGAAAGCAAAAAGAGAAGCAAGATTTCACTATATTTTATACATCTCCTCCTCTGCATCCCACTGTGAGATTTTCAACGGAAAAACTAACCATCAAGCCCCTATTAGACATTACCTTTTCATCTTAATAATCTACTGAGTTGTGTTCCCAGGAGTGATTCTTATTACTTCAAATCATCAACATAGTACTATTTCTTTTCTCACCTTTTAAAAAAACACTCTGTCTCTAGTAGACATAGATCTGAAATATACTGTCTGAAAACACTGGTGGAAATTACTCCATTTGAAATTACAGACACAATTCAATATTGATTACTTAAAATAATTGCTTCCTGCTAACAATGGACTTTTGCAAGTAATGGAGCAGATAGGAAAAGATACATCTGTCCCGACTGGCAAATACAACAATGAGCTCATATTTCTAATTCATCGCAAGGAAGTTACAGCAACAAAAGGTCAGTCTTAGAAAGTTTCAAATTTACAAGCAATTATTTGTTAGACTTTTTGTTCTTACAAAAACAGAAGCTCTCACTTCCTAGAGATCAACAGCAAAGGAGATACTTGACAGTCTCTCCAGGCTATATAGTAAGTGCCAGGGCTTTTTTTCAGCTGGAACGTGGTGGAACAGAGTTCCGGAACCTCCTGAAAATGGTCACATGGCTGGTGGCCCCGCCCCCTGATCTCCAGACCATTTTCTCTGAGAGCAACCCACTGAGTTCCACCACCTCTTTTCCCAGAAAAAAAGCCCAGGTAAGTGCTAATTTCACTCTCATGCTACCTTTCTTGTCAGTATTGTATTTGAACCTTCATAGAATGTAACAGTATAAGACACAGATTTGGAAAACCAGTCTACAAATGCCTTGGAAAATATAAAGTCTGCAAGCTGAAGTAGCTGTCTGGGGAGGGAGGCTCTACACCCCTGGATTCAGTGACCTGCCCCCCCCCCGGACTCACCCTCGAGCAACCTCAGTGAGTCCAGGGTGCCGGAAGATGCCCATGAGGACGCCAGCCGAGCGAACACTGCAGTGCAGTTCGCAGCTGAGTTGGGAAGTGGCACAGATGCCGCAGGAGAGGCAGCGAGGGCTGCTTGGCATGCCAGCCCAGCAGCACGGCCAGAAGATGCGGCCTGAGCTGCGGAGGATGCTGCAGGGACTGCCAGACATGTTGGGCCTATGGCTCAGCTGGAAGACACAGCCTGGGCTGCCCAGGAAGTGCTGCGGCTGGCAGGAGCCCCAGGGAGCGCTCCCCAGGCCATGGGAATGGAGGCAGCCCCAGAGCTTGACACTGAAGCCGCAGGAGCAGTGGCAGCAGGCCAGGAAGCCCAGGCCACACCATTGAGGCAGCAGAGGCATGGTCACTGGAGTGGGCCAGCCAGCCTCACCCTACAGGGCGGCGAGGGAAGTCCTGGGAGGGGCCAAGGGTGGTTCCAGGCCCCGAAAGAGGCCAGCAGTGGTAAACAGCCATGGCTATCACCCTGGAGGGGGTGGGTCAGCAGCAGACAGGGTGAAGCCTGGAGGAAGGGCGGGAGCCTCCCCCAGGAGGGCTATTTAAGGGCAAGCATCAGGGAGGCAGTAAGGAGTACGAGTGAGAGTGAAAACAAGAGATAGAATGACAAGGTAGACAGAAGGGCAAGAGCTGACCAAGCCACCTTGATGAGGGGAGAGAGGGTACAAGGGTGCACCCAACCCTCCTCCTCCCTATTGGGAATTTTCATCAATTCGTATATAGTTAGTGATACCTTTATGGAAAAACAGCAGAATTATTAAGGCAGAAGCGTTTAAACCCCAGTCATGCATTAATTAGTCTTCAGATAGAATCATAGAAAGATACAACTTACAGTTTTATTGAAGTAGAGTCCTTCCATATAGGCTTGCCATTCCCCCCGCCGGGGGCAGGGGATCCCCTGCTCCCCCCTCACTTACCTGGCCAGTGGGGGGCACGCCCCCCAGGGGTGCCCCCCAGGCAGCATGGTACACCCCCGGGCAGTGCAGCGTGCTACCATGCCCTGTAGCGGCGTGCTCCCATGCCCCACAGCAGGCCCAGTTTGTCTGAACTGGGCCCTGCAGGGAGGCAAGTCAGCCCTTGGGCGAGTGTGGGAGTGCTCCCAGGCCACCTTCTGACCCACGTAATGATGTCACTTCCCAGAAGTGATGTCATCATGCCAGCTGGGAGCACGCGCACACTGCGCGTGCATGTGGGGGGAAATAGAAGGTAGGAGCCAGCGTCCCAGTCTCCCGCTGGGAGAGTGAAGGAACCTGGCAACCCTATTTCAATAGCAATATCTTAGAGAAGAGGGAAAGATCCTAATCTAAAGAGTTACATTCCCTAAATCTAAACCACGGCCTGAGATAGGTGGCGAGGCTAAGATTTGAGTCTGTGGGTAAGGTCTTCATGGCAGAGCATGAAGGGTTACATCCTCCTCCTTCAAGACCACCAGGCAAGAGAGAGAGAGATCTCCCAAGAGGCATAAAGACAAGGAGGAGTCAGGAGGCCGTCACCTTAGACAAGAGAGTAGCCACTTGCTAGAGTTACACGTACATACAGAGACATGCAGCATCCCCAATGTCCAAGGCATGCTGAGTCACATCTTCCAACACTCTCCTCATATCTGAGGCCTACCCAGTGCCTAGCACAGTGTGCAAGCCATCCTGGAGGTCAGCCCCCCTTCCCAGGCTCTGATGACCCCAGAGAGAGGCCTGACAGTAGCAGTGGGTGAAAATGACCCCATCTTGATTTTTGAAGTTCAGTATGTCCTTCCCTTACCGTTTATTTTATTTTACTTCATTTCTATTAGGCCTTTCTCCTTTCTTACATCATTTTCCTCAACTCCATTTTATCTTCACAACAACCCTGTGAGGTACATTAGACTAAGAAAGTGTGACTGGCCCAAAGTCCTCCTAGCAAATGTCCATAGTAGAGCAAGGATTCGAACCTGGGTCTCCCAGATCCTAGTCCAACACTCTAACCACTACACCACACTGGTTCTCTACTGTACCCTTACTACATGCATTTGATCACACACGGAGGATTTGCTATGTCCTGACTATTGAACCGGGATCTGGAGCATCTAATCTGGAGAACTGGGTTTGATTCCCCACTCTTCCACTTGAAACCAGCTGGATGACCTTGGGTCAGTCACAGCTCTTCCAAAGCTCTCTCAGCCCCACCCACCTCTCAGGGTGGTTGTTGTGAGGATAATAATAACACACTTCGTAAACTGCTCTGAGTGGGCGTTAAGTTGTCCTGAAGGATGGTATATGAATCGATGATGATGATGATTTGCACAATGTTGTCTTCTACTTGTTCTCCTTTCGTAGCTTTCCCTGGTTCGCCTTAATTTCTGGAATCAGCTTTGCCCCAATCTTTCTGGAAAACGGTGGTGTCAAAGTGAGGTTAACCATAATGTGGACAGGAAAGATGCACCTCCCTGTCTACATCTGCCACCATTTTCCCTTCCTATCCCTTTGCAACCACCATTTCCCTAGATGCAATGATCGCACCATTTAGGAAAATTCTGCATTTTCCCAGGGAAAAATAATATTGTTAAGTCAATGGGATGTTCTCATTATAGAAACAGTACTTTGATGAAAGACATGTAAACTATGGGCATAAACAAGCCATGTGCTTCATTGCAATGATGTGACATAAGAACAACAGTGTGCCAGCATGTTGAGGGTGCGCAGTAGGAGTATGCATAATAAAAAATGAGCCAAAAATAAACACAGAAATCACTAGTTGAGCTCATTAAAGTGACTTCTGGAAGGGCAGAACAAAATCTCGAAACAAGGCTGTAACGAGTCCCGACTCCCCACCCACCAAAAAGTTTCTGTTGAATTTCTTTTCTTACCATGCAGTGGGATGAGCCGTCCGGCAGTATCTTGTTTTCCTTAACAGCAAGTCTGACTGAATCTATTGGCTCCAAAGGGGAGAGACTGAGCACTTAGCATTAACTTCATTGGCAGGAAGGGCATGTGCATGGCATGCATAGGTGCATTTTTTCATTGCTTTCTGGGCAACAGCATTGGCATTGAGTGGCCCGTATGAATCAAAGGTAAGCTTTGCACTGGAGAGAGGAGCAGCAGGCTGCATTGTGCTGTCAGCACCAGTGCCACTGCTTTCGGTGCATTTTTACGCACAATGCAATGAAAGGCTGGCAACATCCATATGGGAATGCACATGTGGGTTTAAGGCGGGAAGGGTGTTATAAGTCAGCCTTAGTCTGTGCTCAGAGATGATTCATCAGATGAAGAGCTGCCTGCAGTTAGCCCGCAAATTGACCCAGCTGCAGCTGATTTCGAGTCAGATGAAGAACAACAACAGATTAGGTTACTGGCTAATTGGAAAGCACAGCCTACAGCTGAAACAGAGTCAGCGTCAGGGAACTTTGAAGCAGTCAGCAAGGTTGCAGAAGCCTGTCCCAGTCTTCCCCACTTCTCCTTCACCCTTGCAGCACCTACGCTGTCAGAGACGGGTAGAGCTCCAAAAATGTAGGAGTGCAAGACTTATGAGCTGCCGTCATCTGTCAACTACTGAGATGGATGAGTAGTTTCAGAATGACTGCCAAGTAATTGGCTTGAGAGTTTAGTTCATTAGAACTTGGTCATAAAAACAGCTAGAAGAAGCAGCAGTTAGTGGATGCAACAAGTATACTTTACAGCTGCCTCACTGTCCTTGCTGTAACTCAATTTCTGGAATGCTGATCTTTGGACTGGACCTTGACTTGTGGCTTCTTTGGAACTCTGATCCTTGGACTGGACCTGACTTTTGGCTTTTCTGAAACCCCTGACATTTGGACTGAACTCTGTTTACTTTTTGCTGCATGGTTGTGTGACTGGCCTCCGGCCCCTGGCGCCTGGGGGACTATGCCAGTAAAAGGAGTCTCCTTCAGCCTACAAGTCCCCAGCTGCCACAAAGTCTCATGTTATGCAGATTAGGGTGACAATTGGAAAGAAAAAGTGATTATTAAAGGAGAGCCAGGAGTTACCAGGTAGGTGGAGCTGGTACATGACCATTCAGTGCCCTTCTGCTGCTGCTGTCCTTTGCTCAGCTGCCATGGTGTCAGGACCACTTGCTTTGACTTAAGAAGTCCTCCAAAGATAATGGGGTCAAGGAGCACCAGGAAGAATTACATCTTGCCCACAAAGCCTTCTGGATTTTGGGGCTTTTCTGATTAAAACTATTAACCCAGAATTAAATGATGGGAAGCTAGCCAGGTATGCATTGCACACACCTGAACAAAGATATTCCAGATCAGTATTCTACATGGAAAGACCAATCTGGTCAGATTTTTTATTTTCTGGCACAGTAACAGGACTCTCTTGTTCAGCAGTGCTCACCAATGTTTTTTCTTTATTTTCATTCAACTCTGGATTAAAGGTTTTAGTTGGAGAGGGAGACTGGCAGCCAGATTTTTGTGCAGTTGCATGCAAAAACTGCTGCCCCAGAGCCTCATTTCCCCACCCCCCTTGAAAAGAACAGTGTTTGTGCATGCACAGCTAATGCCCAGCTTGCATGAGTGCAATGGGCCGAAACTCACGAAAATTTAAAAAAGAAAAAACAGATCAGATTTGAGCCAACGCTGCTCCAGCCAGAACAATCAGTAATGGAATGGAATTATTACAGAACCCTCTGGGACCAAAACTGAAACAGAAATTTTCTCAGTGCACACACCTAGAGCCCATTATGGCCAGCAGCTACTGGGCACCCCATGCCCAAACTGTTGTCCACACCAGGGTTTTCCATGGGCTATCACATCTTATCAAGCTACAAAAATTATCCAGAGAACTCAAAACAGCTCCTGGACCAAACCTGCAAGCCTGTAATGCCTCCATGCTTCCTATGTCCAATGCTCTAGGTCAGGTGAGCATTGCTAAAGAGGCCTAGATGTAAAGTTTCTTTGCATGGATCAACTATGGGCTATAATCCAGAGTCTCTCTACACAAGACATCTTACATGGGGATGCTCAAGTGACTTTCTTTCTGTTCGGTCTTATACTCTGTCTCCCTAGCAGTGCACTTGTATCCACAATGGGAGAACAAGTGCAAGATCTTTCTCTTGTTCCTCCTCATGTAAGATGTCTTGTGTAGGGAGACTCCTGGTTAAGCATGGATTTTTAGCATGCTCCATTCTATATTTAATTATGGCCATTGTCTGTGGGCAATGGATATATGTAGTGTCAGCAAAATGGGAGTTCTAGATGACACCCTATGGACAACAAATGTGCATTAAGTATAGCACAATAAATTGATTCTATGGAAAGACTCTTTTCCCATAAAATTTATTGTACAATAAGTGAACATTTTTTTGCACACAGAGTGTGATTTACAACTCCCATTGTGCTGATATCACATATATGGCTGCTAGAGAAGGAACTGCCGTTTCATAACCAGGCTATATATTCACATGGAGTGGCAACCTTTTAATGTAATTCAACCTTGGACATGCTAAAGAGATCTGAAAATAATATTTATTACCCTGTCACTAAGAAACCAATAGGCAAGGAGAAGACAAGCTATTAAAAGATGAAACAAATAAAAGGTGATGTCTACCATAGTCTTCTTACCAGTTCAACTGTAGAGTTGCTATGTTGGAAATGACTGACATGTTTCACTTTTTCCAATTGACCTCCTTATTCAGCTGTTAGCTCTTAAAATACAAAAGGAATTTGATGAGATTCAAGGAAAAGACGAAATGCATTATTTCATATTTCATATCAGTGAATAAAATTATTAATAGATAACATGTAATCTCTTGGGAATGTACTAAGGAAACTTTTCACATATAAACCCCATTCAGGAAATGTATTTGCTTTTATTTTTTTTCATGATGATTAAATCAAAATAGAACTGCCAAAGCAAAAGCTGTTATCCTTGGGCAAAAAAAGTTTCTGTTTTCTAGCTTTTGAGGGTCTGTGATTGATATAATTATGTGAAAACATATAGAAAAATGTGATAGGAGACCAACAACAGAGCATATGGATTGATTCAAAACTACCTCTCTAAAATAGAAACATGATGGATAATGTGCCCAAAACAATAACTGTAGAATACCTTGGAGGTTACTGAAATCCATTTGCAAATAAAGAACAACTCATCCATCTTATCGTTTGCACAAGATGAGACAGAACATACAGTATTCTCATAGAGAAAAGTTTTTAAAAGAAAAAAACCTTTAAAGAATATTACAATATTTCAAATAATTTAAAATCTCCAATACTTTGAGAGTGGACTATTATATCACAATCAAGAGCTGGTGTAACACAGTAGTTATGGGAGCAATCCTAAGCAGGTTCATGCAGAAGTACGGCCGATTTTATTTAATGAGGCTTACTCAGGGCCAGATCTAGGGTTGCTGGCGCCCAGGGCAACCGAAGCCTGGCCCCATGTGCACGTGCGCAGTGCACACGTGCTTCTGGCGCTGTGTGATGGCGTCACATCAGTGATGTCATCACGCAAGGCGGAGCACGCCGCCAGCATGGGAAGTCGGCTGCACCTGTGCGCCGTAGAGTTGGTGTCAGCAGCGCGGGTGGCTGGGAGGCCACCCATGCCATTCACCTGCCCCGCTGAGGGGGCGGCTGGCTTGCCGTGCTCCCCCTGCCCTCGGGGCAGGCGAATGGTGTGGGTGGGCTCCCAGCCCTCTGCTCAGCTGCCTGCATGCTCCCAGTGGCTGGCAGCTGCGCCCGGTGCCACCTATTTGATGGCGCTGGGGGCAGACTCCCTCCCCTGCCCCCCCCCCATCGATCCAGCCCTGGGCTTACTCCCAGGAAAGTTTTCTTAGAATTGCAGCCTAATCTATGCATCAAAAAGTCTCCAGTTTGGGGCGTGGCTCTGTTTCGGATGAAGACAGACGCAGAAACCTGAGTTCTGCTCTCCCCTCAAGCCAATTAGTATAAGAAAGCAACTCATTTAAGCAAGAATGCTCAAATAATGGGCAAGAACAATGCAGAAAAGAAAAATGAAAATGGCAAGTCAGCTAAAAAGCTCCAGGATTACTTTCCCGTGCTGTTGCAGCCTGAGACTCAAAACAACGCTGGAGAAGAAGCACTCAAAATGGCGCCTGAGGCAAATGCAACAGGTAAAACTTTGTCTGAAACTAATCTGCCCTTGTTGCTGCAAAAAATGGAGCAAAGAATCTTGTATAAAATTACAAATTTAATTGACCAGATCTCAGATATAAAATTGGACATTACTAGAGCCATTCATAAGGCCGATTGTGCAATGGATCTGAGTACTTCATTGCAAAACAAAATCCAAGCCTTGCAAAAGGACAATGACTTAATGAAAAGCAAAATTCAATCCCTAGAACTTTCAAATCGCAAGCTTCATCTTAAATTTAGAGGGATTGAAGAAAATGAAGCAATAAATGAAGATCCTACAGCTTTCTTGAACAAATGGCTAACAAAAATTCTAAACCTCAGAGATCATACTGCCCCTCTAATTACCACAGCACATCGGCTTGGTTTGCCAAATAATCCACCAAGGAAAAGCCCCAGGAACATTTTAGCAACTTTTTCAGACTGGAGTTCAAGAAGAAAGATCTTAGAAATGGCCAGACAACAGAACTCACTTACTTATAATGGCTCTTATATTGCTGTCTTTGTTGATCTGCCAAAAGAAATCCTCAACAAAAGAAGAGAACTTAAACTAATCACAGGAACTCTTAGAGAAGCAGGAATTGAACACAGATGGTCAAGCTTTACAAAACTCTGAGTCACACACAAAGGGAACGCTTATTTGGCAGAAGACCAAGAATCAGGTTTGACCCTGCTGAAGAATATGGATCTGGAGATACCCATAGACCCAGAGACTATATCTCTTAAAAGGAAAAGATCTCAGCCTCCTACCCCCCAAAACGGTAGTAAAATTCCAATCAGACATACTTAATAGTCATTTTCCTCGTTGTAGCCTGCTTATAATTCTAACTTTTCTGCATAGAAGCAGCTGTATATATTCTAACAAATACAATGTTCTAGTTTACTAATTAAGGTTCGGGGGTGGGAAAAGTTAAAGCATTATGTTATTTCAGGTTCAGCTCCAGGAAGTATTACGTGTCTTCTACCTTGGTAAGTGATACCAAGTACCTGAGTGGGGTATATACCCACAAGGTATAGAGAGCTGTTTAAATAACATGATCAAGTGATTTAAGTTTAACTGTAATTCTTCTCTTTTTTTGTTTAGTGCATAACACTTGATTAGCGAATCTAGCAATTTGTATCTATCTTTGTAGGGGTGGGGGGGGTTAGGGAGGGAAGGTTTGTTAAGGATGGAGGGAGGGGGTGGGCAATTTCAGCAGGAGGGAGGGTAGACAACTGTTTACGTAAATGTTAAGGCATGTTGGTAAAATTTTCCAAATTATTATTTTTCATAGCTCTAACTATAATCGCTTTTAGATGTAGAATCCTTGTGATAATGTAACGCTAAAAATCTTTGTACAGTATCTTATTTTGCTGTTGAATATCTTCCCTTTTGTTGTTATTGAAAAAGTTAAAAATAAAATTAATTTTTTTAAAAAAGTCTCCAGTTTGAGGTTTGTCTTTGTCATAAACCTTCCCTCTGTACTATGGGATAATGGGACAGATTGACTAATAGAGAGTAATTGTAAAATAAACCATTTTGAATTCTTTGCAACTCTAAACTTGGATTTGCTTGGGTTAAGCAGTGCCTCTTCCAGGCACCAGGAAGATAGGATACTCAGGAAGCAACCGTAAACAGGTCTACTCAGAAGCAAGTCTCATGTTATTCAAAGTGCCCTTAGGATTGCAACCTCACAGTGCAGTCCTATGTAGGTTTACTCATAGTTCTAGTCAAGTCTATTCAGTGGGGCTTACTCCCAGGAAATTGTTCTTAGGACAGCCCTGACGGGCATCTCTCCCCCCCCACCTTTTTCTCTCTCTCTCATGACGCAGCTAATTCTTGGAGGCCCAGGAAGTGAATAGATATATGGGGTATATGCTGGGGAGTTCATTTCTACTTCTGATAATTATCTTAGCCAAAGGGATGCCATTTATTTGGAATATGAGCAAATTTGTATTCTGAACCATCCCCACCCCATTCACAGTTTGGCAACAACTCTTCTCTGAAGCCCTTTATAAATGCTATCTTAACAAGTTAATTGCTTGACAAATTTGGCAGAAGCTCTAGTTCTTAAGACCCTCTACTGTTGTGTTTTCCTCCCTTTATTATAACTCTTTTCCCTGTCTTCCCCTATCCCCAGCTTGCATTTTCAGGTAGAATGCCAGGACTCGATGGGCCCAGAACAGCCCTCTCCATGTATGAGAGGTGTGTCTCCCATTGGCTCTGGGCTACCTCTGCACTGGGCATAATTTAGTCAGGATTAAAGCAGGGAGGGAGATCATGTTCTGTGAAGCTGCTACCACCGGACATGCAGCTCTTAGGTTTGAATATCTTCCACTCCATATTTGCACTCAACTTTGAATTATTTTCTGCTTTTTGTTTTTAACTGCCTAATTCCATATGTCAAACTACCTCTGTTAGTCTCTTGCACTGAAAACTCCAATAGGGGTCACCAGCTGTGACTTGATGGCACTCTCCATCACCAATTCCATGTGTGTGCACCTTTCACATCTGGTAGGGCTTTACTTATTTTGTGTGCGCGCGCGCATACTTGGGGTCAAAAAGTATCAAGGATAATTGGATGCTGGATAATTTCATCCAGCATCAAGAAGATGTACGGGCATCAGTGCTGATTTTTTTCTTGAGTTTCCATATGGATGACCTGGCAACAGGACCAACAGATTCATCAGAGTTGTATGTTGCAAGACCCACATGGGACTGCAGTGGTGACTGTGGGGAAACAGCTGGGCAGAAAACCAAGGCAGACATCAACTCCAAACAAGTTACCCAAGCGGGATGATGCTGTGACATTGTCATGCTACCACTACAGCTATGCTGGTTATTGAATCCAACCCTATGACCCAAGTGGATTAGGAAGGGAAGGGAGAAAGTGCCGTGAAACTATCCTATTACTATGGTGATTGGGACACTCCCCTGAAACGCACTTATGTCCTGGAAGGGATGGAAACTGTGATGGGTTAGCTGGCAAATGCAATAAGGCCAACCAAGAAGGAGCCAAGGATTCTTTCCTCATGTCTAAAGCTGAGTCCTGAAGCAGAAGGCACAAAAGGGGAAGGACCCGGGGTGACATTTTCTCCCTCTAGAGCTGAAGCCCATGGATTAAGGAGCTCTAGTGCTAAATGGAGCTAAAGCAGATTGAACAGCTAAGGGCACACCTCCACCCTAAGCCCTCCATCTACACTCAGCCTCTAATACCTGCATCAGACAGACATTACCTTCCCATTGTATTCTCTGCCAAAAAAACCCCTTCACCTGTTGGATTTCTGCTTTAATTCAGCTCTGAATCATCTTTGCTGGAAGAGAGTTCTTGAATGCCCAGTGTACCTGCCATCTCTTCCTTTTCAATATGAGCCATGGACCAGATTGAAACCTCCCCAAGAAGCCAGGGCTGTCAGAAGCTGCTTGAAGGCCACCTGGCCAATAGGTTGGCCAACTCTAGGCCCCAAAGGGCTGAACACCATCCTGTTCCCTCCCACCTACAGTGAAGGTTGGTGTAATAAAGTCATTTTAATTGTTGTCTTGTGGCTTAGGAATGCAAATTGCCCTGTCTTAAATTGTGTGTGTGTGTGTGTGTAAAATCTCAAAATGAAGGATTATACACTCTCTTATCTGATCCACATGTAAAGATTTTCTAGGATTTCTAGGGATAATTTCTATCATGTAACCCATGAAGCAATAAATGGCTGCTGAGCATGATTAACAGCCACAATGAAGTTGAGACATTTCATCAGTCTCCAAAGCCATTTACTGCAAATATTCGAAAGCAATAGACAGACACTATTGCTTTGATACAACAAATCATAAAATTAAAAGGGAAGAATGTGGAAAGGGTTCCTAGTTTCTTCCCTTTGAAGGCTGAAAGTTCCTTACAGCTTTATTCTTTGACTCTTCTCTGTCATGTTCCTTACAGTCATAAACCAAGATCAATAGCCAAGCAGCCGCAGTTTTAAAAGCTGATTAAATAGTCAAGGGTGAATAGCATTTGATGCAGGAGAATAACTGATTAGAAGACTGGCTTGTGCATGACTGGACAATGATGATTCTATGAGTTAACACAGGCTTATTTTGCTACATTTTTGCCTGAGGAGGAGGAGGAGGAGGTGGAGGAGGAAGACGAGAATGTATTGTGTTCTCCAAAATTATAGTTCAGTCCTAAGGCAGTTACTCTGGGGGCAGCATACAGGAAGCTGAGCAGTTGCTCCACTGGCATACCTTCAGGATCTCTGAGATTTGCCAGTGGCTTTGTATTCTGACTAGGAATGGCATGGCAATGCCATGGAGCAACATCAGCACAAGCCACTGTGCTAAAGGGAAAGTAGACCTAGGGCACTGCAGGTGTTAGCAGGGGTCATTCCGTAGAAAAAGAGCTGGAGGAACTCATTAGCATAACTCATTAGCATATGCCATGCCTCTTGCCATCACCAGAAGTGTGTCATTAGTATAACTGATTTGCATATGCCACACACCCCTGACATTACCTATTCTGGCTGTTTTGGACCCAATCCTGGCCATTCAGGGCTGAAATTGGGCCCCAAATGGCTGAAAAGGGGCACAAAATAGTCAGGATCGGGCTGCTGCTGAGTGGGAGAGTGATCCACCACCCATCAGAGGCCCGATCCGGGCTGTTTCAGCCCCAATCCAGGCCAAAATGGGCCCAAAATGGCCGAGAGTGAGGTGGGTGGGGCCACCTGACATGTGACCTCTTTGGGGAACTGCCGGAACTGCGTTCCTCTGCGTTCCCCCTCGAAATGAGCCCTGGGTGTTAGTCAACTCACTAAGCCACCCCAGTCTAGAAATGCGCCCCCCAACCAGCATAAAGTTACAGCATCAAAAACCATAGTATAGTTCATAGGCACCCATACAATGTACTAGACCAAGCACCTTCACAGGCACAATCTGCACTGCATTGCACTTCATTGACAGGAGAGGCGCAGAGAAGGCACTTAGCACTGACAAGGCACTGAGAAGGCACTTAGCACCCAAAGTTCATACTGTGTGGCTAACTTGTCTCATGTTGGAATCCCAACAGGAGCCTCATCTCTAGAGGCTCAACCCAAAGGGGTAACAATGTGTGGACAGGTGAGTAGGGGCAGAAATTCAGCCACCTTGGGCCAAGAAACCACACCTGCCTCCCCTTGTACCCCTTGCATGATCTGGGTGCTGCCTTGACACTGTTGGCTCCCATATTTGAGGCAAACAGTGTATGCAGATGGGGGCAACCTGAGCCAGGCCTACCTGGCACTATGCTCCATGTCATGCAATGGGGAGCACTCTCAGGAAATTATACCCAGGAGACCTGCCTATGGTGGTGGTGGTGGCAGTGAAGGGACTCTGGCAGCCCAGAACTGGGTTGTTAGCATGCTTCTGAGGCGAGGCCAGGCCAGGCCAGGCCAGTTTTACAGTTATTTGTTTCTAGTTGTTTTAAAGTTTTCAAGTTATTGTTGAGGGTTTGATTTTTTCCGCTGTTGTTGGGGTGGGGGGGGGTAAGCTGTTCCTATTTTAAAGTATTACAGTTTTAAAGTTATTGTTGGGGCTTTAATTATTTTCCGTTTGGTGCCATGGTTAGACCACGTGGTCCTGAAGGCTCGGCTGGATATCCCACCTCCCCCCTGCAAGGGCGGTGAGCTTATTTATGCTCGCCCGCGGAGACTTATGGATCCAATTGGTTTCCAGAATACTCTGTGGGATCCGATGCTCCCTGGCGTTTCATAGGATGAGCTGGTGGAAGATTGGCAAGTCCGTCTTTCTGAAGCCATTGATGAAATCGCCCCCCGTCGCCCTCTCCGCCCCCGTACCAAACTAGCTCCCTGGTATACAGAGGAGCTACGTCAGAAGAAGCGGGAGCTGAGACAGCTAGAGCGAGTGTGGCGGCGAACTCGTGACGAAGAGGCAAGAACATCTTATAGGACATTTATGAAGGCCTATGAGATGGCAGTGAAGGCTACAAAGAAAGAGTTTTATGCAGCCTCCATTGCATCAGCTAGCACACACCGAGCAAAACTGTTCAATGTAGTTATGTCTTTGGTCTCCTTATCAGGAGGGGACCGTCAAAATTCAAATTTTTGCTGATAAAATCTTGTCTCTCCGCTGTGATCTCCCAGCCACAGTTGATACAGTGTGCGAACTGGAGGCCCCTTGGCCGCCTTCTGAGATGATATTAGACCATTTCAGTCCACTCTCTGGGGATGAGATTGACAGGATCCTGCGAGCAGTTAGGCCTACCACATGCTCCTTGGACCCGTGCCCTTCGTGGCGGGTGAAGGCCAGCGTAGATGGGCTATGGGGTGCCCTGGAGGCCATTGTCAACATGTCTCTGAGCTCCGAGATCTTTCCAGAAGCGTTGAAGGAAGCTGTGGTTAGGCGTCTCCTGAAAAAAACATCTTTGGACCCTACCGAGCCGGTCAGTTACCGCCCAGTTTCGAACCTCCCGTTCCTGGGTAAGGTGATTGAGCAGGCGGTGGTAGAGCAGCTGCAGGTCTTCCTGAATGATTCCTCATCCCTAGATCCTTTCCAGTCTGGCTTCCGTCCAGGACATGGGACAGAGACATTGCTGGTCACCCTGATGGACGATCTCCGTAGACAGCTGGATCAAGGCGGGTCAGCGCTGCTGATATTGTTAGATCTATCAGCAGCATTCAACATGGTTGATCATGACCTGTTGGTCCACCGCCTTGCCGATGTGGCAATTCGAGGGACAGCTCTGCAGTGGTTTGTCTCTTTTCTCCACGGTCGGGGATAGAGGGTGGCACTAGGGGAGAAGTTGTCATCCCACCACCTCTTGGTGTGCGGTGTCCCTCAAGAGGCAATACTCGCCCCCCTGCTATTTAACATATATATGCGCCCCCTCGCCCAGCTGGTACGGAGTTTTGGACTTGGATGCCATCAATATGCAGACGACACCCAATTGTATCTGATGATGGACGGCCGGCCTGGCTCTGCCCCAGATGTCCTGGAACGTGCCTTCGGAGCTGTGACTGGATGGTTGAAGCAGAGTTGGCTGAGACTGAATCCCTTGAAGATGGAGGTCCTAAATGTGGGTCTAGGGTCCATGGGTGCAGGACTCCGGCTCCCTGCTCTCAATGGAGCGCCACTTACACCAGTGTCGAGAGTGAGGAGCCTGGGGGTGGTCTTGGATGCTTCCTTGTCTATGGAGGCACACGTCGCAGCGGTTGTTCGATCCTCTTTCTTCTATCTAAGACAGGATTGACAACTTGTCCCCTACTGATCGACCCATGACCTTACGACAGTGATCCAGATTAGACTACTGCAACTCGCTCTACGCAGGGCTTCCCTTGGGCTTGATCCGGAAACTGCAGCTGGTTCAGAATGTAGCTGCACGGGTGGTTGCTAGAGCACTAATCATGGCTCATATAACACCTATCCTCCGTCAGCTGCACTAGTTACCGGTTGAGTACCGGGTCCGGTTCAAGGTTTTGGTGTTGACCTATAATGCCCTATGCAGACTGGGCCCAGCATACCTTTGGGACCGCCTCTCCCCATATGTTCCCCAGAGGTCACTTCGATCAGCCACTAAGAACTTGCTGATGGTCCCTGGCCCCAGGGAGGTCCGCCTGGCCTCTACCAGAGCCAGGGTCTTTTTGGTTCTGGCTCCGACCTGGTGGAACTCTCTGTCTGAGGAAACTAGGGCCCAGCATGGTTTGTTATCTTTCCGCCAGGCCTGCAAGACGGAGATGTTCCGCCGGGCATTTGGTGGGGGCTAGGCTGTCCTCTTGCTGGCCATATCACTGAAGACCTTCCACCACCCATGCAGGAAAATGCTGATACCCGCCAATTTTAATTGTTTTGATAAAATGTTTTAATGTTTTTATAATGTTTTTACTGTTTTAAACTGTTGTTAAACCGCCCTGAGCCCGTCTGATGGGGACGGCGGTCTAGAAATGTGATTAAATAAATAAATTTGCAAACAACCAGCAAAGGTCTGCTTCAAATTCAAGCTTCCCCCCTTTTTTACCATAGAGGAGGGGGAGAAGGAGTGAGTGACTCACTACAGCCTCCTCCTTCCCCCTCCCATCTGGTAAAAATAGGCATGAAACTTGACTTTGCAGCAGACCTTTGCTGGTTTTTTGCAATGCAATGCAATCACCCAGCAAAGTGCTGCCAGAGATTCCCACCTAATTTACTGGATGGGAGGAGGTGAGTGCTACAGTGGAGTACAAGGGGGAGGAGGGAGGGAGATCAGAGAAGGGAGAGGGAGTTAGGAGTGTCCAATCCTACTGTTGCATCCTCCTTCTAGCCAATGGATTGTCTGGAAGGAGATGCTGCAGGGGATTTAACTTTAGGACTGGTGAGAAAGTCAGTGACTCACTGGGTTTTCTCTGTGAGGGGAATTGGTTTTTTGCTTTTCTGGGTTGGGGGGGGAGGGAAGGGGAGGGGAGGGAGTTTTTTAAAACTTTAAATTACTCTTTAATTGTGGGGAGGGGTGGATTCTTGCTTCTTTTATTGTATGTGTGGGGGGGCTTTCTCGCTGGGGCATTTGTTGCGGGGGAGGCTGGTCTTGTTTTAAAGTTGCTGTTGGGGCTTTAGTTTTGTTTGCAGTTGCTGGTGGTGGTGGGGAAGCTGTTCTTGATTTAAAGTGTTACAGTTTTAAAGTTATTGTTGGGGGTTTAATTTTTTCCAGCTGTTGTGGGGGGGGGAGCAGTTCCTATTTTAAAGTATTAGTTTCAAAGTTATAGTTGGGGCTTTAATTATTTTCCAGTTGTTAGGGGGGGGAGCTGTCCTTGGTTTAAAGTGTTACAGTTTTAAAGTTATTGTTGGCGGTTTAATTTTGTTTCCATTTGTTGGCGGGGAGCTGGAGCTGGAATTGGTTGTGTGTGTGTGTGTGTGTGTGTGTGTGTGTGTGTGTGTGTGTGTGTGTTGGGGAGATGTAGGTAGGGTTCAGGGGACTTGCTTGGGGGGTTCTGATTTAAATTACTGTGCTTAAGTGGGTGGGCCTGAGTTTTTAATTTGTGTTTTGTTTCTTTGCTACAGGTTTCTGCTGTGTGTGCGTGTTGGGTGTAGGTGGGATTCAGAGGGGGCTTGCTTGGGGGTTCTGATTTGAATTGCTATGCTTAAGTGGGTGGGCCTGAGTTTTTGATTTCATTTTGAGTTTTGCTTCTTTGCTACATGTTTCTGATGTGTGTGTGTGTGTGTGTTGGGGAGGTATAGGTGGGAGTCAGAGGGGCTTGCTAGAGGGTTTTGATTTGAATTGCTATGCTTAAGTGGGTGGGCCTGAGTTTTTGATTTCATTTTATTTTGGGTTTTGCTTCTTTGCTACAGGTTTCTGGTGTGTGTGTGTGTTGGGGAGGTGTAGGTGAGATTCAGAGGGCTTGCCAGAGGGTTCTGATTTTCCATTTTCTTTGCTTGATTTGGGGGCTTTTACTGTTTTTTACTGTTGGTGTTTGAAGTTGGTGGCTGGCAAATTTTACAGTTGGTGTTTGGACTTTGGAGTTGGTGTTTCTTAGAATAGTTGGTGTTAGTGTTTTACAGTAACAGTTTGTTGTTTATTGCTGTTGTTGTTTTGTTGGTTGGGGGAGGTGGTGGTGTTTGTTCTTAAACTTACAGCAGTGTTTGGTTAGCATACCTTGGATTTCCAAGAACTGTTTTTATAAGGTAGGCTAGTTGTAGGCATTTATTGAATATTTGCCTTCTGAACTAAATTGTTAGGGAACCAAGGGTAGTTTTCCCCATTTAATAGGCTTTTGTAGGGAAGAAATTATTTAGTGGTAGGTTCTGCTCAAATTATATATATTCATTTAAATAGGCTGCCTATTAGTACTCCCTAAACTAGGATTTCCCTGTCCACCTCTGGCACCCTTGGAGCCAGGCTGGGCACATTTTTTGTAAAAGGTTTTCCTTTATATTGGGGTTTAGGGCCAGCTTGATTCCTGAAGAGGAATTCAGCTGTTTGGTGGTGTATGTTTAGGTTCACAAAAATAAGTAAGAGCCGTTTAAAAATATATTCAACTGACCATCTCCAGTAACAGAGCCCCCCCCCCCGCCCCCAAGTTTTAGAAATAGGTAGATAGGTTTTGAAACTAAATTCTAACTTTTGGCTTTTTTTAAAAAAATCAACTTAATAGCCGGTAGTTAGTGTAGGATCAAGGGGAGGAAAGCATGAGTGAGAGGAAAGCTGAGAGAGGCCCTGAGGGAAAGGCTAGGACTAAGGTTAGAGGGGGGAGAGGAGGGGAGGGGGAGTGCTGCAGGTCTCCCCCACCTGAGCGGAGGAGACCCTCCCCTGCGCTGCTGCTGTTCCCCAGCGTGGCTTCTGGTGACAGCAAGAGGGCTTGCAGGGCCCTCTTTGCTGAGGCAGCTCCTGGAGGGCCACCCCTAACCCAGATGTCTGAGGCAGGAGCTGGCACTGGGTGGGGGCCTGCTGCTGAGGTCCCCCCTTCTCCAGTGGTTGAGACCCAGCTGCTGGAGGAGGGGCAGAATATGGTGTCTCCTAGGGTGCACATGAGCATGTGACTTTTCCGTCCTTCACGCTCACCCCAGGGACCTGTCGGGTGTTGGAGGAACTGCAGGAGGAACCCATTGGGCGGTCCTCCCGTTTTCTCTGAGGCCAGCAGCAGGCCTCTCACGGCTGTGCAGGAGGAGAGGGTGCTGGAGGAAGAGGAAGAGTGTGGTGGAAGAGCCCACATCTCTGCCCCTTCATCTTCATCCATCTGTAACTGCCCTGCTGAGGCACCGTGTGTCTGCCCCGAGCACCTCACATTGTGGGCATCACTTTTGCTTTTAGGCCCTTGCAAGGGAAGGGGTGGGTGTCCAGTCTGCCACATGGGTCTTTCCCCTATGGATGTGGGGGGGGGATTGCTTAAGTTACATGCCTCTATTGGGATTGTGCAGTTGATGGGTCTTTCATCCCTGTTCACTGGCTCTTTGTTGGGCAAGTATAGGTGTTAAGGGGCAGTGGTTGGATTGCCAGACTCTGATTGGCTATGCTTATGTGTGCCATTCACAGGGGCATCATTGGCTGCCATGGTCTTATTGGTGAGTATTGCCAAGTTTGCTATGGACTTGTGTGTCTTGTTATTTCCCCCTGTGGAATGTCCATAGGAAAGGACCAGTAGAACCACTTTTGAGTCATAGGATGGCCACAACTGACCTCAGGATTCTGCTGTTAATAAACAACAGATAACTGGCAAAATATAACAACCAAGTAGGCAAATATACCAAATTCAAATATTAGGAGATGCTGGAGAATTGATGCATTTAAAAATAAATAACAAAATCTTAAATTGAATTTAAAAAGAAGGTAAGAAGGTAACCAGTGTAAAATCTTCAAAAGCAGAGACATACAATCATACTTTCATACAAAAAAAAGACATAAAAAATAATGCAAGATAGAAAGAAACTTACAATGCCATCCTAAGGAAAGGCACATCCTTTGATGTCCATTGAATTTTATAGGCACTGTTAAAAGGACAATAAGAAACACTAACCAGCTGAGTATTACAATAAGCTACATGAGACAAAATAAGAAAATGAACCAAAGTGTAGAAGAAAAGAACATATTTTAGCAATGTTTAACAACTAAAAGCAATAAAATGTAGCTGTTGGTAAGAGATGAAAGGAAAAAAATGTATCAAAAAAGATCTCAAGCTGAGAAAAGGGAGAAAGAGCAACATCCGCAACAGAATAAAGAAATAGAAGGAATAAGAGAAGTATTAATTAGAGGAAAGACAAGGAATTCTGTTTTCTTGCATGAGTGATGGTAGTTAAGTGATTTGGCTTCTGGTTTCCATCAGCATTACCTTTGCCAGGGATGCTATAACTGGGCCTTGTAGTTGCTATGCTCATGTGTTAGCTTACTGTGCCCGTACCTCAAGATCCACAGATGACAGAGAACGTCTTCCCTTAAACCCTCCCATCACAAATAATAACTTGTCACAAGACTGTAACTTACTACTTCCTTACAAAGCATACAAAACCTGAGTTGAAGAAGGAGGTGGTGAGCCTTGATCTTTCTGAGAATTATGAACGTGAAAGAAATAAAACAAATGCTGGCTTGAGTAGTGGTTAAGAGCGAGAGGACTCTAATCTGGAGAACTGGGTTAGATTCCCCACTCCTCCACTTGAAGCCAGCTGGGTGACCTTGGGTCACTCACAGCTCTTCCAGAGCTCTCTCAGCCCCACCCACCTCACAGGGTGATTGTTGTGGGGATAATATAACATACTTTGTAAACCGCTTTGAATGGGTGTTAAGTTGTCCTGAAGGGTAGTATATAAATCAAATATTGTTGTTATTGTTTTAGGCCGTCTCCAGAGTCTGGCTTCATACAGTTCTTCAGCTTTTGATTTATTTGGGGGCAAAAACATATTCTGGCTATATGAATGGTCCTTCACATGGATTTTATTTTATTTTACTTCATGAAATCCCCGTCTTTTTCCCCCAATGGTGACCCAAATGGACTTCCATCTTTCTTCTCTCCTCCATTTCCTCCTCACATCAATACTATGTGGTAGGTCAGGCTGAGGGTAGGTGACAGGCCCAAGGTCCCCCAGCAAGTTTCCATAGAACAGTGGAGAATCCGATCCTGGGTCACCCAGATCTTAGTCCACCACTCTAGCTACTACACCATACATATCACAAGCTGCCTGTGTGCTCTGACTCACTGTCTGAACAGGTGTCCGAATGCAAATGGAAGCTAACTGCTGCACAGTGTTACTTGCCAATTTGTTTCTCTTCCCTTCTGGTTTTCTATACTAACACCCTTCCTCTCCTAAACTCCCACACCTGGTGGTCATGATGGCCACATTCAGAATGAAACAGCACTCCTGTATCCTGAACACTTGTGTAGTAAGGAGAATTTTAGCTGATGCAACTTCCTTGCCCCATTTCAAGGAATGTATGCATTTGTTGTATGTTAAATCTGCCTGTGCTATAAGCGGATGTGATGTGGTTCCTTGCAGCTTCAAGACCACACCCAGTAAACATAGTTCAGATCAACTAGGGTGGCAGAATCCCCCAAAGCCCTATCAAAGTTTTTACAAAATCTCTTACCTCTGGATTGGAGGTCCTACCCCAAAATGCAGCCAGTCAGAATCCTTTCCTGCTCAAAGGGAACATCCAACTATTACACATACAAAGAAAATACACCCTGAATCTATTAAACAGGTACAGTGGTTAAGTCTGAATCTGACTATCCTGCTTACTCTGAGTTGAATGCAATTTCTCCTTGGCAAAAAAAATAATAATCAAAATGGTGCAACTGACCACAGGGATAAACAGAAGCGATTGCTCTGGGCTTTTCACTAGCCTAAATCCAGCGATGCATGTGCCATCTGTAAACACAGACTTCTTTCTCCACTCCTCTTCTTCATGAAATGGCCTATGACAAGTCTTCATAACTCTTTATTGAAAAAAAAAGTCAGCAGCAAGGAGAATTCCTTTAGAAGTATACAATGGCGATGACTGCAGTCTCAAAAGACTTCATATGCTTGTTAGGTATTCAGAATATAAAATAATATCTCATCTTGTAATAATGTACAGTTATACACCACAGGTAATGGGGATCAATTTAAAACCACAGCTTCTTTGCACCTGAATTTTGTACATTCATATCTACTTAATAACAGGAAGTGCAACAACATATTATTTGCTTTCTTTTCATGACTGTTTTCCCACTGCTGTCTCACACAGAGCTGCAGTCAGCCATTGCCAGAATGAGTTTTCCTCTGCTTAAATAATGATGCAATTGCTATGGAGGGGAAGAAGAAATAGGGGGAAAATGAGAAAGAAACAACAGTTCACACAGAGAGGGACAGTATTAATGAAATGGTTATTAAAGAGAACCCATCATAATAAAAGTTAAACAAGTGAAATTGAATGGACAGACCATGTGCAGGGAATTATTATTTATATTGCACCCCTCTGATTCTTGTGGTTTCACCCAAACTAAATTAAAATGAAAACCTTCAGGCAAGCTGGCAGTAAACAAAGCTCTTAAAAATAGAGTATGCTTCTAATTATAGTATAACAAATGTGTACTCTTTCATCTACAATAGTGGTGCTCCTGAAATGTGGTAGAATCATTTATGATTAGGCAATCCATAAAGAATTGCCTAATTCTTATAATAAAAAGGAAGGGAAAACCCTAGTAATTTAAATTAAAAGCATAATTGTGAGAAATTGTGCCATGGCACTAAGATTCCACTATCAGGTTTCCTTTTCCTGTCTCTAGTATGTTGTGCTTGTGGTACTGAAGATTCTAACAGCGACTGGCTGAGCTAGCATTCTTATGGCCATTGCAACGGCTGAGAGAACAAAGATGTCAAAATGCTAGACAAAATGCTGTAAAAAAAAGTGGGCATTTTTGCTGAGATTAAAGCACCAACCGAACTCAAGGAGCTGGTATAGCACTATGTGGCAATCAGAACACTTGGGACTAGGGAAAACTTATGTGCAAAGAATCAGAAACAAGGAGAACAAGGTGCCTACAAAAAAGCAGGCAATGGGGGGGAAAAGAAACAAAAAGAAGGGAAGATGGAGGAGGAGGAGACTTTAGTGGTTGCAGGTCTTGTGATTCTTCTAAGGTATTAGTTGTCAATTTGATTTGTCTTAATAACAAATACTTCATTTTGGGAGCTACTAATTGCTTCTCCTTTTCAGATTCTTTGTCAGATTTGCATTCTATGTCTTCTTTTTACAAAGCCATTGGTTGATTGTATGAGGTGATATTAGTGTAACTTAATCATTCCAGAAATTCAAATAGTAAGTAAATTACACTAGTAAAGAATGCCAGCAAGAGGCCAAAGAGATCAAGAGAGAAAGAAAGCAATGTTAGCTATAGCTACCTGTCTGTGCAGTTCAGAACAAGTCTGATTATCAAGCCAAGGTTCAGGCGCTTGAACAGCAAGTAATGCAAAAATAGTCTAAAAGAGAAGAGAAGCCAAGACATATAACGTGTCAACAGGCATTCCACTGTTCGCTATTGGGTTTGAGGTAAGGCACACTTTTTTTTTTATTAAGAATTTTATATGAACAAAACTTACAAACTATTACAACTACAAGGGTATCTATATATCTGTAAAAATTAACTGTTGTCTGTACAAAGTCGCATTTCAAGAGATCCATAGCTATAACAGGAATAACTGTTCATTTATCTAAAGAAATATATTTAAGTTTAGTGGAAAGAACTAGTAACTGATCTAACTAGCTAGGATGGCTTTAGATTGAAAGTAGGCCATCTCTCTCAGGAGGAGACATCATGCTGCCTCTCCTGGCACATGCAGGGAAGAAGAGAGCAAGGAGGAGGAGAGAAGGGAAGGAAGTTCCCCTGGCAGGAAGGAGACTGATAGCAGCCTATCTATCTAACTGACTCTATGGTTGTTGCCTTCTAATTTTATCTAAGCTTGGAATCAGGAAGGGAGGTTGTACTTCAGGAGTGATGCCTAATTGACTGGATTAGAGGGCCGTCCAGTCATTGAAATATTGTTAAACAGGGAGAAGAAGGGAGTTTTCCTAATGAGCAGGACCTGGGACTGAGATAGACGGGGAAAAGGAGGAAGTGCACATCAGCTCATGAGGGCCCTGGAACCTGGATAAATCATTCGTTCAGCTAATGCTTTTCATTTATTTTTAGGTACAGTTCTGCCTGCAGCCAATAGGGGTCGCAGGACCCAGGAGCAAACAGACTCAGTCGTGTTTTGCCGCATCTTTTGCAGTGCCTCTGTATAGGGGTGTGCAAGCCAAAAATTTTCGGCTATAGCCGAAAGTAGAAAGCCGAAAGAAGATTCTCTATCGTTAAAGCCGAAAGCCGAAACAAGAATCTCTTTCGGCTTTCGGCTTTCGGGATTCTTTCGGCATTATTTCGGCATTCTTTCGGCTTTTTTCTATGGGAAAATGCCTCCGTCTTCCAGGACGCCTGGAGGAGGCATTTTCCCACCGAATAAGCCCAAAATTGGTGGGGACCTTCCTCTAACCCTTCTCTAACAACCACCCAAGTTTCAGACAGATTGAACTTTGGGGGGCCATGTTATGGCCCCCCAAAGCAGGTCCCCCCATCCTCCCATAAGAAAGCGAAGGAGCAGCATATTGTTAGCATGCTGCTGCTCATCTTTCTTCATTATTTCCTGTGGGGAAAAAATGAAGAGGCAGGCTTCCTTTGCCAGGGGTGGCATTTTGCATGCAAAATGCCCCCTTACCCTCAGGGGCCCTTCTCCCACCCCTCCTCCCACCCCCCACCAAGGCTCAGCCTGCTCCCACTTGGGGGGGCCATTTCATGGCCTCCCCAAGTAGGTGCTCTAATCTCTACCACTGACAGCTGGGGGAGGCTTGTGTTGCCAGGGGTGGCATTTTGCATGCAAAATGCCCCCCAACCCTCTGGGGCCCTTCTCCCACCCCTCCTCCCACCCCCCACCAAGGCTCAGCCTGCTCCCACTTGGGGGGGCATTTCATGGCCTCCCCAAGTAGGTGCTCTGCTCTCATCTCTACCACTGAGAGCTGGGGGAGGCTTGTCTTGCCAGGGGTGGCATTTTGCATGCAAAATGCCCCCCAGCCCTCTGGGGCCCTTCTCCCACCCTTCCTCCCACCCCCCACCAAGGCTCAGACTGCTCCCACTTGGGGGGGCCATTTCATGGCCTCCCCAAGTAGGTCCTCTCAGCCCCTAAAGTCCACCCCTTACAGCCCCACACAAACCCAATTCCCCCCCAGCTGCCACACACAGACCCAAATCCCCACATTAGCCCCTCACAGACCCAAATCCACCCCCACCTGCCCCACACCCATAACCCCAGGAACAGGCTGGCAAAGGCCAGCCCTCTCCCTTTGTTCCCTATGCTGGGAACTTCTAAACTCTCTTTCCCTGGGCAATTCTGCACAGCCCAGGGGTGCCACAATGGTGGGCACACTTCTGAGTGCCAGCTGGTCCCTGTGAAAGAGCACCTGAACCACAGACACCCTCCCTCAAATTCCCCCACGACCTACAGAGATGGCTGGCCAGCCAGCCCCATTGTTCCCTATGATGGGAACCAACTGCACAACAAAGAATAAAACAAGAACAACACAAAATAAAGTTTTAAAAAAATTATTTTCTCCCTTCCAAAGTACAAGTAGGCAAAGCATTATGACACATTACACCAGCAGTCCCCCACACAGAAAAATTAAAACAAAACTCACTTAACATCAGAGAATCACAAAACATGATTCCTGTCAAAAACACTTTATTTCTTGAACAGCTTTAGGTTACACAGCAGGGGGGGAACACCAAAGGGCATGGCAGCACTATCTTACACAAAAATAACACAACTCACTTAACATCAGAGAATCACAAAAGCACAATTCCTGTCAAAAACACTTTATTTCTTGAACAGCTTTAGGCTACACAGCAGGGGGGGAACACCAAAGGGCATGGAAGCAGTATCTTACACAAAAATAACACAACTCACTTCACATTAAAGAATCACCCCAAAAAATTGCTGTCAAAAGCACTTTATTTCTGTAACTGCTTTAGGTTACACAGTAGGAAGGCACCACAGAGCAGGAAAGCAGTGTACTACACAAAAATAACACAACTCACTTCACATCAGAGAATCACACAAACACAATTGCTGTCAAAAACGGTGAAGTGGGTTGTATTATTTTTTGTAGTACATTGCTATCATGCCCTGTTGTGCCCCCCTGCTGTGTAACCTAAAGCTGTTCAAGAAATAAAGTGTTTTTGACAGGAATTGTGCTTTGTGATTCTCTGATGTTAAGTGAGTTGTGTTATTTTTGTGTAAGATAGTGCTGCCATGCCCTTTGGTGTTCCCCCCTGCTGTGTAACCTAAAGCTGTTCAAGAAATAAAGTGTTTTTGACAGGAATTGTGTTTTTGTGATTCTCTGATGTTAAGTGAGTTGTGTTATTTTTCTGTGTGGGGGACTGCTGGTGTAATGTGTCATAATGCTTTGCCTACTTGTACTTTGGAAGGGAGAAAAAAAATTTAAAACTTTATTTTGTGTTGTTCTTGTTTTATTCTTTGTTGTGCAGTTGGTTCCCATCATAGGGAACAATGGGGCTGGCTGGCCAGCCATCTCTGTAGGTCATGGGGGAATTTGAGGGAGGGTGTCTGTGGTTCAGGTGCTCTTTCACAGGGACCAGCTGGCACTCAGAAATGTGCCCACCATTGTGGCACCCCTGGGCTGTGCAGAATTGCCCAGGGAAAGAGAGTTTAGAAGTTCCCAGCATAGGGAACAAAGGGAGAGGGCTGGCCTTTGCCAGCCTGTTCCTGGGGTTATGGGTGTGGGGCAGGTGGGGGTGGATTTGGGTCTGTGAGGGGATAATGTGGGGATTTGGGTCTGTGTGTGGCAGCTGGGGGGGAATTGGGTTTGTGTGGGGCTGTAAGGGGTGGACTTTAGGGGCTGAGAGGACCTACTTGGGGAGGCCATGAAATGCCCCCCCCCAAGTGGGAGCAGTCTGAGCCTTGGTGGGGGGTGGGAGGAAGGGTGGGAGAAGGGCCCCAGAGGGCTGGGGGGCATTTTGCATGCAAAATGCCACCCCTGGCAAGACAAGCCTTCCCCAGCTGTCAGTGGTAGAGAAAAGAGCACCTACTTGGGGAGGCCATGAAATGGCCCCCCCAAGTGGGAGCAGTCTGAGCCTGGGTGGGGGGTGGGGGGAAGGGTGGGAGAAGGGCCCCTGAGGGTGAGGGGGCATTTTGCATGCAAAATGCCACCCCTGGCAACACAAGCCTCCCCCAGCTGTCAGTGGTAGAGATTAGAGCACCTACTTGGGGAGGCCATGAAATGCCCCCCCAAGTGGGAGCAGGCTGAGCCTTGGTGGGGGGTGGGAGGAGGGGTGGGAGAAGGGCCCCTGAGGGTGAGGGGGCATTTTGCATGCAAAATGCCACCCCTGGCAAAGGAAGCCTGCTTCTTCATTTTTTCCCCATAGGAAATAATGAAGAAGATGAGTAGCAGCATGCTAACAATATGCTGCTCCTTCACTTTCTTATGGGAGGATGGGGGGACCTGCTTTGGGGGGGCCATAACATGGCCCCCCAAAGTCCAATCTGTCTGAAACTTGGGTGGTTGTTAGAGAAGGGTTAGAGGAAGGTCCCCACCAATTTTGGGCTTATTCGGTGGGAAAATGCCTCCCCCAGACGTCCGGGAAGACGGAGGCATTTTCCCATTGAAAAGCCGAAAGAAAGCCGAAAGAATCCCGAAACGTTTCGGCTTTTTTCTTTCGGCTACCCGAAACGTTTCGGCATTCCCCGAAACGTTTCGGCATTCCCCGAAAGAAGCCGAAACACTTTTGTTTCGGCATTCTGAATGCCGAAACGCACATCCCTGCCTCTGTACAAATCTGGGGGAGCCCAGTGACGCCTGGTGTGGGCTTTCGGGGACCACAGTTCTCTTTGTCAGATGCAGCTGGCAGGGAGAGCTGTGGTTATCGAAGGCTTATACTACATAGGAATTGGATACTTTCACTGCTACAAACTAATACGGCAAACTGACTGCACACCAAAAGGAGATGTTTACATTTCCAAGCAAAGGAATGTTTTGATTGCCTCCACGCTAATTGCATTCTGTCCCCTTGTGATATATGTCCCCTTCTTTCCTCTCTCTCTCTCTTCCCCCCTCCTCTTCTGTATCTGCCCAGTTTTGATCAGGCATCTGACGAAGAGAACTTGATTCTCGAAAGCTTATGCTACAATAAAATTGGTTAGTCTTAAAGGTGCTACTGGACTCTTTTTGATTTAGATCTCCATGGCTGCAAGGCTGAAGCAGACATGAGCTGACCAGCTATCTGGTATGCCCTAATTCTCTCCCCTCCCCCCTAATTCTGCTTTTGTCTTTCCCATTACCCTTAACCTGGCTGGGGAGTTAAAACATATAACTGAAGAACAGAAAACCTTTCTTCATACCATGTTCAGAAAGGTTATTTGTGTGGGTGTTTGTATTTCCCAAGAATCTATCAAATTAGCAAAAGACTGATTTGCCCTGCCCCTGGCATAACACTTTGCATGCATTGTGATCTGTTTTAATGTTTGTGAATATGGCATGGTGAATGCCTTTATATCAAAGCAAACAATATCCTAGTTTATGTGACCATAATTTGTTTGTGGTTTTAAAATACATCATCTTTAGACTGAGTTAAAGCACATAAGTCTGAGATTAGAAGTTGGAACTGCTCTCGCCCCCCAATAATCAGAAGTGATTTTAATTGCATATTAAGCACTGTTCAAACCATAGGTTATTATTAGGGTTGACAGCCTCCAGGTGGTGGTTGGAGATCTCCCGGAATTTCAACTGGTCTCCAGGCCACAGAGATCAGTTCACCTGGAGAAAATGGCTACTTTGGGGGGGGGGGGACTCTATGAAATTATGCTGTGCCAAGGTCCTTTCCCCAAATCCCACTTTCTCCAGGTTTCACCCCCCAGACCTCCAGGAATTTCCCAACTTGGAGCAGGCAACCCTAGTTATTATAGCTGTTCGCTGTATTGGTAGGACATCTGATAGTTGGCCTTGCTAGATTTAGCTGGAGCCCACTTCATCAGATGTAAGAAATGTATTCTGTACTGGTAGATGAACGTGTCTGTGTAAATTTAAATTACAAAATTAGGCACATGGCTACATAGAGAAATATTAAGAAGTACAGACTGTGCAAACTGAATATTTGATACAGAGAATCCTCAGGGGCTAATGCAAAGAGAACAAGGGAGTTTTCAGAATCTTTAATAAAAGGGGAGGGCATTTTGACCAGAATGCTTGGGCTGGAAAGAGGTAAGGAAAGCTACACATGCTCTTTTTAGACATCTATACAGGCTTATACAGATAGATAAACCATATAAATATAGAGGCTTATAAACTACTGAATTATGTGAAGACAATTAAGGTGAGGATTTTTTTTTCCTGCCTCACTGTCAGAGTTCATTCATAGTTAACCTGGGGCTCAGGACAGCCAAAAGAAACTACTATACCATGTGCTACATAATCAATTCATTGAATAAACTACTATAAAAATGATGTCCACTGGTTTTGAAAACTTTAAAAGGCTATTAGAAGGATTTGTAGAGGTGGACAGGTCCATGAGATGCCATTGATAGCATGTTCGGAGACTATACTCTTGAATGCCAATTTTGGAGGGCAACTGTGGAGTAGCTGTTGCCTTTATTCTCTGCTGGTGGGATTCCCGGAATCAACTGGTTGGCCAGTATGGGAAACATATTGCACTTTATGGAGGCAGCAGGAGGGGAAGGGAAGGGAGGGGAGCTGGAGCTAGCTGGATTTCCGCATTGTGGATTAGAATCCCTTTTTAAAGTTAGGGCAGGTGCAGGAAGAAAAAAGCATACGGGGACTTGGCTCACTTGCCTCCTCCCTGCAGGATAAAACCAACTTTTCTCATCTCCCCAATTTTCCTTTCCCCTTCAAACATCTTCATGTTGCTGTGAGTTTGCTTTTTGTTCTGGGTTAGTAGAAATATTTTTAAAGTATTTTTTCAATTGAGTACTTTTTGAGAAACTGATGTCTCATTTTATTCAATGGGGCACATTCACCGGTAACTTGCGTCTTAACAAGCCAGTTTGGTGTAGTGGTTAAGAGTGGCAGGACTCTAATCTGGAGAACCGGGTTTGATTCCCCACTCCTCCACTTGAAGCCAGCTGCGTGACCTTGGTCCAGTCACAGCTTCTTGGAGCTCTCTCAGCCTCACCCACCTCACAAGGGGATTGTCATGAAGATAACAACACACTTTGTAAAAAACTCTGAGTGGGCATTAAGTTGTCCTGAAGGGCAGTATATTAATTGAATGTTGTTATTATTTAATTGCTAGTGTGCTTGAGTGTTCTAAGCTCTTGGCTGGAGAGTCTTCCTGATTCTGCTTGTGCCTAGTTTGTTGTTGTTATGGGGGGGGAGGAGCGGGGGTTGCACCATATTTGATTGCAATTATTATTCTGTTATCAGTAACAGAAAGCCAAGTTGTTTATTTTATGGTATTTATTTTAGATGAGGGGGTTGCTACACTGAGGAAGGCAGTGGCAAACCACTTTTGCTCATCTCTTGCCTTGAACACCCCATGGTTGGGATTGCCATGAGTCAGCCGTAACTTGACAGTACATTCTTCTTCTTCATATTGCAAGACCCGTATGGAATTTTTGTCTGGGGGCCCAGGGTGGTCCTCGGTGGCTCTGGTGGGGGAGAGTGTATTTAGGACCATCTGAGCAGAGATGTGTGACTTAGGTGGGCAGAGTGCTGATCTGCAGCCCAACCACTTAACTACTATGCTACAAGTCAGAATTAGTACGGGAGAATAGGGAAAGGAATTGACCCCCTTGAAGCTATGGTTGCATCAAATGCTAAAAATGCTTTCAAAAGGAATTGGATATAGTATTGAAACTATACCAGAATTATGGTTGTTGTGGGTTTTCCGGGCTGTATTGCCGTGGTCTTGGCATTGTAGTTCCTGACGTTTCGCCAGCAGCTGTGGCTGGCATCTTCAGAGGTGTAGCACCAAAAGACAGAGATCTCTGTCTTTTGGTGCTACACCTCTGAAGATGCCAGCCACAGCTGCTGGCGAAACGTCAGGAACTACAATGCCAAGACCACGGCAATACAGCCCGGAAAACCCACAACAACCATCATTCTCCGGCCATGAAAGCCTTCGACAATACATATACCAGAATTATTTGTGTTAAATTATGTAGGTACTATTCTAAAAAAATCCAGGAGGAAAAAAATCCACCGTATGTCATAATAGCTGCTAGACTAATATTAGCTAAATTGTGGAAGTTGAAGAAAATACTGATGAAGAGAACTTTTTTGGATAAGGTCAGAGACTATTATGTGCATGTAAAACTTTTGGCTTTCCAAAAGGATGAAGACATGAATGAGATTGACAATATGGCAAGAAGTTTGAACTTGTATGAAAAAAAATGTGAAACGTGATAGTTTAGAATGGTGTTATTTTGTTGCTATAATAGTATTGAATTGTAGCTAACAGCATATGAAACACAGCATATGAATAAAACGTGACAAGAGCCATAATTTTTGAGCTGGATTTTCATTTTGTTCCATTTTTATTGAATAAACCGTCTGGCAATATATTTTTTTTCATTTTTATGTCACCTGATTCACAGTGATTGTAATAATCTTTTGCCTTTAATTAAAAAATAAAAAATGGCTTCAATTGCTGCTTATAATCCAAAAGTCAGTGTGAAATAAAAAAGAACTCTGTCCACATAACAGAACATGCCAAAATATAGCCAATGCGTCCATAAATATTCAGTGTCAGCTCTGTCGCCAAAATTTTCTTCCTGGGGAAGGGGTAATTGTTTTTTTAAATGTATTTGTTCAGCAATGTTGGAATTAGAAACGGTTCCCTCTGTCCATCAGAAACATTACCAATTCAACTTGTTTTATTTTTACTTTACTGGTAGTTTGTCACCACTATGCACATAGTTTTACATTTTTACTTTCATTACCTTATCAATCCACGTAAGAACATCCAAAATGACACTTTGCTTTGTGATCATTTCATGGACTAAAAGTATCCCATAGCATAATGGATTAAATATTGCATTGGTTCCTAATATTAATTCCTTTTACTTTCTTCAAACTCTGGATCCATGTCAAATTCTTCAGTGCTGCCTCTACCGTTGTCCTGCTGTATCTCATTAGCTCGCACACAGTTTTCTGTCTTGCACTTGTTGCTTTTGATTGCAGACTAGCGGGATGATTGTACCTCTTGCACAAATTGCTGTATTTTCCCAATGCAAGACAATGTGGAGTTGACTACAAAGCTACAGCTTGTGCCTTTCATTACATAGTGCCTTGATTCTTTTCCTGCTTTCTTGCTTGTCCTTTCTGGCATCTGGCCACTCTGATTAAAATAATACCTCTATTATTTTTAGCCTGATGCAGGTAGTCTCAAGTATTAGGTACATTTTGACCAATTCGACTAAACTGAAATATATGTCTTCTAAAAATCCTTTTTGCAACTTTGGCTCTCTGCCACCCATTACAATCTGATCTCGGGAAGAAAGGCTGAAGAGTTGCCTCTAGGCTTCCCTGTTCACTTTGCAGCTCTGACCCTTCCCTCTCAGCAATACCCTACCAGAGAATCTGCAAAGGATGTGCTTTCAAGAGTCAAAGCTCCCTTCTTCAGATATCTGAAGAAGGGAACTTTGGCTCTTGAAAGCTCATACCCAGGAAATCTATTTGATCTTTAAGGTGCTATTGGACCTGAATCATTAAATATCAGCCTTCTGGAAAGTTTATATTACTATAAATCTGTGCACTTCAGTGCATTTCTAGAGTATTCAATAGTCAGTAAAAGGGTCCCTAGAATTCCTGAAAATCTAAGAGTCTACCACATTTAAAATGTGAACATTATAATCCTGGAATGCATTCATTGATCAATAGAAATGTGTCCCAATAGTGCAGGGTTATTTATTTATTTTTAATAACACTTGGGATCAAAATACCTTTGTTGTGATCTGGTTAGCAATGTTCATCTGGTGATGGAAACAAATGAAACAAAAAGGAGGCACCTTCAGGACTAGCAGATTTATTGCAGCATAAAGCCTATAAATGCCAGGCAGAGTTCCCTACTCAAATAATTGCTTGGAAAAACCCAATCAGTAGAGGGAGGAATGTGATCAGCGTGGAGTGTAATTGCGCCTCCCAGACCTACGGCACTGCCTCTGCAGTCCGCCCTTGCATCTGGCGGGGAAAGCACAGGATGAGATCCATGCCCTCACAGCTGTGCCATTGCCACCTAGGCCCGAGGTGGGCTGCAGAGATGCTGGGCCTCTTGGCTTCCCTCCTCACTTTGCAGCTCTGATCCTTCTCTCTTTACCTCTCAGCATCAGGCCACCAGAGTATTTACAAAGGAAAGGAGCCCCTCATAGCAACAGGTGCTGCAACCTGACTGAACCTAACTGGGGTGTGTGCATGGTAGGAGGATGCTTGCATTCCCTGACAAAAATTTATACTACAAATGTCTGAAGAGGAGCTATGAAACATCTTTTTGTTTTTGTATTAAGGAAAAACAACACCCAGGAAATACCAACCAGTGTCACAAAGCAGTGAACAATTCTCCAAAACCACTTTTCCAGGTTTGATGTTCTGGGCAAACAACAAAACATAAAAAGGAGGGGGGAAATTATTTAGATTGCAGGACATAATGCAAAAGACCCAGCCTACAGATTTGGAGAGTTTCAGCCATGGCTTGAAATCCCCCTCCCTTTCATTTTGTAAAAAAACATCCCGCCTCAAAGATTTCTGGGGGACATTAAAATTTCTCCTGTGACTTTTCATCCGTGGTGGTTTTGGATTTCCCGCGCCCTTCCCCGTGGACTTATAAAGGTAACTATACAATCTTTTTGTAGAAAGCTCTTTTGAAAGTATCATACTTGAGAGCTGCTACTTGCAGTTTCTTCTCTGCGTGCAACAAAATTCTCCCTTTAGTTTCATGGGTGAAAACTGCCTTCCTACGCGGAGGGGAAATTTCTTCCCCGCTTAGGACGGCCGGCCTGGCCAGGGTCAGAAAAAGGAGGCGGGCTTCTCTGTTGGCCGTGTGCCGCTGCACCGTGGGTGGCTGTGTGTGTGTGTTGTAGAAGCCGAGGCGTCGGGCGTCTGTTGCTAGGGGCGCGGGGGCACTTCCTTAGCAAACGCTATTGCAGGGCGGTGCGGGGAGGAAAGGGGGGACAACAAGAGGGACGGGCCCGAGCAGCAAACTGAGGAGACAGAGGGAAAAGGAAACGGGGGAGAAGTTAGACGTAGTCAAAGCCGCACTGGGGGCGCCGCCCAAAGCAGGTGCACCATTCGGGGATGTGCCGCACAGGGAGCGCCAAGGCACTGGGCGTTTAGGCCGCTCAAGCGGAGAGATTCCTCCACCGCTTCAGGTGGAGAGGAACCTGGAGAAGTCGGAGCAATGGACGGATTTGCAGAGGAGCAAGCGCTGGAGGAGGACTGCGGTGACTTTGAGCCTCTGCCTACGCTTCTGGAGGACGAGGTGAGGGTGGCAAAAAAAATCGCTTTCCCGCCAGCCACACAACTTGGCAACGCCGGCCGTTTTCTTGGCTGCGCCGTTCCCAAACTTATTTCGCTCGCTCGGCTGCTGCAGAGTTTGTGTTGTTCTGGCAGCTCTGTCAGACCCAGGTTAAAACGAACAGTTCTAGCAAGCACCGAGTGACCCGTCGTTTCTGTCCCTGGGGGATCAGTGCTGTGCGCAGCCCGGTAGTGTTGTGGAAGGCAGCCTAGAAACCGGCTTTTCTGTAAGGCTTGAGGACAGTTGGGGATTGACTGCATTAAAAATGGCTAACAGCTGGTTAATTCTTCTGTCAGTGTGAATGGCTGATCCCAGTTCATTCTCAAAGGGCGTTATTCTAGTTGCCTTGTAACTTAAAAGAAAAAAAAAGAGTTGCCCTTCTTATAATAAGATACAAAGATGAACAGACCTGCACAGCCATATTACAATGCAAGTAGAGAGCCTGTGCTGCTAAACATGCATACTTGGAGGTCTCTTTGGAAGTAAGTCCCATTTTATCCAGGCGGCTTACACCAAGGAAAGAGTTCTTAGATTGCATCCTCGGTGAGACTGACTTTTGGGCCCAGATTTTAAGCATCTCACCTTCCTATTGATTTTAATGCAAGAGTGACACCTTCACTGAAGCCAGTGGGTCTTCAGAGTGCGTTTTGTTTGGCTGGGTTGTCTGAATAAAGAATGTCCTGCTCCTTTAATAGACAGTTCACTAATAGCAATGGCCAGTGGAAGTTTTTCATGGTATGAATAACATCATTTGGTATTTGATGCAAACCAAACTGATATTAAAGGGACAGCTAGGGAGAGCAATTTAAAAGCTGGTGACCCTAACTGTATCTGTGTTTAGGGTTGGTTGGAATGTTAGTATCCATCAATATAATGGAAATCTAACATATATTAAAGTGTGTTTAGATCTCTACATGTGTTTGTAATGGGATTAGGTTTAGAAGAAATTGCAATTCTTAAAATTTACCTGAGGTGCCGCTATGTAAGGAAACAGAAGCAGGTTGTCGGGTTGAGGAGTTGTAACAATCCCCCCCCCCCGCCACAAACCTTATTTTCCATTTATGCTGTAGATAAATGTAGTTTGATCCCAATCAAAGCCATAATTCTTTGGTAGGTAGCTTGCTATTAGCATAAAGTTTGGCTGTAACTAGACAAAACCCTTATAGAAGTAAAGAGGAATAAGGCTAGTATATTGGATATTGCCATAATATTTGTTTGAATAAAATAAAAAGAAGAAACTTTCCATCTGTCTAGAAGCAAAACCATCCTTTAGTTTGCTCCCAGTGCCTAAACTGGCAGTTTCCACTGACTCTTCCTTCCTGCTGCAGACTCCCCTCATCTTGTTCTTTAGGGTCCCTTATTCCCCAAGAACAGCATTTCATGGAGATAGTAGTGGGAAGGGAGAAGCAGGAAAGTCCCATTCTGCTGACGGGAAATTTAGTCTGGGTCCAACCCAATGAGCTACCTCTTGTTTGTAAAATCGTCTAAACGTTAGGGAAAGATAGTAGACTAAAATTATTTGGGTTGTGAGTAACAATACTGTTTATTTGTTTAAATATTTATGCCTTGGTTTTCTCCCCAGTTAAGACCTAAAGAGGCTTAAATCCCCTCCTCCATTTTATCCTCACAACAACCCTGCGAGGTAGTTAGGCTGAGAGTGTGTCTGGCCCAAGGTTACCCAGTGAGCTTACATGGTAGAGTGGGGATTTGAACCTGTGTCTTCCAGATCCTAGTCCAACATTCTGACCTCTGAGAACCAGCATGAAGTAGTGGTTAGAGTGTCAAACTAGGGTCTGGGAGAACCAGCTTTGAATCCACACTCTACTGTGAAAACTTGCTGGGTGTCCTTGGGCCAGTCACAGATTTTCAATGTAACCTGTTTCACAGTGTCGCTGTGGGGATAAAATGAAAGAGAGGACAATTATGTAAGCCACCTTGGGTCTCCACTGGGGAGAAAGGTGGAGCATAAATAAAGTAAATAAAAAGATAAATATGCCAGGCTCACTTAATGCAGTGCGTTTGGATTTTGTTGACTGAGAGCTAGAGAACGCACACTGGCCACAGAAATTCTGTCACAAATGCCTTTTTAAAAAATTAAACTTTATGTAAAAGAAAAAAGAAAAAGAATAACAGCTGACTAAAAGACACTAAAATATAGAAAAGGGGGGGGACTAAAAGAAGGTTTCCAATTTACTCTGCGACAAATACAGATATTATTACAAAATGTACTCTTACTCTATGTTTACAAAGAAAAGCTCTGTTTTTTATATTGCCAAAATTCCTTATTCATCAAACCCACAAATTGTCAAATCATTATCTGTTCCATGCAAAAAGTATGTAAGGGGTTTCTAATCAGCAATAAACAAACTTACTGTCTTTTCTCTAATCAGTGAAGTAAATTTAGCCATCACAGCGAATTCCTGTATTGAAGGCAGTATCAGACTCTTCCACTTTTGTGCATATAATAATCTCGCTGTCGTTATCATAGATAAAAACAAAGTTCCATGCCTTCTTTCCAGCTGAGTATCCATTAATCCCAAAAGAGAAGACTCCGGTTTCAGTTGTAACAAATGTTGTTTCTGTGATGTTCTTCCTTCCCCTTCTTAAGAAGTCTCAGTTAGGGAGTCTTCATGCTCCCTTTCTATGTTACCAGCAGCTGCCATAGGCAGGGGTATGAAAGCTCTTTGGATGTTGGCGGCGAGTGCAAAATAAGCCAATCCATATGTTACAGTAGTACCATGGGGATGCTTTTTTTTGGCAGTGGCCTGATTAATGCAATCTTTATTTTTTAGGCTGCGTTTGGAAGTGTACTTGCCTGGAAGTGTAGTTGCATTTGGAAGTGTACTTGCAGAGAAATCAGTGTGTGTGTAAGGGCTTGGCTAACAATCCAGTGCAAGTTTAATGGTGGAGTATGCTGATTCTGAGCCTGCCTGCAGAAGCCATAGTCTTAAAGACTCTGGATGCATTGGGTTATCACAGCAAGCAGCAACTTAAAACCATACGACTGAGGAACAACAGTGCTTTCTGCAATGCTCATGCGTTTCTCTTGCCTGTGGAGATTGATTCAAAACATCATAGTTTAGTCAAGCTTCAGTTCGATGTGATGTCTCAATGCAGGCCATTCTTTCCTGGCCAGTTGGCAACCTTAAGCAGGGTTAGGCAGTAGCATTCTGAGGTGGTAGAATGGGCTGTTACAAATGGTGGTTGGAAAAATCCCTTATTAGTACTCAGCTGCATAGTCCCCTGTAAATTAAAAAAAAAAAATTAGTATATCTATGAGAGAGGCTGTAGCGTATTATTTCACTTATGGTGTTAGTATTCCCTTTACAGAGAATTATTAATACAAGTAGAGGACCCACAAGGATTTGTGGGGGCATCTTATTTCCACTCACCACCAGTCTCTCCTCCTTTTCTTGCTTCCTTTCTTTCCTACTCAGGTTTGTCAGCCATGATATTAACATGACTTAAGAATAAGTCTTGGTAGTGAATATTTCTGTTAATTGTTTTGTATGGCTGTGTCCCATTTTTATTTGTATACAATAAAATTAAATATTTATTCCACCAGGAATGAATTTGTAATGCTTTGTGTGATTCTCCTCCCTTACCCCAAATTATATTTGCTGTTACTAACAAGACTTGCAGTGATAAGGAGAAAGAGATGGGGTTATGTTATTTTTCTTTGTTATTGCTTTCCACTTTGCAATAGAAATCATACGCTATTTTGTTGATAGTCGCCTTAACAGCTGTTCTGGATGGAAATGACCTTTTGAGTTTGGAGACTAGGTTAAAAATTTCTGAAAAGAGAAGAAACACCACAGACTGTAGTGATAAATGAAGAAAGGAGGAGATAATGTAAGAATAGAACAAGTGAAGGCTACCATAGAAGTTTCTATGTATGAAAGATTTTAGATCATTTGTCCAAGGGACATACTAGACATGACTGCATCCACAGCTTTGACCATTTTTAAGCCATTTTAAAATGATGTGAGGGCCTGATCCTGACTGTGCCCACAATATGGTGGGCAAATACTCTTTTGTCCCGCTGTGCTCTTCACAGATACTTAAATTCTTATGTTTAGAGGCTTTTGTTCCCATGTTTTCCCAAACACTCCAGTACACTTTCTTTTAGGATTCTGTTTCTCTTTTGGGTTTAAGAATGCTGGTACCCACTTTCTAGTAGCCCCAACCCTCTTCACTTCAAATACCAGTGCTTTTCTTCAATTTTTGACTGAGTCTTAAGATCATTTCCAACCACACTTGATCAGGAATCTCTTCACTCGCTAGGGCTAACTCTCACTAAAAGATTTCTCCCCTTTCTTTGGCCAGAATGGGAGTCTTCACCTACTTCCCAAGCTTCCTTGCCAACTTTGCCCCAGCTCTCCTGTCTGTATTAAACTGCTCTCAGTCAGGGCCGAATCACGAAACTGTTGGTACTCAACTCCTCTCAGCTAGGGCTGAAATCAGATTTCTTTCTCCTCAGCAGCCAGTTCAGCAGTCTTTTTTGTTGTTGTTCAACTCATGCTCCCCAATGAGATTTCCTTGGAGTAGCTTGTAACTCAAGGCTCTCTGTTTGTATGAACGATTAACCCTTAACAGTCCTTCAGCTGTTTGTACAGCACTTCCAGGCTTTTAAAAACCACAGTCCATCAAACACACCCTTTGCATCCTTTGAAGTGCCAAAACAGCTGGATATGTGTGGCCATTTTGGCACTTGAAAAGGCATGAGGGGCTGAGAGCACCTCAGCCTGCAGTGCTGCAAGCCTGATTAATAAGTCCCTTGTGGCATTTTAAAATGGCAGCAGCATCTACAGGTCGGTGCCTTGACCAACCCTTGACACCATCATATATAGTTTGGCCCTTAAAAGGCCTTAAAGTTTCTGAGGATAAGTTGGATTTGTGTATTATAGATTATATTTGACACAGTTGGCTACAGATTATGTCATGTAATGTGGAGTAATTTATGACTTCATGTCTTGGCAGGAGAACGTGTCTCTTGCTGATGTTTTGTCACTGCAGGATGGCTGTCTAACTGAGCAGGATATTTGGGCGATTTGCCTGGAGTGTAGCCAGTCTATGAAGAACATTGCCCATTCTGCAATCTTCCAAACACTTTGCATTACTCCTGACACTTTGGCTTTTAACACCAATGGCAATGTATGCTTCATGGAACAGATCAGTGGTAAGTAAGTATTCACGCTTCTAGGCAATTTGTTGAAATGTACAAAAACTCATGCTGAGAGGATGTAGTGAAATATTATATTCTCCCCATCAGACTTGTACATGTATTTTAATTAGATTGGAAACCATAATTTCTTGGTGCAAGGATGAATGTTGACCTGTGCGAAGCTAAATTAGGTTAGATCTACTAACACTGTATGTTCATTTAGTTGTTACAATATTGAACAAAGATTTCTAGCTCAGTAAGTTTTTGGATTCAATACTATGGGCTAGCTAGCATCTTCCAGAGGATATGCTCTGTGAAAGCTGTCATACACTTGTCTGGAAGTGTCTTAAATACAAAGAGAGTCTGACAGCTATGAGAGGATGTGATAGATTTATATAAAGCTGCAGGATTTTTTTTTAAAAAAAACTTGAATCTTCTTCCAGAAGTGACCCCTCTGAGTCAGCAATAAGGTTATCCCACAAATTGGTATGGTGAAGATATGAAGGAGTGAGGTACAGAGGGAGAGGGGATGTCGGAAGAGGGGAATGTTCTTCCAGCTTACTTTGACCCCCAGGATGCAGGAACTGTATTTATGTTGCAACTAGAGATGGCCACGAACTGAAATACGAACCAAAGTTTGGCACTAAATGGGCTGGTTTGTGGTTCGCTCGTTGGAGCCCATTTCTGATGAACTGCAATGAACTTTAGGCTGGTTCATTTTTTGGTTCATCGCTGCAGACAGCCTGGCACCGATCAATCAGTTTCCTAGGCAACGGGGGTTGGGCTTTCTGTAGACCTTCTGCTGACCTGGAAGTGACGTTTTCAGAATCCAAAAGAACAGGTTCACGAACCGAGGTAGGTTCGTGAAAGTTTATGGTTCATGAAATGTGACGAACCACGAACCTCATGGTTTGTTTTTTTCCCAGTTCGTGGCCATCTCTAGTTGCAACAGAAGGTAAAGTAGGCAAGGGGCTGATTTCGTAGGAGAAAGCAGCCTACCATGAAATTGTCAGGTGGTTGTATCTCACCAGCCATCAACCTGGGTGAAGATGACCATGATGGTGTCATGTTGCTACAGCCCAAAATGATAATCAGTCCAGGAACTGAGACTCTAGATATAATAAATAAACAGCCACCTATGTTCATTTACAAGTATGAAAGAGATGGGGAGAGGTACAACAAGACAGGAAATAGTAGTGATTTGGAGAATCACAAGAGGGAGAGGCAAAGAAGGAAGGGTCTCTGGTGCTGGAGCTGAGGACAGGCATGGGCAAGAACAACTCTGCCACCTTTTGAAGCCTTGGGCAACAGGTTGGGATAGTCTAGAAGAAGAGTCTATCGGGGGAGGGGGTGAGATGCATTTCTTTCTACGTTATACAACTGTTTAAATTTGCAAATCGTATATCTAATGACCCTTGTAAGTAGATGCTTAAATATGGAGATTGGGATAACTTTGCTACAACCCAGATGCTTCTGTAACCTTGGAGACCCCCAGGGTTGCAGAAAAATCTGGCAAGTTGTACAAATTACATTTGGGGTTTAAATTCCCCCTCAACCAAAAGTGTTTTCTGGACATGTGCAGAAAATGAACGTATGTCTTTCCCCATGGTCATTGTAGGCTGGGAGGGCTTCCTGGAGGCAGCAGTGCAAGGGGGAGAGCCCTACACGCACTTACGAAGAGAGGAGGAGGTGGCTGGGAAAGGCAGGAAAAGCCAGCTGTGCCCCCTTCACTGCCACCCCCAGCTTCAAGCACCTCAGTATGCCCAGCAGTGGTGGAGGCAGGGCACCAGCAGACTCCGGGATTCATGCCAGGCATAGGTCCCTGCCTCTACCACTGCTACTGGGCCCAGCGTAGTTCTCTCCACCTCTCTATGGAGGCTGGGAATGCAGAGAACAGCAATGGCAGCAAAGCTGAGGTTGGGCCCTACTTGTATTACTTGTATGACCAATTTGTCTTGTGAAAGGAATGTTTTTTTTTAAAAAAGTAGCTTGTTCGTTTACCAAGTGGGAAACAAGATAAACAGGGTAGGTAACTTTTTTTCTTATGAACTAGTAAATATTTCTTATGTGGTTGTCAGGTTGTATCATATTAAAATTAATAACATCAGAGCCTTTTAAAGTTGTAGTTTATTAAAAATCTTTAAGTTCTAACCAGTAGCTTACAAAATGAGATTTAGTGGCTTTAATATGGATTCATTGTCTCCTGAACATCATCTCAAAACCATTGTAATAGGTGTAGTCCAACACATAGTCAAAGTCCTGCTGGCTAAAAGAGTGTAGATGGCTCTATATTTTCTAGTTTGGAGTTAGCTTGCTAGATAATGGGGGAGGGGTCCACTTTTAAAGCGCACTGACTTTTTTTCTTTTAAAAAGCATTTGGTGATTCCTACATATTTTCTGAACTTCTGAATATTTTATGCATACATAAAATACAGTAGTTGAAAGAGTGCATTGTATTTCCCAGTAGTAGCATAATTTTATTGCCTATTGCAAGCTGATCATTAGGTTGTAAGCTTTAATTGATTAACTAGTGAACCATATTGGTTAAAGTGTTAACTCACTATTAATATAACCTGAAGTGTAAGTATTCCAGGATTTAGGACAATTGATACAGCAAAAGCTATACAGAGAAATGAGTCATTTTCTCCATGTGCCATTTTAGGTGCTTCTCTATGGCAGGGAGAAGTGAAGTGATGCCAGCCGAATGATGACAGTGATTCAGCAAAAATTTCTCTTTTAGTAGGATGTTGGCAATGATGGTGATATGGGATCTGGACTTTCAACCTTTTATTCCATTCTATTTAGCCTTCTTGAAGGCCAAGAGCAAGATAGGGTTTTTTTGTAAAATCTGGATGTTTTGTGTAGATTAGACTGATGTGAGAAACACAAATCTGGCCTTGTCCCATTTGGAGAGACTTTTTATTCAGATAGATTAAAAGGCCACTTTTTATCACAACAGTTTTCTTATTTAGCTTTCTTGCTCATTCTAGATATCCTGCTCCTATCCCTCTTTCTACAGCTTTGTATAAGAACCATTTCAAATTGCTGTACTTGGTTGACATGACTAAGAGTTAATCTGATACCTGTAAAATAAGTGTATGTGTTTCCTAGTTTTTTCAGTGTTGGCTTCTTTCCTCTTCACCCTCATTCAGCTTGTCATTGCCAAATGAGTTTGTTGAGCTTAGGTCTCAATTAGACATGGGCACGAACAGAAAAAAACCCAGTGTTCGTTGTTTGTTGCCATCCATGAACAACGAACATTGACGAACATGACCTGTTCATGAACATGTTTGTTGTTCGTGGGGGCCAGCAGGCTGTCCTCCAGCCATCAAGATCCCTACCGCACCACTCCCAGAAACCTTACCTGAGCAGGCAGCAGGAAAGGTACTAATAATAAATAATAGCTTGGCCCAGAGTCTGGCAGCAGCCCTGGAACTTGAAGAGGTAGGTCCCTATCCCACCACACACAAAGAAAATTCAAGCTCCAATGCACTCTCCCTGTCTCTCTCTCAAAATGCGAACAGCAACCATCTCTCCCTCACTGTCTGCAAAACCAGAGCTGGGAGCCCCCCTCCCCCCTGCTGTTTGCTTCCTTGTAACAAATTTGGAGCTCCACACTTGAAAGGAAGACCTGCCTATCAAGCTAAATTGGGCTTAGATTGGGGTTTCCAGGGCAACAGCAAGAGTTCAGACAGAATTCAGGCAGTCCCTGCCTCCGGTTGCCAAGGGAATTGATTGCAGATGCCAGATTGTCTGGCTTGACAAAAAGCAACAAACAGCATCAAACGAGGCTTGCAACAACCACCTGTTCGTTTAGAATGGGGCCTCACTAGCAGCTTGTTCGCGAACAGCTGATTGGGCTGTTCGTGGCTTTTTTTAGTTCGTATTGCTGTTCGTGCCCGTCTCTAGTCTCAATCCCTTCTGCACTGTTCATGACACCATCTTGTCATTCAAAGACCAAAACTTTGAAGAAGTCTTACGCGTAACCAGTGTTTTTTAATTTTAAAAAGAGCTGCCAGTACTCACATAGAAGGTTGCACTGATTTCCATGAATCCCCCCTTCTGAATTTGGAAGGGCCTCCCAAAAGAGCGCTGGTACTCAGTTCTGGCGAGTCCCACTGCAAAGAAAATTTCTTCACATACCTGAATAACTAAAGTTCTTCCATTTTTTTTTTAATAGAAAGGATTCTGCAAGTCTTGTTTCCCACATGGCTTATAGCATGTTACCTTATTTATAAATCTGTTAAACCAGGCCTGATGGCCATATTTTTACAACTTGTCTGTTGATAAGTTTCCATCTTGTGTATACCTATGCTTCTTTTCACAAGGCTTTAAGGAATCATTGAAAGGACTGACAAATTATGTTGTTCTTGTTAAATGCTGTGGAATGTTAATAGTACCAAGATATAAAATGATCAACATGAGTGTGCTATAGGGGATATGAGGTATTGATTTTACTTGGGTAGATATGTGGTATCATTGATGTGAAAAGGCTGTATGGGAGAGATTGTCTAGAGAGTTTGTTCCATTCAGCAAGAAAAGATGCTTAAAAAATTGAACTAATGGTTCCAGTGCTGCAGTCTCTGAGTTCTGTAGCAACCTTGATAATGGTTATTTTGTTTCATGCTTTTAAAAAAGCCAGTCTTAATTTATTTAATAATAATAACAGAATTTAAAAAACAGTTTATTGGCATAGTCTTTCTGACTTGTATTTAACACTGTCTTCTGCTGATTTCTCTCCCTTCCTTGATATAAGGTTTTCTTTTCTTAGTAACATTACCCCAGCCAACAAAAGAATTATAATATTATACTACTAGCCAGAGCTTACTAGAATGAGAGAGTACTTTCTGGATTGATTGCATATACAGGGCAAGCTAAGCCTATTCAGGCAATGAACATTTTAGTACTGTTTTCCAATAATCACAAAACAGCATTAAAATGACATTAAGCAGCCGAAAATGATATCCCTAAATAGCCTAAAGCCCTTCAGTTAAAAGAGAAATGGTGTGGCCTAGCTTCCAGAGGCAATAAAATAGGTGCCTGGTTAACCTCAATGCCACCATTGAAGAAGTCCTCCTTCTAGTTGCCACCTGTCTAACCTCTGCAGGCAGGTGCACAGAGAGCATAGTTTTGGGAAGAGGATCTTAACTGGTGGACTGCAGAATAGAAGAGATAGTCCTTCAAGTATTCTGACCCCAGGGTCTAAATGGACTTAAAGTGAAGAACAGCATTTTCATATGTTCCAGCAATTAATTCAACCTCAACTGGCCCAGGCTGTTAGAATTTAGAGTCTTTGTATTATGAAAACGTAGTTGGCAGTGAAAATATCAGTAGTTAATCAAATATGTATTTGCAGTGATCCATACAAAGCCAGTTTTGAATATATTTTGTCTCTAGAATCGTACATGAGGGAAATTTGGTAGAGATGTTGGTGTTCTTTCTCTTATATTCCTTCCTGCCCCTCCCCTCTTCATTGCGGAAATCAAAGAACAGGGCCTTCTACAGATTGTACCCCGCAGTTGTACAAATTCTACAACTGCCCATACATTCACTTTCTCTGTAGTAGCTGTTGCCGTCTGAGGAGGTCAGGAAAGCTCCCCTTCTCCTAGCTTTCTGCAAACTATGCAAAACTGAATTAGTCAGGAGGGCTTTCTTTTACTCAGGTAATAGGGCTGTACTGTAAGAAATGGCTCAAAGAGGTGCCTTGGTAGAGGGACAGGGACTGTAGACTGTTCTACTGGGTACTGTCTGTTGATGTAGATATGCTCCTATTGGGTAGTTTCTGCATCATTAAAGATGTCATGTTTATTTACTTAAGCTTTGTTCCAGCAATGTTTCATCTCTGTGTTTGGATATATATGTTGTTTTTCAAATTTCTACAACCCATACCCAATTTATTCAGTAATGGACTAGCTGTTGATCTTACTGACTTGCAGTGTGTAATCTGCCTTAGGTCTCAGTGAGATAGGTGAGCTATAAACAAACAAATAAAATGTATGCTAGGCTGTGCAAGAGAGAATCTTCTAAGCAGACTAGGAGGCAGAATCTGATGATTTGGGTAGGAATTTGTGAGAAAGTATTTTTGTCATCGGCCTCCTTTAGCCTTGAAATAGATTGATAGCTTTCAGCACTCAACAAGGCTGAGGCTGACAAAGATTAAGTAGCCTGTGTCTTGCTGTGTCTCATGATAACTTTATGTCCCCTTATTGAGGTAACAATAATTCCCAAAATAGAATTTTTGGTGAGCTTTTTCAGAATGCATTGACAGCATATATTGAGAGGAAATATTATGATGTTTATGTTTCAGACTTATACAGTAATTTCTTTAACCCCCCAAATACCAATTACCATTTTACCCTCCAGAGAGCTTAGGGTGGTGTACATAATTTTCCTGTCCTCTTTTTTTTATCCACACAACAGCTCTAGGAGGTAGGGTAGGCTGCAAGAGAGTGACTGGTCCAAGCTAGGGTTGTCATTTTCCTGCTGTGTATGTGGGGGTTCAGTGGGCATTCCTGGAATGAAGATATAACTTCTGGCATGATCTGGAAGTAATATCATCATGCCAGGTGACATTCTAGCAGTCATCCAAAGCTCTATGGTTAAACCATAGAGTTTTAAGCAAATGCTAGAGTGTCACCCCCAGCACGGTGGCATCATTTCCGGGTCGTGTCAGAAGTGATGTCATTTCACTGTGGATGCTAATCGCCTTCCTGAAATTCAGAAGTTATTGTCTCCCTCATCTCCTGCTGGTTGCAAGCTCAGCATGAGGAGAAATAGGAAAGTGGGTCTTCCTGGGTCTGGTCTGACATCCTAGTTCTCATAAAAAGATATTAGAAGCTGAACTAGCCGTTTGAAGCTCTAAAGTCTTTTAAATTTGTTGTTGAAATAGAACATGTTCCTGAGTATGTTGTTTAAATTAAAATAACACTGATTAATCTATTTCAAGATGATCCAGAAGGAGCCTTTGTACCACCAGAGATTGATGTAACTGGTAACACTTCTGAGGTAAGGAATGAAGTTTTCATATAACAACTCAGACTTTACGTAATAACAAATATATATATAAGTTTAAAATGCTGAATGCTTGGATGCAAACTGAAAGATAAATGTCTGATTCCCTCCCCCCCCCCCCCCCGGATTTTGACTATTGTTCTTCATCCTAAAAAAATTACAAGTGAATTAACAATTGCTATCATGACGGGGGTGGGGATGAGTGTTTGCTTTCTGCTACCCACTGGCCTTTTCAAATTATGTATTTTTTCCGGTTGGGGTTGGCTGGTTTATTCAGTGGCTAACTGTGAACTTTATAGCAAAATACAATTTTTTTTGCTATTGTCCATAAAATAATTCATGGTGGGATAGTCAGCAATTTAATCTTCTAGTTTAATGAACAAACCAATGGATCTCCATAGTCTAGTGATTCACAAATGTTCTTCATTGTTGAATTAAATTAGGGCTTAATTGTTTACACTAATTCATTAACCTCCCTGATCAGACGTATCATTGCCCTCTTGCAGTGTTTTCTTGAGCTAATTTTCTGTTGAAAATCCTATACAAAGTATGAATGTTTTCTTGCTTCTATTATAAATTAACCCCAAATAGCCTAATTAGCAGCATAAGATTATGAACATCTATTTTCATAGAGGCCTGTATAAAGTCTCTAAACGGAAAACGTTCATAATTTCCCCCCAAATGTAATAATCAAGTTTGGGAACTGAACAGTTGAGATTAGCAAGATGTGCATCTTAATTATTCATATTTATTGATTTTGAATATTTTGAAACCTACAGGACAATGACCTAAGTCTATATTTAATCTCTCATATTTCTTCTCTAACTTATTTTGGGAGATGGTATGAATATGAGCAAAATGCCCTGATTTGGGAGCAGGTTGGCTACTTTACACTGGGGCACAGTGTTGCCTGCGCAATTTCCTTTGTGTCTTGCAAAGTACAGGAGCTAGAGATTTACTTCTTTAAAAATGAAAACTAGGAATTCGTCACCTTATATACTTAAAGTTGCCAACTGCTGCATGTAAAATTTAATATTCGTTTTTTAATCATTGAGGTAGTAGAGCAGCCCAAGATTCCAGGCTTAAAGATTTCACAAAAGAGAGAAGAAAACGTTCTGTGTGTCTTATCGTAGCATACCAGGCACAGTGGTGTAAAGTCTGACGCTGAAGCAACTTACTGAAATTTAAAAGTGAAAATAGTGGCATATTAGTTAAAACCTGTTCTTTCTGTTTTTTTAAAAGTGGTGATGGAAAATTGGGACAAAATTAGGGGTTGTTTACTTATCAGTTCATCTCTGAATTGTGTTCTGTCTTCAGGAGTGCAGCATAATGTATGTTGTAGGCAATATACAAATGGGTAATTGTGTAGGCTTGATTTAAGCAATCCTTTCCCTTTAAAAATGGTTTTTGTATACCTGCAGACAGATTATGGATGCAGTGCTATGCCCCTATCTGCTCATTACCTCACCAAATGTGTGCGTGTGTGTTATGAGCCATCAAGTCTCTTCCAATTTAAATCTGTGGTGACCCTATGAATGAAAGACCTCCAAAGTGTCCTATTGTTAACAGCCTTGCTCAGATCGTGCAAGCTGGTGGACGTGGCTTCCTTTATTGCGTTCAGACATCACATTTTGGGTCTTCCTCTTTTCCTACTGCCTTCCACTTTTCCTAGTGTTATTGTCATTTCTAGCAAATCTTATCTTTTCATCATGTGACCAAAGTAAGAGAACCTCAATCTCACATAGAAGATACCTTCCCCCTTCCCAGTGAACTTGTGAAATGACCCTAGATTAGATTTGCTCCTGCTGGCTTCATCCTTCAAGAATGCATCCATTATTACTATAGCGAGGATCTGACGCAGTAATTCCTTCAGTCTATAATTGGCACCATTATGCTGGCAGCTGGATGTGATCCGTTACTGACCCAGCAGCAGCCACTGGCACCATTGTGCGGAGAAGAAATCTTTCCCAACTGTGGTGGCAGTGTCACAGTGGCAGAGGATCAGTGTAGATACTTCCAATAGCCCCATTGTGAACAATCGTTCTACAATGACAGCGGGTGCAGATACACATTGATCTAGCGTCATTGCCAGTGCCAGCCTCATTAAATAGAACATTGAAATAGCAAAGGACAGGATGAGCTTAATGGTACTTCAGCCAAAGTGCAATCTGTGGTGTTTATACTGAGTAAAACTATAGCTGCTTTTATGACTGTGAATGTGGCAATTGGCAGGAGGATAAGTAATGGAACAGTAATGGATTGAGCTTCTCTTGAAAACAGAGGGCTACAATATAGTAGAAATTACTGAGACTTGGTGGGATGATTCCCATGACTGAATGTGGTAGTGCATGGGTACGAGTTGTTCAAGAAAAACCGGAAGGGTAGAAGAAGAGGTGGAGTGGCATTGTATGCAAGGAGAGGGCTTGATTGTCAGGAAGTTATGGAGAATGGGGCGGACAGCCCAGTGGAAAGCATGGGTAGAAATAAGGGGAGGAAGGACAAAGGGTATTGTTGTTAGAGTCTGCTACAGACTGCCTGACCAGGGAGAGGAAATGGATGCTGCCCTCCTTGAACAGATTGGTATAGTATCCAGACATCAGAACCTTATAATTATGGGTGACTTCAACTTCCCCAATGTGTGTGGGAGACAAGCTCAGCAAAGCGACAAGACTCATGCGACTTCTGGACCTTCCTCGCTGATAACTTCCTTTTTCAAATGGTGGAGGTAGCTACAAGGGGCTTGGACATACTAGACTTAATATTAACCAACAAGGAAGAATTGCTAGATGGGTTGAAGGTGATGGGGACCTTAGGGGGAAGTGACCATGTCCTCCTTGAAATCCAGTTGCTGGGGGAGGCCAAGGAAGTTTGTAGCCAGACTCGTAGGTTAGATTTTTGTAGGGCTGACTTCAAAGAACTCAGAGGCTTGATGAGAGTCATTCCATGGGAGAGTGTGCTGGAAGGGAAAGGAGAGAGTGAAGGGTGGGCTCTTCTCAAACATGAGCTTTTGCAAGCTCAAGCCCTCATTATTCCAGCAAGACAGAAACATGGTAAGGGTTCCAAGAAACCGATGTGGATGAACAGAGAGCTCCAGAATAAGCTAAGGGAGAAAAAGGAAATGTTCAGGAATTGGGAGAAGGACAGACCTCTAAAGAGGAATATATGAAGGTTACTAGGTACTGCAGATGAGCCATCAGAGAAGCCAAAGCTCAGTATGAGCTGGGTCTGGACAGGGGAGCTCACTACAATAAGAAAAAACTTCTACAGTTATGTGAGAAGCAAGCGCAAGGTAAAAAGAGGCAATTGGACCACTGTTGGGAGTGGAAGGAGAAACTCTGATGGAGGGCAGAGAAAAAGCAGACAGGCTTAATGACTTTTTTGCCTCTGTTTTCTCCCCGAAGAACTTGAGCCCATCTAGAGATGGTAGTAGACATGACAGGACACCTGGGGGGCTAGTTGACATTGACAGAGAGGTTGTGGAGAGGCACCTTGCTGCACTGGACAAATACAAATCCCCTGGGCCAGATGATGTGCACTCGAGAGTGCTCAAAGAACTTTCTAGAGATCTTACAGAGCCTCTGTCCATCATCTTCAAGGCCTCCTAGAGGACTGGGGATGTGCCACGAGATTGGAGAAGAGTGAACGTTATCCCAATCTTTAAGAAAGGGAAGGATGACCCGGGAAACTACAGGCCGGTCAGTCTGACTTCTGTTGCTGGGAAGATATTAGAGCAGATTTTAAAGGGATCGATCTGTAAGCATCTGAAGGACCACTTAGTGATCTGGGGAAGTTAACATGGTTTTGTCCCCAACAGATCTTGTCAGACTAACCTGGTTGCCTTCTTTGATTGAGTGACAAGCTTACTGGTTCGTGGGAACTCTATCAATGTGATTTACCTGGATTTCAGTAAAGCTTTTGATAAGGTCCCCCATGACATTCTGATGGGCAAACTGGAAGACTGTGGACTGGACTATAGGACAGTTCGATGGATAGGGAACTGGTTAGAGGACTGCACCCAAAGAGTGGTTGTCAGTGACATTTCATCAGATTGGAGGGAGGTGTCCAGTGGGGTGCCGCAGGGCTCAGTTTTGGGCCCGGTGCTTTTCAGTATTTTTATCAGTGATCTGGATGAAGGGGTAAACTGGCTGAATAGCTGAGTAGTAAATTTGCTGATGATACCAAATTGGGAGGAGTGGCAAACACTGAAGAAGAGAGTTAAAATTCAACAAGACCTGAATACTCTGGAGAAGTGGGCGGTTGTGAACAGGATACAATTCAACATAGGTAAGTGCACAGTATTACATCTGGGCCACAAAGATGTGAAGCACAAATCCTGGATGGAGGATACACTTCTGGGTAGTAGTGTATGCAAAACACATCTTAGGGCAAGAGTGGACTGTAAACTAAATATGAGCAGTCAGTGTGATACAGTGGCAAAAAAGGCAAACTCAGTCTTGGGTTGTATCAAAAGGGCCATTGCATCGAAATCACAGGAGGTCATAGTCCCTCTCCATAGTGCCTTGGTCAGGCCACACCTGGAGTACTTTGTGCAGTTCTGGAGGCCTCACTTCAAAAAGGATGTGGAAAAAATTGAGAGGGTGCAGAAGAGAGCAATGAGAATGATCAGAGGAATGGAGACTGAGCCCTACAAGGAAAGGCTGAGGGCCTTGGGAATATTTAGTTTGGAGAAGAGGAGATTGAGGGGGGACATGATTGCTCTCTTTAAATATTTGAACGGCTGTCATTTGGAGGAGGGCAAGGAGCTGTTCCAGTTGGCAACAGAGGATAGGACTCGAAGCAATGGGCTTAAATTACATGCAGAAAGGTACCAGCTGGATATTAGGAGAAACTTTTTCACTGTCAGAGTAGTTCAAAGGTGGAATCAGCTGCCTGGCGAGGTGGTGAGCTCCCCTTCACTGGCAGTTTTCCAGGAGAGGCTGGATGAATATTTGTCAGGGATGCTTTAGGCTCATCCTGCATTGGGCAGGGGGTTGGACTAGAAGGTCTGTATGGCCCCTTCCAACTCTGTGTGATTCTGTGATTGAGCCTTACTCTATGGGTCACATAAAGCATTGTTGCTTTTTTTCTTGCCAAGAATACGTTAGTGCAATCATTTCTTATCTTCATATAATCAAAATATGTTAGAGATTTTTTTAAATAATTGATGTAACACATTTACTGTATTTATAAATGTCTCAATAAGGAGCTAGTTAACAGAACTCACAGTCTGTTATTAACATCAGAAATGAGAAAATGAACTGTGCTCTTTTCTGAGATTTTAATATAAATACAACATGCATCATGTTGTTTGACTTTTAAACACTACCCTTCACTGCCATTTCAAAACACTCAGTGCAGACATCTACAGAAGCCCTCCCCTCACCCCTTGTCAGGAAGTTTGCTTTTGCCTTGACATTAAAACCTAATTCTGTCGCACTTCACTGGATGCTCAATGAAATATGAGCATGTGGTTTGATTATTATTATTATTTTTTGTTTACTTAGCAGGGATCATCTACTCTTTTGGTGACATTTAATCTGTCATATATCTAAAGGAAGAAATAAAAACTTATCTTTAAACTGATGAATATTGCACAGGATACACAGTTAATCTTAATTATAAGACTCTTATATGTATGGGCCAGCTCATGGGCAAATAAAAGCCACACAATTTGACCTTTTTATTGGTGTCCTTAGTCAACCCTGATGTCATGCTGGTTCATCAGAATGGGCAGCGCTGCTACACTGGCAACAACTTCTTTTGTCAGGGGAGGCATAGCAAAATTGCTCCCAAACTGTGTGTGGAGTCACATAGAACTTGGAGAAGAGCTTAATGCAGATAGGAATGTAGATGGATTCTCTACATTCTGAAGGTGCTATGGAACATGTAGACTCAAGGGTAACTTTCCTGTATTGCTCCACTAGACTCTGGTGCAGTCCTATAAATATTTAGAAACATAGAGCCAGAAGGGACCCCAAGAGTCATTTACTCCTACCTCCTGCACACGCAGGAAATTCACAGCTATGTTCCCCCCTCAATCCCTCAGTTGACCCCCTGCTCTGTGCCCAGAGGAAGGCAAAAAAAACCTCAGGATCCCTGCCTAATCTGGACCTTAAGGTGGTCATTGACATTATCCTGGGCATATAAGAAAGGGCCACTTACAAGTATTCCTCTAACAATATATTAAATTGTGTTTAAAGGGCCACTTACAAGTATTCCTTTAACAAGCTATTAAATCTTGTTTACTGCATTGTAGAATTTTCTTTTTCTTTTTTTTCTAAAAATAGAAATATTCATAAAATATTTATAATTTTTTTAAAAAAAAAATCATTGTGCATTGTAGGATTTCAGGATTTTAGCTTTCAGAAGTTATACATTATGGCTGCATTTGGGGAAAAAATGACTGCAGCAGAAAGGGAAATGCAGTTGTATAAGTACCATCTCTGTTCAGCTTTAGCTGCATAATGTCACGATGTTTGTTCAGATGGGGCATGAAACTAGCAAGGTGCCATGCTCACTGGTGTTCCTTCTTTCTCCCCTCATGCACAGAGTGTGACTTCCTGGTTTTGGAAGCTGTGAATCAAAATCAAAATTCTAAGTGCACATGTGGACACCTAGTCAAATTGGAGTTTATTTCCTCCTCACAAACCAAGGTTCCAAACATCTATTTACAGCAAACTGAAACCGAGCATCAACAAAGGCTTGTTGTGGTGTCTGAATATAGCTAATGCAGGAAAGCACTTACACAACCTCATCCACTTAGTGCATACTTTTTAAAAGCCACCACCCAAACTCAGCCCTGTATGGAACTTCTGCCCTTATAAAAACTTCTGCATGATGAATTTTAGCCGCTACAGTTTTTTTCCCTGTGGATAGCTGCACCCTTCCCCCCCCTCCCCATAAGCAGCCACATCTCCACATCAAATTAGCAAGCAATATAAGGAGGAAAAATGCTTCTATTTAAGAGAGTTACTGCTTTCCAAAGATGTGTCCGTACTCTTATCGTCTCCTGTTCCTTCCACAGGATCAAAGCTGTGGGAGGCAATAGTGCTTAGTACATTTCATCAGAGTCCTGTTCACCCTTGCTTCCAAACGGGAATATTTGTGGTGGGGGTGGGGGAGGCTTCCGCGTGATGTCCTTTCTCTACATTTACCCTATCCTCAGCATGTTCCATCCCAAACCTGCTTTGATGTGATCATTTGGGAAAAAGCCCAGTCTAGGTATGCCAGCACACTGCATGGAAGAAATTGTGTTTTCTGCCCTACAAAGGTCCCACCCACATAAGTGCTATTCCTGCTATTGAATCCTTGTGGGTACCAATTTCCCAGCAATTTTTTCTTCTGTGCCTTTGGCAGGGTTCTTTGTAATAAGTAAATGGCAATTATAGCACTATGATGATCTATTGCCACTTATTGATTTTTAATTTTACTAGAACTGTGTCAGCAGCACTACCGTGCATGCATGAAGAAAAGAACAGAAGAAAAAGGGGCAGAGAATTGCCACAGTAGCTATAATGACCCAAGAGTGAATTTAGAGCTGTTGTGGAGCATGTGTGGAAGGGAAAAGTCAGAAAAAAGACCACAAAAAAGTGCACAGAAAACTCCCACATGTAGAAGCTTTGTTGTCAACATACATGCTTCTGCATTTTGCAGTGGTGATTAAAACAATGCAAAAAATTCCTGTGTGTGGAAATAGCCAACCCTTCTTTATAAATGTTAAGCCAGTAATTTTTAAAGCAACTGTTTTCTCTCACCTGTGTCATGTGCTTTTTGGAGAAATCTCCAGAAGTTAATCATGTTACCCATTTTAGACTTCATAGCTACACTTAGTAGGGACTTCTGTCCAAAAATTGATTATACAATATGTTCTGTAGTCCCAAGGAAATCTATATTCCTTTTATACCATTTACTAAATTACTTCATAAAATTAAAATCTTAAGATTATGCTTTTCTTTCAGATGGATTGCCATTTCATCTTCAGTATGTACAGCCAGAGATGTATTAAAATGCTTAGTAAAACCCACTTTCCATTCATTCATTCCTGGGAAGAAGGTGAAATCCCTGAACAGGATTATTTTTCAGCATTTCACATCTTCTATTCTATGTTCTTATGAATGGTCTGTAAAGTAAAAAGTTGTATAAATCTCACTGTCTAACAATGTCATCTAAAACGTAGTAACAACCACCTGAATCTATTGAAGTAAATGGGTTTAAAAGGTTTAACTGTGTTTAGGATTGTAGTTTAAGAATGTGAGCCTATACACACTTCCTTAGGGGTAAACCCCATGGAACCCCATTGCAAGTAATCAAATTTTGGATTATAAATGTTGGTGAAAGTACCACCCCCAAGATGTTATATCACTTATTAGTTGACCTGCCAGTGACCTCACTTGCACTGTGTAATCTGCCTTGGATCTCTGTGAGAAAGAAAGACTATGCAAAATTAATAATCATTGAAATCCTTGCCATGGTAGGCAACCTTACGGGTAAGGCTCTTATGCTTTTTAAATACCATTCTGACTTCATTTAGCAATCAAACAGTATGTTTAGAAATAATACACACAGTATTTTAGAAACAGTAATGTATTTAAAGATCAAAAAAAGAATTTAATTTAGAAACCTTTGTTAGGCTTTATGTTTCTTTATTTCAGATTGATTTATTTTCCTTCGTTTTTTTTTTAATTCCCTTTTCCATAGTGGGAGAGACTGTGATCTTTTGCAGCACCGTGAGAGACAGAAAAAATGTAGACTTAGTATAAAACTAACATTGAATATTTTAGTGAGCCATTTGACTGTTTAACAAACTTTCATCTTTAGGTAACAGATGCACAACCTTTCATTTTCCCTGTAGGATTCCATCTTTATTTTTTTTTCCTCTTGTATTACAGTAGGCTGCAAAGTGATGATAGTGAATTTTAAATAAGATTTGCAACAAATTCCCATTTGAGAATACTTTAATAGATTCATTTTATTCACTGGCACAACACAGGAGGCTTCTGGAGGGGCTAACAAGTGTTGCTAGTATCAACCCAGCCTCAAATGGCCATTTGTCTATATTACAAAGCTGTCATTCACCTCACCATTGCGGATTACTGATATATATTCCCTTGTTTCCAGTAGATGAAATGTTCTATGTATTTATTCTATATGAAGCTTTAGGGTTGTTTTTGTTTGATATGATAATTGCCTTTTTAGAAAGATGCATTTCCTTTGGCCTCTTCCTGACTCAGTAGGGCATTACTTTTAGTGGGAGGGGCTGTGGCTCAGCAACAGAGAATCAGTTTTGCATGTGGAAGGTCCCAGGTTCAAAGGATCAGATAGCAGGTAGTGTGGAGGCCCTGGACAGTCATTTCCCATCAGAGTAGAGAATACCAATCTTGATAGACCAAGGGTCGTACTCAGTGTAAGGCAGCTTCCTTGGTTCACACACTCATCATCATTACTTAGAGCTAAATTACACAATACGAATTACACGAGTATGCTCAAATGAAGGGAGATGCAATATTAGCTGGGAAGTGTAGTTTGAATTTCACTCTCTCAACAGAACTGGCAAAGATGGTTCCTCAGAGGGTTTATTAATTTCATGTCTCTACAGAGCTTTCGGGGAGGCAAAGAGAAAATTAAACCCTCTGAGGAGCGATCTTTGATGGCTCTGTAGGGAGAGGTGAAATTCAAACTATGCTTCTCGGCTAACATTGTGTCTCCCTTCATTTGAGTGTCCTTGTGTAATTCATATCGTGTAGTTTAGCTCTTAGTTTATTATGGCAATGGACCGTAAATGAGTTAGATCATTGACGTCCCATTAGAGCAGGGTTTTCCTCAAATATTCTGAAATCAATCCTCTTTCTTGTACTTTGTTTATCTTTTGTTCCTGCACAGGTGACTGTGAGAGTCTGCAGCTATGCATAGGAATCTGTGGGACAAATTAACAATGCATTCCTTTTAGAGGGAACTTTGCTACAGCTACTCACTTGCACACCCTGTTGTATCTGTTGATGGATGGCCAGCCTGGCTCTGCTCCCGAGATCCTAAGTAGAGCACTGGGGCCTGTGTCTGGATGGGTGAAGCAGAGCAGACTGAAGTTGAACCCTATGAAGACAGAGGTCCTGTACCTGGGCTGTGGGGGAATAGATATGGGGATTTGGCTCCCAGTCTTTGAGGGGGCACCACTTGTGCCTGTTTCATTGGTCAGGAGCCTTGGTGTGACGCTGGACTCCTCTTTGTCAATGGAGGTCCAGGTCAAGGCAGCTGCCAGAACTGCCTTTTTCCATCTTCAGCAGGCCAGGCAGCTTGCCCCTATCTCTCAACCCAAGACTTAACGACAGTGATCTATGCAAGGGTCACCTCCAGATTAGATTATCGTAACTCGCTCTACGCAGGGCTTCCCTTAAGCCTGACCCGGAAACTGCAGTGGGTCCAAAATTCTGCTGCTTGTGTCCTGACAGGAATTTCATTCAGGGCACATGGAACTCCAACTCTGCAGCAGCTGCACTGGCTCCCCATGGAAAATTCTGGATCATGTTCAAGGTTCTGGTTCTGACGTATAAAGCCCTGAACGGACTGGGACCAGCATACTTGAGGGACCACCTCTCCTCATATGTACCTTGGAGAGCTCTTAGATCTGCAAGTAAACACCTACTGGTGGTCCCTGGCCCCAGGGAGGCTTGGCTGGCCTTGATCAGGGCCAGGGCATTTTCTGTCCTGGCCCCAACTTGGTGGAACTCTCTGTTGGAAGACACTCGGGCCCGCCAAGATCTTGTATCTTTTTGGCGGGCCTGTAAGACAGAGATGTTCCGCCAGGCATATGGTTGAGGCCAGCACTGGATCCATCTAATTAGCCTCCCTGCCAGTCTCCTGTCAGTGGGGGGAGGAGCATATGATACATCTGCCTCCCCATGTTTAAGAGTTAGAGGTTCACCAACCCACACCTCCACCCTTTTCTTCCCTTGTGTATGGTGGGCAGGGAAAGGGGGAAGGGTGTCCCATTTGGAATGTGGATATCCATGAGATGTTATTTTATTGGTTTTACTTATTGTATCTTATTTATGATTGTGACCCGCCCTGAGCCTGCTTGCGGGGAGGGCAGGCTAAAAATCCAATAAATAAATAAAAATGAATAAATAAATTGCACAGTGGAGCTTGGCATAGTCTGCTCCCTTGAAGTGTCTGGTGAATGAATTGTGTGAAGCAGGGGGAGGAATGGGGCCTGCTTAGGTATCGTAAGCACTATATTGAAGTGCAGCAACAGCTGCTGCTTTTTAGTTTTCATAGTGATTTCATGCTTTGCTTCCAACCCTGTTGTCCTTCCTCAAATATATTGGAATTAGAGTTTTCCCAGGAAGGATTCGGTGATTACTAGAAGGAAGAAGTGAAATGGAGATGACAAGTTCCTGAGAGAGAAAGATGATTTGTAAATTAAGTTTTTTAGTAACATTAATTATTATGGATCAGGGGTGTGCACCCCCCCAAAAATTGGGTTTCCCACTTTGGGTTTACCTGAAGCAGGGGAAAAATCCGGAATTACCAGAGTTCCGAAGCAGCAAGCCACTTCGAGATTCTGGTACTTAGCTTGCTTCAGTATGCTCTGTAAAGATTCAGAGCAAACTGAAGGGAGGGGGAGCAAACACCCCACCCCCAACCCCCCTGGGGCAAACCCACCCACCAACCCCACTTACCTGGCTGGCAGGGAGAGGAGAGGCTGAGCAGCTGGGTGGCAGGGAAGTCTGGAGCCAGCTCCTCTGAGGCCCGCGCTGCCACCGCAGCTGCCAGCTGGGTGGTGGGAAAGGCCAGAGCTGGCTCCTCCAGGGCCCGCACCATCTCCTCCACTGCCGCAGCGGCCAGCTGGGTGGCCAGGAAGGCCAGAGCTGGCTTCTCCGGGGCCCGCACCACCACCACTGCAGCGGCCAGCAGGGCGGCAGGGAAAGCCCGGATCGGCTGCTTGGCAGAGATTTCCCTGCCAAACAGCTGATCCGTGGGTTTAAATGCCCCTTTCCATGCTGTTTCGTAGCAGCACAGAAAGGGCCATTTAAACCCCCGCTGGCTTGATCAGCTGCTTGGCAGGGATCTCCCCGCCAAACAGCCAATCTGTGGATTTAAAGGCCTCTATCCATGCTGCTTCGCAGTGGCATGGAAAGGAGCATTTAAACCCTTTGACCTGAAGCTTCCCAAAACGGTATGAATCGCTTCAGGAAGCTTTGAGTCAGGGTTTCTGAATCAGGCCCAGCATGCTGGGCCCAATTTGAAAATCCCGAATCATTGAGAATTGGGTTTGATTCAGGTACTTTACCCGAATCCGAAACCCAAATCGCACACCCCTATTATGGATCACTCCAAGTCCCAGGGCTTGTGTTATGCTTATTGCATTGCTTTGGAAGCAAGCTGCTCAGGAATAAGTGACATGGAAAGTGCTGTCCTATATGTATGTAAAATCTAATGCTGATGTTCAGCATTCAAGTGTGATCTAAGGTTAATTGATCAAAATGTAGACATTCTTTGACATAGTGTGGCTACATATAGTGGGTCAGTTTAAGCTAGGTCACTATTGCTGGCTAGGGGGTGTGACCAAAAAAAATATCCAGGTGATCCAGATCTGAGTTTCAGAGATACCAAAAAACTCCTGATATCCCTGAAATTGGGTCAGGTTTAACTGGCTATTATTCCTTATGGGGGAAAATGTCCAGGAGTTGGGCGGGGGGGGGGGGGAGAGGGGTGCATTTTTAAGCAAACTCCACTAAATTTTCAGAGAACCTACTGCTGATCATCCACTACAGACCCGCCTTCCAAATTTCATGAGGATTGGACACCAGGGTGCAATTCTATGGGCCCCTGAACAAGCTTCCCCCACGGGCACTCTACATTGTTTCCTGTGGGGAAACATTTCCAAGGTTTTTAAACCTTGTGGCATGTTCCCCTGCCCGCTTGGGATTCTCTGGTTTGAGATTACTTCCTTGCAGACTTAACAAATAAAGCCCAACAGAACCAAACTGCAGCAAGGAAACCAATGCTGAACATGAGAATCCCAACGTCGAATCAGAGAATCCCAAGCAAGGGGGCACTTGAAGGGCTCTTTTGGAGCTCAGAAAGAGGTAGAGGGGTGGAATGGGATGGGAACCCACTTTGCCTTCTGCCTTGCTGAGCTCTAGTTTAAAAGGTAGCTGGCAGCAGTAGCTTGAAGGGTTGTTTTGGAGCTCAAGGAAGGGTGAGGGGCGGAATGGGATGGACTCCACTCAGCCTGCTGCCTCCCCTGCCCTGCCCTGCCAGCCTCAGGCTGCTTTCCTGCAGTGGTGCGAGGCTTGGCTCCATTCATGCCACTGCCCTCTCCCTGCCACTCCCTCTCACTCTGAGCTGTTCATCTCTGCAGCAACTGCCTACAACTAGATAATTCTGCCCAGCAGAGTCCAGCTGCCCAGCTATTTCACTGGTTTCCAAACCTGGATCATACCCCCCTATTGCTGGATGCACTTGTACTCAGGTGTGTGGCAAAAGTTGAAAGAATGAGCTAAGAGGAAACTATATATTCTAAAAGAGAATTATGTAAATATTTGTCAAATACTTTACCAGCGCTAAAATGGTAAGAATGATTTGAATCTACTTGGAGAAAGCGCCACCTAGTGGAAAATTTCCAAAATATTTTCTGTTGGTTTCACCTGAAATCAAAAGAAATATTAGTCGTTATTCTAATATACAATGCTTAGAACTGCTTTAGATAATACTTTCCAATTGTAATTGCTTTTTGTAGCCTTTGGGGGGGGGCAAGCAATCCACTTGGCAGGGAGTAACTTGTATTACACTTCTGCCATGATTCACAAATTACTTGTGCTGATTTTGACTCATTGATTTTAATCTGGATTCAAGTGATAAAATGGTAGTTTTTGTTTCCTACTACTTGCAGGCACATATTTTTTCTTTGGGAGCAACACTAAAAGCAGTGGTTGAATATATGATGGAGGTTGAAGTTCATTCAGAATTTAGCCAAGATCTACAAATTTTGCTGGAACAAATGCAAGAGGAAAATCCTAAAGAGAGGCCAGATATTGAGGTAAAAAAAAGTGTTTCGATATCTAGTAGAATACTTTTGTATCACATTGACTGACTCTGATGCTTCATCATGGCTAGACAAATTCACTCCAGTTTTCTTTTCCTTGCTTTTTTAGAGTTTACTGCCTGGTGCCAGGTATGAAAATAGCAAATATAATGATCATACTTTTCAAAGATTTGCCGTTGCACTGAAAGTGTTAGCTACCATAGCTAATATGGTGAAGTCTATGTAAAATCTTTATCTATGTTCTTCAGATACATATTTTCAGGGGTCATTTCGTAGAAAAAGAGCTGGAGGAACTCATTAGCTTAACTCATTAGCATCTGCCACACCCTTTGACATCACTGGAAGTGTGTCATTAGCATAACTGATTTGCATATGCCACACCCCCTGACATCACCTATCCTGGCTGTTTTGGACCCAATCCTGGCCATTCAGGGCCGAAATTGGGCCCAAATTGGCAAAAGGGCTGAAAATGGCTAAAAGGGGCCCAAAATGGTCAGGATTGGGCCGCTGCTGAGCCGAAACGGGCCCAAAATGGCTGAGAGTCAGGTGGGCGGGGCCACCTGTCATGTGACCTCTTTGGGGAACTGCCGGAACTGCGTTCCTGCATGTTCCCCCTCAAAATAAGCCCTGCATATTTTAAATGTGCTAGACACTAGAACAAGTGATGTGCTACCATTAGGATTGCCGGGTCTTCTGCTATGGTGGGAGACCTGACACTGGCAACCTGCACTCACCACTGTTGCTCCTTTGGGTAGAGGGAGTTTTTTTTTTTAAGTGTCACTGGCACTACAAATTGATGTCACTTCCTGGGAAGCCCCAGAAGTGATGTCTTGCCACTCTAGGAATTGCTAGAAGGTCTTTGATTTTACCATAGAGTTTCTAGCAATTTCTAGAGCGATGTGATGGCACTTTGGTTTCCCCAAGAAGTGATGTCATATTGCATACAATGATAATGACCCTCCCACTAGGTACCAGACACCGGCTGGTATCCCTAGCTACCATGTTAGAAGCTGCACTTTTAAACATAGGCTATCCGCTTTGGAATGGTGCCTTTCCCTTTGCAAAGGAAAACAGAGTTTTTAAATTCAGCAACATTTCCTGAAGAAGGCACCTCTTTCAGGTTTAAGAGAAGGGGACTCTTAGCTGTTCTGCTTCAGGCTAGATCTCTATAGGCCAGCATTTATTTATTTTAAATATTTATGCCCCACTTTTCTCCCCAATGGGGATCCAAAGCTTCCAACTTCTCGTCTCCTCCATTTTAGCCACACAACAACTCTGAGAGATAAGTTAGGCTAAGAGAAGATGACTGTCCCAAGGGCACCCGGTGATCTTCTGTGCCAGAATGGGAATTTGAACCCAGACCTCTCAGAACTTAGTGCATCACTCTAACCACTAAACTACACTAATAATAGTTTATTGGAAGATCAAGAACACACTATAGTATGATTGAGTTATAAGTACCAAAGATTAACTAAGGATTTACTGTTGAGCTAAAAGAAGGAGGCATGTTGATCTGTGTTGCCCTTGATCTTGCAGCCATTGCCCTTCAGGCAAACCCAGAATGTTCAAAATGTTCTCTTCCCTCAGTAACCCAAAGGGAGTACACAGCTTAATGCATATGATGAGCATTCTCTAATCTTAAAAAGATCATGAAACTGGTTTGGACTCTACTCATTCTCAGAACTAATAAGAATAAAAATTGAGAGACACCAGTCCAGCCCCAGCCTCACCTGGGGCCCCATTTGCGGTCAGTGAGGTTTCGGGGGCACAGACTAAGGAGGCTGCCATTGTTTTGGCGCCTTAGTGGATCCTAGGAGCCCCCGTGAGAAGCCCAGGTTCAAATTGCCTGTCCAGCCAATCACTGTCAGGATAGCTGGGCTTGAGGGGGCAGGTCCCGCCCATGTGGACATAGAAGGTGAAGTCTTTCCTCTGGTTCACTGGCTGGGTATAAGTTGGGGAGCCACCTGAGCCCCTGGCACTCTGCCTTTGCTCGTGCTTCCCACCCCCACCCCTCAGTTCTGTGGGTTTGTTGGGTTGTTTGTACTAGGTTAGTTGGGTTTGGGCATTTTTTCCCCCGACAGTTGTTTTTATTGGTTGCTGTAAGGCATCTGGGGGGATATTGGGTCAGTTTCTGTATTGCTCTATCACTTCAGGGGTGGCAGTTTTGTCACTGGGCACAGATCCTTTAGTATGGAAACAGCTGAGTTTCCCCATACTTGGGAATCTCCTTAAGAGAGCTTGATGGTGATGCATTGCAGGGGGAAGCCCAGCTTCGGGGACTGCCAGGCGTGCTCACTCCCAGGTGGCAGGAGGATCCACGCAGAGGTTTGCACCTATTTGGAATCCCATGTCCTGTCAGGCGGGTCGGTCGATGCTTGGATCTATGCCCAGTGCTGCTCCAAGACTCCATAAGCTATAGACCAATAAAGTCATGGCCTTTTTATTTCCAACAAGTTGTCCTTGTTTCTTGTTTGTTGCTGTGCTCTCGCCCCCTCATCCCTTTGGTGCTAGACCCACAAATCTTGCCTCTTGGCAAGCTGTTTCTATTAACAAATGTGCTCACAAGGGCTTTTTTTCGTAAATGGATTTCCTCTGGCAATATAACAGCATTAAATTATTGGAATATTACCAATGTTTTCAAACTTGTAGCAGAAAAATAATGTTTAAATGACTCAATATGTTGTTGAGTTTAGGCCTACTAATTCTTAGTCTGTGTGACAAAGTAAACATGATGAAAAGTAACATTTTGCTCTAAATGGTCTGTATTCTCTTGGAGATCTTCCTGTTTCTATTGGTTGACATGAACATTGCTAATGCTCTACAAATATTTTCTTTGGTTTGAAGACTAAATGCTTGCCAGATTTTCTTTGCCTCGGTTTCAGGATATAATTTTAATGTAGAGACATCACTGCCACCCACTTTGGGTCAAGCTATGACCTGTTTGTGAGTGCTGGCACACCAACTGAAGACCAGTGTGTTAGGCCATCGAAATATCTCTCATCAGACTTTTATTCACAAATGGATTATTCCAAATATTCTGGAGGCATCTAAAACTCTAAGACATTTCATTGCTTTGGAGGAGGCTACCCAGCTTTTAGGGGATATTACCTATGATCCAGAAAGCCATGTTGTAATTGTAGGCAGCTGGATATAACATAGATAGGGATTTAGGGAAATAGCTCTATGTAGTGCAATGGAAAAAAATTAAAAGCATTTTAGACATTGCAGTTCGTGTTGGTGGCAGTTCCTGCTGCCGCTGTGAGATGATTGTTAATTAAAAGTGCAATTTAAATGGATTTGATCAAATGCTCATTGGATCAAGTGCTGTGGGACTGCTCATAATAAGATATCATAAAGACTCAAGATTAAATGATAAATTTTAGAAAAACAAATATACAGACACTTGGTTGATCTTGTTTGTATTTAAGTATCCTGGAAATGTAGTAGTAAGACTGTGTTGGTAGCTAAGAGATTGCTTGTCCCCCCATATTGTGAACATTTATAAAGTATTTTAAAATGCTGCACTTCAAACCAATTCCTAATTCTCTAGAAATGTAAGGGTCGGGAGTTGTTATGGTATCTCAGAGTTCCTTAATTGTTTGCTTTACAGATGGAAAACATTGGAAATTTCCTAAAGAATAGTAATCTTTCCTGTCATTGATATCATACCATCTATGAATGTGAGATAATTACTAAATGCTTTACTATACATTTGTCATCGTAGACTGTCATATCATTGTGTAAAGAGAAATTGAAGAATTCTTCCTCAAGTGATGTTTGCCAAAGCCTCTCTGCTTTTGGAAGAAGAGTGCTTTCTATTGAATCATGTGACACATTTCAAGGTATATCATATGTTTTTTAGCTACTGTAGAAATCAAGAACTAGTTTTCTAGTCTGTCTTTCAAAATAATAACAGCTTGATAGAGAAACGATCTAGTTCCTTCTTTCACTATATTAAGTAAAAATTATGCAAAAAATCTGTTTTCCTTCAGCTTTTCAAATTAATTTTCCTTCTAATACTTCCGGTTTTAAAGAGATTTGTATTAGGGCCCCATCCAACTGCTCATCTTGACAATGGAGCATAGCTGCTGTGTAAGTGTAGTGCTGATGTCTCTGGCATTGTATTTGTTTTGTGAGGTGAGTTTACTGGGCCAGTATGTCAATGGATGAAGCTCTTGTGCTGGCAGTAGCTATGTAGTCAGATGCTACCTGGCACATAGTTGTTCACCATCAAATAGGGAATCTCCCACAGGGGAGACTGCAGCATAATAGATGCATTCCAGCCATTAGAAGTCACCCATTGTTCGATCCTCACAATTTCATGTTCAGTAGCAGTCTCTTTTGTAAATTGTAATGTTATGTCAAGGCATCATAGAACACGTGTGTAAAATCAGTGAAAGCTTCTTGTGCCTTGTGTGTGATGGGAATGAGAAAAATGGATTGGCAATGATTTTAATGGTTGAACATCTATTTTTTTTCCTTCCAGACAGTTGTGATGATAACTCGCAGAAAGGAAAAATTTATGAATGTATTTTATCCTATGACCAGTGCTCTGTTAAAAATAATTACAAGGAAGAAAATCCCTCTCCACCGTTGGAACACTTGAAAACTAATGATGGTGGAAATTTTTCTGGTATGGATTCTGAAAATGACAGAAAATATGATACAGAAGAAATTCAAATCAACACAGTGAATGAAAGATTTTGCTGTCAACGTATTTCAACTCAGTTTACAGAGTGCAATGAAGGGAAGAACAACATAAAACTCAATAAGTGTGGGAATCCTCTGGACACAAAACCACACAAAAGTGACTTGGAGAGAGATGTACTCACAAAGAATGGCATGAGGAAAATAAAAACATTTCCAAAGCTAACATCTGAATCTGAAACAGACCCAAGTATTTTCTTTCCTTCTGTGACAAATGGTGGGCCGCTAATGAGGAAACACCCATTAAAACCCAAGTTGTTCTCTGTAATCACCAATAATGAGCATACAGCTTTGGAAGGTAAATTAAATCTGAATGATACTAATAATCAACTTGGACTAAAGTCAGGGTATTTCCAGGAGTCCAATATTACTGTAGAGGAATCTTCCTGTCATCAACAGTACGTACCAATCTGTGTTGGCAAAACTGCAGACTTTTTTACGTATAGCTGTGCCATTTCTGAAAGTTCAGACAACAACAGGAAGCTACATGGTCCGGATAAGTCAAGTATAGCCCTCCAAACACTAGCATGGGAATACTGTGCTGAAATCTCTCCAGGGACAAGTGAACCTAGTTTGTTACGTATTAACCGAACAACCACAGCATTAACAGCAAACAGTGTAAACAGATGTGAATCAAACATCCTGAATCTTCCAGAACACAATTGCACTGAGATGAAAAACTGCTATGTGGAAGATGAACAAGATGGAGGCAGGGAAGCAGAAAAGAAAAGTAATGAGCAGGTAGTAGAATCAAACATTTCACTGAAAAACTGTCCTAATTTGTATGGCATGGAAAGAACTTAATTATGGGTTAGGGGACATGGGTCGCTATCCAGGTATTATGGGATATTGGCTTAAACAGAAACAGCATGCTACACTGAGTACTAAGAATTAGTTGATTTTTTTTTATTACCAAAGGTTTTAGTAGCAAGCGTCACTGGTGAACAAGATGCATGGTTAACTATAATGTATGACTGAAATAGTAATGTAGAATGAAATCACTGTGCCAGAATAAATGACAGGTAATACGATTAGGTCTTATTTACTATTAGTTTTCCAGGAACTTGTCTCCTGGGCTGGCTTGTTTGTAGCTATATCTAAGGTGATGTCATATTACATGGTACATTGTACAAAGTGCCTTATTATGCAGTTTGCTTCATGCTAATGTAAATTTCTAAACAGATTTGTGACAGAAATGCCCCAATGATGGTGAATGACTCCATGTGAATGCCTTGGTTTATGATAAGAGCTGTCGTGTGGAAGAACTTTAAAGCATTTTACTGTAAGGATGCCAGGCAACTCTCAAGAGAGTTCACTTCATGAGTAAAAGTTCTTTATTGATAAGATGCCAGTATCATGTATTTACGCCATCCTTGCTAGGACTGGCAGCTACAGGCAAGTATCAAGCAGATATAGGTTCCCCAAGGCTACTCCTAACAGTTGTCTAACTCTGCAGGCAGGAAAACAGGCTGTGTGATTCATGGACTGCTCAAGGTCAAGCAGGCTCCCAGACTCGGGAGGGATTACAACAGGAACTAACACCTCCCGTTGCCAGTTTCCCATCCTGGCTTCAGATAACAGAATCACCCTAACAGTATCAGCTTCAGTGGCAGGGGGGTATTGAATACGACAGGTGATCCTGAACACCTGACATTCTACCCCCCTGAAGACCAATCCCCCCTCTCCCCGGTTTCCTCAAGTATTTATTATGGAAAGCTTGAACCAACTTTTTGGCTCTCACATCAGTAGACTTAATCTATTCAGCCTGACTTTTTGGAAAATGTTTTCCATTGAATTAGGCTGTACAGCACCCCCCTCTTCCACTTGGAGTCTAAAATGAGTTCAACCTCCTGATGGGGCTGTCCTTCTATAAAGATTGGAGGTGAGGCCACGGGATCAGGGTGCCACTTGTCAGGTCCAGGGTCCTTTTTGAGGAGGCTGAAATGGAAAACTAGGTGTACATGTCTCAAATTTGTGAGATGCTTGAGTGTGAACTGAAACTTGGAGAAGAACTCTGCCCACCAGAGTTGCTTTGCCCCCAACCTTCAGGGCGATTTAAGTGCTTCTAGGTTTTTATGATCAGTCCAAATCTCAAAGGGTATTTTGGCCCCTTCCAGCCAATGTCACCAAGTGGATAGGGCTAACTTGATGGCTGCAGCTTCCTTGTCCCAAACTGACCAGTGTCTTTCCTTCTCTGAAAACTTTTTGGACACACATGTGCAGGGGTGTAGCTCTCCATTAGAGCCCTCTTGTAAAATCAACCCCCCCACCATGACCACGTCATTGGCTTCTACTTGCACAATGAACTTCTTGTTTTCATCTGGGTGGCATAACACAGGTTCAGAGGTTAACAGGGTTTTTAACCTCTCAAATGCCCGCTGGCATTCATTTGTCCACTCCAGCTTAGCACTTGGTTTTAACCCTTCTGGTCTTTTCCCTTTCGTTTTTAACAAGTCTGTTAAAGGTAGTACATTTTGGGCAAAGTTTTTAATAACGGTCTGTAAAAATTTACAAAGCCCAGAAGAATTGTAATTGCCATCTCATTTTAGGAGCCTCCCATTCCAACACATCTCTGACTTTAGTGGAGTCCATCCCAAGTCCTTCCTTGCACACTCTGTAGCCCAGGAAGTCCAGCTCAGTTTTATGAAACTCACAATTTGACAATTTTGCATACAGTTTGTTCTTATAAAGGGTACTCAGAACCTCCCTTACCAACTTCACATGTGATTCATAGTAATCAGAATAGATCAGAACATCATCAAAATAAACAATCCTGTTGTATAGGTATTTATGCAACACTTCATTAATAAGATTCATAAAGACTCCAGGTGCCCCTTGAAGCCCATACGGCATGACTAGGTACTCAAACTGTCCCAGGGGGGTGTTAAAGGCTGTTTTCTACTCGTCCCCCTCCCTGATGCGCACTCTGAAGTAAGCATCTCTTTTAAGTCCAGTTTGGTGAAAATCTTTCCTTTGGCCACCACTCCTAGCAGATATCTAATGAGGGGAAGCAGGTATGCATTTGACATTGACACTGCATTAATCCCTCGATAATCTGTGCACAAACGTAAGCATGAAGAGAACTTGTGGATTGAATAAAACCCTTTTCCATGTTGTCAATGAACTTGCAGTACTCTGTTCGCACAGCTGGGCTGATGGAATACAGCTTCCCCTTAGGAAGGTTCTGCCCAGGGATCAGTTCAGTAGCACAGTCTGTTGCCCTGTGAGGAGGTAATTCATCTGCCTCCTCTTCCTCAAAGACCCAATTTAAGTCTTGGTACTTGGGGGATTACATCAATTTCTTCTCTTGTTAGGCATACAGTTTCAGGTATGGGAGGGGGGTGGCACTCCATTGGGGGTTCCACACAAGTTTCTGGTAATCCTCAGCAGGAAAACATAATCACCCCATCTTCCACTGTATGTATGGGTCATGATCATAGAGCCATCCTAAAACTGCTGGAAATTTTGCAGTTGATCTTACTACAAAAGTTCTTTGCTCCTAATGACTCCCCATTCCAACTTGGGTCAGTTCAGTCTCATAGGTGCAAGGAGTCCCTTTCATAGGAGAGCCATCCATTTGCTCAAATGTAATAGACTCTGTTAATTTCACTAGATCCATGGCTCAGAGTTAGGAGTCTATGGTGAGTTAGATCCGAGGATTAAGAAAGGCAGTCCTAGCACTTGCTGATATAGTCATTCCTTAAGTAATGTGCAAACTATAAATGTATTGCTTAAATCTTCTCTGTCATCCATGTAGAGGGCTGAAACAGTTTCATCAGAGGTGGGTGAGAAGATTTTGAACCCTTGTTTCAAATAACCCTCCTGAAGCTAGTGTCATGGAAAGAAAACAGACATCATATATTAAAACACTCGTATGGGTCTAGCAGCACCTAAGGGTAGTGGTGATGTAAATCAGGGAAAGTGTGCAGTTTTCTCTGAAATGCTTAATTCTTACATCCTGAATGGCAGAAATTACTCCCAGGTGATACTGAGTTTATTAGGCCAGGGGTTTCCACATGAAACAGAGGCTTCTGCATTCTCTTCAGTGTCATGGATAGTTTTGTCTGTGCAATGCCTGTTGAATTGCACCTTTCATGGCACTGCGGAGAAATGTTGAAGGCTGTGTTTGTTCAGAGTACAGTGTGATTGCTGAAGTCCAGGCTGTTATTTTGGGTGTTCTGTTTTGTACCAGGAGATAATGCTTACCCAGTACTAGTTTTTCCTTTCCTCCCTTCCAAACATTTGTCTGCCTTAATGCCCTAATCTTGTTTCCTTAATCCTCTGTGCTTTGCTTGCTTCATATTTGCATTGCAAAACCCATTCTCCTCTTGGCTTCAAAACTGTATTTTAAAACTTTAAGAAAAAAACAGCTTGTCTCTTCTTTATAGTTCCCAAATAAACACTTTGTCAATAAGTGAACAAGATTCCTTTTTCTCTGACATACTTACATTGTCTCATCTCTTGATGTCTCATCTCTTTCCATGTAATTGCCATGGCTTTTATAATGGGAAATACAGCCCTCAATCTATCACTTTGTGCTGGTGATCTAGACCTTAAACTGTGACTGAAGTGAAAAACCAAGTCATATAATGAATTTGTAATAAAGAAAAAATACCGTTTTCAGATGGTGAAAATCGTCTTGACCCTTGCATGATACTTGTTAGGAGACAGATTCCGATTTTGTAGATTGTTTGAATAGAGTTTCCGGTTTTCTAAAAATAACTATTAAGAAATGTGTATCCCTGTAGACTGGGGGAAATTGGTTTTAACAAATACATTCATTGTTCAGGGAATACATTTTTCATTAGTAAATGTTGTAGTTGTTGTGGGTTTTCCGGGCTGTATTGCCGTGGTCTTGGCATTGTAGTTCCTGACGTTTCGCCAGCACCTTGGCTGGCATCTTCAGAGGTGTAGCACCAAAAGACAGAGATCTCTCAGTGTCACAGTGTGGAAAAGATGTAGGTCATTTGTATCTACTCATTTGTAGGTCATTTGTATCTACTCAGGAGGGGTGGGGTTGAGCTGAGTCATCCTGTGAGAGTTTCCCAGGGTGTGGAATGCTAATGGCGGGAGGCTTCACTGTATCCTGAGGAGGTTCTTTTGCATATGGATTGGTACTTGATGTGCTAATCTTCTCTGCAGGGCTATTGTCGGGGATAGAATGTTTTGTTAGCCTGGTGTTTTTCAGAACTGGAAACCATGCTCTGTTCATTCTTAAGGTTTCTTCTTTCCTGTTGAAGTTTTGCTTATGCTTGTGAATTTCAATGGCTTCCCTGTGCAGTCTGACAAAGTAGTTGGAAGTGTTGTCCAGTATTTTGGTGTCCTGGAATAAGATACTGTGCCCTGTTTGAGTTAGGCTATGTTCAGCCACTGCTGATTTTTCAGGTTGTCCGAGTCTGCAGTGTCTTTCATGTTCTTTTATTCTTGTCTGGATGCTACGCTTTGTGGTCCCGATGTAAACTTGTCCACAGCTGCAGGGTATACGGTATACTCCTGCAGAGGTGAGAGGGTCTCTACTGTCTTTTGCTGATCGTAGCATCTGTTGTATTTTTCGGGTGGGTCTGAATACTGCTTGAAGGTTATGCTTTTTCATAAGCTTTCCCATCTGATCAGTAATTCCTTTGATATATGGCAAAAACACTTTTCCTGTAGGAGACTGTTTTTCCTTGGTTGTTTGATTCATCCTGGGTTTGATTGCTCTCCGGATTTCATTTCTGGAGTAGCCATTTGCCCGAAGTGCGTGGTTTAGATGGTTAATTTCCTCATTGAGAAAGTGCGGCTCACATATCACACATCAAGTACCAATCCATATGCAAAAGAACCTCCTCAGGATACAGTGAAGCCTCCCGCCATTAGCATTCCACACCCTGGGAAACTCTCACAGGATGACTCAGCTCAACCCCACCCCTCCTGAGTAGATACAAATGACCTACATCTTTTCCACACTGTGACACTGAGAGATCTCTGTCTTTTGGTGCTACACCTCTGAAGAAGCCAGCCACAGCTGCTGGTGAAACGTCAGGAACTACAATGCCAAGACCACGGCAATACAGCCCGGAAAACCCACAACAACCATCGTTCTCCGGCCGTGAAAGCCTTCGACAATACATCAAATGTTGTAGTATTTGGATACTTGCATAATTGGACTACAAATTCCTGTACAGGAGAATTCTGTAGCTTGTACTATAAGATTTGTATAATCTCACACTGTCCTTCTTTCCTAGTACAAATATTTAATGTATATTGGTTTACTTGATACACTGCTCAAGTGTCAGACCTGCGTAAACATTTTGCCTATTTAAAATCTCTCCTTCTGTGGTAGTTTTCACATGACTGAGTTCAAAGCCGGTAAATGCCATTCTGGCTTTTAAGTGTCTTTGGCAAGAGGCTTTTGGAGCATTTCACAAGTACTTCAGGAGTGACTCTCTAAAGTTGATTGGCAAAGACAGAAATAACAATTATGACTTTTGTGATGTACCTTCATAGTCATTGGAGGGAGAATTCTGAGTTTTCAATCTCATTTTTTTATTGTTGCTGAAACATAACATGTCACTATATGAATATAAGGTCAGCCTTTTATTTCATCAGACCATTGGTCCCTACAGCATAATATTGCTTATTTTAAATAAGCGGGGATTTGCCGTATTAGGCAGAGATGAATAGTTCAAGATGCTAGGTATTTATGAAACCTTGTACATGCAAACAAATTCTCAATGACCAAGGCCCTCTTTTTCTGTATCTTCTGTTGCCTGATTTCATTTGAAATTGTGCACTCAAGAAAAGCAGCAATAATTATTTCCTAGTCTGAAAACTAAAGTATTTATTTGGACTATATGCAGTCAAAGGATAAAAGGATACCTGGATGTTGTTAGCTCAGAAGTATTTGATGCCTGCCTCAGTATTACAAAAATGGATAGAATGAAGGATAACTATTTCTGGTGGGAAAGGCAAGATTTCTACCGATCATATGCCACAATGTCAATTTGCAACAATTGTGCGTAGTAAATTTCTTTAGTGTAACAAAGAGCAGAAAAATAACCTTTGTATGTGAAAACTGTGTTTATATTTAGTACAGTAAATTCTTTAGAACCAGTCTACTGAATGAGCTGTCTCATAATATTTTAGTTACTTAAAATATTTATATGCTGCCTTTTGGCTAAAAGGGCCCTGAGGCAGCTTACAAGATAAAACCTTCCTTTCAAACTTCATTGACAATCACCTGTTCTACAGAAGGAGAGTGAGGAAGAACAAGGCTGAATGGTCAACTGGCTGCTTCTTTTTCTCCTTCTATGGACTGCCGGGTCACCCACTGTTTTGGGAGGCTTGGACATAATGTTTGCTCCCAAAGCTTTCTCTTCTGAGAAAACAGCGTTTGGTTTGGCTCCAAGGAGGAAGTGTGGGATGGCTACAGGTGGAGCATCTGTAGGGATACTCTGCTAGCAGGCAGTCTGAGGAGAGGTTGGAGCTAAATTACACATTTCTGTCCCCACTTTTAACCTTTTTAAAAATTTTCTCTATGAGCTATGGTACACAGTTGCACAACTGTTCTGCCGGAAAGGTTGAAAAGGCGGTCTCCTCGTGTGATTGTTGTTTGGTCACTGCTTCTGTGCTGATGCGATAGAGAGAAAGGGCGAGAGGTGGGGGGCAGTGACAGTTGCAAGCAGGATGGGGTGCCATTTCTACAGTGTCTGGGGGTGCGTGCTTTTTCCACGGTTGATATAGTCTGGAGGGGAGGGGTTAGGCAACAGAAGAGGGATGGAAAGATGGCAAGACGATTTGACCTGTTTTCATCAGTTGGTATTTGTTAGCTACCTGGTGTTTTTTAAAGGAAGGCATGATATTAGTGTAATAGTAAATGAAACAGCAGTCTAATCTGTAAACTCGCAATGATCGAGTGGATGTCAGCTAAGAGAAGGGATTTCTCTCATCAGGGTAGGACTTCCTCATCCGTTCTCCCATTGCAGCATTAAATGATCCCTGAAATGTTGCACTTGAGGGATAGGGAACCTGCAGAAACAGTATGACATGAATCAAAGATCTGCTACAGGAGAGAGGAATTGAGGAAAATTCTCCTCCCTTCCACTGAAGGAAATTCTCCACAGGATCCAAGCCATGAAGTCAGCCAGCAATAGAAATTGAAACCCTGCTAACATTTAGTAATGTTTCTTGCATTTCCTGTAATAATAGATTTCCTACAAAATACTAATCTCTTCATACAGTTTTTGCCTGGAAAGCTTTAAATGGCAATGAAGACTTTTAAAGTAAGATGTACAAAGCACGACTGCCAAGATCGATTGTTATAAAGTTAGTGACTTAGGGATGAGAGATGCAACTAAAGAGAAAGTGATGTGTTGCAAAGGAGATACTTGGGGTTTGATTCAGAAAAGGTCCTACTCGCCACTTGTTAATATGAATCTCTCATAAGCTTAGGGCTTGTTAATATATATACTGCTATATTGGTGGTATTTCACTATTGCAAGCTTGCTAATTGTTTGAATAAACCCAAGTGGCCGTCAGATATCTTTCACTGGTTTCCCAAGGTACGGTAATAGAGCTAGCAGCATACTGTTGTTTTTGATGGAGCTGCAAGTGACATTGGCCATATATACTGCTATATCTCATAGATAGTAACCGATGCTCTATCTCAGAGAATGGTCAAGGGGAAAAGATACTATAAGTAATTCATTTCTTTCAGCAATTTAAGGTCTTAATTCATTTTTTAAAATCTAAAGCAAATCAAGTAATTAAAGATGGACATCTGCAGTCACCTGTACATTGCCATTATTCTCAATTATGTCAAGTGGAAAATAACCATATGTACCCGACTGAAATGAATAAAAGCCACAACGGTTTTTAATGCTTTGTTTCCATGGCAAACTTGCAAACATTTCATAACATTTTGAGGGGAAATTGGAGAGGAAGGATCAGGAGCTAGATCTAAAGAACCATGAGTGGAAGAACAGTGGCCACTAGTGCTTGTGCACAAATGTTTGCCCAAGAGTCTGTGCAGTAGGTAAGCTGTGTAATAGCTTCCAGTTGTACAAGCAGAGGAACATCTTTGGATTTAGTTTCTCTTTTCTTGTGTGAGTATGAAGTTTAAAATAGTCTTCTATGAGCAAAGATGCCTTCAGTTCCAACACAGAATTTCTAGGTAGGTTGACCCTGGATTACTATCAAGGATGAAGAAAACCAGTGTGCAATGAACTATGGGCTAGGAGCATGCACACAGATGAGCACAGATAATCATTTAAATCATTGTAACTTGAGAAATGCTTTTTGTCCCTTAACTGTCCTTAACATTTTATTTTCAGTGGGTTTTTCTGAAACATCTCTTAACACAGTATGGTAAACCTCTGAAAGACTATGAGCTGTGGGCTTTATGTCATGAATGTTTACTTACTCTGGAAGGTTATACAGATTATCCAGGTAAGACCATTATTAATTTCTTTTGAAGTTATATATTTACTTAATATTGACATTAACGTCATCCTTCTGCAAATGAAGCTGGCTGGGGCCTTTGGGAGAAAAGAGTGAATTGGCACACAGGAGGTGTACAGTGTACACTGGTTTCTCATTGTAGCTAGTGTGCTTTGCTGTGGGCCAGCCAGAGGAGCAGTTTGGGAAGAGTGAAGAATAACCTATGAAGTCTTATGCTCATTCCTACCTGCAGGTGCAGTCAGGTCCGGGGGGTTCTGTACCTCAGATTTTGGATTTTACTTATATCTATTCCCATGCATGCTGAGGAGAAACATGCAGGAGTTTCTGTTGCCAGACTTAAGAATATTTTTCCATTTTACATATTAGTGTATTCCCTGTAGATGTCTTTAGGCAAGAATTTTAGGTATGCTGTGAAGTGTGTAATGACATAGAAGCAAATCAGTATGGAATGGTTATAAGCAAACTGTAAACTCAGTAATTCAGCGCATATTCTTTTTATGACAACTATAAAGTCACTTTCTATATGCTGTCAAATTTTTGCAAAGGAAGCTGGTTTATAATGGTTTGAGGTCCCCTTAACACAGCTACTTAATGCTGGGTTTATTGTGGGAACAATATTTTGTGAATAGAATGCATATTGTAGGCTTTCATTTATGATGACTGTATTTTGATTCGTGGGGGGTGGGGTATTGTAAGGATAGTAAGGGTAGCCTTGATGCTTTCCGGAGACTTTAGCTAATAGGCAAAAAACATTCGATGCTCAATGTACACTTTAGTGGATGCTTTTATATATGATCAGGATTGTCATGGGTCTTCCATGGCATACTTCATGAAGCTGGGAGAATTCTGCATTTGTATCTGAGCACCAGCAATTCTAGTGCCATAACCTCAATCTCCTGAGCATTCAAGCTAAATGACTATCGATCCCTTCTTTGTGTGGATTTTACTGCCTTTATTGTAAGTTTTTTTTGGTACTTGTCTTGTTCAGCTTACTCTGCTGATGATGAAATTGGGTGAGAGAATTGAAGAGAGGGAGGAAAGCACTGATGTGTAGGCCAGAGGCTGTACTGCATGGTTATGCTGGAGCTTCCAAGGCTAAAAATGACATGCAAGTTTCTCACCATTTCCAAAGCACCTAAACATGAATAGCACCCAGCCACAGAGGCCTCAATGATTACAGAGGGGCTGCTGAAGGTATGCATGTGGTTAAAGGGGATGTCTTAGACACCATGTCTACCAGGCTGAAAATGGAGTACAAAAATCTGATTTGCCACTTTTAGCTTATCATTGCCCCCTCTAGCCCTTTGCTGACAGCTGTCTCCAGATACGATCTTGAACTTTTTGCCTTGGGCAAATACTGCACCTTTCTCCCATACCCTCCTTCTGTTTTTGGTTATGAAGTGAGTTCTCCAGATTTTGCTGCTTTGATACCATCAAAGTCAGCTTTTCAGTTAGTCACTTACTAAAACTGCATAAATATTTGTCCCCAAAGGAATATTTTGCAAAATAGTGCTTAAAGTACCCTGTGATAAATGTCAAGTGCATAAGGATAACAGGGTTTTTTTCTGTAAAAGTAAAAATAATGCCAAGTACGCCAAGTACTTTTTTCTGTTAATATATTCTTGATATCAGTTGTAAACAAATGGGTGTTTTTAAAATGTTCTGTGGCAACACTACTTTTCATCTGGCTTAAACCCCGATCCAGCAACCTTCTGAAGGTAATGATGATGACCGGCAGTCAAGTGGAGGAAAATGGGCAAAATCTGGTGGGCCTTCCTGTTGGCAGAGTAGCAAATAAAGCAGCAGTAGTTATGCAGTACTGATTAAAGGTGTAAAAGAGTTTATTTAGGAACTACATATCTGATAGTAAAGAGGAGAGAGAGAGAGAGATGCTGTCTATCTAACTACATCTTAGAGAGCAGGTGTGCTGATAGGAGAAAGAAGGAGGAAGATAATGCCCTGTTTAGCCCAATAGGAGACAGGACAAGGAAATGACCTCTTTGACAGAGAAGAGAAGTGCTGCCCTCACATTCCTATGTAACTGATCCTTGCTGCCCCCTGAAAGGAAGGGTCTTCTTCTCTTCTTCCTTCTTGTACACCAGACATTGCTATTTCCAACACTTCCCTTCACCAAAATAGTGATTATTATTGTGAATTCTGATGGGACTGATATCATGTCACCCTTGAGTGCTGTTTGAAAAGTGCCTTTTTATCCATAGGGTTTTTTTTCACTCTTAAGAAAAAGCTGTGGACATTTGGGTTGCTAGGTCTCCCTCTTGGAATGGGAGAAAAATAAGGGGAAAAAAGATCTCCATCATGTTGATGGTGTGATATCACTTCACGGGGAAACCAGAGTAATGTCAGTCATCTCTAGGAATTGCTAGAAACTCTGATTTTGCCATAGCATTTCCTGAAATTCCTAGAGAGGTTTTTTCCTGGAAGTGATGTTGTGCCATCGCTGATGACACTCCATGTCCCTGCCCCTCCCCAAACTCTCACCAGTTGTCCGACCATCCCTAGCAACCTTAGTGCACATGGAAACTTTATGGATCTCCAGTTAGATTGCTGAATTGAAAAGTAAAATAGCGTTGCTGTTCAACGAGGAATGATGAAGAAATCAGTGTTTTGATATTATTAAAAGTTACGTGCTGGGGATGGGGATGATCAGGTTCCTTTCAACTTTTTTTCCTTTATTGTTGAGTCAGACTACCACACTATGATATGACAAAGTCCTTTTTGTAGACTAAGATTGTTTGTTCCTTTCTATCTTTATATTGCAGTGCCGCAGTTTTCAAGTACACTTTAACTGCTTTTATGTCTTTTGTTGATGGTTACACTCATTTCAGTTCAGTGCTTTTAAAAATCATTTAGTTTTATTCAGTTGTCATGACGAACTGTGGCTTGTGTATCAAATTCTGCTCAATGTACCAGATGTAAGTAATGAACCCCAGTTTGTGTAGAACCCCCATTTTATCTTCGACTTCCCTCCGGTCTCCCAGCAGGAAAACGTTCCTCTCGTTTGTGCTGTCTTTGTGATCAGGTGGCTACAAGAGGCAGCATTATTCAACAAACTCTGGTTTGTGAATTCAGATGTAGCATCAGACAATTAATACCAATTGTGCTTTACAAACAAGCAACAAATTCTGAAATTTCAGTTTGGACTATCTGTATTGAATATTACAACCAACTAGGGTTACTAGTCTCAACTAGGTAGGGCCTTGAGTAATGAATTACAACTGATGTTCAGAGATCAGTTGCCCTATAGGAAATGACAGCTTCAGAGTGTTAACTCTGGGGAAGCGGAATATCAGGATGGGATGCAGAGATGGCATTGCATCTGTGCATTCCTTTCCAATATTCCGCCTCCCCAAGTGCTACTCACAAATCTCCAGGAATTTTCCAAGCTGGAGTTGCCAACTCTAGAGATAACTAGATTTGATTAAACTGTAGCTTATCATGATTTTTCAGACATTACACATAATATTAATGGTTTCAGTTTCAGATGAAATGTCGACTGCATGTTTTAGGAGTAGTGTGTTCTCTCAGGAAGTGTGATTGGACAGTAAAGAAAAAAAGAGTCCTGCAAAATTCTGATCAGATAAAATATTTTTTGTTTGAGATTATATTAAATAGATTTTCAGCCTGTTATGCAAGAGTAGACATCCTTACAACCCAAGTTTACTCCAGCAGCATTTTATACTTCTGTAAGGTTCTGAGTACTGTTATCTTTATAATCTATTTTTCAGCATATTTGTGTTTAGACTCGGTGTTGATTAACAGCAATGGAAATGTTCTGTTTGCTCCATCTGAAAGTGAAGGTAAATACATGCTGCTTATTTCATTACATTACATTTATGTCTTGGCAAAATAAAAAAATAGATGCATACATTTTCTGTTATTTTTCTTTTGTCATCAGGATCATATGATATGTTTTATTTGGCACCTGAGACAGCAGAAGAGGATTTTGTTACTGAAAAGGTGTGTGCTGTGATGCAGATATGACTTAACGTACCTGGAAGTACATTTTAAAAATAGAGATTACCTTTCTGGTGTATATAGTTATGTTTACAAGCACATTTGTACTCTAATGTTAAAAGCGTAAAGCAATGTCTCTAAAACCCTGAAAAAATCTAATGTTTTCTTTCATGCCAATATCTCAGTTATTTCTTTTCTTTTATTAAACCTTTGGTATAAGTAGAACAACTTTGGCTCTGATATTCGACTTCATTTTGTGGAGCTGATGCTGCAGCTTGAGGTAAACTGGAAAAGCAAAGTTTGTGGTGAACAATAGCCAAAATGCAGTTATTTGCATTGCTTAAAAGATTTCAAATCAAATATCCTTTCTGCATGTTCTGGAGAAAGACTAAGCAGTAGAACAATATTATGTTGGAGTTATTTTCTTAGAAATTAGAGCTGGATCGAAAGAACTGTGAGTGACAGGAAAATAGCAGGTATTGCTATTCACATATGTTTGTGCAACAGTTCACACAACATGAATAGGTTCTAATGGTTTGGCTTGTGCAGCTTCTTGACGAACAAAGCTCCTTGGGATTTAATTTCACTTTCTTGTGCAAGGCTCTGTGAGCAGAAAGGCATTGATGGATCCATCTTCCATTCTGAGAACATAAGGACAATGGTGGTGGTTACATGCTGCACTCATACAGAAAGACCTATAGTTATGCTCCACCATTTCCTGATCCCAGCTACGCCTGGGGTTTGCCAGGGCTTAGCTGCCTGTGCTGATACTCACAAAAGCATCCGAGTATCCATTTGTAGACTGGGTTTCTGGTGGCCTTATATCAGTACTGATGTGTAAGTATATGTTGGTTGTTGTGGGTTTTCCGGGCTGTATTGCCGTGGTCTTGGCATTGTAGTTCCTGATGTTTCGCCAGCAGCTGTGGCTGGCATCTTCAGAGGTGTAGCACCAAAAGACAGAGATCTCTCAGTGTCACAGTCTATATGTGTTTGCTCCTGAGTGGGAATTGCCCAGTGACATCTTTGTGCTTTTCTACTATGCTGTCTTCAACAGGTTTGTATTTACTGCATTGCTGCAATTTTGTGGAGAGCAGCAAAATATAATTTGCCACCTGATCACAAACTGGTGTTGCCAAGGAAACTGAAGGATTTTCTTCTGAATATGGCAAGAAGAAAGTCAGAAGACAGGCTTTCCCTGGCAGATGCAATTAAGGTGATTTAAATTAATAATTTGATTTTCTAAAAGGCTTTATCCCTACAAACTACTTTAGGAGCAAAGATGAACCTCGAACATTTTTTGTAACAGCCTCAAATTAAATGTAGGTAATTATAGTCTTTCTTGCCTTAATGGTTCCCTTTGAGAACAAATGTGTGAGTTTTTTTAAAAACAATATTGAAATTTAGTAACTTCAAATTAATTCAAATAAGGTAAATGACTTTTCCTAAATTTAAAAATAATTAAATATTTCTGATTAATTTAAATCACTTTTTTCTTGCCTGGCATAAGTAGGCATTTATAGTAACAGTTCAACATGGTGTTTCATATTTCTAGACATGTGATAGCTCTCTGCTTGAACAGGGTATAAACAGCAAGAAAGTTCTGGCATTTTTGAACAAAGCAACCTTTCAGGTATGAGGAGTGTGTGTTAAATGTTTGTGCTTCTATGAAGTTTGTCCAAACAAGATCTCTGAATAGCAACAGTTATTCTTCTCCCACCCCCAGCTAAGCATTTTAAGTAGTTCTAAGTAGCATTAGTCATATGAGTTCTTGTTAAAATATAAGAAAAAGAAAGAATATCATTGGGACTTTTCCTTTTTTTCATTCCATAAATTGGTGTGGGAACTTAATTTTCATAAACTTTCCCCCCCTTGCTGATTTAAAGTAATTCACAAATAGTATATCCTGATAATTGTATCTAAGACAACTGTATCTAAGACTATAATGCTCACATTCATGAGCAGTGTAAATGTCCCAGGTATGTGTTGCCATCAATTACAGTTGCGGTAAATGATCACTGGGTATATTTTGTACTTTTCTGGTTTGTGTAGAAATGTCACAAGCCAGACTTTCAACAGATTGTGCTAATCTTTTCTTTCCTCTCCCTGGTTATTAAAAAAATTTCTGTGATTGACTTCACTGCATCTGATGAAGGAACAAACTTATTTAGCTCTAAGATTTCTCACAATGATTTCCCTTTTTTTTTAACCGAAATTTTCAAGTATTGTAGAAGTATTGTGGGTTAATCCTTTGCGATGAAGTGGGGGGAAATTTATAGTGCAATACTTCTAAATCTGTTGAAGTCAGTGGGCTTAGAATGGTGTAACTCCGTCTAGGATTGCACTCTTAGAAAAACATTTGTCTTAATTGCAAATGTTATTTCTAATGCAATTTGTTTACTCTTTTGCTGATAGGCTTTCAGACAAGTAGTTGAGTCTTTGCATGATAACTTGCCTATTGATTCTCAGAGGAAGCCAGAGGATGATAATGTAGGTGAGTATTTCTGCAGAAAGATTGCTATTCTTGCATGTTTGTAGTAAATATATGAGAAGGTTGCCAGGTCTCCCACAATGGCGCTCAGGGCCGGATCTAGGGTTGTCAGTGCCCAGGGCAACCCAAGTCCAGTCCTCCCGCGCGTGTGTGATGATGTCATTTCTGTGACATCATCACGCAGGGGCGGAGCGTGGCGCCAGTGCAGTAAGCTGGCTGCCCTGGCATATGGTGCACCGCAGAGCTGGTGGCGACAGCACAGGCAGCTGGGAAGCTGCCCATGACATTCACCTCCCCTGCTGAGGGGGTGGCCGGCTTGCCACATGCTCCCTGTCCTGCAGGGCAGGCGAATTGCATGGGCGGCCTCCCCGCTCTGCTCAGCTGTCTGCGCTGCTGCCAGTGCACTCCCGGTGTCTGGCAGCTGCGCCTGGCACCCCCTCTTTGGCAGCTCCAGGGGCAGACTACTCCCCTGCTCCGCTCGTCAATCCGACCCTGATGGCACTCAGAGTGGCAGCAGAAGAAAAATTTAAAAAATGTTGTTGGGACAATGGTGTGATATCACTTCTGGGGAACCTGGATGTGATGTCCACTCTAGGAATTACTGAAAACTCTATGGTTTTACCATAGCATTTCTAGTGATTCCGAGTCAGACATGATGTCACTTCCAAGTTTTCTGTGGAAATAGTATCATGCCATCTCTAATGGCACCCCTTTCATACTCCTCCCTGGACTGCTGCTGGTGTCATGTCTGGCAAGCTTGGAACATGGCTGGATAGCTTGTACAACTATATTGGAATGTTTGTTTATATCAGTGAGTATTTTTTTCCTGCTCTTAGGTTAAATGAATACCTTTGTCTTTTTGGTTTTTGTTTGTGTTCTTCGTGTTTGAATATTAAGGATTTTTACCTATTAGCAATGAAAGCAAGTTAATAGCAGTGAAAGGACCATTCCCTTGCCTGACTTCTTCAAACAGTGTTAACACCAGGTTGCCAACAGCTTTCACCTCTCCAGCAACACACTTTAAGCCTATTGTTCTGCATCAGAATACAGATACGGAAAAGTAAGTATGTCCTTGTGATATTAGGGCAGCACTACACTAATGTTTTGTATGCTGCATTTAATATAAGGTAGCCTTGACTTATTCTCTTAATATCTTAAATGCTAATAGCCAAGTGGCACTGATCTGGGGATCTTTAAACCTGCAGATTGGGGCCACTTTCCTACAGTTCCCCAGGGTTGTAGAAAATTGTGAAAAGCATTTAAAAAGTTGGGAATTAAACCCCCTCCCCCCCCCAAAAAAAGACTGCCTTGTTTTTGTAGGCACATACAGTTACCTCCCCTGGAAGATGCTGAGGACGGGAGGGAAACTGTTCCTGTGAGCCTCTGTGTGGGGGGCGGAGTCTGGCTAGGGAGGGAAATGCAACTGCCACTGCCTCTGTTGAGGTGGAAAACATGTGCAGGAGGTTGTGGGGAGAGGTTGGTGTGGCCAACATGGGCAGCTTGTTGTGCACTTCCCTCAGCTGTCCCTTTGCTGCTGCTGCTGCTGCTATAGTTGAGGCAGTGACCATGCATTTCACTAGCTGCCCAGCTGGGAGGTTCAGGAGACTTTCACTGCTGCCACCCAAACAGCAAAGCTGTGCTTGACCAGGGTGGGGAGTGGTGAATGCTGCCAACATTCTTGAGGCAGCAACGCAAGAGTTGGATGCAATGGGAGGGGGAAATACCCACCTGTAATTCTGTGGGGGGCGTGTTTGTGTTTTCATGTTTTCCACTGAAATGAAGACATTTTACATAACTTGTGTTCTTGCTTGTAAGCAGCCCAGACTCTCAGTCACCCTGCTGACTGCTATAGCCACTTGTTCCTAGGTTTGTTTAAAAATACTTCCTGAATTCAGCATTCTATGCAAGTCCCAATCCAACAAATGTTAAGTAGATTTCATTTGTCTTATATACTAGATCTTTTCAGACATTCTATTTTGGTGCCCAGCTGTGTGTAGTAAGAGTGTATGCTACACATGGTCCTCCAGATTGCCATTTTGTGTGAATAGAGTGACACACATACTTTCTGTTGATAAACTCACTTCCCACCTTGTTTCTTGGCTGGGTCATACACTTTGGGAGCAATCCTAAGCAGGTCGACTCAGAAGTAAGTTCCATCTTATTCAATGGGGCTTACTCCCAGGAAAGCAACCTTAGTATCACACCCTTAGTTTCAGGCTTTTGGCCTAGCTATGATACAGTTTGAGTTAAGCTTTTTCTGGAAGACTGTTGCAGAGATGACGCTGTCAGCTCCCAACTGGATAAGAGAGTGAGATGGCACCACAGGTACAAGACTTTAGATGTTTCAAGGACAAAACGTTGGAAGAAGGATAGCACTTGCAGTCCATCTCATTAACTCATGGCATTGGAGTTGTGATTAGCTTCCACCCCACCTGCGAAGACAGGCAGAACGTGTCAAGCCCTTAACTGATTGGTCATGCTGCCCAGCTGTACTGCAGGCGGTTAGCCTTAAAAGTTTGTATCACTAGATACTAGTTTAAGTTTTGTCTGTCCTGGGGTAACTTCTACCTGGAAGATCACTTTTCCACTTCTGAATACTGTGCTGTGGGTGGAGTCTTGTAGCTAAATCGTTCATTGGACTTGAGATTCTGAGGCTCCTGTTTGGGCTTTGAGACTTATTCAAAAGGTATCATCTGTTTTAGTTTTGCAAATATTCAAGTGTGTTCTAGCTCAGCAAAGGAGCCTGTTGTTATTTTCTTTTCCAGATTAATTGTATTTTTTACTGCTTCAATCTGAATCCAGTACCTTGGCCATTTTGCTATAAGCTACCCGAGAAACTATTTTCTGGACTCAGCTTGTAAAGTGCCTCCCTTGCAAGGCTGACTTTTATTTGTTAAAACCCAGAGGGTTGGATGCTTGCCTCTTGGTTTTAAACTGAAGGTTAGACCAAGAGGTTGGTGGTGGCGTTTCTACCCTAACAAGTGAGGATTCACTTCCCAGTGTTTAAACTATTGTTTCTGACCCCATAAAGCAAAACTCCCTGGGGATCCAGGTGGCCATGCCCATACAACTTTGGTACACATGAAGGGAACCCTGGATTTTTGAGGGAATGTGTTTGTACATACCTAAGCTGTACACATGTGGAAAATGTGCATGTTGATCAAGTCAAACATAATGGTCACCAAAGGTACCAAGAGGCTCACACTCCCCCTGTGTTAGAGTGGTTAGATTGCCAAAATAGATTATTTGAAAAGTGCTCATAAGAAGATAGGAACTGCATTGTTGGGTCATACCGGGTGTCTTTGCAGCCAAACACTTTGCCCCGGAGCATCTGGTATTCTGAGCTACAAAGTAATTTTATTGGAGACTGCAGAGGTTTGCAGAATAATTGTCTCCATTTCATTTCACATGAATTTCATAACAAGCTGAAGCAATTTGTTACATTAGAATATAATTAATTGATCTTCCAAAATGAACCGAGTGTTTTCAGTCTTTGCCTTTTTCACTTGTATCCAGTGTATTTGTTTCACCACAGAGCCCTATTTCCAAAGGTTTTCCAACTGTTCCCAAACACCTGGAATCTTCGTATAATGCCAGTATCTTGTGAATCCTAACAGCTTTTACCACACCAGGGGCCAGTTTATCTATGTAGTAAAAACTGTTTTTGATATGTGTCAGTAGACACAATATAGAGTCTTAACTGTACAAATTATATCCAAGGATTCTTTACAAGACAATATTAATTTGTCAGGGAACATGTCAACCATAATTTTTTCCCTAAAAATATTATTTTGGTATTTCACGTTTCCAACATTTCAGTCTGTGACTCCTATTTATCTTGCTTAATACATGATGAACATTGTACTTTAGAGATACCAGCTTGAAAATTTCCCCTTATCTATTTAGAAAAGCAATGTCTACATTTAGCTGTCATCCCTTATGGCTATATGGCAGATATTGACAACATTTGTTTAGTCTGTTTTAAAGGTTATAGAAGCTGGTAGTCATCATCTAGAAATTAACTCTGTGATTATTTATGTATTTATTTTAAACATTTTAAAGATAATTTTTATTTCAGAAAAGAAGAAATTTACAATACAATACATTGTTGTCAGTTTTTTTCATTTTGAGACTTCTCACCAAAAAAATTGTAAATAAACATTACAGTATTACAACTGCATCTTTCCTTAAGTAGTCATATCAAAGTGGTTTTTTAATAGGACCTGTAGTGCAGAGGGGAGAAAGGAGTGTTGTCCAAAGCTGCCTGTGACAAGTTGCCATCTGGAAGAAAGAAAATAGGATTATTCCCATAGGTGAAGTAGAAAAGAGCAAGAGCCCCTACCACAAATTTTGTCAGTCTTATAGATGCTACTGTACTCCTGCTCTTTTCTACTGCTACAGACAGACTAACACAGCTACCTATCTTGATCTATCCTCATAGGTGAAGATTAGAGAGGCAATGTAGAGGCAAAGAAGGGAGTAGGAAAAGGTAAGTAGAATAAAGAGGGCCAAAAAATTTAAAGAGGAACAACAAAAGGTAATATAATAGTGACTTTGTTGGATCAGACCAGTGGCCCATCAAGTTCAGCTTTTTTCGCACCAACCATTTGCCCTACCCTGGAAGGTCCACAGGTAGAGCATGGAGGCCAAAACCTTCTGTAGTTGCTGCCCAGCACCCGTATTTAGAGCATCACTGGAGATTTCATTTAGTCTTTGTTGTGTCGTTGATGAGCCTATTCTCCATGAATGTATATAATTGATGTTATAGAACTGACAAAATAAAATAAAATATTGTAATGAATTTTTTGTGTTGATGGTTTATTAAAACTGTCTCATCTTTATGAAAAACCTTGTTTTCCTTTCAGAGATGCCATTGCATCCATATCTGTGCAATGCAAAACCTATATGGAGGAAGAGATACCCACGGCCAGCAAAAACACAATAATTTTAAAGGATGACACTGAAAAACAGATAGATGAGAATTCTGGTTTAGTAACTGTATGCATGTCATCTGACATTCGAGCGCATAAGGAAGAAGGATCAAAAATGTCACTTCAGACTGCTCCAAAAGACCAATATCCAAGCAAAATGGATACATTCATGGATAAATTGCCATTATCCTCTGACTTTTCATGTGACTCTCAGGAGAAGTGTACTTCACAAACGTGTTCATCAAGCACCACACCATCTAGTACAGTGTTTGTAAATAATTTTCTTCTAAAGCAGGACCCAGAGACAAGAGTGCTAACTCTTGTACCAGTGCAGATTGCTATATCGGAGCAAATTCCAAATAAACCCCTCCATTCAAAAACAGCATACAGTTGTTGTCCTAGTTTACATGTTCTTCTTTCGGATGCTGTAGGGAGCTACAGTACTGACAAAAGCCTAAAGAAAAACCCATCTCTGAATAATGTGAGAAATTGCAAGTTCAATAATACACAAAGTGAATATGCAGAAATGAAAACTAGAATTACTACCCTATCCCCAGCTACAACCAATGCTCAAACAAAGTGCTCTGAACGGAACCCATATCTTACATTTTGTAAGGGATTTAGTAATGATGCAGACAGTAATATTTCTTTAGTACATCACACATCATATGCATCTGTGGACCAAAACCCTGCTTCTTCACTCAGCCTAGATACTTTGCACCAGAACAATGGGACAAGTGAAGTTTTCTTGAAGAATGTGGTACATTTTATCCAAGAAGAGTTTGCACTTGGTAGTTATTGGGAGAATACGGATGAAGCTCTGGCTATGGGTATGCATTAATATCTCGATATTGGACTACAGATGCAAAGCCCAGGGTGGACAGGGTGATAGCAAGAGATTTTGTGGATTAGGGTGGTGGTCATTTTTATGTTGTTGACAGGTCCACACTCTCTGAATGATGTCCTATTCTTTGACTTGTCTTGTGACTATCAGGAGAAGTGTACTTCACAAATGTGTTCATCAAGCTCTTCGAATTGTACTCTGCCATCTAGTACAATTTTTGTAAATAATTTTCTTCTAAAACAGGAATAAAGTCAGAGAATAGAGAAACGTATAGAAGGTAAAACTCCATAGTATGTGGCTTCTGTTACTGCAGATTAGGTAGGGATTGTAATAATTCTCAGATTGATGCAATTCTTGTTTCATTTGTTAAATTACTTTTGCATCTTGCCTGCTGTCCAAGGATCTCAGAATAACCTTATCTTCATAATAACCCCTGTGAAGTAGATTAGTTTGGGTGATGCTTGCTGACTGGCCTGGGGTAACTCCAGGATCTCCAAGGCTGAGGGCATTTGAACCCAGGTAAAACATTCACAAAATGATAACAGGCACAGCAGGATGAGGTGTGAGATGCTGAGTTTGGTAACCCGCAGCAAAGAGTGTTTCGTGCACGTGTGTGTTTGCAGGCTAAGTCCTAATTCACAATTCTTTCTCTCAAAACAGGTAAATATATATTCACTTTAAAGGATCTTAAATATAACACATTCTGTAATGCAGTATCTGAGAAATTTCATGACCTTTACTGGGACGAAAAACTACTAGCAAGCCTTTATTATGCAGCAAATGGGAAAACTCCCCTTGAAAGGTATGTGATTCCTCTCTTCCCTCCTATTCAAGCTTCATTTAATTTTACTTCTGATTCCAAATAATATCAGCTTTAAATAGAAGGGAGTAGGACTGCATTACTACTCTCCAGAGGCCTTTATTTGCTACAGGAGTGGGCGGGGGGCGCTTTTAGGTTTAAAAAAACCTTGTTTCCTTATATTTTGAATATTTATTTATTTATTTATTTACTTAGATTTATAGTCCGCCCTCCCCAACCAAGTGGGCTCAGGGCGGATTACAACAATTTAAAACACAGTACACAATACATCAGCAATAGCCATTTAAAATAATACAAATCATTCATCACTTTTATCCATCCCTTACTCCAAAGAGCTCAGTGTAACATACATGGTATACCCATTTTATTCTTACAACAGTCCTGAGAGGTAAATTGGGCTGAGAGAATTTGATTAACTGGTATAAGATCATCTGAGAGCACTGTCATTAGATAGGGATTTGACCCTACAACTCCTCAGTCCACGTTTGGTACACCATTCACTAAAATTCTAAAGCTAGGATTCTTCAGACAATGTTTAGTCAACCCAATTCTTCCAGTCTCTGCTCAAAACTTAGTGACTATTGTTGTTTATATTATTTTGCATTTTATATAACTTTATATTGTCTAAAAGCCTATGAGCGGTATAGATGCACCTGTTCATAAATGGAAATGGAGTGGCTTCATGTAGCCTGTAGTCCATCCTGTGTATCAAGTGTCTTGTCAGGATACTTCATATGCCAGGTATGCTCTAAAGACCCATTCCAAAAGTTCCGTCTCAACAGTATCCTTCTACTTGAACTTATTTGTCCAGGTGTACTGTTTTCTGAAGTTTTTGCCTGGAAGAAATAATTTGCATAGAATTGAAGAAATAATTTTCTCTTTGGTTTTATCTCATGCACAGTTTCCAGTAAAGAACCTTGATTTGATTCCCACCTCCTTTTATACACAAACCTCCTTTTATACACAAAACAATTCATGGAGTTCTAGCCAGGCTTATGGGTCTCATAGTTCTTTGTGAACTGTAACTGAACCCAAAAATATGCCTAACTCTTCCCTGTTACTGAGAATTACAAAGGAGCATTAATGGTGGCAGCCTTTCAGGGAAACTTATATATGTCTTCCAGGCTTTGCACATAGGAAAACTGGAAAGTTTCTAAGGAACTACAGGGTTTCTCAGAACACTTTGGAAATTGGTAGAGGACAGCTAAAACTTTAATTCTCAGGTTTTGTTGAATTTAAATTTATTTGGGGTTTTCAGTCATTTGAGCTTTGTCTCTGCCTACCAACTTAATAACTTCATTCTGTGGGGAAGCATCTTTTCAACCGCCTAAGAACTGTATTGAGGTATTGCTGAGTAAGAACATTGCAGGAAAAAGAGGGCAGCAGTTAAAGAATGGGCTGGCTGCTGTTTGTCTTTTGTATTGGCTATATAAATGTTTCGAACAAAACTTTATATGTTGTAGTGTTCATACACATGTTGTGAGCTGCCTGACACTTCTTTTCACCATCCCCCATCAGTGCCCCATAGGAACTGCTGCTTCTTTCACTTGATAGATTCAACAACCTTGAATTGTTCTGTAAATGGTAAGAAGGGAGGCTTATATGCAGGAAACAGATCCAAGCAGATGTATCAGTGATTGACTTGGAGCACTCATTTGAGCATGGAAGGGAAAGTGGCAGAGGAAGAAAAGTTCCTTTCTTTATTCTCTGCTTTCAGAACAGAGTCAAGAAGAAGATAAGAAATACTGCAAAGTTGGATGAATAAAAAGACAAACCTTTTCTAAACTGCCAGTGTCACACAGGAACCTAGGGAGAACATGACAGGTGGCTGAGTCACTGCGTCAGCCATACATGCTGAAATCTTCTATATCACAGCTTGGCGCTCCTCTGTCTGTTTAATGTTTCAGCTGGGTCTTTGCTAGCCAGTGTATGAATCATTGCATTGAAAACAGATGCCATTGACCTTCTGTAAAATTGCTGAATCTTTTTCTATTTGGACATGCATGATTTAAAACTATGGTTTTTATGATTTTATATTTCCTTTGAGGAGGTAGTTTTTTCCTCTTACACATCTTTTACTTATAAATAACTATGTTTTCTGTTCCCTTTCTGATATTTCCAGGATAAATGAAGATGAGTACTACTGTGACAAAAAATATCAGCACATGAACTGGCCAAAGAACTGTCTGAATGCCAGTGATGAAAGAAATGGTAAGAAAAGACATCATGAAGAGACCAGTGTATGTTAGCCTGAAGTTACTTGAGTTAGAAGTCCTACCTCTCGACTATTATTACGCAAAATACGTAAAGGTCTTGGATTACAAAAATTAGAAAACAGTGCAAAAAGAAAAATGGTATCAGACGTGATATATCATAAACAATGCAGGAAATTGATTTACAAAAGTAGAAGGTAAGGTTTTAAGAAGATAAAAGATAATAAATACTGGAATATTCTACAATCCTCTTCCTTTTCAAATGAAGCATCTTCCTGAACCATTCCATTACACTACAGCCCTGTTCCCTTTACAAAAAGGCCCTCCTGAGCAATTCTGTTTTATACCATCTGCAGAATGATAGAAATCCTCCCAAAAGATGGGACCTACAGCAGAGAAAAGATGTATATGGGCAGCTGTCAGTTTGCATGGTGGCACCTTCATAAGGCTTTGCTCAGATAGCAAAGCTGTCATGGTGCGGCATAGCAGGAGTTACTGCAGATATGTGAGTCCAAGGCCATGAAGGGCTTTGTAGGTGATAATCAGCACCTTGAGTTGAACCCAGTAATGGATGGGTAGCCAATGGAATGACTGCAAAATGGGTATAGTATGCATACTACTTCTGTCTCCTTATAGCAATTGAACTGCAGCATTCTGTATCAACTGGAGTTTCCAAGTTGACTTCAAGAGCAGACTTATGTAGAGTCCATTACAATGGTCTGTTTCTGGGCACAGAGCAGTGAGTGGTGGGAGGTAGCTGTGAATTTCCTTCATTGTGCATGGGGTTAGACTCAATGATCTTTGGGATCCCTTCCAGCTGTATGTGTCTGTGTTTCTTCTATGTTTCTGTGTCTTAAAGTCACTGTGACGAACCCCAAAAAATTAACGATCCAGAGGATCGTGGTTAGGTGCAGACCACGATCCCGAATTTTCGAACAGCAACGAACATCTCCCGTTCCTGAACCGGATCGTGGAGGCGAGAGGGGCACCCCGCTGTTCCCTTCCCAGCGATACAGAAATAGTGGGTGATGCCGGCGGCTGCCGGGCCTGGTGGGCACGGGGAGGAGGCGGGGGGTCTCGCCGCTCGCTGGTGGCACCCCCCATGTGCCCTCCCGCCAGGCCAAAGTGGAGCGCCTTGGTATTCCCACCGAGGGCAGGAACGTGGTTGAGGCTGGTGGCAGCCAAGCCTGGTGAGCTTCCATTGGGGTTTCCAGGGCGACAGAAGGAGGGCAAACACAGCTCAGGCATTCCCCTGGCTCCGTTGCCAGGGGAATAGATTGCTGGCGCCTGAGTGTCTGGATTCCCGAACCGAGCCCGAACGCCACGATCCAGGCCTCTCCTGACCGCTGGATTGTTGGCCGTGGACAATCACGATCCGCCGGGTCACGATTGCGTGATCGCCATTTTCGTGGGTTTTTGACGTTCGTAATGCGGTTCATGCCCATCTCTGCTTAGGACTGTCAATTTCCAGGTGTGGCCTGGAGATCTGGAATTAAAGGATAACAGATCACTTGCCTGGAGAATATGGCTGTTTTGGAGGATGAAATGTATGGCATTATACCCCGGTGAAGAGCTTGCCCTCTCTAGGATCCTTCTCCAAATCTCCAGCAATTTCCAAGCCTGGTGTTGGCAACTCGTTTAAAGAGATCTCAGAAGCTTTGATGGGTACAAAATGCATCAGCAAGGCTTCTGTCTGGGGGCAGCTGCTCAGAATGTATAACTTCAGTGCTTTGTCAGCTGTACTGGTTACCTGTTTGCTTCTGGGCTCAGATCAAAGTGTTGGTTATTATCTTTAAACTCTTTTCACAGCCTAAGGCTCTACAGGAAGGCATGTAAAATGTTGTATTTCATAGAGCATATGTAGAGAGTAATTGTTCTGGCAGATCTGGTCCTGTTTTTTCTTGTATGTTGTTTTTATCTTGTTGATGGACTGTTATACGGATTTTATGGTTTTCCAGCGTGTTATTGCTTTGTTAGCCACCTTGACCCTAAGGAGATATGGCAGGATATAAATATGTCAGATTAATATATGGAAGCCCATCCTGCAGAAGGCAATCTGCTAGGCTTGTATGGGGGGAAAGCCATTGTGTCCCATTCTGTGAAGGGCTGTTTAAATAGTGCTGCAATACAGTGAATGTAATGAAGATATCTCTGGCTTGACAGAAACTGCCATTCATAGAAATATAACTATTATGTCTTACCCTTTTTTATCCTTTTAAGTAAATTTTAACACAAATGCAATTTTTATTATAGCTATAGCAGTATTTCCTGGTTTTGAAGTAGACTACCTTTCACAAGATAACATTGACTGTGAAACCAGATCGCAGGTGATTGGAACAGAAACCAAAGAAGAATGTTTACAGACCAGTAAATGTTACCTCAGTCCAGGTTTGCTAGAAGAAAGCTTACTAGAAGAAGAGATCCCAGTAAAGGCAGAGGAAAATAATTGTACCAACTTTCCTTACACATCTGAACTGCCTGATTGTCATCTTGGTTGGAGGAGTGCATTCTATGGTTCTGAATGTTTTAGTTTGGAAGTTCACAACTACATAAGAAAACTTGGAAAACAAAAAGCAAGTGGAACTCAAAACACACATGCCAAAAGAATGGTACCTGTCTTGATTATTACATAGATCTTAAAAATTCACGTGTACTTAAAATAGAGGTGATATGTAATATGGAGCAAAAAGGAGGTTTCTTTTAATTTATCCAAAACTAAAGTAGTGCATATCCGCTCTTCCAGTTCCCCCAGTCCTTGCAAGATAGACTCCATACTATTCCAAGACCAATTTTGCTGCATACCTGTGTAGACTTATAGTCTGTACAACATACGATCAATATAGGCATGGGGAATTTGTGCTTCATAATTTGTCCTAGAGTAATGAACTAAGACCATGGAGAGTATTTATTGAAAAGCACAACTCTAATTTGTTCTTTCTGCCTGTGTATATTGAGAAAGATTGTTCGCCAAAACAACCAAAACCCCTCAAGGCATTTTGAAATTTCAGTGCCTTCGATCCAAAAACTCTCTTCCTTTAAGACTACTGGTACCAAGTTGTTTTTTGTATGATCTTAAAATGAGCCTTAAAATGAACCTTACAAATTTAGCATACCCTTTTTGTATAATTTACTGCCTAGAGAACTCAAGTTCTTACCAGAGGTCTCATAGGAGACATGCCTTGAATTAAAGAGCTTTTACTTTTGACTTGCCTACTAAAATACAAAGTCTGGTCTCAAGAACAATGGAATTAATGCACTTATGATTTAGTGGAGTTATCAAAGAACAGAACTAATGTAGCCTTCAGTCATCTCTGTCTTGGGGGACAGCACAGCTTTTCAAGTAAAGGTAGGTGACCCTGGCTTTAATAGATCAAAAACTTACATTGAATTAAATTTAAGGTTTTGTTTTAAGAGAAAGAACCTAGGTTACAGTTGTTCTTGGGCCAATTATACACTCTTAGCCTTAACCTACTTCACTGGGTTGTTGTGAGGATAAAATAAAGGAAGGGCAAATGTTGTAAGCTACTTGTAGTCCTCACTGGGGAGAAAATTGATGTATCAATAAAGTAAATAAAGTAGTCTTACATACAATGTTTCCTAATTCGTGCATAAGCACCGATACATAGTGTAAAGTGTAGCTTATATATTGAGTGCATTCTGATGCCATGATAAACTGGAATTTGTTTAAACCAAGTTTGCTACACAAACCCTAGTCTGCTGAACATACATAACAGATTACAGTTTGTTTGTAAATATCAATCTGTTCGGTTCCCCAGACGTTATCCTAAGATCTCTTACATTGCAAGGCTTCTGGTAAAGCCCTACTTCTATTGGTTAGCTGTAATAAGTGGGAGGGAACTGGAGGAGGGAAAGTGTAGCGTGAGCAAAGCCTCTTCCTCCTTCCTCTTTCTTCCCAGCTATGTCGTGTAGAAGCAGTCTTCATGATTCTAGGACCCTGGGCAGAAGTCCAGGATGGAGCCCCAGAGACTCTGCCACCACCACTGCCAGGGCCGAACAAAGCCAGCTGCCAAGGCCCAGGTGGGGCAGCTGGACATGGCCACAGGAGCCTGTGTGTCCTTTCCTCCCCTGTTTGGGGGTTGGGGCAGTTTCTCCTATCACGACATTCCTGTGCTTTGAAACCAGCTAGACATTTCACAGCCCTCATGCTCCCACCTTTCACTTTTGCCATTTTACAACATTCCCTAAATTTTTCTCCGAAGGAGGAACTTGGTGTGTGGGGGGGTGATCGTGGTTACTCACCCTCTTCTGGGATATAAAGTAGGGTTGAAGGGGGGAAACTGTCTTTACGGATGGGAAAATATGGCTGTAGGTGAGCCATGAACTACTTATCAGCTGCATGTGTGGATTTCTTCTGCTGGATTGAGGAATATACACACTAAGATTATGGAAAGCTTACTCTAGTGGGCCTACTCAGTTAGGAAAGCCTGTAACATATGGCTCTTCTACAGGGCTTTTGGTTTATGGTTTTGATATTGGAGATTGAGGAGAGGAGACATCTGTTCTTATAAAGTTAATGGGTGCAATTATGGGGGTAGTTTTCTTTTATAGTTCGTTGTATTGTAAAAATCGTTTTAAACAAGCTGTCCTGAGCTTGTTGGAAGGGAGAGATGTAATTATTTTGAATAAATAACATATTCTACAAAGCAGTCATAAAGATTTTTTATACTTTAATTTGTGCAAAAAACCTCTGTCATTGGATAATCAATGGGGAAAAGAAGATCAACCAGTCTGGCAAGAAGTCTGATCAGAAGCTACTAGTGTAGCATAGCATAGCAAAAGGGCAATTGGGGAAGCAAACATTTGTTCCTACAGTGTAGAAAGATAAAAATAAGAATGTTTATGATTAAGAAACATGCACATAGTTAGAGAGAAAGGTGTCCCCACATGATTGAATTCTTCAGCAACCATCAAAGCTTTGGTAAGTGAAAGGCATACTGAATCAGATTTGGGTTTTTGTGCCTGTCCTCATTGTGATTGTAGTTAGTCCAAAAAGACTAATGCAGTTGGCTTTTTGGCTTCAAGTCACATCTGATTTATGGCAACTCCATAAGGCAAGATATGTTCAGAGGTAGTTTGCCATTGCCTGCCTTTACATATGTAGCAACCTCAGTCTTGGTGGTCTCTCATCCAAGTATCAACCAGGACCAACCCTACTTAGCTTCCAAGATCTGGCAAGATTAGATTAGCCTAGGATATCTAGGTTAGGGTCAAGTGAACATGCAGGATACCGTTATAGTAGCATTGAACTAGTCACTGTTCCATCAAATCCCTGTGCTAGGAGGAAAAGGTTTCCCTTTGAGGTACTTTCAGCCACATCTCACTGGAAACATCTGGAAACACCCAAGTGATTTTCTAGCTGTCTTCTACCACCACTCAAACTAACATCCTTTGTACTAGACCAATCATTAAATTTTGCTCAATTATGAACTATTTCAGAACAGTGCTATGATAAAATATGCAGAATGATAGAAAACAATCAAACTTTTTACACCTCTGAGTCATTTACTGTGCCATCCTAAGCAAAGTTACACCTTTCTATGTCTTCTTGAAGTCAATAGGCTTGTAATGGTATAACTTTGCTTAGGACAACACTAATGACTCGCTGTAATTTTTAAAAATTATTTGTCCTGTATATTTGGGCAGACAAATGATAGTGTGAAGTAGCAATGTAACATGCAGGAGAATGTATTTTGTACCTTCATTAACATACGTTAACATATCCTGAAGAATTATGAACAATCTTCATTGAAGAATTGAACTGAACAACCCAAAATTGGCTCTGAGCATTGCTGTTTCTTCAGACCTAATAATAGCTTTCCATGTAGCAAACCACATTCCTGGGACTTCCTTTGGCTCAACTGTATGGTCCCCCGACATGTGTGTTTAAAAATATTTTGTGGGTCTCGTACATGCATGCTGATCTGGTGCCTTCATTTAAGTCAGCTTCAGTAACAAAAACAGACACTCTAGAAGCAATTTACAGACTTACTACTAGTAGTAAAAAATCTTAATTGCCTGTTTATAATTACAACAAAAATGATCTCTTCATCAAGCATTCAAAGCATGTTCAACTACTTTTTGAACATTATCTATTAATTATGATTTTATCCTGCCCTTCCTTCAAGGGTTTATGAGTTATTTATGTGACTTTAACTTATTTGGCTTAAAAACCTGCTGTTTTGAATACTTGACTGGCTATTAGAAATTTGACATTGACATTGACAGTGCAGTCCTGTGTGGGGGGCTGGAAGTGTTTATCGGCCTGCTATGCCATTGTAAATGTGACTTACATTGGGAGTTCTCTTCAGTGCCGCTGCACCTGAGTTTCCTGCTTGTGCCAGGCTGCTGCAGCCAGGCACTGGCATATCTGCAGCGTAAATCCTTGTGCCAGTGAGGTGGGAGACAGGATGTGAGTTAGTCAGCTCCCTAAGTCCCCTCCCACCCAGGTAGGGCTGCTCTCAAGGCAGGCACCTCTGTTGGGGTGCAGCCAGCCTGATTGTGCACCCTCTCTCTGCAAGGCAGAAGAGTACCATTGGCAGCTGGTGATGGCAAATGCAGCCTGGCCTGCGGAGTGGCTACATCTTTCCTTCTTACTCATGGTGCAGTCCACTGCATCCACTTAGCAATTGGTGGATTCTGCCAGCATTGCCAAGACAACTAGGGAGCATTCTCTTCTGGCTGCACCAGGCCGAGCTTGCTGTGCTAGTATTGCGCGCTTATGAAAGTCTTTTGGGAGGGAATGAGTGGTGCCAGGGTTTCATGGGCACCCACATGACAGTGGGGAGGTGAGGCTTAGGATTGCCCTGCCTGTTCTGCTTTTTATAAATCTCGAGTCCTTTGCAAGGTCAGAGGAGGAGCACTTCTCATTACATTCAGCTGAGAAAGTGAATTCCCTCTGATTTCCAGGAAAAGGCCTTTTCATCTCAGGAAAAGAATATGGAAATAGTTCCCTCTCTTTTGAAGAGTGAAAGCTCATAAAGCTACTGCTACTTACCTTCATGATTACTTCAGAGCCAGAAAATGTGCTGATTGTATGCTGTGAATTAACAACTCAGATCTTGGAACTAATTCATTGTGGTGCCAGAAGAGCTAAAGTCTTAATGCAGTCATCATGCATCCAAAATAAAATTGAACTAATCTTCACCTTATTTTCCAGTCAAATGATTTCAGACAGGGAGAGAGGACAGACGTGGGGCATAAACAGCTTGCCTCATGCACTTTGAAATGGGGATGTCTGACCCATGCTTTGTGCCAGTGTGGGAGATAAAGATTTTGAGATCCTTTTTAAGCTCTTTCTTCCACCCTCACTCACATATAAACACATGCTATATATTGGAGTCTCCAGACCAAAACTGAATAACTTTTAAAAGAGATATTAGCAGTAAGGCTAGGTATCCTAATAAATTTCTGGTTGCTATTGGATCTTTATATGTTAGATCCAACCTGCTAATAATAGAGAGACTCTTAAGAATAACATGAGATGTAGTGTGGGAATACAGACGAGGCTGCTACAAAAAGTGAAGAACGGGGAATTGGCAACAATCCCCTGGCATTATTCTAGCCATGATTCTGTAAATAAGATGGTTTTCACGCCCTCTCTGCTTTTCCCAACAGGAACTTGAACAGCTGATAATGATTGAAATGAGAAACTATAGGAAGAGTGTAAAATTCTACCAAAGGTTGTTGCATAAAGAAAGAAGCAGCAAAGGTATACTTGTAAGTTTGTAAACTTAAGAATTGTGTTACAGCAACTGTGTATGTGTGCTGATGCAGAGAAAATGGTTCTCAATATACTTTTTGAATCTTGAGGTTGTGAAGCGAAAACTATGTTGCCCAAACTGAGGGGACAGCTAGAAGAAATGAAAGCAAAGATGCAGTTTCTTGAACTGGTAAAGAACTATCTCCAGGTAATTTTAAAAATTATTTTTCCTTATTAATTTGAATTTTGTATCTGCTGTTTCTTCATCAGTGCACGTGAAAGAAGGATCTTCTCTCCAAGTGGAGTCAGTGGAAGTCACTGAAAATTAAGCTGCTTGTTATCTGCATAGCCTATTCCATTTCTTGTTTGTATTGTGGTGTGGTAGAATGTTAAGAAAAGACAAATACTATATATTAACAAAATTACAAGTGGGATATATCCAGAGAATGTATATTGCAGTGTTTTTCTGTATGATGCAATATGTCTCTTTGTGTACTCGGTGTACAGACACACTCTGCACCCTTCAGGATTTCTGGAAGAGCCAGACATCCAATGTAAGGGTTGAAGGACAGTGTAGTATATTACAGCCATTTTCTCAAAGGGACACCCCTAAACCACTAAAAGACCCCTTCATTTAGAATCAAGGCGATTCCTTTCTCCATATAGCTTCATCTGTTTCTTGATCACAAGGCCATCTCAGAAGCATCCGGTCAACAGGACACAGGAGACGTTGGTTTAATGCATTGTCTTATGTTTTTAATGGCTGGAGACAGTGGTAGAACTTTTTAACTGGATTTTATCTTTATATATATAATTTGAAAATTGCATGGAAGTGCAGTCTCTGGAATTTATCCAGGAGCTCTGATAAATTGTGGACTTTGAAAAAATTGTTTCATTATTTCAGAAAGGACATAATTATCATTTCTCCCAAATTTTGGGACTACTGATACTGTTTCTGAAATCCATTTGGGGGTGGGGGTACCTGATATTGATTAACTTTGCCTCCAGACTCCAGGTCTATTTCCACTGTTTTCAGTGGGCAATAGAGCTGGCTTCTGCATTCAGGTGCCTGGTCTACTCTTCAGTGAAAACCATGGAAGTAGACCTGGCATCTGGACTCAAACACCAGGTCCCACTGAATATGGCCAAAATAACCAGTAAAATCCTGAAAATTTGGGAGATAAATTTCAAGAATACCAAAAATTCAGGAGTGCCTTATTTAGTTTGGGGTATTTCTGATCTGAAATGAAACAGAATTTCAGGCACTCTTTCAGATTGGAAATATCTGAATGTACACAAAGTAAGGTTCTAATGTGTACATGAAGTTCTGTTTGAGAAGAGAATAGTGTTTTCATTCATTACTGAGGAAAACTCTTTAATGTGATAATAATATGCAAATCTATTTTAGATACCTTTGTTTTTGTGGAGGTGGCTTATTCTTTGCACCAGTCTGACTGCTTTGTGTCTTTTTGCTACAGATTATGTATATAGAGAAATGGGGAATTGAACCATGTGACATTTGTACAGTTGTTAACATGGCAAGAAGTGAAACCCTGGGCATCAGCTCCATGGACAGTTTGCTGCTTTTCTATAATTTAAATAAAACCCAGCTCAGTGACTATCAAACTCTACCAAGGAATCTGCAAGCTGGAACACCACTTGGCCTAATGGCGTATCTTTACTCCAGGTACAGCCTGTTCTATAGTGCCTTCTACCACAAGAGGTAATATGTCTTACTGAATTGGCAGGGGGAAACTTCATGTATTCTGTGTTGTCTGGAGAAACCTATGGCATTCCAAAGACCACATGCAAGTGAATTTTTCCACAGTTAAATAAGGGATTTCATTGAATGTGTTAATACGGTTTGGCCTTTCTCCCTCAAGCAGCTGTGTGAGGGAAGATGAATTCCCAGGAGGTTGGAATCTCACATCAATAATGTATCCTCCATCAATAGAATACTCATAAATAAATGTTAGTAATTTACATTGGTCAGGGGAAGTCTTTGCTGGAGCAGTAAAGGAAAGGAGTAGTTGTGCCAGACAAATGAGACTGCACATCCTTCCTGCCATGTACAAAAGGAAAGGGAGAGATGGAATCCCAGACTAGCATACTGCCTTACTTACCTTCATCAAATCTTTTTCCCCTCCTCACTTTCAACATGGAGATCAGGATGCTTCTTTTCTCATATTGACAATTGGCGCATAAGGGAGTTACCTGGAATCTACTGAACTGGTTCATATTGGGCAAGGCCAGGAGAGCCACATTTGCTGAAAATGGTCACCTGGAGAGCGTCTCTTCTGAGTACTCCAGACACTATTACATTTTCTCCTACATTTATAGGAGAAATGTCTACATTTATAGAGAATACACACATGCACACACATATAGATTTCTATTTTTACATGTATTTTTTCAAAGATACAAAACACAGCATTAAGACAACATTGCTGGATTGATTGCTTTTCAGGGTTTTTTTCTTTGTCTTTTTTTGTTTTGTTTGTTATGCTTGATTCCAAAATTCATTTTTTGTTGTACTCTACAGAAATGCTTTTTTAGAAGGTTATGTGCAGCAGTTCCTCTTTACATTCCGTTATTTCTGCACACAAGATGAATTTCTGCAATTTCTTTTTGATAGAATCAGGCTCACCTTGCCCAGGTAAGCATCAAAATGATATTTAATTGCTGTTGACTAGCAGAAACATCAACAGAATCGGTGGCATTCTCCTTCTCCCTAGCCTTTGTGTATGATTGATTGCTTTATTTTTAACTAGAAACATTCAGTTACGTACATTCAGCTTAGGTAGGATTTATAAAGTTGCTTATCAAATACAATTGCATCTTTGAGAAAATAAGAATTTTCCACTTGGCTGATCTTTTCCTTTCCAGCAACAATATACTTTCTGACTTTAGTAGCTTTCCTTCCCTATTAAACTTTAACAAAGGAAGGTACATTTATTGTTTGTGTCTTTGAAGTGATAAGCTTATAACATATAATCTTTTTTAGATATTTCAGTGTAATTATATAAGGTGGTAGATGTAAATGTAAATTTACTCTTCTTTTTAGTTCAAACCTGGAATCTTCACTTCTTAGCAAAATGTACAACCGCAGTTTCTCAATCTTGCAGACTTGGATTGAAGATTGTTATACTGTAGACTTTTCAATAAACCCTGAATTTATGGCAACACTGCAAACCTTTATCATTTCAAAGGTAACTCACTATTTTGAGAGTAAACTTATGATAAGTGCTAATGTAAATCAAAATAAGTTGTGATGTTCATGAGCAACAGTAGCATAATCCTGTTTTATTTTAAAGATAATAGAAATGAGAAGGGGAAAAACAGATGTCATGCAGCTGCATTCATTTTGTTTGCTAAATGACTGATAAAGCATGTTCATTCTGGAGAAATTAGCACATTTACAACCTGAAGCAAAAATCCATTGAATAATGAAATCATGTGCTCTTTGTAGGTGGTTCCATTTAATGGCTATGGAAAATCTTTGCTGTCATTGCTTCAAGACATTCCTAGCAGGAAACAGAATAAGGTTTCTCAATGTTACATATTGGAAGAAAGGGAGGAAAAGCAGGATACAAAATCTGAACCTCCCTTGTGCAAAAAGATCTCAAAAGATGTTTCACAAAAGGTATGTAGCTTCATTGCCATGTTTTGTATATACTCTCCTACTCTATGCCAGTGGGTTACATCTGCATCTCTTGGGGGTAGTGCTGAAGGCCACAAAGAGAATTTTATGTGTGAACATATATTTTTGAATCTTCATCCAGAAGATTATTTAATGCTACAGGATTCAACAGTATACTCAAATCAGGTTTCAGTGACTCTTGAGTACCTTATGGCTATGCAGATGAGCTTATTCCATAGATGTGCTAAATACCTTCTGAAAGCTATAGTGCTGAGGCTCAACCATTTCAAACTGACAGCTGGCCTCATTCATTGTTTGGTATGAAGGCGTTTCTGGTCTCCATCTGCGTTATACTGACCACTCATCTCAGGCAGCAGGTGACCAAACTGGTGACTAGACCCTGTGGCACTATGTAAACTGGCCTGTGTCCATCCAGACAGTTCAGAAGACCTAAGGACAATTGCCCTGACCTGCATGGCCCAGGCTAGCCCTATCTCATCAGGTCTTGGAAGCTAAGGAGTGCTGGTTCCAGTTAGTATTTGGACAGGAAACTGCCAAGGAAAACCAGGGTCGCTATGCAGAGGCAGGCAATGGCCAACCACCTCTGTTAGTCTCTTGCCTTGAAAGCCCTATGAAGTTTTTCCCCTATGGAAAATACGATAATGCTAGGAAAAGTGGAAAGCAGTAGAAAAAGAGGAGACCCAAAATGAGATGGCTTGACTCAATAAAGGAAGCCGCAGCCTTCAATTTGCATGATCTGAGCAAGGCTGTCAATGATAGAACGTTTTGGAGGTTGTTCATTCATGAGAAGCAAAATATTTGCCATTGGTTCAACTTGTGTGTTTCTGCCATTCATATGTAAGATTTATACATTATTAAATTAATATCTAGCTTTGCCCACATTCCAGGTAGCTAACAAAATAACATAAAATATTTTAAACAAGTAAATATCACATTAACGGTTTGGCTAATAAAAACAGAATGAAACAATTCAAAATACAATTTAGCTCAATAAAATATTATGAAGTAAAGCTCAGTAATAAACTAAGTTACACTTATTTGCTCAAAGTATTTTATTGATAATTTTCAATTCCTCTTGTTTTTTAATTGACCCAATGAGTTGGAGCCCATGAATCAGCTCCACTACTGTTGGATCCTTTTTCTGGAACCTTCCACTGATAAAAAAGAAACATGTTTCAAGGCTATGTCACTAGTGAAATGGTTTCCTAGAGTCCATCTCAGTATAAACATCACTCCATCTGATCTACACCTTCACACATTTTCCCAGTGTTTATTAAAATTGTATTCAAAGATTTCATCATGCGCAATGTAAGACCAATGATAAATAATCAAAATGAAAGATTACATGGGCACAATGTAACAGCAAAAACAATAAACATTACATAGGGTTTTCTTTGAAGAGAAATTGCCAGCAGTTAGACACAAAGAGAGCATTTTTAATTGGAATTGTTTATTTGGTTTCTTAAAATCTTTAAACACGCTAGATGTAAAACTGCATGTTTCTTTAGTGATCTTCTAGTTAATGTTATTACCTTTTAAAAGGAGAAACACTTAGTGGTCTATTCTCTGTTAAATGATTTTAAAACCTGCTGAAATTATAATGTAGCCTACAGTCAAGAAAAAAGATGCATGACTTGCCCAATATTGGCTGAGTTTGAAAGTGGTTTTTCTGATCAAGTGTAAGTGCAGAAGGAAATAAAGGAAGCCACTGAGCAGTGAAATGAAATAGCTGTGGCATTGCTGGTGAAGATAGTTAACATGGCAATAATATATATGAAATGAAAGAAACCCTTAAGATATCCTAGGTAAACTGGCAACAATATTATTTCTCTAAGAGAGTGACTAGATTGCAGTCTGGGAAAGAGGATGTCAATTGTGATATTTTTAGTATTTCAAACATATCTGAGATGTATTCATTATTTCATACCATAAATCTGGGAAATACTTTGGAGTTCTGATAAACAACTACTGTTCCGGAATTGGCTGTGTCAGTGGCTCAGAAGGGTAAGGAGTTTAACGGTCCCTCCTCCTCCTGTGATAGCATGGGTTTGGCTTTCCATTCTGGTGCTATGAGGGATGATGGAAATTAAGAAACAACTGAGGTCTCCATCTCACCCAGAAGTGCTGAATCATTTACCAGGGCCATTGTGCAAGATGCATGTGTGTATCTGTGATTGGGATATCAGGGCAAAGTGGGGATTTTGTTGATGTACTGTCCACCCAGCTGCCCAATAATAAGCACTGCAGAATATCCCAGTGATCAGGCAGTTAAAATCAGGAGGTTTCATTGGAAGTGGTGCCAGCCAGGATTACCACCAAAGAGAAGGTGCAAGTTAGTGTAGTCAAGACTAGACATGGGCACGAACCATGAGGATCATGGTTTGTGGGTTTTCGTGAACCAGAAACCACGAACTTGCACGGAACTGAGGCCAGTTATGAACCAGTTCATGGTTCGTGGGGTTTAAAGGCCCCTTTCCGGCTGCTTAGCAGTGGCAGGGAAAGGGGCATTTAACAGTTTAAAGGGCCCTTTCCTGCCTTGCAAGTGGCAGGGCCCTTTAAACTGCCAAACCCCAGCCCCCACTGCCCCAGCCCCAGCCCCACACTTACCTTCCCCTGCGGCGTACTGTATCCTCCCTCCCTCGCGGCCATTTGAGGGGCGGCAAGGCCATTTTCAGCCTCCTTTGCCCCCCTGCAGGCCTCCGCCGCCACCCTACGGGCCTTCTCTGCCATTCTGTGGTCCTCCTCTGCTGCTCTGCAGGCCCACAGAGAAATGGAGGAGGCCAAAAACGGCCTTGCCATCCCTCAAATGGCTGCAGTGGTCATTTGAGGGGCAGCAAGGCCATTTTTGGCCTCCTCCATCCCTCTGCGGGCCTGCGCAGCGGCGAAGGAGGCTGAAAATGGCCTTGCCACCCCTCACAAGAGGAGGGGGTGGGGCTGGGAGTGAAGGTGAGGGTGGGGCTGGGGGTGGGGGTGGGGTTTATGGGCCATTTAAAGGGCCTTGCTGCTTGAAAACGGCAGATCCCTTTAAACTATCAGCTGGCAGGCGGTGAGGCGGGATCCCCCCCACTGCCTGCCAGCTGGTAGTTTAAAGGGACCTGCTTGCAACCAGCAGGAAAAGTTTAAATGGCCATTTCCTCAGGGAAATAGCCATTTAAACTGTCCCTCTCTGAAACCAATACTACCCAAATGAACCAGTAACCAGTTTGTGGAAAGGAGCTTCCACGAACCACTGGTTCGCGAACCATGAACCGGGCTGGTTCATGGGTTTTTTGGGGTCGTATTCAGGTTCGTGCCCATCTCTAGTCGAGACATTTGACAAGTGCACTGTTTAGAATAACTATCTGCTTATTTCTTTTGGATTAAATTATGCATTGAGGGACCTGTTGTTTTATGAAATGGGTGCCCACTGACAGTGTAGGTGATATCTTTATTCATTCATTAGTGAGTTATTTTGCCCAGTGTAAAAGAACAGTATTTTTCCTTTTTATTTCCTCTTTATCCTGGTGACAGTAGGTTTTTTAAATTGAGTTCATAACTGAGGCCAGAAAATCCTTTTAGTTGTCTGGCTCCTGGTTTATTAAGCTCAATATTTTTAGGGTTCTGTAACACTTGGCAGCTTATCCTATTAGCCAGAGCCTGAGCCTCTTCCTAGTTCACATGGGAGCTGTAAACAATGAAGTAGCAGCAGTGATGACTAGATTGCAAGTGGAAGAAAACTCATGATAGAGCAAGTGAACACAGAGAGCTCATTTGAAGGCCTGTTGTGATGGCAATGAAAGGGCTAATTAAAGGCAGGTTTGTGGTGCAAATTGCCTTGATTGGAGAGTAGGAGAAGAGTGACCAATGATTCATTGTTGGTCTTCTGTGCAGTCCCATATGGGACAATGTATGCACAGGCCTGCTGACTGGAGATGTTTCGCAGCTTTTAATTCTCTAGGGTGCCCTTCCCCCCAGAACACATGTGGCTTTTTATCGCCAAAACAGTCCACGCTCGGGGAGAGGCAGCACCCCTGGCCCTTTTTCGCTGCTGGTCTAAGAGGTTCCTCAGCAGCACGCTTTTCTGTTTCTCTTCTTGTTGCGTTTGGCTTCTTCCTGCGCTTTTGATCACCTAATGGAGAGAGTGAGAGTGGGAGAAAGCTGAGCAGAGACATTGATGTCTTCAATATCTAGGTAAAGCTGCTTGTTAGAGTTGTTCAGGGGTTTGATTCATGGTGCCTTCAATATGCTGATGACATACAACTGTATTTCTCATCTCTATATCAGGTATAACTAGGTTCTCTGTAAATTATTGCCTGAAATCTGTAGTGTTACTGGATCAACATGCAATAGCCCAAAATTCAGTTCAGACAAGGAATAGATGCGACTGTTCACTGGTCCTCAGTATAGGGAAAATGCCTGTTCTCATTAGTGTCAGTCTTGCCCTCAAGGAATAGGTTTGCAGCTTCAAAGTGCTTCTGGACACAGCATTTCATCAGATGTCTGGGTGTCTGCACTATCCAAGGATATGTTCTTTCAGCTTAGGCTGATAGCTTATTTTTTGGAAACTAGAGATGAAGCTACCATATTTCAAGATCGGGTAACAGGATGGATCCAGGGATCCATCAGCAGAAGGTGCTGACAACTGCAAATCTTTTCCATGTTCTCTCCCCCCCCCCCCCAGCAGTCCTCTCCAGCCCCAGGAAAGTTTATTCTTGGTGTCTCTGGAGAAGAAGGCAATTTCACCCCCTTCGGCATCCTCCTGACTCTCATGGATATTGGTCAACATGAGTCCCATGATTCCCCCCCCCCCCCGCCAAAATATTCTGTAGCTTTTAGGTAAACAATACGTTTTTGCCAGAATTTCTGAGAGTTATTTGTTGGGTATTTTATAGTGTAGTCCTATGCAAAATTACTCCATTCTAAGGCCTTTGAAATCAATGTTGCTGTAACTCTTCATAGGATTGAATTGCTAGCTGTGTGTTGGGTATTTTAGTTGTGTATTGCTTTTAATTGCATACTGTGAGCTACTTTGAGAGCCTTCTTGGAATAGCACTGGACTGTAAACTTAATTCTAAATAGTTAATAATGCATCTAAGCTTGGAAGAGAGAACACCTATATAGGGAATGGTAAACTGTGGCCAGGAAATGGAACAGCACAAATGGGCAAGGGACATGTTTTTTATCCAGAACACAACAAATAGAAGCCTCATGAGCATAAGAAGGTGAGTTCATTCTGCCAGAATAAATTGTTATCCAAATGTAGTTTCATATTAGCAATGTAAATATTAATTGTTGAAATTGCGTCTTACAGTGAGAGTGTGTGTGTGTGTATCTCCTGTTAACTGATCCTTTCTTTTATCTGGAGATGCTAGGCTTTCATCCTAGGACATGGCTCCTCCCCTGTGTTCTTAAATGAACTAGTTGTATTAGATTATTTTACAGTACTGGGACTTATTTAACTTATTGGATTAAGTTCCTGTCAGCTTGTTATGAATGTAACATGCACAGTTCGTGTAAGAAAGAATACAGTTTTCATTGAGCAAAGTGTATGAATGGCTTTTGTTTTTCTTCTATAGACCTTCAACTGGAAATTCTCACAAGGAAATGAGACTGTTGCACCTCCTCAGGGGAACAGACAACATAGCATTGTTTCAAGTTTACGAAAGCCATGCTATACAAATTTAACAGAAAAATTCTCAGGCTTCTGTACTAAAACAGAGAGGGACTCATATTTCTTAAAAGAATACACTGCTCAACAGCTTTGCTGCCAGCTGACTCTACTAGAACAGGTAAAAGTGGGTAATCCTTAACTGAAAACAATTGATATAAAATCACTTATTCCCTGCATGGCCATGTTTTTAGCATGGTAGAATCTAGATATTGTCATACTGTCGAGCCCTATCCCAAACCATTTACATGTCTACCTTTTCCGTGATTAATAATCCATATGTCCTTTATTAAACCCTATGCTGTAAAATGGGACATAAATGTATTCATGTATTCTGGAGGAAAAATACAGGTCGCTGGACGATGAGGTTCAAACGAACGATGCAATCCTGTGCACACTTACCTGGAAGTAAGAGCCATTGAACAGAGTGGGGCTTGCTTCTGTATGTGCATGAAGTTAGTAAACCTTAGAACTCGTTTACATTTAGTGTTTACATGGTTATAAAAACTAGATAGAAATTATAGAAATTGAGTGGTTGAATGAAAATCAGACAAGCAGTCTTCAGTATATTGTGTCAAGAAAGCAGTTGTGACACCTCAGGCACATCACGGGCCATTTCCCTTTACTGCTCAGGATTTAAAGATACCCTGGCTCTCAAAGATGATAGCATTGGATAGCATACTGTGAACTCCACATACATGATATCATTGCTTTAGGTGCTGTTACAGATGATGTAGGTACTTGCACAATGAAGTATGTCCCCCTCATTACATGTAGAATGTCAAGTGTGAGTCAGCTGATTTTCACATGGATCACCACACATACAACACAATATGATATACCCATATTCACAGAGGATAAGTGTGATTCCTCCATTTCCTTTTGGCTGTGCCTTAGTTTCATCATAGTGTATGCATATTCATGTTACGTGAAAGGAGAGGCCATTCAGGTAAGTTTAGAATCTCAAGCTAAACAATGTCTATTATGTGGTACGGGTCTTGCGACTGATCTGCACATTCATAACAAACACATGATACTGGATATTTCCTCTCCATGTGAGAAATTTTGTTAAAAGCAAGAAGATTATTTAGCATGATTATCTGAAGGCATAGCAAGTTCTAAAAGACACTCAGAGTACACCATTCTTTCTGTTTTAGGAAATGTTCCATAAATGCCATCCAGTGCACTTTCTAAATTCAAGACTGCTTGGAATTAAAGACAAAAATATACTTCACCAAAAGTAAGTTGGCTGCTTTCCCCAGCCTAGTTATATACTGATGGATTATGCATTTTTGCTATGTAATGAATGAAATATGAAAGAAGTATATTAAAAATTAGACTTTGTATTATAGATGAGATTGGAAAAAAAATAGCAGTGGACCTAATAATAAGTATATATTTGAAGTAATGTTTAAAGTTGCAAGTGGCAGGAAAGAGGCCCTTTAAACTACCAGCTGTCAGGCTGTGGGGGGGATCCCCGCTGCTGCCTGCCAGCTGCTCCAGGGGTTTAAATGCCCTTTTCCCTGCAGCTGCTAAGCTGCCGGAAAGGGCCATTTAAACCCCACAAACTGGTTCATGAACTTGCCCCAGTTCGTAGGAGTTCGTGGTTCTTGGTTCGTGAAAACGCCATGAACCACGAGCCGCGTGGTTCAGTTTTTTCGTGGTTCGTGCTCATGTCTAGGAGAGAGGAAAAGCTGAAAGAAGAGAAATTGATATTTTAAAGGGTAGAAATACCAGGATGTAGAGTGACAGAAGTTGATTTTGAAACACCTTATTTTTACCCTGACACCCCAAAGTTTAGGAAGGCCATATGCTCGTGTGACAGACATTTGGTTGTTAATCCTGTAAGTTAGGCCATTTATCAAGGGTTTTGAAGGCCAAAAACCTGATACAATTCTCAAACCTCTGGTGCTCGTTCATATATATGCAAATTGTGATTGTTCTGTTTTAATAGTCTAGCGTCCCCTTCTTTTTGAGTCTTCTGATCCCAAGCTTTCTATCCATGCTCACTTTCCCCAAGTAGTACCTTTTCACCTTCAGAAAGATTTATTTGCTTTATTTATAGTCTCCCTTTCGCACTGAAGCTCAAGATGATGCCTTGGGTTGCAGGATCGGCATGAATTTTTTTAAATGCCTGAGCTTTTTCCCCTCCTGAAATCTACAACTCCAGACATCCTCTTTCCAGGGTTCAGCAGGGGCTTTGGGTTGAAGAAAAACATGTCTGCCTTCATCCTCCATTGGTGTTTGACTGAATGCAGTCATACAATTTCCTTTCAATGAAGTGGGTCTCTCATTGCATGTTTATAAACTAACATTTAAATTTTGTACATGCCTGTCTTTTACAGAGCTGTGGCCTCTGAGATGTTGCCTACTCAGGCCTATAATCTTTTTGCAAAAAACTGTGTCCAGGATGATTACCTTTTGAAGCTCTTAAAGTATGCAGACAATGTCAGTACTTGGGTAGCTGCTGAAATTGTAACAAGTTACAGTTCAAAGGTTTGCAATCTGTTTAATTATAAATATTTAATATTTGTTTCTATTATTCAACTAATTTCTGAGGCATTACATCTTTGAAAGCCCCAAATCTCTCTAACCATATAAGCTTTGGCGGTCTATATTTCTTCTCTCCAAAATGTGTATTATCTGAATGTCTCTCTAGAACGTTGAGAAGTAGAGCATCCTCCGATTCAGCTAATTCCATTTTAAATTTAACAATTTAAATTTGATTTGTCCACTTTCCAGTGCTTGAGGGACACCTCAAATAAGCAAACCCCTTTAGTTGTTCTAAGAATTAATCTGCCATTCATGGTATGGAGAATTAAATCAAAATCTACAACCTCTGTTTTATCATGGGTGACTTATTAATCGGGTATGACTGCAAAAAGATCCTAATCTCTGCAATCTAATTAGTGCATGAAAATTAATATCATCTGCATAGGTATTTTCTCTGCTACTAACCATAGGGGAAATTTTTTACTTCCCTTTTAATTCATTCACCATTTCACTTACAAAATAATTACAATGCCCTGCGCCACATCTCCCATAAATGGTAAGCTGTCTGAATTGAGGAAATTCTGATTTGAAGAGCAGTATTCAATCAAGTTTGTACCTTAGCAAAGATCTGATTTTATAAAGGCTAGACTTCATGATAAATTACTTTTCCAATAGAGTTTTCCCATAGAGCTCTACATCCAACTTTGTCACCCTTTTAAGGAACTGAATTGAAAAAGCAATACTTAGATTTGATACACTTGGGATGTTGCCTGTGATGTTCATGCCGCCTTAAAGTTTGAAAAGAGAAGGTATGTCACCAGGTGACATTATTTTTTTACAACCTCACACAATCTTCGCCACACATCTTTTATTTGATGAGCAGCTGCCAGTTAAGTCTTCAACCCCAGTAGCTGTCACAGAAAGCCTAAACCACAGTCATTTAATTTGCAGAATTGTGATGCTGTTGAGCATCAAAAACGTATTTGCTGTAGAGGGAAAACTGAGCTCTCAAGCTCTTCTGGAGACATCATATGCCAAAGGATTGTTACAAACAACGTACCCCTATTCCTTAAGTTCCAGAAAGCTTTATTAACTTTAATTTCTAAAACAGTGCTTAATTTAATCCATAATTGCTTCATTCTGATATGTATTTTTTATATTTTACATTTTTACATTTTTTACATTTTTACGTTTACATTTTACATCAAATGCTTGTGAACCGTTCAAGGGTTTGCATAGCCAAGGTTGTTCTTTCTGGCTTTATCTTCCTAGCAGCTGGCTTTAATTGCATCCCTTTCTTCTGATAGTCTTCAGCCACTGTGGCTTGCAAAGGGATATTACATGCCAAATCTGAGATACTTTGACAGAACAATGGCAACGGGTGGAGTATAATGGAGATGAGAATTAGGTGTCATCCAGGAGGTCACCAGTTCATCTCCTTACTTCTCTTCTCACGTCTCACACTTTTGGTCTTGCTTCTGCAAAATAGTCCTGATTTACAGGACTGTGGTAATATCATGGTCATAATATGTATGAAGTGCTTTGAATACTGAAGGTGCTTTCAGACTAGGAGGCCCAGGTTCAAGTTCCTGCTCTACCAGTAGAAGCTCACTGAGTGACCTTGGGCCAGTCGTACACTGGGTTCTTGTGAGGATAAAATGGAAGAAAGGAGGAGGATGGTGGGTGGTATAACTGTTAGGATTCAGATATGAAAAACATATACTTCCAGTGCTGTTTCTGACTTTGGTCCCGTAGAAGACGCTTGCAGGGCAGATCTTTCCCAAGTTCTGCTTCCCTCAACAGTTGCCTGTAAGTGCCAGAAATGCAATTCTGACCATTGGGAGATCCACATGGGCAAAAAGCTATGAGAGATGGGTAGCTGCAGAAAGGAGTGGAAGTGGGTAGTATCACTTTGCGCTGTGCCGGTAGAGCCAGTTCCGTCAACACAAGCAGGCTTGCTTTGGTGAAAGTGACTATTATGACTGAATGTTGCAAAGTTTGTCTATTTTATTTACATCCCGCCTTTCTTCCCAGTGGGAACCCAAAACTGCTTGCACGTGTACCCGCACGTGTACCCGCTTTCACACACTGCCTGAACAGAAATACATTTGTGCTTTCTTTACCTTTTATATTTTGCTGAATGGTCTGAGAAAAGGAAGCACATATTCATATAAGAGTATCTAGATTTCCCTGATGAAGAGCTTTACAGATAACTGTGGAGGTCTTATTAAAGATACTTGTATTGCATTTTTGGATCATTATTTTTTTTCTTTGGTGTGCCCCATTTTTGTTTTTGTTTTGGAAATGAACGTTTAGAATTTCATAACAACGTAGAGATCAAATTTAGTCATTTGCATCTATTTACATACTTTCTTCAAAGCATGGCTAATCAGTTATTTCAAATCTGTTAAGTGTTTATGATCAGGAAGATCACATCTATAGTACACATACAGCTATTTGGATGTGTTTTTTTTAAGCCACAATTTTTTTGTTGGAAAGCCAGAACTGCAAATGGTACTCTTACAACTTTCTGAACTAGGTATTAGAATTCCCATTTAATCTTCCCTTATATGTATGTTCTTGCCAGCAAAGAGCTTTTCCCCATCTTGAGATAAAAAGAGCAATATGCAATGAACGTTAAGGTTCATAGAACGTTATTTCACACTAATTTGGTCAAGTCTGCTGTATCCAAGAGAGCCACCATTACATGGTCTCATGATTCCATCTCTCAATGTTGTGATTCATTCAGGACATGATTCTAGCTTTCATTAAGTATTCCTTATTGAGGTAGCATGTTTTGCAAGTATTGGCAAAGTATGATGTTAGTGTATCTTTCTGGCCAAGTTCAAAAGAATATTTAGGAGCAGATTAATAAATTGAAACCCCTTGAACTGCTTCTGTGGCACAATTCATCTCTGCGGTGTAGCATGATTGTGTCTTGCACCTTTTGCCTTTATTATCTTACTGTTTAATGACAGGACCACCCCAGACTTACAGGCACAACTCACCTTGGCTCAGGCAAGCGTACACAGCTGGCAGCCACTCCATCCTGGCCAGAATCAGCCTGAAGCAGCAGGGCTGGGCTGCAGACTCTAGGTTAAGTAGCCAGATGGAACCTGTCATATCATGAAGCCTATCTTGAGGGAGGGAGCAACCCAGGAGGCAGCTATAGCTAAAACGGGACTCCAGGATGCTTCCTAGTTAAGTGAAACAGTAGAGGGGAGGATCCATCCCTGGGAAGGATTTGGAAGGGCGGCCTGTTTAAGAAGGACCAGCATCATGGATGGAGGATGGAGTACCCTGCTCAGGCAGCCTGTGAGATCAGAGGGTAAGAAAAGGAGGAGGAAACAGGTGATGCATCCCCCTCCCCTCCCCCGTCTGAGGCCTCATGGGTCCTCTGCTGCAGGAAGGGTCACAGCAGAACAGTGACAAAATGAACTTGACAAGGGGAACCATTACACATACACAGCTTTCATTGTCCGTCTTCTGTGCAGTCCCACATGGGACTGCGCGTGCACAGGCCTGCCGACCGGATCTTTTTTCTCTAGCCAAATGTCCACTAGGGGGCGCCCAACCGGATAGTGCGCCTGCGTGGCCTTTCCTGCAAATATCGCATCCGGTGGGTGCCCCCCACCCTCCAGTTTCTTCTTTGCCGCCGACCGGTGAAGACGTAGCTCGTCCGCTAACCTGAAGAAGAAAGCAAAAGTGTTGGAAGATCAAAAAACAGTATCGGTGAGAGCTTGCTTTTCTCGACAGCGATGTCTGAGAAAGCTTTATTCAAGAAATGGACGACGTGCTCCACTAAGATGACCAGGATGGATGGCCATTCTGTCTGCCTGGAATGCCTGGGGGAGACGCATATTGTGGCTAAATGTGTTCATTGCCAGAAGTTTACGCCCAAAGCCAGGGCCGAAAGAAAAGCCAGGCTAGAGGCAATGTTATGGAAGAGGGCAATGCGGGCTACTAATGGCGTGGAGATGCCCCCCAAACCTCCCTCGGTGAGTGGAAAGTCGTCCCAGAGCGCCTCGTCTAGGGCGAAATCTCCTTCCCCGGGATGCCCTAGAGCAACCCCCGCCCTCGGATCCGAGCGGGGCGTCGGGTCAGATCCACCAGCCATCCAAGTCTCCCAGGACTCCGACCCCGAGTCCGAGAAGTGCTCCGGATCCGACGGCGTCGAGATCGGAGCCGAGGAACGTGGAACCGAAGCCATCGGAGTCGTGGAGTTCGGAACCGGTGCGATCTGAGTGACCTCCTAGTGAGACCGCACGATCGGAGTCGAGGTGTTCGGATCCGTTGAAGCCACCAAGTTCGTTGGTTCTGAGACACTCCGATCCAACTCAGAGGAAACATTCCAGGGTTGAAGACCAGACTGGACCGGCACCTAAGAAAGCTAAGAAGAAGAGCAAACAGAAGCACACTGTGTCAGTCCAGACAGAGACCAAGTGGGAGACGCCTGTAATCCCCTCTCGAATTCGATCGCCATCGTACCATTCATCGGATGGCGATTGGGATCCCTGTGGAGATCATTGGTCTGGCTCCCCGTTCCGAGAGAGACGCTGTCAGCCTTCGGAACACAGCTCCCCTCTACATCATTGTCACCGTTTGGAGACTCTTGGCTCCGACCTCCTCCAGCCTCGTCAGGCCTATTCCACCTCATCAGTCCGGGATGACTGGGAGCTGCCTCTTAGTGATTATTCCCGTTTCAATTTGCCTCGACGGGATCAGGGTTACCATCATTCTGAATTTGGCCGTGACCAGAGCCCGAGCCCTCCGTTGAATCCATCTCCTGACGAGGTTATTATCGGTTCCGGCAGGATCTCCCCTACACAGGACTTCCATCTATATGCGGAGCAGATGCTTAGAATGGCTCGCTCGTTGGAACTGGAGGTGTCTGCAGTTAATCCGAAGCCCAAAGATAAGATTTTGCGTCATATATACTCTGGCAACCCGGCTTCAATTGCTTTTCCTATTGTGGAAGGTTTAGAGGAGGTCATTACTTCAATATGTGAGAAGCCTGCTTCCGTTCACCCTACCTCTCGGCGTCTGGAGGCTTTATACAAGACTCGGGACGATGTCTGCACATACCTCTTCACCCATCCTCCTCCATCTTCGCTGATTGCCGAGGAGATGCAGTCCAATAAGAGACAAAGTGCGCATGCTGTACCTGCTGACAAGGAGAGAAGGAAGTTACATTCTCTAGGGAAGAAGATCTACTCCTTGGTGGCCCTGTCGGTGAAGATTGCGAATTATTCCTCCATAATGGGAGCCTATCAGATATTCCTGTGGAACTGTGTCGCGGTGTTCCTTGATAAGCTTCCTGACGACCAGAAAGTTCTGGCCAAGGTCATTATGGATAAGGCTGTACGCCTCTCAAAGCAGCAAATTAGCGCTGGTCGCAACACCCTGGAGACCTCATCAAGAGCTTTGGCTTCGGCTGTCGTTCTTCAGAGGCATGCCTGGCTGCGTACAACTGCATTACCTCCACAAACTAGGAGCAAAGTCGAGGATATGCCTTTTGAAGGGAAGACTCTCTTTGCGAGCAAGACAGATGAATATCTGTCCCAGAAGCGAAAGGACCGTTTAACAGCTTGGTCCTATGGCATCGCCCACACTAGGCCTTCTCAGTTCAACCGTCCTCCTTATTGTTCCTCGTACTACTACCGAAACCGGAACCAGAGGTACCAACCGTATCCTCCTTATGGCTCCTTCAGACAGCCCCATCAACAGTCGGGATCCTTCCAGCGGCGCAGATCCACTTACCGTCCGCGACAGAATTGTCGGAGTCCGGCTGAAAAGGAACCGGCTCCCCAACCTAAGCAGTTCTGACTAGCCGTGAATCAGGCTGTGGTCTTTGGAGAACGTTTGGCTGAGTTTAGTGTGTCCTGGGTGGAGATCCAGTCTGACAGTTGGGTTCTTGATGTTATAAAGTTTGGTTATAAAATTGAATTTGAAGTTTATCCGGAGTTGTCTCTCCCTGATTTCTCGTTTGATTCTTATTCACAGAAGCTCCAGGCGGCTGCTCAGGCCCTATGTCAGAAAGGGGCAATTACGGAGGTTCATCAGGGTGAATCTCTCCTTGGGTTCTACTCCAGGATGTTCGTAGTTGATAAGAAGGATGGGGGAGTACGCCCCATTTTGGACCTTAGGGGGCTCAATAAATCGGTGACACCTAGGAAGTTTAGAATGCTAACCTTGCAGATGGTCCTGCAGCTGATGCCTGATAACATGTGGTTTACTGTACTGGACCTCAAGGATGCGTACTTCCATGTTTCCATTCACCCGGAACATAGGAAGTTCCTGAGGTTTCTGTGTAATGGTAGGGTTTTTCATTATCAGGTCCTGCCCTTTGGGCTGTCCTCTGCACATAGAGTCTTCACTAAGTGCATGGCTTCGGTGGTAGCTTTCCTGAGATGTCAGGGATGTTCTATTTTTCCGTACTTGGACGATTGGCTCCTGGCTGCCCCATCCTCGGACCTCCTTTCTGAACAAGTGAACCTGGTGGTACGCACTTGTGCGCGCCTGGGCCTCTTAGTTAATTTTCAGAAATCAGTTTTAGTTCCCTCCCAGAGGGCGTCCTTCATAGGCATGGTATTGGACAGGACGCTGAATAAAGGGTTCCTTCCCACGGAATGTGTTTCCCATATTAAGCGCTTAGTAGCCTTTCTTTTCAGGTGCCTCTTCCAATTGGCCACAGCTATTCAGACGTTGTTAGGCCTTATGGCATCTGCCATGGCTGTGACTCCTATGGCTAGATTAAACATGCGACCACTTCAATTGTGGTTTCTCTCAGTCCATGACTTCCTTTCGGCCCCTCAGTCCAGGAAGTACTCCATTCCTCGTAGAGTCCTTCGCTCCCTGAGGTGGTGGCTCTCTGAGGATAACCTCCTTAAGGGTATTGCCTTTGGAACAGTGCAGTGTCAGGTCACCGTTTCTACGGATGCCAGCACTACTGGTTGGGGCGCTCAGTGTGGACATCTCAGGGCACATGGGACTTGGTCTGACCAGGAGAGGTGTTTCCATATTAACATGTTAGAGCTGCTGGCTGTCCGCTTTGCCCTTATCGCATTTACAGATATGCTCCGAAACAAGACAGTGCAACTTCTTACAGACAATTGCACGGCCATGTTCTATCTGAACAAACAAGGGGGTACCACTTCCCGACTCCTCTGCAAAGAAACAATGCGGATTTGGGAGTGGGCGTTAGACAGGGGCATTTCGTTACAAGCAGTTCACATTCCAGGGACCTCGAATGTGGTCGCAGACATGCTAAGCCGTCTCACGTCCGACAACCACGAGTGGACGATAGCAGACTCCGAGTTGAGAGGCTTGTTCGAGACTTGGGGTTTCCCCGAGGTGGATCTGTTTGCATCGGAGAGCAACAGGAAGGCCTTGCAGTTTTGTTCCCGGGGAGGTCTGGGTCGGAACTCCTTGGGGGACGCTTTCCAGATCGCTTGGATAGGAGTTCTCTTCAATGCCTTCCCTCCTTTTCCGCTGATTGCCAGGACAGTTAGCAAAATCCTCCGGGAGGGTTCCCGTGTAATTCTAGTCACTCCCTTTTGGCCTCGTCAGCTATGGTTTCAGCTAGTGATGCAGCTATCTCAGGGTGTATATTATCATTTCGATCTGGTTCTCAATCTCCTTTCCTACAAGGGAGTGCTGTATCACGATTTACCCAAACTGAAGCTGACAGCTTGGTTAATTCAGGGTTCCCGGGATTGTCTGACAGAGTTGCGGAAATTTTAGTTAACGCAAGGCGGGATAGCACTCGTAAGTCCTATGCAGCGAAATGGAAACGTTTCGAATGTTGGGCTGCTGAGACGGGGGTAGATGTTTGGAATTGCCAGTTGGGGGCCATTTTTGATTTTCTTTTGACACTTAAGGATGGCGGTCTTTCTAATTCGTCAGTAAAAGTATATCTAGCTGCCATCTCCGCCTTTCACGCCAAGGTTGATGGTTGGACTGTTTTCTCCCATAGTTTGTCCAGATCCTTCCTTAAAGGTTTACAGAATATGTTCCCCCCAGTGAGGGAGATTGTGCCTCAATGGTCTCTTAAATTGGTGTTGGTTGCTTTGATGAGGGCGCCTTTTGAACCTCTGGCCTCTTGTGCTTTGAAGTTCTTATCATTCAAGGTTTCCTTTTTGGTGGCCATTACTTCGGTCCGTAGGGTCAGTGAACTGGCGGCCCTTAGACAGGACCCCCCTTTCCTTAAGGTGCACCCTAATAAGGTGGTTCTTCGGCCGGATCTTAGATTCCGACCTAAAGTTGCTTCACAGTTTCACACTTCTCAGGACATTATTTTACCTGTGTTCTATCCTTCTCCTTCGGATAGCTCGGAAAGGGCCTTACATTCATTGGATGTGCATAGAGCAATCCTTTTCTACCTCCAGAGAACTAGGTCGTTCAGGAAAGTTGATAGTCTTTTTGTTTGTTATTCGGGTTCTCGCAAAGGGAAGTCAGCCACCCCTCAGTCTATTTCTAGGTGGGTTACGATGGCTGTGAAGACTTGTTATGCACACTCTAATGTTGACTGCCCTTTAGAGATTCGAGCGCATTCCACTAGGGCTCAAGCATCGTCTGCAGCCTTCTTGAGAGGTATTCCTAGCCGGGACATTTGCAGAGTGGCTACGTGGTCCTCTTCGGAGACCTTCGCCAAGTACTACACCTTGGATACGTTGAAGCGTAAGGAAGCGGCTGTTGGTCAAGCTGTCCTGCAATCGCTTTTTGCATAAGAAGCATACCCTTCTCCAAGGTAAGCAGCTTGCTAGTCTCCCATGTGGGACTGCACAGAAGACGGACAATGAAAACAGAGTTTCGTTTACCGTAACTGCTGTTCATTGACGTCTTCTGTGCAGGCACACATACCCTCCCTCCTGCCCTGCTACACTTCCTCCAGTTGTCAAAAAATTTTTCTGGGGGTTCGGCAGCACAGGAGAAACTGGAGGGTGGGGGGCGCCCACTGGATGCGATATTGGCAGGAAAGGCCGCGCAGGCACACTATCCAGTTGGGCGCCCCCTAGTGGACGTTTGGCTAGAGAAAAAAGATCCGGTCGGCAGGCCTGTGCACGCGCAGTCCCATTTGTGCCTGCACAGAAGACGTCAATGAACAGCAGTTATGGTAAGCGAAACTCTGTTTTCTTTTAGTAATGTTCCATTAGGAACATCAAATATCTTTGATACACTTGAGAATATGCAAAATATATACACATTTTAATAAATGTCTATCACCAGCCTCTGTTTCAAAAGAGGATTGTCTGAACAAATGGGGCAAGTGCATTCCAGATGAGCTGGCACTGCTGCAGTGTACGTGGTCTTCTTTTTGCCCATTCAAGAGCCCCAGATCCTTCAGGTTCCCAGTTACTAAGCAAATTGCCAGCTCAAGGGTGCTGTGGCTGGGCTGCTTTAACTGTTAGATGATCTTCCCAGAGGCTCAGCATTAGCACACTCTGCCTTTCTACTCCATGTATTCCTATAGAGACTTTTGGGCAGAGAATTGATATCATGTTGATAACATCATAAACTTCAACAAGAGAACGGGTCTGATTGTTTCTCAGTTTGTAAAGCAGAAAGATAGTTAGCTGTTCCTTTAATAGCTTTTCCTGTTTACCAGAAATGCACATAATTGTTAATTGGCAACTAGAAAACAAGCAATTAGAGAACAGCAATTTTTGCTTCTATTGAGTACCAAGTTTGATGAAGACAAAGAGTTTCATAGGATAACGATACCATAAAAATGTGTTTCCTGTTTTGATACATAAAGCCAGACTGCTAATTGCAGTAAATTGGCAGGTCTTAGTCTTACACTAAAAAACTACTTTTAAATTTGGTTGCTGTTCAGTAATCCATTTCAATTCATTTAAATGACCAGGTTGTTTCCAGCTGCTCCTTTATAACAATCAGAATCCTCAAGTACAAAACAAAAGGTTTACTAGGATCATACTAGGAATTGAACTCAGTAAGAAGGCACACTTCACACATGTTGGCACAGAGCAATGATATGTTGGTAAAATATTTATTATAATTGTTTCCCAGGTGCAGATGAGCTTGCTATCAAAATTTCTCTTTATTGCAAAATGTTGCTATGAACAAAGAAATTTTGCTACAGCAATCCAGATCCTAAGAGGCTTGGAAAATCTCATTGTGCGGCAATTGCCAGTGAGTAACCAATTCTTTTCTTTGCTGTACACATAGGAGAAGTAGCTGTAATATGTTAAACAGGCAAGATGATGTATTCCAGCTCCCATACTAATCTTCAGAAGATAAAATTTAATATGTTTTATTTTACTTCTTTTTAAGGCTTGGAAATTTTTACCATCTAAAGTATTGGAAATAATGGACGAACTCAAGGCAGTTGAGGTATAGTAAAAACTCTAATGCATTAGGCTCATCCTGCATTGGTCAGGGGGTTGGACTAGAAGGTCTGTATGGCCCCTCCAACTCTGTGATTCTGTGAAATTTTGGATAAGTAAAGGAACCTCCTTCTCTTGATGATTCTGTGGATGGTTTTATGATAAAGTGATACACCTGTCAGGGCTGGCATGAGAGGATGGTAAAGTCAAGAGTAACAAAGAACCCCTGCCCCTAGAGTGTTGCCATTTACATGGTTCACAGAGCATCAAGAAGCCACAACAGAATTCTTGTGCTGTTCGATCTTCCTTTTCCAAATTAAGGGGGAGTCTTGTCTGAAGGCCCCTAAAATATTGGAGGCAGATTCCTGAAACCCAAAGATGAGTGAATGTGTGTGCTAATAGTGAGCCTAAAATCTCAGAGGAACAGCTGAGAAAGAAAAAAAAAAAAGCCAAAAAAAAGCAGCTGAAAAAACAGCAAAAAAGAAAATATTAAAAAGGTTGGACACTTTCATTTATTTGTTACATTTGTATCCCGCTGTTCTTATATCACAGAACTCAAGAAAGCATGCGTGTTGATAAGATTCATACCTGTTCAGCATCAGCAAGAATGCATCACTGCGTGCCTTCAGACCATGCCCTCAGATTTTAAAGACTAACTGATTTACTAAGATACAACCTTTTCATTTGATTAGATGTGTTCAGCCACAAGATACTTTTTTAGTTTATCGAATATCTCTCCTAGCAGCTTCTGGGATAGATTCTAGATGAAACCCAATTCTAGCTTCTTCTCTTGAGGATATGGCTATGAGCCAAACTTAGATGAGATGTTTGGCCATGAAGCAGGTTACATTTCCCTGATTCTGATTGTCTCAGTGCCAAATGTTACTTGACAGAAACAAAATTTGCAAGCACATTGGGACTTGATTGTCTCAGGACTGTTGTATGCTGTGCAGAAGCCTTTGCCTACATACACCATGCAGCCCCATTGGAAGGCTGCACATGCAGTATTTCGTGCAAGTGCAGCTCCAAAATGGGGCAAATAACTCCCCCAAGGGAAGTTTCAGCTTGGAAAAAGACCTACTGCACTGTGGTCCTGTGCCAATCATGTCCAATTGCACTTGCAGTCTTTGTTTCCCTCAAATAACATTTGGCAATGACACAAACAGTTCAGGGACTACTAGCCCAGCTCATAGTAAAATGTCTGTCTAGTTTGGCCCTGTGTCCTGCACACATACCCCTAAGCTAGAGGAAATGTTATGTTCACCTGGGTGGTAAATAACCTGTAAGCGAGTAAACATAATTGTCCATTCCTTGTCTTTACAAATGTAACAATAACTAAGGCCTGATCTTAGCATGCTCCAGGTCATGATGTATTATCTGGCAACAGTACTAGCTATGAGTGTTGATCATTACAAATATTAATCTGCATTGCATGGTGTAAAGGATATGGAGCTCTGGAGGTTCAGTATCCCATAAATACTGCCGACTCTTTACAGGAAATTGTTAAATTTTATTTAACATCTATGTCAACCACTTAATTACATATCTTCATACAATTGATACTCATGCTCCAGCACTTTCAAATAGCAGAAAGATCTCAATCTTAATGTACATTGATGCTGCTGTTCTTTTATCCCAAACAAGGCTTGGTCTTAAGTGAGCCTTAGTAAAATTTAGTGAGCAATGACACCGAACTACTAACTATTAATTTTTCTAAAACTAAAATTGTCCATTTCAGTAACTCATTTAGGAAGCACAATTGGAATATCAAAGGAAATGTCATAGAACAAGTTAAGAACTTCCAATATTTAGGCATCACCTTTTCTTATAATTCCTTGTTTTCAACGCATTTCTCTTCATCATCTAATTTGGCAGAGAGAAGTGCAAACACTATCCTTAGACTGTTTAGAAGGAAGGGTACAGGCTTCCTCCCAATGGCTTTAAAAACCTATCAAGCAAAACTTGGCCCAACTCCTATATGGCTCGCAGATCGGACCCTTTGTCAACTTAAAGACCCTTGAAATCGTCCAATCCAAATTTCTTAGATCCTTATTTGGTGTACCTAGAAGCACTCCCAATGTAATACTTAGGCAAGAGGCTTGTCTACCCAGAGTCGAAACAAAAGTCTGGGAACAAGCAATATTACTCTGGCTAAAATTCCACTACAATCCGAAGGGCCTAATACCTTACCTTTTGGCCTTGGCCCCCTATCCTATTTGGTCCACACAAATGCTTAATAAGATTAAACAGATTGGTTTAGTTCCAGAAGATCTCTTTTATGGAAGCCTACAAATGGCAAGAACAACCATTACACAGAGATTTCTTGATACTGAATTACAAAATGAAGAAGCTCTACTGCCCAAGAACTTCAAATGTTTAGAATCCAGTCTCAATTTTACTGCTGCTCCTTACCTATCCAACATCACTCATCATGAGCCTTACAGATGGGCATTCCCTAGAGCCCATTTTGAGGCACTTCCTTCCACAGTATTGCAGGGTAAATTTGCTCAAGTGCCAGTGCATGAACCAACATGGTGGAATCAGTTACACGTGTCCTCTTATTCTGTGAATTTTATCAAGAGGAACGGGCTTGCCTTATACTGCCTCTCTTGACTAGATTCAATCCTTTGCAGTCCTATCTTGATTTCAGACCAGAAGTATTGCGCAATTTCCTTTTAGAAGACACTCAGAGTTCAGTGACTTATACCGTGGCCAAATTTTGTTCCTTAGCCATTAAGAAACACAGACTCCTCATTGCTGAAAATGCAGTATAATTGCTTTCCCCCTTTTTTATCTCTTATTGTTCTTATTAATCTTCCTTTGCTAATACTCTGATCTTATTTCTATGCTTTGATATGATATCTTTTATCTCAGAATTGTTTTGTTTTACTGGCTTTTTCTGCAATAATAATAAATGAATGAATGACTAGGATGACTAGGGCAGTAGCACTTCCAAGAAGAATCATAGACATATATAGCTAGGTAGTCCCTGTTCTTTCAGAGAGTTTGGAATCAGAGTTCCATGGTGGAAGATACCAAAAGCCTCATTCCTCAGGAGTATATTGCAAATATTCTAGTTACTACAAGCAACAACTGAAATTACTGGAGTCGTTGAGGTGGATTCCTGCAGTGGCAAGATATAAATTTATCACACAAATGAATGTGCTAAACTTTCTAATTGTTCAAAGATGTTATGTGAGAATAAAAATCTCCTTGTTGTGGCTGTAATATCTAGACTCAGCCTAAGAAGTTACTATCAAAGGGTTGGGATACTGGTATCTAATCATGATCCGTAGACTAAACTTTGAATTAAAATTAGATTCTGACCCAGCAATCTCTGGCTCAAATAGTCCTGTATAGCAGCTGCCAATTCTTCTATTGCTCTCTTACAGTAATTTCTTCTCTCAAAGCTTTATCCTTGCCTTCATTTTTTGCCTCTTCTGTGTTCTTGTGATTATCTTAGTTTAGGCAACATTGTCTACAGCTGTGTTCATAATTATGTGATGCTGGTTTCAGTTACATTTAAAACAGACTCACAAAGTCTGTGGTAGCGATAGCAGCATAGTGAATTTGGGGTTGTGAAAATACTTCAAATGTGCCAAAACCTGTGTCAATCAACATTCTGTTTGTTCAGAGAACTTTTGGAAGTTAGAGTAGATTTCCACCGAATTTCTTTACGGCACACTAATATGAATTATGTCACCAGATTATTATTTTTTCTCTAAATAGATTATTTCTCTTACTCTTAAACAGTATTTAGTGAGCATGTTCTTTTCAGTGATCTAAAGCAAAGAATGTTCCAACATCAGTTTTGTTCCACATTCTAATGTTTGTGCATGTGTGTGTCTATGCAAACTATGCCAGGTATTTTTAAAAAGTGACAGCCTGTGTTTAATGGAAGGAGAAAAATTTAAGACGTCACCAACGATTCCGTCAGCCCATGTTCTGGTCATGCATGTCCAGCAACTTGAAACTGGAGGATTTACTATGAGAAATGGCTTTTACAAGTGGACTAAACTTAGGTAAAAAGTTGTTTTGGTTTTATGGTACACATTTTAAGTAATATTTATAAATATAAACACATATTACATAAACTCTTACAACATTCAAGATTGCTTGCAACTTGAATACTTTTGTTCTTTTATGTAGCAGTTTTAAACTATTTCATCTATTTTATCTCTTTTCTCTTTAAAGAAACATTGCAAAAGTTGTGAGCCAGGTTCACGCATTTCAAGAAAACTCCTACACTTTTGCTCCAGATCACCAACTGCAGACTTGCTTAAGACAAAGAATGGCTTCTTTTAATGATGCTGATATTTCTGTCTTAGCAGCTGATAACTACGCCAACTTTCACCAAATACCACCTGAAAAGCAGTCCCAAAAAATCTGGGACACATTACATAGGATGAAGGCAATGTTTCAGTAATTGCATATGTTTATTTTTCCTTAACCTTTTTGAATAAAGTAACTTCAATTCCTCAGCCAGTTATTAGATTGACACATGAGAAAATTTCTGTAAGTACTGTAACCATTTAGGAAATCACATTGACTGAGATGTATGTGACAGTTAAGTTTTTTAAAACAACAACGCTATAGCCAAAAGGGGGAAAAGATCTTAATGTGTTGTTTTAGGGCCTTATATACTAGCAAGCTACCCTTGGATGAACTTGTCAAAGCTATAAAGTAATGTAATACAAATTTTTTTGCACATTTGTTTTGTCTTGTATGGGAGAGGTTACTGGAGAACTTGAACTCTATTTTTATATTAAGTCTGAATATTGGCATCTTGTCAGAAAATATAGGGGCCAATAGTTCAGATTTCCTTTTTTCCTTTGATTTTATACATGGGGACTGGTCGTTTGAGTGTGTTTGGCTCTATTTCTGTTACTGATGCAGAAAGATATTACTAAATAATGATGGAAAATTCCCCATTGCTCGAATAATAATTGAGTCCCCAATTATGAGCAGCACCTGCAAATGCTTTTTGAAAAGACACTTTTATCAAGACTTTGAAATTGGCTGTTTTTTTTTTTTTTTTTGCAAGTGCATCCTCACACTATTGCTTGGGAATTGTAGCATGAATAGAGGCAGTCAATTATAGTGTATTGCCTAACAACCATGCCATTTTCCTTTACTTCCATGCACATTCCATGTCATCATGGCACCTTGCTCCATTTATGGATCTCTTCATAACGTGGTAGAGGAGGCAGCTGCAGCAGCATTTCACAATTTCATTAACAAAAAAGATGAAGTCAATTTCAGCCAACCGTTTTATGGAAACCAAGTAAGGGATGAAAGAAACTAATGTCTGTGCATGCACCAACACCAGCTACCATCCTTGGCTGCCTAGTTGAATAAATACTGAGACAGGACTAGACATGGGCACAAAGAGCATTACAAATGGAAAAAAACCACGAACAGCCCATTCATGAGGCTCCATTCTAAACGAACAAGTGGTCGTTGCAAGCCTCCTCTGTTGCCTTTGTCAGCCATTCGTAAAGCCAGACAGTCTGGGACCTTTCAATCAATTCCCCCTGACAACGGCAGAGACTGAACTCTGTCTGAACTCCTTCTGGCTTTAACCCTTCAAAGTACTTCCAGCAGAGAGTCCCGTTTTTGCCACTGTGAAGAGAAAATTACAACAAAGGGGGGACCCATGCATCATGCCTTTCCCGAGATGCAATCTCTCTGAAACTTGGGGGGTCTTTGGAAGACAGTGAGGACTATGTCCCCTGCAAATTTGGTGGGTATTGGACATTGGGAAGGTCAGTTTGTGGGGTGTTTAAAGGGCCCTGCCCCTTTGCACGTGGCAGGAAAGGGCCCTTTAAACTATCAGCTGGCAGGCGGCAGGGGGGCATTCCCCCTGCCGGCTGATAGTTTAAAGGGATCTTTAAGGCCATGAACAATGAACATATTTGTGAACGAGGTCATGTTTGTTACTGTTCGTTGTTCGTTGTTCGTGGATGGCAACGAACAACGAACAGCTTATTTGGTTTTTTTTCTGTTCGTGCCCATGTCTAGACAGGACCTCTCTATCCTGTCACTCTGGAATTGCAAGCTGTATCTAACTCAAAACTGAGGGTCTCCTCTTTCTCTCATTTCCCCTTTCTCATCTGGCTCCTTGCTGCTGTGCTCACACACCAACTAGGGCTAAAGGGGATTTGTGCCCCTCCCCCCAAAGGGCAGGACCTTTGCCCGTCTGATGGGTGTTGAGGAAACATTTATGGCTCCACTTCAAGTATGCTTCCATATCATGAAAGCCCTAAAAAAAGTTGTTGGGTCTAGAATTTTCTTTGCCCTTCCCACCCCTCAGATTTCTTTGCTTTGAAGGTGGACCATAGAATGGCAGAATTGATAAATATAATTTTTATCCTGATAATGTTCATGAGATAATCAACACATAACATAGATTACCACTAGATAAGCTCCCTTGAAGAAGCTCAAACTCCTAGTGCTTAGCTTCCAAGATCTGATGGATTGGACTATACCATGCCTCCTTCCATCTCCCAGGCTAAATTAAGCTGGGGGGAGGGGCTTTTTTGCAGCTGCTTTGAGTTGCTTCTCTAGCAGTATGTTCGGTCTAGTATAACCTTTAGGCTCTTGACCGGGTCAACTGAACCCCATCAAAAGCGGGAAGCACAGTGTCCTTCAAGATGTCAGGCTTCCCTACCAGCAAATTATGGAAACTACCCGTTCCCAAACTTGTTCCTTTCCCTCTCCAAATTTTAATTCAGGACAGTCTACTCATCCCTAAATAAGACCTGGAGTAAGTAAGACTATTGATCCACAAAGTTCAGTACTGGCTTCTCTGGCTAGCATTGGCTGTCTGAGATCTCAGACAGAGAGAGAGGTTGTTCCCAGTTACTGAAGATCCTTTAATCGGGAAAGAAGAAGATTGAGCTTGGGGCTTTCTGCAAGCAAATCATGTGCCCTATCACTGAGCCATGGCTCTACAATAATGAATCTAGTAAGATATTTAGACTGAAGTATTGTGTCTTGATAATCTTTGCTCCCATCTGATGTCCCCAGTAAAAACTTCAGCTCCTGGTACTAGATGTTTGGTCTGTTCTGGCCATGAATGCAACAGCATTTTAACATGTAGCTCACTTAATCCCAAAGGCAAACCACACACAAAGAGAAGCTTTACTGGACTGAAGTGTCCCTTCTCAGCCTTAAAACTTACTGAATTATATTGGTCCAGTCATACACTAACTTCCATCACAGGGTTGTTGTGAAGTTCAAAATGTACAATCTACTTTGTACCTTGAGTTTTTGGAAGATAAAAAGTAATAAAGTGTATAATGATTTTTGCAAAAAAAAAAAAGAGAGAGAGAGAGAGAGTCTTAATGTTTGATTTGTTGTTGTTCAAACATACACATGAATGGTGAATGAGTTTGTGAGAGAGAATTGCTTGACCTAGATTACACTGTGCAAGAATCCATGGCTGAGCAAAGATTGTGCCAGTCATTGTACAATATTGTCCATATCTAGGTATTCCATCTGCTCTCAGATGGCGTATCTGCTTGTAACTATTAGAATTGTTCAAATCTCCTTGGCAATGATATTTACTCCACATACACCCAAACATTTGCATTACTCTTTTTATATTTCACGTTTATCTTAACTGAATTGGTTATTTCTCCAGGTTATAGGTATTTAATATAAAAAGGAGGGAAAGTCTGCCTCACAATGTCTAAACATTATGAATTGGATCCAGTACAAAATTTCCACTTGTGTTAGAGCTCTTCCACAAGAGGAAAAACAAAAAGTCCAAAGTAACTGCTTGCGCTTAGTCAAACTTATTGTATTCCCACTTGCATTTCTGCTTCTGCAAGATGTGCATTTTCTTGGTACTATAATATACAGAAAGGAAAGCAATAGTGTTAAACAAGATCCTACATAAGTTCAACTGCGCTAAGTCCATTTACATTTCTACTTGCATATTGCTGGATCCGAGCATGTACATCTCAAAAACTGAATTTATTTGCAGGAAATATTTAATAAGTTGTGGAAGAAAAACTGGCATTAGAATCATAAGAAAACAAAAATATCGAGACTAATTCTGACGGGAGAGGGGAACTGTATTGACTTTGGGGGAGCAGAGAGATAAAAGATGGAAGTGCCAAGTATTTTTCAGTTACACTTTCTTTCAAAAGGTGGCACTGGAGAGCTTCAGCAGTTTTGAGGAACTAGTAAAGATTTATTGCAGCATGCAAAATAATGTATTCAGGTGTCCCATTGTTAGAATGAATCATGAGAACAAAATTTCACTGATTTAACTCATGCTTTTAAAACATTGGGACTTTTAAAATAGAACAAATCTACACTCGAGGGCTTTTTCAAGCCATCACTTTGAATTAGTATAACACAGACGGGTTGCACACTCCCCTCTAGCACACTAGAGCACATGCCATTTACTCTTTCAAGAAGGAGGGGGAAGTCTGTGAAGAGCTTTCCTAACCCATTGGTCATGCACATTGCCACAATTGCTGCAATTCAGCAAAGGATTAGATATAATCTGTGTGATACCTGTATGTGGCATGAAAGGATAGTATGTCATCCTAACAAAGCTAATCAGTGGCTACAGTGGCAATGGTGCTATGCTTGCCTCCTTGGGTCAACTCAACATATAACAATTTACATCTCAGTACCATACAGGCAATGGTATCCCAAAAGCCTTTAATTTTTGTTTAAATGCTAGAGATTTTTTTTCTCCAAGGGGAGCCCAAAGCATCTTACAGCATCATTCTCCTATCCCCTTTATCCTCACAACAACAGGCCTGCTGAGAGAGCGTGACAAGCCTGAGGTCTCCTGGTGAGCTTCCATAGCAGAGTGGGGATTTGAACCTGGGTCTCCCAGATCCTAGTCTGACATAAAGGACAACACCACACTGTCTTGGGTAGGGGGAGAGGAGGTCAATGAATCATGAGAAAGCAGGGCCACAAATCAAGCAACTCTTGCTATATTCTGTACCACAGTATGCCTCAATTAGAGGGCAGAGTTGCTTCCATAGGACCTAGGGGACTCAGGGGACATGTGGTCTGCTGAAGTGGGAAAAGGAGAGGGAGGAGGAGGAGTCAGTATCCAGTCTTGCCTGGGGAAGAGTTTTCCCCTAAGTAAATTTCAAGTTAGTTAAACTAATCTATTCAGCCATCACTTATTGCTCTGTCCTGGAGGGAAATTCCTTCCTGACCCTAAATATGGAGATTGGTTACACCTTCAAAAGTTACCTATCTAGTTTTTGGTTTTTGCCAGAGAAAGGAATGGTGTTTGACTAGGAAGCACAATACAAAAAAAATGTGAATTAGGCCATTGCTAGTATGGCAGGGATAAGTAGGTGGGGTAGAATCTTATCTCACAGACACAAGTCTTTCACACACCTTGCCACCCGGGCAGGTAAAGGCCATGAGTCCCCTGCAGCACGCCAGCTGTCTAGCCTCCACTACAGCAGGCAGAGAGCTCTGACCCAAATCCTCACAGGGTTCCCTCTCACCTCTTCCAGAGGCTCCACCAGACAGACACACAGTTCCCTGTATTTGTCCCTTCACCCAGCTACAGCCCAGGGCTATTGGGGAAAAGGAAACTCAAAAGTTATTATCTCTCCATATACACTGCCACCATTTAATTCACTACGTCCATTGGTCGTGACCAGTGTATTTGTGTGTGTGGTATATTTTTCCCCTCAGCAAATAACTTCAAGCTAGCCAAGGTTAACCAAAAAAAAAAATTATTTACAAGAAGGAACACAGGAGTGAATGGACTCATAGGAGCGCACAAACATACTGGGGTTAAACAGGAAAGGGTTCAAAGTAACAGAAGAGTAATAGCCAGCAAACTTTCTTTTGCCTCTCTGAGCTGTCTCTCAAACCCTTCTCCCCTTCAGTCTCTCCCAAAGCCATCTTTGTTCCTCCAGTGGACTCTTACTCTGATGGGCCCAGCATTCCACCCACTCCCATTGTCTCTCAGGAAAGGCAGAGCTGTAGTCAGTCCTGTCCATCACAGCTAGGTACCTGTGTGGGGTCAAAGTTTAATACTAGCATATTTTTGAGACCACGAGAAAAGGAGATGCCAACACTATCATCTGTGGAACTGGGTATGTCTCTCATGCAGCCCAGTTGTAAATTTAATCTCAAGTGCTGTACCCTTGGTCAGAATATTGTACTCCTCTTTGTTAGATGAACTTTTCACAACTATTTTAATTTGAGAAGGGAGCCTGTGATTCAGTCCCTTACCAAAAAATGTATAAGAAAATAATGCAGTAGTAATCCCACCCCCAGCTGAACACAGAGTTCAAGAGTGTGAAGTAATGACCTATAGTTGTTCAGTCATTACAGAATAATTAATCATAGGCAAGAGTATGATCTTACCCAAGAAGAGTGCCAAAAAAGAAAAAGCGGGAGAGAAATGTGCTTTATTGTGAGTTGTGTGGCCTTCTAAACTCTGCTCTAAAGCACACTGCTGCATAATCTTGCATGTTTGGTTATAGAAATGCAGCATTACTGTATTTTCATGGCACAACCCTCTTTGTTCTCAGTTTAGCTGGGTCATTTGATACTGGGCAATAGACAGATTGTCTATCTTTCTGTGTAGTGTTAGTGTTAGACTAGGATCTGGGAGACCCAGTTTCAAATCTCTGCCGTGTAATCTTAATAGATGACCTTGGACAAGCCACACACTCTCAGCCTAATGGAGGAGAAGAGAATGATGTAAGCACTTTCGGTCCCCTTGGGGGAGAAAGGCAAGGAACAAAATAAATAAAATGAGCTGGTACTTCCTCCAAGGCAGTGTAAACAGTTCTCTGTTCCCTATTTTTCCCCATTAAAAGTCTTAATTTTCAAATTCAGGCATCTAGTGTTCTGAATCGTAAATATTGCAGTGTGGCTGTTGAACAAAGTTAAGATGTTAAGACTTGTTAAGTGAGGTTTCTGAATGTATCTTTGCAGCAGGAGAGGATAAAGTATGGCTAGTGGCAGTCTACTGCTAGGTAAGGTGACTTCACCCCCCCCTTTTTTTTTTTACTTTACAAGATCTATGTAACTTCTATTTACAGTCTTATGAGCCCAATCCAATTTTGTATTATATTACCTTTGCTGCTTGTTGTAATGTGACTTAAAACAGCTTATTACTAGCCCGGTTGCATTACTTGCAAGTTCTTGAATCTTTGGAAACATCTTGTCTATTCAAAATGAAAACTGCTAGATCACTAAAGGTATGGGTGCATTCTGAAATACAATGTTTTGTTACACTCACACTGAAGGTATTGTAATATAATTGAACAATAAATCAATCTTGGAAAATGGTATCCTGTGAAAACTCTGGTTTCCAGAGCTATAAGCCTAAATTATGCTGTGCAGCATATGGCAAGGGGTTGAGGAGGACATTATTATACACCATCTACAAAATGATCTGGGTGGCTCCAGGGCAGCTGAAATGACTGTTCTGAAAAGCAAGGTTTTCTGAGGTGATGTGAATGCAACATCCATGCTGTTGTATCTGTCATGGCACATTAACACATGCTAGTTGGACTAAGATCTGCGAGACCCAAGTTCATTCTGCCGTGGAAGCTTGTTGGGTGATCGTGGGCTGGTCACTCTCAACCTAACCTACCACACAAAGTTGTTATAAGGATACAATGGAAAAGGGGAGAAGATATAAGAGACATGGGGATATACTTGGAGAAACAGGTTAAAGCAGCTGCCAAAAAGGCATTCTTCCAGCTTCATTTAGCCTGGAAGATGGCTCCCCCTGCCTAGAGTGGGCTGAGCTAAGGGATCCCAGGTCCCTCGGGGGAGATCTCCTGCTCCCCCCCCCCTCAGCTGGCTGGCAGGGAGGAAAGGCAGGGGAACAGGCCTCCCAGGTGTGTTCCTAGGGCACGACAACATCACTTCCCAACAAAAAAGGTGAGTTCTGGGTCCCTTCTCTCCCACTGGGACCTGGCAACCGTAGCTGAGCTGGTTATGTGGATCCATGCAATGGTTACTGTAGACTATTGTAATTGATTCTATGTGAGTCAGCCCTTAAAGTCAACTTGGAAAGTCCAACTGGTACAGAACATTGCATGCATGTCACAGCCATTCCACAGACACTGCATTGGTGACCTATCATTTATTGGGTTCAGTTCAAGGTGCTGGTCATCACCTAAAAAGCCCTGGATGGGCATGATGAACTCACATACTTGTAGCACCACGTTCATCTAGGGAAGACAGCTTCCTTAGCCAAAGCAGTTTAGTGGCAGGCAGAATATCCTGTCCTGGATCAGAAGGGACAGGACTAAGAAATTCAGTTCCATGATCTAAAGCTGTCTCTGAGAGCTTTAAAGCCCAGCAGGAAAGTCTTCTGTAGCCGTCAAGCTGGGAGATACTGCAACGGACACATGAAGCTGTCTTGCATGGAATCACTCACTCTTGGTCCGCCAAGGTCAGTATTGTCTCTCAGGTGGGCAGGGGCTCACATTACCTATGACCCAATCCTGTTAGCTGGAGAGGCTGGGGATTGAAGCTGGGACCTTCTGCATGCAACACAGGGACTTTACCAGTGAACCCCTCCCTATTTAGAGTACCGCTATGAGCCTGAGGTGGGGCCTTGCCCTTGAAAAGCAAAAACACTCCCAAAATATATTGAGTGCCAAACACAAAATGGAACAGCAGTCTTTGGGAAAGCAGTGGTGTCCTGCAGCACTAGGGCTGCCAACCTCCTGGGGGTGGCTGGAGATCTTCTGGAATTTCAACTGATCTCCAAGTTACAGAGAGCAGTTTCCCTGGAGAAAAATGCTGTTTTAGAATGTGGCCTTTATGGCAGTATACCCCACTGAGGTCCCTTGCCATCCCTAACTGTACCTTTCCAGGCTGCACCCCCCAAATCTCCAGGAATTTCCCAAACTGGAGCTGGCAACCCTATGCAGCACTAATTGACCCTTGGATGCCCGGCCTGAGCTAGACCCTTGTACAGCCCATTAGCCAATGTTAGAAGCTTCATATATTAGTCGGCCAGGCCTAGCTGCTCTAGATCTTGTTCTGCTGCTTAGAGATAGCCAGGACTCGCCCCCCCGTCCCCCCAGTGCTGAGGAAGAGTCACTGCAGAGTGGAGATGCTGATGCCCCACCAAGCTGCTGCTCCTCTAATCAGAGAGGGAGTTGCGCTAAGAAACTTCATGGAAAGGCAGTGGATAGCAAAAGCCAGTGGCTGCTACTTAATTATTTTATTTTATACAATTTATATTCCACTCTCCCCACAAGCCTTGCAGCAAGGTAGCCTGGCAAGCCCTCTGCAAACCCAGCAGGGGAGGGGCAAGGCAAGGAAGAGAAAACCAGGGGGGGGGTTAGAGAAAGGAAAGGGCAGCCCTGGATATGGCCAATCTTGGTGGAGCTTCAGGGATAAGAAAAGGAGATGCTGAGATCGGGGTGGGGGGAGCACAGAGAAGAGAAGAAGGGGTTGGTATATGACACCAAAGAAGATTGCGCTAGGGAATTTGAACACTTCTAATAAATGCTGGAAATGTAGGAAGCATGAGGGCTCCCTCTATCATATGTGGTGGTCGTGTGAGGTAGCTAGGCAGTACTGGGGGGTAATAATAAGAGAAATGAGTGAAATTTTACAATTTCAAATCAATAAGAACCCAGAACTCCTGCTACTGAACTTGGGAATGGAGGGAATTCCAGCTCATCACAGGACATTGATATTTTACATGACGGCAGCAGCTAGACTTTTGTATGCGCAAAAATGGAAAGTACAAGAAGTGCCAACTATCGAAGATTGGATCTACAAATTGCTGTATATGGCGGAAATGGACAAGATGACAAGAAAACTGAGAAATCTGGACTCAGGGCAGTTTAACACAGACTGGGAGAAGCTGAAACAATATCTGGAGAAGAAATGGGAGGTGGGAGGAAAACTGTGGCAGTTTGAGAACTACTGAAGTATAATAAAATGTAGAGGGAGGTGACTTTACCGGGGGGGAGAAGAGATAAATGTGGATTTGTAAGCAGTTAGATTAAAAGATTGACATATATATAGATATATATAGGCTAATAAACAGAATATTGATAGAAAATAATTAACTATAAGGATTAAATATAAGGGTTGAGTAACCAATAATATTTTCTTTCTTTGTCAAGATTTGTACAATGCACCAAACTGAATGGCTGAAGGTATAGACGAGTCAAATTGATTGACTATGTGATGAGAGTTACAGAGAATTATTATAAAAAGACAGAATGACTAATATATAGAGAATAAGTCAAATTGTTTGATTTAAATGAATGTAAGATTTATATGGTTTATGATATATAGAAGTACTTAAAAAATGGGATAAATTGTTTATTTAAGATGGAAACAAAGACTTACAGTTTGGGTATATAATACTAAAAATAGTTAAGATGTACTGCTTAGAATAATGGAAAATATATATTTGTTTTAGATAGAGGAATCTAATAGAAGTAAGGGAAAGGGGACAAAGGGTTGGAAAACTGTTGGAAGTCAAAAAAGGGGGGAAAGGGAGGGGGTTAGAAATTGAAAATTGGGGAAAATTGAATGTAAATGTAAAAATAATGGACTCTAACCCAATAAAAAAAAATTTCAAAAAAAAAAAAAAGAGAAGAGAAGAAGGGGAGCCTAGAGGAGGAACTGTGTTCCTGGGCAAGGTAGGACAGCCAGACCTGGGGCACTATCCCACTGCAGAAGCATAACTCAGCTCCCTGGGGTGTTATACAGGCAGAGGGGGTTGGCAATGAGAGAAGGTTTGACTTGGTTTGTGGCAGCAGTAACACCCCGGCAGAGGCATGGTACCCAAGAAGCCCCCTGCCTAGCCCGTAGAATACAGCCACTCCTGTGGCAGACAAGACACTCACCCCTTCCCTGGCAAGGGACAGACTGGCAGCAAAGGTGCTGCCCACATGCAAAAACTGCACTGCAAGCTCCCCCCACCCCGGCCCTCAAGACACTAAACACTTCTCGTCCTGGGAGGTGGGGCTAGGGAGCCTTCCCCAAAGTGGCAGAAAACCAAAATGATCTCAAGTTTCCTGAAATGTGTTTTCCATATCCACCTAACCTTTGATACCATTTGACTTCCATTGGTCTTTGGAATCCATATGGGTCCTGGAAGGCTGATGAGCAATGATATTTTCACCTGAAGGTCAGGAAGTATTTGACTTTGCAGAGCCCAAACTCACCTCTGGTGGAAGAAAGACTTGAAGCTGTCTCCTCTGCAATGTCCAGCGAATGTTTGTAAGATCTTAAAAGAGTTGCTACATGCATAGTGGGAAGCTGACTTCCCAAAAAAGAAAAACTTGTGATTTCTCATCTGCTCCATATTTAATTTGCATCGGTTGCTGTACAGAATTTGCAAGATAATTTTCTCTGCATATAAAGACAACTGGAGCTCATTGGAGTGAAAACTATCCTCTAGGAAGTTGGGCAGACCACTCCATCGAGCTGGCAAAAATTCCTGGCATCTGGGTCCATGGCAGAGGAAAAGTCTGAACTCTCTGGAAGTTTTAGGTTCTGCACATCTGAAAGGAACAGAGTCTCTAGTTTGGAGATAAAACTTCCAGTATTGTTATGGAAAATTGTACCAAATCATTAACTTGGTGGTTCAAAGGACATTTCTGGCTCCATGGAGTGCACTGTCAGCTGCCTGTTTCTTGGACTTTGAGTGACAGCTACACTGGCACGCACAATGTTCTGGAAAGTGGCTTTCACAAGTTCACTTGCCAAATTGTTAACATCCACATCAGAAATGGCAGCCTGACAAGGCCCTGTAGAGGCCTTGTCTTGTTCGTGTCTATGGATGCTCAGCTGGACCAGAGAGATGACGAGGAGGAGGGAGGCTCTTCAAATCTGGTTGAGGAAATATGTTTGAAAGTCACATTTAAGAGATTCTGCACAATTTCCATGAGCGAACAGTTACCTTCTGCGATTTTCAAGGCTTTAGCCAAAATACCATTTTATTCTTCTTTCTCCAGAATTTACCCTGCTTGCTGTGCACACTAGGCATTGCGTCTCCTGTGAGACTCCATGTCTAAATTGTCAGATCTTGCTTGTCCTTGAGTCTTTTTCAAGATCTAGGCTTGGTGGCAGCTGGTCCTTCACAACCTGCTTCATCATCCAACAAGATCACCATTCCTGAAGTATTAATGGGAGGAGACAATATTCTCGGCTTTCTTACTGTTGATTTTGTCTCCTGGCAAGGAAGTCCTCTTTGCATGTGGCCACTGGTTCTGGATGGAGAAAGGCTCTTGGGGTGTCCTTTTAATTAAGCTGTTAAAGACATTCTGAAGTTGCTGAAGGAGCTCAGAGCTGTGTGTACTCTCAAGGTGTCCTTCCTGATTCATCTGCAGGCAGCTCAGAACATTCTGGATTATATTTTCTATATACTGAAGGACCTTCATCTCAGAAGAAGCAATCAAATTGCCTCTTTTGAATTTTGTCCTCCCTTGCAAAACTGTCAAATAAATCTGCTTGAGACGTGCTCTGGTAGCTTTCATTCTGGCACACAATTTAAAGGGTAAGAGATATGGTTGGCTAGAAGAAACAAACTGATCCAGTGTGCCTCAAGTAATTTTTAAAATCTCCTCAGCAATCACTTTCGCCACCTCAGATGCTACATGGCCCAAACCTCTGAATGCATCGTAATAATGGCAGCGTTGGCACCAGGGAAGGGCAATCATACGAGTTTCTTTTGCCAAAAATTCCTCAGACAGATAATTGTATATTCTCTGCCAGTCATTTTTGGAAAGGGTATCTAACTCAATTTTCCGAGCAGCAAAACACACCTTGTAAACCACCTCTTCAATCATGGTGCTGGCCAGAAAATTACCGGTAGTGAAAATGGAGTCCATTTCACCTAGACATCTCAAGGAGATGTCCCAAGGATTCCAGGAAGTCTTGCAAGGTCATGGAGACATAGCTATCTGGGAAACCCATGTCTTTTAATATCCCTTTTAAAATGCCCTGCAGAAGATTTGGAATTTGTTGGGAAGAGAAGGAGCTGGGCATCTTTAACTGCATTCCAAGGAGTGATACACTTGTCTCTAATATCATCTCTCTATTTTTTCAATGCTCATGCTGGCAACTGAACCCACTCCTTCAAAAAAGGAAAAGGAAAATAGAAAGAAAATAAGTCAGTCAAATAAGGGGAGTGAGAGGCATGGAAGAGACAGTTGAGCATGGGTTGATACTGCTACAAAAGACTTCCAGGGCTGGCATGACCTAAGGACAGTCCCATTATCTGGTCCCTGCCTTGTTCTCTTCCTCCTTTGTCATTGCAACCACTGCTGACTCTGGCTGGCTGAGGGTGAAAATACAATCACTAATTTTTCAGGGGAAAGATCAGTACTAGTTCCAGGTTTCGGTGGCCCTGGGCAAGAAGGTACAAGTGGGGGACCCTTTCCCCTTTTGGTACAGCCCTTTCTCCTCTAACCACACTCCTTCCATTTGGCTCTTTTCTTTAACCACTCCCATTTCCATTTTGGTTCACTTGCCCTGGTAAAGTGAAAGTATTGCCTTCTATCTCCTTGTATAAAAATAGAGGAAAAATATACCTGCTGTGAATTTATTTGGGGTGCTATTCAATATAAGTGGCATCATTTGTGTAAAAGCACTACAGATACTCTTCTGGAGAAGCCTCGGTCTTAAGGTCTGCGGAACAATTTCTCCATCTTTTCATCAGAAGTGAGAATGCTAATCCATGTCCTCCAGAATGACAGGAATGCCTACCAAAACTCCAGTTACCTGCATTGCTGCTGGCATACCGAGGATGCAAACCTCTGAATACCAGTTCTAGGAAGCAGCATCGGGGAAGTTCTTGGCCTCTATGCCTTGTCTGTTGTTCCTCCAGGACAACTGATGGATGTGTGAGATAGGTTGCTACACTAGATGGTCCACTGATTTGATAGAGCAGGACTCTTCTTATGGTGATCTGGGCTGAACACTGAAAACCAGCAAATCCATTGCAAAGCTGCACTATATCCATTAGATGGCATCACATTTTCTAGTGTTGTATCTGCGTCAGCAACATTTGCAAAGCTGCACTATATCCATTAGATGGCATCACATTTTCTAGTGTTGTATCTGCATCAGCAACATTTGCCAGCCCACATTTTTGTGGCTTTCTTTGCCTTGTTGCTCATCTCTCATTTGCCTCTTTTTTTTTGTCCCTGCTCTATTTCTTTGCAGATTTACATATTCTTCCTAAAGGATAATTAGGGGCAGGAAACCTAAGAGGGCTTAGGAGCCTGGTGGCACAGAGCGGTAAGCTGCAGTGCTGCAGCCCAAGCTTTGCTCACAACCTGAGTTCGATCCTGGCGGAAGCCAGGTTCAAGCAGCCAGCTCAACGTTGACTCAGCCTTCCATCCTTCCGAGGTTGGTGAAATGAATACCCAGTTTCCTGGGGGTAAAGTGTAGATGACTGGGGAAGGCAATGACAAACTATCCTGTAACAAAAGTCTGCCAAGAAAATGTTGCGATGTGATATCCCCCCATGGGTCAGTAATGACTCAGTGCTTGCACCTTTATCTTTTTAACCGAAGAGGGTATAAATCTACATGAGGAAATCTACTCATGTTCCAGCCTCTTCCTTTTGCTATTGATGTTATGCTAAATTGTCAATTGCAAGCTGTTTGGGGCAGGGGCCGGTCTTCTTCTGCACATTGCAATCAATATGGAGACAATATGGTTAATGTAGAAAATTGTCTATAGCTCTAGATGACTCTAATTAGTTATCACAAGTCCATCTTGCCTGGGGGAAAAACTTTTGTCTCCAAAATGATGTTGTCAGACTTGAGCATAACTTGAGCCAAATGTATCTAATCAGTTTCCTTTAAGGCACTAACCTGGGGGTTAAAAATTCTTGTTCTACCAGAACTATGGAAATCAGGTAGATCCCAAACAAGCACTGTTTAGTCTTCTTTTATTGCCAGGGAAAGGAAAAGTGTTAGACTCAGATCCACAAAGCAAAATACAAATCTGGGCAAGGGACCCTTTTGTCTGCTGGTAGGTGGAGTCCTTACAGGACTTCAAAGGAGAGGGCAGGTCTAATTATATTACTAACAAGTTTGTTGAATGCAGGAATTCCAATAGGTCTGATACACTCACCTGTATTATCCTTTTGCAGATGTTTCTATTGGTGGGAAAGGGACATCACTGAAAGAATTCTGCCTTCGTGGCCTAGGAAATAAGTTGCCTACCTGGCCATCTTTGCATGCCAGGACACTCCACTGGTTTGATAATTAGACTTCTAAATAATAATCTAACTAAAAATAGAAGGGACTTATGAAACAAAATAGCTTTGCCATAGACAGGTGAGGAGCCACAGAAAGCATTTTTGAAAATCAGTTATTCCTCTTGCATTTTCTCTTGCTCAAGTGCCACACCACCTCTGCTTCATTAAAAACAAACAAACAGAGTCATGTACTTTTCTACTTTACTGCATTCAGTACCGACCAGGACACCGAAACTTTTAATTCTCGAACAGAAAAGAAATGTTCAGCACATACAGCTTTTTGCAATATAGTGGAACTGTGCAGCCAGGAAAGTGGTACCCAGAGGTTTTCCTTCCTATGCAAATTGTCAAATGCACAGGACTGCAGGCCCATTTTGTTGATATGGATGTACAAAACAAATAGATTTAGAATAGGTTATTGTATTTATTGTATAAATACAAGCAACACTTTTCTGTCCTTCCTGCTGTGCTGCAATGCTCATAGGGGGATGTTTTATTAATGAATCAAAGGGGAACAACGAGAATAAATCTTAATCAGAGTTACGCCTTTCTAAGCACATAGACTTCAATGGATTTTGAAAGGTGTAACTTTACATGAGATTGCGCTGCTACTGAAGCACCTAATACTATAACAGCATGTTTAGCATATGTCTATTCTGCTCTTTTCCCTAAAGGGATCCAAAGTGGTTATTAATGGAGTGGGGGAGATAAACAAGAAAAGGCAGGGGAGGCATCTAGTGCTCAAGCAGGTCTCCTGTCTCTAATGGCTGATCTATTTATTTATTTACGCCCATCTCTAGGCCTACCTATTGCCTACCAGTTGCTAGGATTCGTGCAGGGAATGCGGAACTAGACGGACCTTGATTTGATCCTGGAAGGTGCTTCATCTGATCTTAAACCAGAATGCATACTCTGGATTCAGGATTATTTAGCTCAGAATAGTTATAGTTATAGCCTAACTATTAAGAGTGATTTGTTAATGTTAATTTTTATGCTTTTATGATTTTATCATGTTGTACTTTGTAAACTGCCCTCCAACACACTTTCTGGAGAGGCACTATATAACGTTTTCTAAATAAGTGAAAAATGCTATTGCGCAAAGGTAAAATGTATTATGGACATGGAACTTCTAGCAAAGCACAACATAGACCACAACAGTCAGGCTGCCATAAGACAAAATACTATACAAGGTTATTGTAAAGAATACCAAAATGCTGACAGCAATATAAACACTGGCTTTTATTATATCACTTCCTGATATAAGTGATATATCACTTATATATCACTTCCTGAACTTCTGTTCAGGTGCTAAAGTTTAGTAAGATCTGCATGCCAGGACAGTAAAAGAGAATGGATACAGATGACCATTTTGCCACACATTGGAAAGCACAATCTAACACTAATATTTATGTATGTTTAAATCTACTGAAACAAGTATGCCTAACTGTGTTTTACAGTAGTTAAAATCTTCCTTTACCACTGTTTAGGGTGATACAGATGACCACGTTGCCCTAAATGAATGCACTCCAGAGTAGCTTTGTTCTTTGCCCAGACACCCTGTTACTGCATGATCTTTCTCTCTTTTCCCTTTCTGCATTTCATGGTAGGTAACTTTTTGATTAATGGTAATCTGTATTTAACCTTAGTTGCACTCAGGGAGGCTTGAATATTAATTTCTTTTGAGACTTACAAACATATGAGATTTTCCTTCCTCAGATACATAGGTGAGGAACAAACAGCCTCTCTTGTTATAGAGTTATGATGCTCAGCTATAATATATACCAGCTACATAGTTATGGTATTCAAAGTCTTGGGCAGAAAATCTTTAAAAGATAGGAGCAAATAATGCACAGGGTTTCTCTTGGAATGGGAATTATGCTGAATACAACAGCAAATCCTTCTGTCTGTGCCTATTATTGCTATCACCAGCTGGGAAATTGTTTGGTTAGTGAAGAGGAAAAATAATTTAAGTGCTCAGTCTCTGAGATCTACAACAGAAGCAGTTCCCTCCACCCTTAACATTCTTTGGAAAAGTACTTCCTTCTTAGCAGTATGGTGGGTGCACTTTTTGTGACATTTAGGATAGGTAGTATTTTTTTTAAAAAAATTTAATCTTGCATACCAGCAAGAGCTGAAAGATGGTTTCTGGTTTTTCCATGGAACATCATCTTTAATTGATCTTGAAAACTATTTTATGACCTTGACAGCTCTGGAAGGAAATGCACCCATGGTACTGAACTGTACAAATGTCTGTCCCATTGTCTGAAAAATAGCAAAACGAACAGGTACCAGCCCCGCCCAATGTATTTGAGCAAAATGGCCATTGTCAAATCTCTTCAGAGCCCAGGTATTTAAATTCCCGATTGCCTTTTGAAGCCTCTTCAGTAAAGTCGGGCAATAAGCAACATCTCCATGGGGTGGGGGGAGGATGTAACAAGTACTGTAAATCGCTTACAACAGAGTTAACTGATCTGTTGGTAGACATTGTGGAGCCAGCCCTGGCCGGGCTTTGGAAAATGTGTGAACAGCCTCTTTTGTCGGGGAGGCCTGATGACAATTAGGCGGTACTTATCTGGCCTTTGAAGTTTGTTTACACCGGCGGTGGTTTGCTGGGGACTTGCCTTAAAAGAGAGGCTTTCTCCGGCCGGCGCCTCTAGAGGCCGAGGCTCTGCTAGCCATAGACTCCCGACAGGCCCAGGAGCAGAGCAGCTTGCCATGACCAAGGCTCCCTTCTCGGTAGAATGGCTTTCTCAGAGCAGCCAGGCTACCAAGGCGGCCCCGAGCAGGGCAGGAGTCCAACAAGCCGCCTCGTCCGTCTTCCCCAGTGACTTCCAAACCCAGCAGGGCGATCCCGCGTCTAACTCCCAGCCTGTGATGAGAGCCACAATGCAGAGTGGGAACCAGGTCACTTCCAGAGCCCAGGAGGCGCCGTCGGAACCTCTCCTTGCTCTCCAGAAGAACGGGGAGTGCCCCTCTTCAGCAGGTAACCTGTACTTCTCTTTCCTCCAGTAGCCACTTGATTTTTGCGGGTTTCCCTTCGCCGGGCGGGGGTGGGGAGGTGTCTCTTTTTACAGACTCATGCTAATGAAAAGAGAGCTGGTTTCGAAGTCCAATTATTTGGAAGCAGGTGGGAGCAACGTTATGTCGAGGGCAGTAAAAGCGAAGGCTTGCTTACAGCATGGACTTTCAGAGGATGGGGAGAGAGTCTACTTTTAGGTGGTCACGGGAACCTAATCGGCGTGACTGGGAGTCCCGAGTACAATAATCCGAGTGGGAAACGAGGGTCAAAATAAATCATAGGAAATCAGGAGCCAGAATGCTAGAAATGAACAATAGAGGCCTTCAAAGATACCGGAGGGTGAAAAGGAGACAAAACGGATCTTTGAAAAGACGCTTAATAGCAATGCGTAGAAAAAGGAGGAGTCTTGTTTGGTTTCCAACGCACCTGCGTTTTTATTTCCAAGTTAAATCTTGCTATCTCCATGTGCCATCTGGATGCCGAAGGCCTCCTCTTGAATAAAGACCTGCCTGAAACGTGCAGCCCAATCCCAGGCAGGGCTTGGTGCCCAAGCATGCATAGGGAGTGCAACTTTACTGGTAACGGATGTAGAGCGTCTTTGCTCATCCAGCGAAGCTAGGATGAGGGTTATCCATGCTATGCAACAGGAGACTTCTTTGGGCCTTACTTCTGAATGAATATGAATAGAATCGGGCAGTAGGGTTGCATTGGGCGCATTTGGAGCCCAGTTAGTACTCTGGGATAAGAGAAATAATGCATTTCTCTTCGTGCCTAATAACCCCGGACATGTCAGAGAGAGCGAGGGCGCCTGTCTGCTTTGGTGTGTGTGTGTGTGTGTGGCTGCGCACTTTAGTGATCTCGCTTTCGTTCCTCACAGGCGCGCTAGCCGATCCCAGGCGAGAATGGAACGCAGCGGAGTGCAGCTCGGACGGCGAGGGAAGCGTCGTAGAGGGCCAGAGTCCAGAAGACGCTGGAGGCAGAAACACCAGCAGCCGCCGCTTGCGCACAGCGTTCAGCCTGGAGCAGATCAGCACCTTGGAGAGCTCCTTTAAGCGCCACAAGTACTTGGGAGCCGCGGAGAGGCGCAAACTGGCGAGTAAGATGCAGCTGTCTGAAGTGCAGGTAAATTGACTTGAGGGCAGGAGGGGGGAAACTCCTTAGGTGCTAAAAAGACCGCTATTGTGATCAAAATCCAAAGTACCTGGCTCCATGCTTTGCCTGTAAATGAGTGTAAACTGGTCTGGAGAGGGGATTTCAGGGAAATGCCTATTACGCCTTTCAGCTATTAGCTAGTTTCTTTCCTCCAATGTATTCAGGATGGTTTTGTGGTGCTGCTCTCCTCCCATTTACCTTCACAACAAGGCTGTAAGGTAGGTTAGGCTAAATAATAGTGAATGACCTCAGGTCATCCAGTGAGCTTCATGACTGAGAGGGTAACGGAAAGCAGGTCTCCTTAGTCCTGCTTCAATGTTCTGTAACCACTACAGTCGCTCTCAGCATTCCAGCAGAGCTTCATTCTCTCCTGGGCTCTGATGCAACCGGAACCCCTGAAAGACCTTTAGGAGGGCATTATTGTAGAGCAGTAGAACTGTGAGTGGTAATGAACCAACTCCAGAGATCAACTCTATTAGGGATGGTGTGTTTTTTCTTCTAGTCCTTCAATCCCAGACCCACTGATGTTTTACTAGAAATCTTTGTTGTTAGATTCAAATATCATTATCATTTTTGTAATCTACTTGCTGATTGGTTAAATAGCTTTGTTTTACTAGGAATCTTTGCTGTTCGATTCAAATATTGTTGTAATTCAAATGTTATCGCATTTTGTAATCAGCTTACCTGCTGACTGAATAGCTCTATCTTACTTGTAATCCACCTCGAGTCTCAGTGATAAAGGCAGACTATAAATGAAAATAAATAAATAAAATTCCTTGAAGACTTACATAAATATAGTAAATTCCTCCATTCAGGGCATGATTGACAGAGGAGGATTTTAGCATGAGGGCAACAGTCTCAACCAGTTTTAATTTTTTTAAAATTTAAGATTAAATTGCAAAACTTAAAAATTTAAGAATATTACTTTCACAGCTCTTAATATCTATAGCAACAGTGCCAATAGGAGAGCCACTTTTAAAGAACAAAATGTGTCTCTATCTATACACCACATAGACCTGTTTGTAATATTTAACACTCATTACAGATACAAGTGTAGGTGCTTTAGGACAATAATAATTAGATGGTTTAAAGTATGAAGAAACAAATCCCATTTACCTTGCCTGCTCCAGACAGCCCTCCTTTTAAAAGTATTGGTGCCAATGGTATCTATTCCAATTTCAGGTTGGGTGATTAGAGTGTTATTGTTTTTTATAGTTATGAAAAGTGTGGTCTCTGATCATTTCTTGTGAAAATGAGGTCACTATGCTATGTTTTAGAGATTTCAAAAGAGTAACTCCTAAATAATTATACCATAGCAGAAGCTGTGACTTTGTTGGGAATCAACAGGGCATTCTATTGGCTAATTTAAGGGCTTTGGTATATCCACCTTTCATCTTTCCCTTCCACAGATCAAGACTTGGTTTCAGAACCGGCGAATGAAACTGAAACGGCAGCTACAGGAGATGAGACCAGACCCCTTCCATGCAGCACCATATTACAGCTCCCTCCATTTTGGACCTCATAGTGGGTCCCTGTCTTATGTTTACTCACCTCACCAGCAGACTTTTACCAGGAGGGAAGCTTTTCCTTCTGGCATCCCTTTCTCTCCAATGCCAACTTCTACCTTGGATCCCACAAGCACCTCTGGGGGGCAGTCGGGTGCCATCTGGCCAATGTCTGTGCCCTACTTTGTGGGATACCCAGACCCTAGAACATTCTTCCTGACCCTCTGAATCAATCAATCAGCAGGGACTGTGATGACCCACAGAAGAATTTGCACTAAGGCTGGCCCTTTGTTATCCAGAGCTATAGTTGCTGGATGGATTTCTGTTGAGATCCTTAACTCTATATTCTATGGAGATTTTTGCACAGAGACACTTGCACATAGGTGAGTGGCTAGCTAATATTAATATAACTACAAAATGTTCAAATAAAGCTAATTCATTTGGCAAGACCTTGTTGGGTCTTCAGTTGTCCCATAAGTGTGGGCTTGGCCCTGGGGAACACAAATTAGATCCAATTTGCACATTCTATTGACTAAAATTTAGTACATGCAGTTTTGCAAAAGAATCTCACCTAACATTGGTCAACAGCCAATGTATATGAAGGATATTGCACTAGCTAATTCTTGATTTAGAACACAAGAGTCTTCTAAGAGTTGTGAGATAACAGAATTCTAAACAGGTTGGACACTGTGATCAGTTTGTGCCTTTGCAAAATTGACCTAGACGCTGCTGATGAACTGGAAAATTCTATTGTTCATTCACAATCCAATAGTGGAATTTCCTCTGTTTACCATGCAAATCATAAACTAATAAGCTAACTCCGCCAACCATCTGCCAAACCTACAACATGACCAGCAGCTCCTGTGTGACCAGTAAGCCTCTAACTACTCTCCTTTGTGGTTACCAACCCTCTTGTTCTAGCCATGATCTGCAGACAGTTGTTTTGATTGTCATAAGCTAATTCAAAAGACTCTCTTCAGCCCACCTCCTGTTAATACTGAAAGTTAGTCAAGCTTGATTTATTAGGAAGTATGTTTAATGTTGGGACTGAAGTTGATGCCATTTTTAAGTGCCATACTTTCCAAAGAATAACAGAAACAACTTCTGTTGGTGTAGATAGATGCATGTGAGCACAGGACATATGGAGTGGCTATATACTGTACAACATTGTTCCAAATATGAATATGTTCATAACAACAATGTTAAATAAGGTTTCCTGTATGCTCAAAGTGCTTCATTGATCCTTAAACAACCCTGCAAAGTAGGTCAGTATTAGAATGTCCGTATTACAAATGGCAGACTATACAGGTAAGAGAAAGCAGCTTGCCTAAGGCTACCAAGGGAGCTTATGGTGGAGGGTGGATTTAAACCAAAGACTTACTGGTTCATGACTCTTGTCTCTTAGCCATTGTGTTATACCAACCCACAATCATACTCATGTCAGACAGATGGATATTAGCACTTTAAACACAGTGGTTAAAAAAACCTCTTTGTATCTTTGGGACTTTTTGCAGAGACATTTAGAGGAACAAAACTATGAATGTATTGTCAGCGTGCTACATTTTGGTTTCCTTTGGCGGTATTCACACATATGCTGAGAAGGGAATACATTTAGTGAATGTACTAAGTGGTACATTAGCAATATTTTGGAATCATCTTTCCACTTCCTCTCGTCAATATTCTATTTTTTTAATGTTCCTCACACAATAAAGTTTTCTGATTGGTATATATTCTCTTGAGTGATTCGTACTTTTGCAAGTAACCCTTCTTATGTGCTAGAACAAATGTTTATCAGATCAAGCACTAGCACAATATTTTGGGATTACATTTATATTCTGCCTTTCCTGGGGTCTCAGGCAGTTACTGCATTCAGATAGTGGCCAAGATGAAGGCCGTTTCATTATGCAGCGGCAAATCCGAATCTGTCCCAGCTCTGTAGTGAATCAATATAATAGACATGTATGCAAGTGTGGATTTCGGCATTCACACATTATATTTCTAGATCTACAGTTCAACTACAGGAAGCTGCCTTCTGAGCATTGGTCTCTCAAAGTCCATATTGTCAACTCTGACTGGCAGCAGCTTTCTAGGGGTCCGGCTAGAGGTCTTCCGCATCACTGCTACCTCAAGCTTCTAATTGTGGGTGTCAGGGATTGAAGCCAGGACCTTCTGCACACAAAGCAGATGTTCGACTGAGCTATGGCTCTACCTACAACACGAAGTGCATAAACCTTCAAAACGCAGCCTCTGCTTAGGTTGAGAGGTACAGAAATACTGTCTTTTAAAACTTACACTGCTCTTGTCCTTAAACATTTTAAACAAACATTTTCTGTCCTCAGAGTAATGGAAACTGGTGATGTTGCTTTTTGTAATTTAGAAATAATTTTGGAGTCATACATATTGTTTTACTCTTATAGTTGATGCCGGGACATTGTGCTGTAGAAATTAATGGTCAGGGTCCATGGAGAATGCTTCAGGGCAGCCTTTTAGCATTTTATCTCCCCCCCCCCCATTAACAGCATGAACCTTCAATTATTTGTATTGCTATTTTAAGTAAACATGCATAACAGTAATTTCCAGGAAGGATAACGGATGCCATCATTATCTTGACTTCTGTTGATCTGAAATTAGTAATAAAAGTAAACTAGTATATCCAAGCAAAAGACACTGCAACTTCTAAAAGGCCACTCATGCTTTATTTTGGAATAGCAGTCCACACACTCACAGAAAACAGAGGGAGGAGCACAGAAACTCCACACACACAAAAGGAGTCTTTGGGCAGCTAGAGGCACCAGCAGCTGGAAAAAATCATCCTGCCCCTTTAATGAGGCTTAATAGAATATTATTTACCAGGAGATGTTATTTACAGCTATGCCATAAACTGCTTCATCTCTCCCGCCCCCCCCCCACCGCCGCATTTCCACACCTCAAGCTTCTGTTAAAGGGGCAGGACATTTTCCCTCTAGGCTGTTGGCAACCCTAATTAGAACAACAGATTTATTGAAGCATAGGATTTGTGGACTAAATGTGTCTGTTAAAGCGGGTTCTAGCCCTCAGAAACATTATCTGTTAGTCTTTATGGTGTCACAGAGACACCTTAAAGCTCTGGGCTGATATTTTATGTCATTCTGAAAATAACTGCTGGGAATCACTTAAGAAAAAGGCCTGCTGGGTAGATCTGATGATCAATTGGCTCCAGAGAACTAGACGTGTAAAATGGCCGCTTTCATTACGAGGAAGGTTCCAGCCCAACCGTTTGAGACAGCCAGACTGAAGCAGCCCTTGCCAGTACAGCTGGTTAAAACTGCAATCCTCAGCACACTGTCCTGGGAGCAAGCTCCGTTGAATAAAATGAGGCTTAATTTAGAGTAGACCTGCTTAGGCATGCTTCCTTCATGTTCCTCACCAGTCTGCTGATAAAAGGCCACCAGTATGCTGATAAAATAGTATGACTATCTTATAATGGGTTGGATCCAGACTAACTTGGCAATTTTCACTGATTCCCCCTTCCTGCTGCCAACTCCCTAAAGCAAATGGGGCAGAGACAAAAAGAAAAAAAAATATAGCCCACCACATCATGGATTAATTTTGGCTGCACAGCTCTGGCTCAATTACAGCCTAATCTTAAGCAGAGTTATGTTCTTCTAAATCAATTAAAGTTGATAGTCTTAGAAAGGTGTAACTCTCCTTAGAACTGCAGTGTCAGGGTCTCAGGCTGTGAGCCTGGCCCATCTCTAACTGCCAACAAGATTGTCCTACAATATAGATCCAAACTATTAAAACATACTAGAAATCTATAGGGCATAACATACTATATAACCTTCATGACTTCAAACTGATAAGTTTTAGATCCGACATTCCAACCACCCCAAAAGGCCTCAACCTACACCACTCATTATGCTTGTCATTCATTTATGGTACAAAAAGTGGTGAAACAAGAATATGCTGCAGAATGTTTTTTATCAATGGCCCTCAAATGTTTTAGGCTACAGAATCTGGTCGTCTTCAGGTCCCACCTACTGACTTTGCAGGGATAAGTTCATTCCTCACCAGAATGGCCCATTATGGTTGGCATGGAAACCCAATACCTAGCTGCAAAGCTTTTGAGGTCCATTGGAAAGTTCTGTTATGCCCTTTGATTGGTAATCACTCACTTAGATAGTTGCATTTACACAGTTGGAGGGACCCTTTTGACTCTCCTTGAGATGCCATGAAGTAGCTGGGCTCCTTCAATCAGCTGAGTTAAATTGTAGGCCTCTTTCAAAAAGATGCTGCGTCATGTCTGAGGGATGGATGATGAGTGGCCATAGGCAATGCCTTGGCTGACTGAAAGGGAGGCAACTGGAAGAGACGTAAGACAAGCAGACAACAATGAAGATGGAGCAAGAGGAAGTAAAGATAAAATCAGACAAGAAGTGAGAAGCTGGAGGATTCAGTAGCAAACTTCAAGTGTTGCTATTGCATATTGGCGAAGGACAACTGCCTTAACTAATTTAAGGGGCACAGGGAGCTGCTGTAGCATAGTGATTAAGTGGCTGGGCTATCAGCACTCTCCTAGTTCGACTCCCTCTACTGCCGTGAGCTCAGCAGGTGGCCTTGGGTAAGCCACTCCTCTCAGCCTCAGCTCCCTAGCTGTATTGTGGGGATAATAATAACATTAACTTTGTTCACTGCTCTGAGTGTGGCACTAATCTATCCAGAAAGGTGGTATATAAGCACATTGTTGTTATTATTGTTAAAATCAAATCATGCATGTTTACCCTGACCCAGGAGAGGAGGTCTGTACTCAGCTGGTAGCTATGTAACATCCTCTCTGCAAAGTTCATTGTTAGTGAACATGGTATATTGTCAATTGATATAGATACCCAGTTATTCACAGCATGAGCAACTAGAGCTGAACCAAGGCCACTATTTTTATTGGACTACATTCTACTATAGGAGAAATATGCATGCTTTTATGTCACACAGAACTCTTTCTCAGGCAGAATGGGGTGGTAGTTTAAGACTTAAATAATGGAAAGACCCTGTATAATTCAGAATGTTTGCTTGGCAACAACAGGAGTTAGTAAAATAAAAGCCTCATGATAATGCTTTATATATGTTATTTTTCTTATTGGTTAGGACCAAGATAGCGATTGCTGTTTACAGTACCCAATTTCAAAACCTATTTAAGGTTTTGAAAGAGATTAGTAGAGGGATTTTCCATGCTGGGTTCAGTCAATCTAGTTCAAATTAAGATATATAATCTATTCTATGATTCTATTTATTATAAAATTTAGGCCCAGCCTCTCCTTTGTTCAAGGTGATTAATAATCAGCACATTTGAAAAGAACCGGCATAATTCAGAAAAGCATTTATGTACATATGCCACTGAAAATTAGTAGAATAAGGAGCAACGTAAACAGAGCACCTACATATAGCAACTAAATTCAAATGTACTCCAAGCCCCAAAGCTCTTCTGAAAAGCAGTGTCCTGTGACAGTCCAGTTTCCTGAAGAATATTGCTCAGCACAATTTATGCTGTTTTAAGAGAGAGTCCAGGAGCTTTTTGATGGCACAAAACTGAAACCCAAAACAGACCCCTGTGGACTGAATGACGTTTTGGCTGGGCCTCCAAGGAGAGAAAGGGTCTCTAATGGAAGGGGTGGCCCAGACAGATCTGATGCACTCCGTCTTCTTATGTATGCTTACTCAGAAGCGTAACTGAATTCAGTAGGGCTCCTTCGCAGATAAATGTCACAGGATTGCAGCCATAACAAGCAAGAATCAGTGTGGTATAGTGGTTAGTTAGAGTGTCAGACTGGGATCTGGGAGACCCTACTTTGAATTCCCACTCTGCCATGTCAAGCTCACTGGGTCAGTCACACACACTCGGCCTAATTTACCCTCACAGGGTTGTTGTGAGGATACAGTGGAGGAGAGGAGAATGAGGCAAGCTGCTTTGGGTCCCTGCAGGGGACAAAGGCAGGATATAAATGAAGCAAGTAAGCAAGCAAGCTAGCTAGCCGTGTGCGCCGTAACACCAGGGCAATTTCCAGTCATCCTTGTGTATTCTAGCCTTATATTTTTCCCTTTCTCTACTTTTGCCTTTTCTTTCTTTCCTGCTGCTAGTGGAAGGCGGCAGAAGGGAGGGAAACATAGCAGTTGCAACCCCCATTGGTTTTACTGTAGCACTTTCTGGCAAACGTGAATAAACTGAAGTAACAGCCCTGTTCTATGTTAAGCATAGAATGCAAAGCCATATTCAGCATCTCAGCGGTGTTGCTGGTTGCTGATTGGGGTAATCCGTAGAGGCTTTGATCATGACAGACTGGAGAAAACCTGTTGGCCAAAGAGAAGTCACATCCTAAACCCTGACGCCAGCCTCTAGTGCTATGTTAAAAAGGCATTAATGATCACTCAGGGCAATCCCTTTGGCAACAGTGTCCAGGCGGGGCAACTATTATTTGATGAGATTTCCTGTCAACTGTGTTGATAAAGCCGCCTATCAAAAGAGTTACTCCATTACACAGATTATATTCCTGCATAAAGGTGAAGCATTTCCAGACTGATCCAGCAAAAACAGGCTCCTTATCTTACTAATCATGAAGCATGATGCTGTGCCCCAAAATAAAATTCTGCTCCTCCTACTGCAGCGGTCTATGGCAAAACCAAAGCTGAGCTGCAAATTGGGGAAAATAGCAACCAAGAATGCGAGATCGCAATATGGAAATGTCAAAAACATTAGAGAGATTTGAATGAAATAAGAAGCATTATGCATGTCCTGTACAGAAAGTTCTCACGGGTAGGAAGCAGCGTGAAATCCATGTGCCAGGCTTTGACATGCACATATTCACAGCAGCCATGATCCACCATGATCTTGCCAAGGTATCAAACTAAGCAGATCTCCTGAGAATCCTGCTCAGGTCTATTCAGTGGGGCTTACTCCCAGGAAAGTGTTCTTAGGCATGCACTGATAATAGCCTTACTGGCTAATATAATAATATCAAGGGCATTTTACCACTTCACAGAATGAAATATGAGCTAATGCCATGAAAACCCTTTTACTACCTTGAAAATAACTTTAGAATGTTAAGGGTCAAATAAGGACAACAAGATTAAACAAATGATTATAGACGTGACAGTCAAATAACCGTGTAGATACCGAGAAAAAATGCTGTGGTTTTCAGAAGCACATTTAAGCAGTATTTATGACACTGCATGTGTGCGCATCCACATGTGTGTATTGATATGCGTATAGTCTATAGGCTAGAACCTATTGCTCTGATCCCACAAGAGAGACCGGCTGTGTGTAGTAACACATTTACAGGCATGCTGCCAATGCAGATGGAAGAGAATATAATTATCTTACTGTCCAGAGCAGACTGTAATATTATTGTGCAGTGCACTTTTTTGTTGAAACAACAGACACCTTATATTCAGGAGTTTTTAAAGGAATTCCAACATCCTAAGTTCATCAGTGATGGGTAGGAAATGTAAATACCTTGACCTTGTCTTTAAGGGAGGTGGTGAGACTCGTGGTTGCGTACTTTCCCGTGAAAGATTAGCTCTAAAGAAGACCATCTCCATGTATCTCACTCATACAATCTAACTAGGATCAGGAGTGCATTCCTGGCCCCACAACTTTCTGGCATAGAGGTCCACAATCTAGACAGGCGTGTCTCTTTTTAGATATCACCATCCAGGATCTCTTATTGTTACCTGACTGACAAACTCTTGGCAGTGTGATTGAATTAGCAAAGTAATCTGGGATCTCTTGCTTACCCACTGTCACAGAGTTTGGCCAAGAAAGCCAGCAGGACTCTCATCAGGCCATTCTGCCCCCTGCTGTCCCCAACAGCATGGAGCCAGGCAGGGGAGTTCCTTGCAAGTCAGGGGAAGCAATTCCATGCTGAATGTTAAACACAGAGAGATCTTACTCTGCAAGGCATTAGGTCTAATTGCTGCCTATTATCTCTCTCTTTGATGCACAATTAACTGTCAATTAACTAGGAGACCCTCTTCCCGGAGAGCTGAAAGCAGGGAGCGGGAGATCCAACCCTTTTGGTTTCAGAGAATATTTTCTGTATGCAGGCAGTTGGTAATTGGAACTGGCTGAAAGGCAAGGTCAGTGTTCCTTCAAGCTGTTTTCAATATCCCTGCCAGAAAACCTGAAGATTAAAAAAACAGTCTGGGAGACGAGGTTGGAAAGGTACTCTTAAGGGAGCCATGAATGAATTAAAGGAGAAACCGTTAGGAAGCGTATAAGAACAAGGGCTGAAGAAGGCAAGGGGAAAATCTTGTTGAGAAAGGATCCGCAGTATCTTTTTCATCCTTCAAGAGAAGTAACCTTTTTTAGAAGGTCTCCTGTGCCTTTAATTCTGACAGCAGCTGATCCTTCTTCCAGCATGTTGATGCAACACTAAGAAAAGTTTCACTTGCTGAATTTCTTTTGATTATGTCATGTTTGAAGATCCAGATACTGTGACTGAAACTCAGGCCAAATCCCAACATTTTGCCCAGGCTAGGGTTGCCAACTGCCAGGAGAAAAAAATGTCCGCTCACTTTAAAAGAGGCTTAACAGGCTATTATGAACCAGGTGATATTATTTACCTCAATGCCATGAAAAGCTTCCGCTGCTCATTCCCACACGTTAAGCCTTTATTTAAGGTCTAGGACCCTTTTTCTTCAGGCAGCTGACAAGTCTATGGCTTAAGATAACTGATTTTGATGTGCTTAGAGGGTACATTTGGCCTTTCCCTCCTTCCTTGATTTTCTTCAGCCTTCCCCGCTATCTTTGGCCTAAAGGCAGGATTTGTGTGTGTAATTTCTCCTTTATAGATTTTTTGTAAAGGAACATCTGCTAGGGATGGCACTAGTTTGACTAGGCTGGCAGACACTTAGCTTATGAAGCTTTCCCTGTCACTGTGATCATCATCCCAGCAAAGGTGTTACTAGTTGAGTTTCTGCCTGTTAAAAGCACAGAAGCCTATCAAGAAAGGGGCTTGAGGTGCTGTGGGTAAGGCAGAGGGCTGGGCTGGCATACTGTAATGATCAGCTGATTCCATCCAACACTGTGAAGGGGTTTGTGGATCTCGACTGCACAGCTAAAGGTTTCTGGTGCAAAGAGAGGGATTCCTCTTTTACAGACTAGGGCTGTTTTCACATGCCTGCTAATGCCTCCGGAAAATCACCCAAAACTTGCGGCACGACAGCATCTTCATAGTGCGATTTCCCATTTAATGGCACAATGACATCAGAAATCACACCATTAAATGGGAAATCGTGCTATCAAGACACCATTGTGCCGTGAGTTTTGCATGATTTTCCTGAATTTAGGCATGTGAAAACAGCCTAGTTTTAAGTTAACAATGGACTATGCAGAGGTGATCTCCCAGTCAGAAGGCCAAGATAGCCCCCTACCTCAAAATGAGTCCACAGTCCCAAAGCAGACCCACATCCTGCTATTGTAAAATAGTTGGCAATGAAGAAATGTTGTAATCATAAAGCAGATCCTGCCTTGGCATATTATTCTTCAGTAGGGCTCTTTTTCCTGAATGTGTCAAAAAGAACACCGGTTTGTAATGTGAGATTTACAGATCCCCTTTACTGTGTTTTCTCCTTTGCTCTGTTCAAAGTGCTTCATTCCAGTCTTTTGATCCTCAATCTTTTACAAGCAGAGAATGAGATTTGCTCTGATAAATCCAGCTTTGAATGATTTGAAACCAATGGCCACAGCAGTGATTGAATTTTCCAAATAACATCAGGCTAGCTTGAAGAAGAATCCTGGCTTGTAAAGAGGTAAGAGCCCTAGAAAGACGGGGGTGGGGGGGTGGGGGGGAGGGTTGTCAAGGGCCTCATCATATTCCTCTTTTGTGTGTGTTGCCCAATCTTTTTAGCATGTCAGAAAGTGAACCCTCCCCACCTTTACCTCAAACAAAGCAGGACTGTGGACAGGTTAGTGTTCATGGGTGCTTCAAACAAAAGCTTTTTTCTTATCCAGTTAATCTCACTGATGGCTAATAGACTATCTAATAGCAAGGATCAGGACATCAAAGGCCTGGTTAAATAAACTTGTTAGCATTTCCAAAGAGGGCAGCGAGTGTTACCAACAGTCATCAATTTGCTTGTGTTTGGTACTTAAAAGGGAAACTGCTCCTTTGAGCAGATAATGATGTGTGATCTTAAATGAAGAATTGGGAAGGGGGGAGGAGGGACTTATTGTCTCCCAAGTAAAGCCTAAGGACAATGATAGTCTAGAAGGGATGAGGTGGGAGTTGTCCCACTTTGATCAGCAGCCCCCCTCCCTGCCGGCAGTCCCTGGGGATCATGCCAGACTCCTGGCGCCTGGCCTTCTGTTTTACAGCCACCGTTTGCAGCCAATTGGAAGGTACAATAGTTCCCTCCTGCTATCCTTGCAGGGAAAAACAAAACAAAAGATGCTTCCTTCTTCTTTGTATAGCCAAGCAATGACAGGGGAGATTTCCCTGTTGAACTGTACTAGTCATTCTGAGAGTATTGCTCAGAATCCAGTCATCCTTTTCTGTGAGTTGGTAAGAAAACATGACCCAACAGCTAAATAATTGACTGGGGTACAATTATGGCTCAGGATGGAACATCTGCTTTGCATGCAGATGGTTCCAGTTTCAATCTCTAATGCACCCCCAGTTAAAATAATCAGACAGTAGATGATGTAATAAACCTCCTCCATAGACCTGAGAGAACCACTGCCAGTCAAATAGACAAAGTTGTCCTTGATAACCCAATGGGCAGGCTTGGTATAAAGTATCTTAATGTGTTGTGTCACTTAGAGGTGACACTATTCTTCTCTTGTGCCATTTTCAGCATATGAGCTTAAGTCAGTTTGCTGAATCAGGTAAAGGGCTATTCTGTTCCAAACAACAGCCAGGCAGAAGTCACGGTTTGCTTGTGAATTTTTGGAATTCCTTTTTTGGAAGTATGTTGCCTTTGTACATGGAGGTTTCATGTAGCTATCATGGCATGCAGAAATCAGATTGCTTTGCCCAGGAAAAGTTTCACCTCAACAACATTTTAGGCACTGGGATTGATTGCCTGCGTTTTCATGTGCTAAAGCTTGTTACTAGTTCCAGAACATGTTTTTAATCTGTCTGTCTGAAATGTTGGCATAGCTGAATTTCAGCCAGAATTTAGTCTGGAGTCTGATCTCAGTCTGAGAAATTGTTCACTCCCAGCAGGGACAGACTCTTCTGGGGCCATTGGGCAAAAAGTCCAGGAGAGACCCCAAAATGTTTACTGCTCCCCCACTGGGGCTGTCCCAGCCACAAGCAAGGGATGGTCCTTGCCTCATGTCAGGGGGTGGGAGCTGCCACTGTGGCAAGCCAGCTACCGGAGCCCTGGACAGGGGGGATGCCAGCAGCTGCAAGCCCCTGGCAGGAATGGACAGCCCCAGCGTTGTGGGAGCCCGTTCTGTCTCCTATCTCCCCCTCTGTCAGATGGCAGGGCCCTTTCTGCAGCCATTGTTCTTCCCAATCTGTCCTTGATCACTGGGTACGGGGAAGGCAATTGGTCATAGGGTAATTGGAGGGAGCCTTGTGACTACTCTACAGCTGCTTGCCCTGGCTGCTGCCCTCAAGCCCCTGCTGCAACCCTAGAAATGGCAGAGTGGCTGGCAGCAGTGGTGCCATGACAGCAGAGCAATTTGGGACCCTGAAGCACACACCCCAGCCTGGGGCCCAGGGCAGCTGCTCAGGTTGCCCCCTGGTTAAGGTCATCCCTGATTGCCAGTCTATGAAAATGTTAAGTAGTAATGAAGGAAATGCATGGGCAGAGTACATTTTTCTTACTGCTTTCTTAACAACAGCTTAACTGCCACACAGCTAGGATTAGGAGGGTATCCGGGTTAGAGGAGCACTTTTCAGGCAGCCTGAACTTTTGGTACCCTGCTCTCAATCTGCCTTGAGCACCTTTGGAGGTAAGGTGGCTAATAAATATTTTAAATAATAAATACATAGAAATTAAGCACTGATATTGTTGAGGTTTAAAATCTCTTTAATAATCTCTTTAACAGAGGAGGGTTTTTTAGATTTGTGGTACAGAAGAATTACCAACTTGTCACCTGAAACTGGTTGGGTGTCACTAAATGCATTCAAGCATTTAGTCAATTTCTTCCTCCTAGCACCCTACCATGCCCCAATTCACCTTCCAGGAATTGTTGGAATGTCACACCAACACCTTCACTGCTTGTCTGGTTGTGATGTGAACAGGCATTTTGCTGCTGTCAGTGATAATTAAGATACAATATGGCTCATTGGACAAACTTTGGGCTTGGATTCAAATTGTGAAATTGGAAGGAGAAATTGGGTCAGGTCTTTTAGGCGAAGAGGGTGACCTGAATGCAGTGTTCTGTGCTTCAGTGGCTTAGTTCAGACTTAATACAAAACCTTGGCTTATTTTAGCTGTGGTTAGTATGTGAAACTAGACTGATGCTGATGATTGCTCAAGGCTTGCCTTGAAAAAATGCTGGCTTCATCATTTTGGCTTTGTTGCCAGGGAGTAGGGATGCCAACTTTAAGGAGTTGCCTGGAGTTCTCTCAGAATTACAACTGATCTCCAGACTACAGAGAGCAGTTCTTCCTGGAGGAAATGGCAGCTTTGGAGGGAAGACATTATGGCATCATATTGCCACTGAGCTCCCTCCCCTCTTCAAACTTCACCCTTCCCAGGCACTGTTTCAAAATCTCCCGGAATTTCCCAAGATGAATTGGCAACCCTGTTTCTCTCCTGAACACAAATACTGGGGAGTGAAAATAGACCAGCAGTGATTTTGGAACTTTAGTCATTCCAAAGGAATTAGTCTGTTGCAGGAAAAAAACCCAGGGGTCTTGTAGCACCTTATTGTATTAATTTATAAAATGTATATGCCACCACTCCAGAGACCAGATCAAGGCAGTGTAAACACTCACTCTCTCACTCAGTCTCACTTTTTCAGTGCAAGCTTTTGTGGACTATAGCCCACTTTTTCTGATTCACTGAATTTTAAGAAGTGTATTCTAGTCCACAAAAGCTTATACTGAAATACAATGTTAGTCTTTAAGGTGATACAAGATTCCTTGGTTTCTCCCATGCTCTATTTATCAGACTATTGATTTCAGTCCTTTTGAAATGCATCTTTAATCAGCAATTGACTCCTTTTTTCCTTCTCTCCCATGCCTTCAGGCAGATCAATAGCTTGGCTGATAACCTGATTGGAGAGTGGGGCAATAAAGCTCCATTCCAGCAGCCAACAATATTTGTAGGTTTACCCAACATTTCTGGTAGCTAATGCTGCCAACCTCTTCCCACCCCCAATAACCTGAGGTCCAGTCAATGGAAGGATTCCTTTTGCAAGCAGAATGCTGTATTTGGAAGTAGTTTAGATTGCAGTTTTAATGTAATATCTTCACATATTGCTATATTAAATTCCCATGTCAAATTCAGATGTTTTTTTTTGATGGATTCAATCATCTTTTTTTTTACTAGAGGAGAAAAACTGACATTGATAGAGTGTGATTAGAAGGAGAAAGAGCTTAAAGTAATATTCTGCCCTTCCTGTGAAACCAGGGCTTAGTACGTTTGAAGATCTCGATTGTTTAATGCCAGTATTCCCATCTATAAAATGGGATAATAAAAACTTAAAACAGGATCAGGTTGCACATTCACTTTGCCTACCAGCAAACAGCTTTCTTGGACTCCTGTGAGAAATGGTTAATATAGTGGGACTCCCTGTACAGCTCATGGAGAGCCACATTCACAGCTATCTTCAATCAAAAGAGGCACGTGTGATTACTGTATGCTCTCTGCACCAAACCCACTGAAGACACACATCCCACAATACAAGATACAACTATTAATGTCATGTATATAACTCTAGATGCTTTTAATGAGCACATAGGGATGTCCCTCCGCACCACGGCTGAGCCTTAGCCAGGTCTTGTGGATTTAGAGGGAGGGGGGGCCTTGCAAGTCAACCTTCTGACCCAAAACAGTGTGCAGAACTCTTGAGTAGGCTGACTGTTACAAAAGAAATGATTCCCTTTTGTTAAAACATGCAGAACTCTAGTGAGGCAGAGGTTAGCAACACAAGCCCCCCCCCCATCATTGGCCAGTGTGCTATTTTCCTGTGCATTGTGCAGCTGCGGTGGTGGTTTTACTCTTCTCTTGCTTACCTCCTGGTGGCTGCCCAGGTGCTGGGATGAGAGTGCAGAAGCTGTAGAGCGGGGGGGGGGGGCGGAATTGTTGGAGAGGATGAGCCCTTTAGTTCCATTCCATCCCTCACTTGCCCTGTTTCAAAGTGGGGCTGGGAAAGCACCCGACAACCACAACACTGGCCCCCTACAATGGCCTTGCCTGCTTTGCTCAAATACAGGGTGGGTGCCATTCTAGGGAATAGTGCTCAGAAGAGCCACAGGCTCCCAAACACTACATTTCAGTGGCCTAGTGTAAAAATACACTATCAGTAATACTTTCTACTTTTGCAATAGCATTTCCCCCCCTGCTGTTGATTCTTGCCAAATGCTTTTATGGGAGAAATGTGAATACCATATGAATCGAGGAATGTGTTTAACGTCCAGGGAGTCTGAATTCCCACTCCCATCCCTTGGATGATGGTGTAGTGATTACAAGTCCATTTCGTTTTACAAGTCTGGTGATTTCTGCTTTTGTCCCATCCTTGCATTACAAAGGAGAGGCCATTCTCTGTAAAAGGAGAGTAGATGGGAATGGTTTAAAATGGATGAGATGTGAACTTCAAAGCCTTGGCTTGCTTTGATAACTAAGCGATTCAAAAACCTCTATAGTGAAATACTTTTTAAATCGGAATCATCAAAAGTATTACGCAATATATCACGCACACGCTGTTGAGTCCCTCAGAATTCTTCATCAAGTTATAAAAGAGCAAGATTCGGGTCCAGTAGCATCTTAAAGACCAACTAGATTTCCGTGGTATGAGCTTTTGAGTCAAAGCTCCCTTTATCAGTCAATGAGCTAGAGGAGTTAGCCATGTAGTAGCAAAATAGTACAAAATGCTACTGGACTCTTTACTATTTTATCAGTCAAGTAGACTCTGAGATTTCCCATCAAGTACTAAAGTATACCTTTCTTCCCCTCTTTTCTTTTGTATTCAGTATCCAGCCTTATGAAGAGTTGTGTAGAACAAAAAAACTCATTGCACTTGCTATTCTGTAACATTTTGGCTGACTTAATTACTGTTTATTTTAGATTTTTCCCCATGAGCTGGCACAGCTTACTTACAATTTTCAAGCTATTCAGGACAGGAGACAGGAAAAAAATGGACTTGCATTTTTCTGTTTTGGTAACCAGTTCATTCTGGAAGTGATTTATAATTCAGCCAGTTTGTTGTAATGGTTAAGGTATTAGATGAGGATCTGGAAGGCCCAAGTTCAAATCCTTGTTTGCCATGGAAGCTTGCTGGATGACCTTGGGCCTGTCCCTGTTTCTGAGCTAAAACTACTTCACAGGGTTGTTGTGATGATAAAATGGAGAAGAGCATGATCTAGGCCACCACAAACTTCATGGGAAAGGGGTGGCAGGATAAAAATATACTAAATAATAAAAAAGAGCAGCCAAGGAAGTAAGATTTGAGAACATATTTGGTTCCCCTTGCAAGTTTCATTGTTTTTCCTACTAGGTTATTCTGATTGCATGTCAGCTGTAACCAAGCGTGCCAACTCTTCAGATGTGTGTCTGAAGACAACAGTCTGTTCCCCATCTACAAATGATAATTCACAAAAGGAGAACATTTTGTCACCTTTTGATGCAACCCAAGCGTTAAACACATCAGGTTCAGTGCTGAAAAATAAAGATTTCCAATCTTGAAACCAAAGAGAGAAGCAACCTCAATCCAAGGTGACTTGTAAGTAAGAGCTAATTTCAGGGTGATGATAATGATCACGAAAGCTCTTTCAACAGAAGTCTTTTTTGTATTTTTTGGCTCTGCAGGCCATGATAAGACTGTGGCAAACTACTGACTCTAGAGTAGACCTATTGCAGTGTATAAATTGAGGTTATGTGCTGGAAGAGGAGCATCTTGTACTGTAGATCTCGGCATTGTTTTAAATAGTCCAGAATGCCACAAGCACTATAGTAGGTTTAATGTGGTTGAAATAATGTGCAGCGCTGCCACGAAAGTAAATATGTTGTCCCCCCCACCCCATGCATGTATCAGTGTATCTGAAACTGAATTAATTAGGAAAGTAGGCAGGAGGGATAACTCAGGAACACAGGGGAAGAGAGACAGCTACAGGAACTGACTCAGCAGAGAAGCGGGGAGAGAGTCTTCAGGGGAGACGGAGTTCAGGAGTTTCAATAAATTTGTTTAATAAAACTTTCCCCATATTACTTGTGCTTCACCCTGACTTAATTACTACCCGATTTGAAACAATGCATCTCATCTCCATTTGTATTTCCGAAATTATATAAATGGATTGTTGCAGAGACTAATTGCCTTCCTGCTAGTGTCCTGCCCTCAGACCCAGTAAAGCTTATTCATTCCCCACTTCGTATTTGGACCTTGGTTACTCTTTGGACACTTACATTTCCCATGACTCTTCCACTGCCAAAGGGGCCATGTTCTCACTATTACTGTTATACAACTATATTTCTAGATCTTCTGGTATGTAAAGTTGTTTTTAACAAGATTAGAATCCCTACTTCCCACCTAAAAAGTTGTTACAGAAGTAGTATTGCACTTGGGCATGGAAGATCCAGATTGTTTCTCATTTAACTGTAAATTTCACTGGGTAATCTTCATTTTGTCCCCTTGACCGAAATATCAGCTTTCCACATATCTACCTTGCAGAGTTGTTGTGAGGCTAAAAACAAGACTTTATAGATAACACCATGAGGTTCTGGGAGCAAGGCAAGAATATGTTTTTTACCACCATGGATGTTTAAAAGGTTACTTACAAGGTATACTTATGCATGTTCACTTAGAATTAAGTCCCACTTTATCAAAGGGGAGTACTCCCACATGGATTGCAGCCTAATTTTGTTGTTTCCCTTCCCAGCCATATTAAAAGTAAACCTTGCAAAACCAAGATCGAAAGTCTGATAAAATTCCATCAGTTGTCAGGCAGCATAAGCTTTCTTCAGCCAGGGCTTACTTTATGGGATCCACAAGTCTTCGTACCTGCTCACCAAAAAACACATCCGAATGAAAGAGATGACTTTGTCAATCCTGAATATGTTCCTCCAATATGGAAACATTTTTGAGATTAGAGAGGATAGTATATCCCCAAATAGTATTTGTTTATTGAAATTTTAGACTTAAAAATAAATCTACAATAGGTGCTATTCATGTTAGGCCTGTGCCTAACTTTGTCACCAAGAGCTGGAAGTATATCTCAGATGAATTCAAATACTTTTAAAAAAAATTATCTGAGCAAGATTCAGGTCCAGTAGGACCTTAAAGAGCAACTAGATTTCCAGGGTATGAGCTTTCGAGAGTCAGAGCTCTCTTCCTCATCTATGAGGTCTGTTTTATTACTTAGAATTGCAGATGAATATTGATCTGTGGCTGGAAATTAAAAGCAACAGTTATTTATACATCATGTTTACTGAGCTTCCGAATGCACATCTAGGCCTCCATCTCGACTCCTATCCTGCTAGGGTGGCCATCCTCTAGTTGGGGCTAGAGATCTCCTAGAATCACAACTGATTCCCAGGCCACAAAGCTCAGTTCGCCTGGTGGAAACGGCTTCTTTGGAGGGTGGGCTGCACGGCATCAAACCCGGCAGAGCTTCCTTCCCTCCGCAGGATCCGCCCCCAAATTCTCCAGGTATTTCCCGACCCAGAGTTGGTAACCGTCCGCCAGACACGTGGCTCTTGGCTGCACTGGGCACCACACAAAATAGCAACTGGTGATCCCCGCTCTTTGGCTGGCCATCTAGCGGATGGTTCTCAAGCCGCAACCGCGGAAGTACTAAGATAGTGTGTGTGAAAGAAAAATCCTTTCCCTCCCCGTCGGGATGGCAGGGTGGGTGTAGCTGTTCTTCTTCCTGCGAGTGACACGTTGCGCCCTCCGCAGGGGCGCCGGGAAGGTAGCCGCGGCGCCGGGGTGGTCGGCCGGCCGGGAGAATTTTCTCGCCGGGCAGAAGTTCACGGAGGGCCCCGAGATTAGTCCGCCCGCTATAAATACGCCGCGTTAGGGCGGGAAGAGGCGAGCGGCTGTGCGTCGGCCATGCGCTGCATCCCCTGCTGGAAAGGGCGGCAAGAGGGCGGCCCGCGAGAGGAGGAGCGCCAGCCTGCCGGCTGTTGCCCGCCTCCTGAGCGCCCTGGGCTGCCGAAGAAGCCCAAGCCGGCGGCTGCCGAAGGAGTCCCACCGGCGGCAGGCAGCCCCTCTGGAAGCGAAGGCGCAGGGGGCTCCAGCTGGAGGGCTTGGGAAGGGCCCGCCGAGCGCGCGCAGCTGCGAGGTGAAGCTCGGCGGGAACCGCGCCTCCTTGAGGACGCGCGGGATGGCAGGAGGGGACTCGGCAAAGGCCCCTCACCCGTCGCCTAGAGTGCGCTGGAGGGCCTGGGAGACCTCTTGGCTTCCTTTCCGCTGAGATGCGTGGTCAAGTTAATTTGGTTGTGCTTAACTTATCACTGAAGTTGTTGATATTATTTTACAATGCGGCATTTCTCTCCCCGGGCGTTGCCAATCTCCAGGTGATGGCTGGAGATCTGCCGGAATCGCAACTGATATCCGGCCCTCAGACGTATTTTCCCTTGGAAAAAATGGCTGCCTTGGAGTGGACTCCATGGCATTATAGCCTACTGTGGTGTGGTCTATCTCCTTCCTGATCCGTGCCCTCTCCAGGTGCCACCCCTCAAAATCTCCAGGAATTTCCCCGCCTGGAGGTGGCAACCCTAGCCCCCTCACTCTTCCAATGAACTCTTATGTGTGAAAAGTGATGGTAATCTGAATGGTGGTGGTGGTGGTACTTTAGAGATGGATTGATAGGAGAAGGCTGGTTTGTGTATTGTAGGATGTTCTGCTGGATTTATCAGAGAACAAAACCTGTTAATGTGCATTTGTAGGTGGAGTAACTGCCATGCCTTTTTCTTCTGCCTCCGTAGCCATTGAAAGCAACCCATCTGGGGTGAATGAACAGTCTGAATATGAGAGCAAGGGCGCTGCCTCTGGTGTTTCCCCCCCTACCTTTGCAGCAAGGACTGACTTTCAGCAACAGCACCTTAGGGCACGCACCACATTCACCTCAGAGCAGCTCCAGAAATTGGAGTCAGTCTTCCAAAAACAAAGATACCTGACTGCTTCAGACAGGATTCAATTGGCAACCTCGCTGGACCTCCCTGTGGAACAAGTGAGTGAGAGAAGATGAACTTCTTCCTGGTGAAGCTGGCCAGCTTTCTGTGTAAAGCTGGTGTCTTGCTATAGGGGCCTTCCAGTTACAACTACATTGGTTATTGAGCTATTGGTTCAAGATAAGCAGCTTTGAGGATTTCAGCCTGAATTTTCTGAAGATTTTAACGATAATGTTAGCAAAGGTGTCTTGGAAAGAGGTGTAGCCTGAAGCTTCTAGTCTTAAAAGCCAAGGGAGTGGCACATCCAGTCCTCCTTCTCTCCTCATTGCCCAGGTGTCTCCAAATACAGCAAGGCATGTTTGCACTGGCTCACTAGAACTTCTTGGACTCCACTTACTGGGTTGGGGAGTGAGACTCTGGAGGGTGTTGTAGTGATGATGGTAGGGGTGAGGTGGTAGAGATGGACCCCCCCCCCAAATATAGAGCTGGTTCATTAGATTGGTAGCAGTTTCAGGTGGGTAGCCATGTTAGTCTACAGTAGAAGAGCAGGATTCGAGTCCAGTTGCACCTTAAGAAACCAACTAGATTTCCAGGGTATGAGCTTTCAAAAATCAATGCTCCCTTTGTCAGATACAAGAAGTAGAAAAAGGTAGGAGTCTTTATAATGCAGGCAGAGAGTGGGAGGAATATTGCAAATTAGTGTTAGTAAGCTAGCTAGAATACAGGTGATTCTTTTGATACAACAGCGTGTGAAGTGGAGAAGCTTAGTGTCTGTAGTGCAGGAAAAATCCTGGAGTGGTTATGGGGATAAAATGGAGAAGGGCAGGATAATAATAATAATATTCGATTTATATACTGCCCTTCAGGACAACTTAATGCCCACTCAGAGCGGTTTACAAAGTGTTATTATTACCCCACAACAATCACCCTGTGAGGTGGGTGGGGCTGAGAGAGAGCTCCAGAGAACTGTGACTTGCCCAAGGTCACCCAGCTGGCTTCGTGGAGGAGTGGGGAATCAAACCCCGCTCTCCAGATTAGAGTCCCATGCTCTTAACCACTACACCAAACTGGCTCTCAGTATTGTATAGTATTGTAAGGCACTTTGGATCCCCGTTGGAGAGAGAAAAATATCTCGTGTTCATGTAACTCCACAACTGTGTGCAATTAGGCCCAAATAAACTTTACTGCAAAAACACTTTCTGTCCTGGGGTCAAAAAGGTTTCTGTGACTTGCATAGTCAGGATTTTTGAAAGGGGACCTCATGCTGAGTGCTGTGTTGTCCAGATGGGGAAATGGCAGTTGTCTTAAATATATGGTTTATTTGCATCCACTTAACAAGCAGACCCAGCTGTAAGATTCTAGTAAATGTACTTACCATGCCTGATTTCTCTAATGCATTCTTTTGAAACTTACTGGGTAGTCTGTTAGTAAAATCTTAGAACAGACTCTGAATTCGTCGATGGAGATACTCTGTTGTAAGGATAACACTGGAAAGTTGTGGTTATTTAAAAGAGTAACTGTCATCTAGCATGAAATACTTTTACACTCTGACCAAAAAGCAAGTAAAGGAAATGGCATGCAACGTGTTAGTTTATTATCTTGTGTTGCTACAGTGCACCGAGGATCACGGTATGACTGGCACTTTGAGCCTGTGCAAGGTCACTCAGAAGCAAGCCCCCCGATGATCAGTGAGGCTTACTTCCAAGTAGTAGGATTGCATCTTAATAGAACTATATTTTGATAATGTTTTAATTAGAATTTACATTACATTAGGGTAAGCAAACACATGTTGAAGGGGAGCAGGGGAATATTTAGGCTCCGCCTGCTTATTTTATTTTTATTTATGTTTACCTTTCTCACTGAGACGCCAAGCAGATTACACAGTGTGAGATCAGTATAGTCAGTTTCAAGGATATTTCCATAAACAATGCCATAGGGTAAATAAATACAAGTTTACAAAGACATAGCATTAGCAAGAATCCAATACAGAGATGAAGAAATGCTGAAAGAGAGCATAAGCAATTCTAGGACTGACATTAGACAAATATAACTACCCAGTAGGATCATACTTGAAGCACAGGTAGCACATAGGAGCACATACTTAGAGCAACAGAGAGTACATAAGGCAACATAGTGATTGGTTTATGGTCCCTAATTCATTAGCGAAGCATCTGTGACCCCCCTCCCTACATGCAGGCCTCCTATTTGAATAAAAAAGTCTTTTTGAATAATTCAGTTGTGCATCATTTGTGAAAAGCCAGGAGGTTTGGGGCTCTCCTGACCTTCTCAGGCAGTCCATTCCACAGGTTAGGGCCCACCCAAAGAATGCCCATGTACGAGCTGCTGTTGATTTTGCCCATGTGCAGGGTGGCACCTGCAGGAGACACTGTTCAGATGAGCGAAGCTGCCATGGAGGAACATAGGGTGAGAGACGGTCCCATAGGTATGCCAGACCCAGGCCATGAAGAGCTTTGTATGTGATAACCAACTGAGCATGGTGACTGAAAGGTAGTCTATGGAGTGACTGCACGATATGAGTGATGTTCATGCTCCTGCTCACTTCTGATAACAGTCAATCTGCAGTGTTTTGCACCAATTGGAGTCTCTTAGTTAACTTAGACCTGTGTATAGTGCTTAGAATAGTCAAGTCTTGATGTTACTATAGCATGGATCTAAGTGGCCAAGTCGGCTGCATTGAGGTAAGAAACAATCTTCCAGGCTAGAGTGAGGTTGTAGAAAGCATTTTTTGCAGCTGATGTTGATACCACCTTGCAGGGTGTATGCATGGCCAAGTATGGCACTAGTTATTGGTACACTGGGCAGGGCTCTTTCAGAGTTTTGTGGACTTGAGTTTGACATTAAGTTTGAATCCTGTTTTTTATGCCGAGCATAAAACAGTTGTAAGCCCTACTACATCCAACTGGGATCTGATTCTAGATATCCACATCCAGTATACTGCAGTTGTGTCTCCATGTTATAGAACATCACAAGAACATAAATAAGCACTACTCTTGCCAGTTTTGGAAGTCTGTACATGACAAAGATATGTATAAGGGACCTGAGAAATTTTGCTTATGCTTTGATCTGTCTTTCGCCACTGTCAGCAAAGCAGTTTTAAATGCTGGGATTTTAAAAAAATTAATCTTTGCTAACTGCAGGTCATAGTATAGCTCTTACTGGGCTGTTGCAAGGAATTGCACAATCACATACTTGAATGAATGGGAAGAAGGTGTACAACTTACTTCATTTATGCTCCACTCTTCTCCTTAATGAGGACTCAAAGTGGCCTACAACATTCTTCCCTTCTCCGTTTTATCCTTACAATGACCCTGTGAGTTAGGATAAGCTGAGAGCGTAACTGGCCTAAATCACCCCGCAAGCTTCCATAGCAGAGTTAGGGATTTGAACCTGGGCCTCCCAAATTCGAGTCTAATATTCTAACTATTACTCTATGCTGCCCTAAGAAACAGGATACAGCTTAATTTTTCCTTGCTGTGTAGGGGTCCCCCCACCCCTCTCTGGAAACACTTAAAAGCATTTTTATTCCACTCTTCCTCCAAGGAGCTCATGGAGGAATACATGATCAGCCTTTCACCATTTTATCTAAACAACAACTTGGTGAAGCAAGTAAGGCCCAGGCTGTATGACTGTCCCAAATTTCTTAGCGGACTAGGGATTTAAACCTTGGTCTCCTGCAACCCAGTCAGTAACCCTAGCCACTACACAAAACTGCTGTCCTGGACAGGTCAGCTTTTCGATGTATCTGGTGTCTGATTGTTTTACTTCTTTTTCTAGGTTACTTACTGGTTCCAGAATCGCAGGACGAAACTTAGGCGAGAACTACGGAACCGTCGCCAAAGTTCCCTGTCCTCACCCCCCTCCTCTTCACACAATCCCAGGGTCCCATCCAACTTTTCCCAGGACTTTCCCATGTATCCTCAACAAAATGCTCCACCTTTTATGCCAAACACTGCTTTGCAATCCATTCCACCTTGCCCATTGTACCAACCAGCACCTCCACCCTACCCTTTCCTCACTCTTCGTCTGCCATTCTACTTTCCACTCCTGCCCTTGAGGCCTCCAGATACACAGCACGAAGAGGACTGCAGGCTACCTTCTCCTAAGTAAGCGAATGGAAAGGTATCATGGGGCTCTTTTCCCAAAGACATTGTTTTCTTTTGGAGTCTATTTGTATGCAAAATAAACATGATAACTTTTTTAAAAGCCAGCATTAATACTTCTGAACATATTACAGTTTTCTTCAGGTTTTATGTATTCAGATTGCTTGACTCAACTGGAACATAAGCAGGTGCTAATGTTACTGCAACACACTTTAAGGTTTGGGCAAGATCAGTAGTCCTCAGCCTTCCCAGAGCTGGGACCCATTGAACTATAAGTGCATGACATCAGTTATTTGACAGGAAGAGGAGGAACCAGAGTTATGAATACTTTCATGCCAAGGTCAGGTCCTTGAACAGTAGGCTGAGATGTACAGGAAGCACAAGCCAGGCACCAGGAATACCCTAGTGAAGGACAGAGCAGTGATCAGAGCCATGGTGGAAGTCTCTCTGCCGTGGTAATTTCTATGCTAGGAGCAAGTTCTTTCCAAAGGTATCAGAATAAGGCAACTTTATAGGCACTCTGGACATAGTTGGTCACCTGCTGTTCCCAACCAATGGGCTCTTGAAGACCAAGGGTCTAGATTTCTAGTGGCTGAATCTATAAAATGCTTTCAGTTTGTTCTAGTGCAGCTTTACAAGATGACTTTACGGAACTTGCTCACAAAACTAGCGTAAACTAAGCCAACAGCCACTACTGAATCAAAATAATTCTTCATCGAGTGTAATTGTAGCCTGTGTGTGTGTGGCAGGATTGGGTTGGAGAGCTGAGAGCATAGTGGAAATGTCATGCTACAGTAGAAGCATGGTTAGCTTTTGGCTGACTTACAAAAGTGTTGTCATATAGTTAAAGCATTAACCTGAGCATAGCATCAAGGCTGTTTTCTGTTAAGATTCAGTCTGCCCAGAACTGTTGTCACATCACATGAGAACCTTTCTTGACACATCAAATGCAGTTGACTCGGTTTTAGCTGTGCCTTGGGGCATTTGGGATCTGTGGTATGCTTTTGTTTACAAACAAACCAGTCTGGTAGCTTGGGCACTGAAGCATGTGCAGAATACCTTTCTTGAAGGGAACACTTTAATCATCTGCCTGGAGCTTGGAAACTAGGGTCCAGGCCTCACCCTGCTTGCCTAGGTGACAGTCAGTGCTAAGCTGGGCTGGGGTTAGATACCAGGCAATTGTTTTAACTGAGTGGGGAGGGAGCTGGCCCTTTATTTGTACAACATTTGAGACCACCACTGTGTGTTTGTCTTCTCTTACTGTATCCTAAAGGAATTAGGTGATACAGTGTGGTGGGGGAAGGAAGGTGGCCAGTTAGGCACAGGTTTTCTTGTTCTATAGGAAGTTATTTGGCTTTGATAAATTGACAACTTGATTGGAGTTCCAGCCCGAAGGAGTTCACACAAAGTACTCCATTATTAAGAGTATTCTACTCTTCCAGATAACTGTCTAAAGCAGCTTGGCACTGAAAAAAAAGCTTTAAAACAAACTTAGAGCAAGCAGGAAATCTCCTAGGGAAGAATGTTTCCGAGGCCCAGTGCCACCAGAGAACAGCCTGCTCCACCCTTAGGAAGCACCTACCTAACCTTTATTTGCATTTCACTAGCCGACTGGCCAAAACCTAGACAAAATTAGCTCGACCAGCACAGCATGCTATTTAAACTTACTTTATTTAAAATATTTATCTACCCAACTTTCCCCCAGGCATCCCAGGACCTGAGGCTCCTTCCCCTCCACCATGCGTCGTCAAAAACTGCTTTGTTCATGTGAGCCAGGCTTTCTGCAGGTGCCACCCAACAAATGGGCAAGATCAAAAACAGAGCTCCCAAGAAAATCTTACTAGTACACAAGCCAGGCTGTTACATGAGGAGATAGTCCTTTAGGTATTCTGATCCTAGGCTGCTAAGGTATAAGTTAGCAGTTTAAATGATGCCCTGAAACTAATTCAATGCCAGCATTGACACTGTGGTTTAGTGGCAGATCTGTTTTGCAGGCAGAAGATTCTAAGTTCAGTGAAAAGGGTCGGATATTAGATGATGTGAAAGTCCTCCAACTTAAGATCCTGGTGAGCCACTGCTGGCCAGAGTAGATCTTGATAGACCAATAGTCTTACTCAGTATAAGGCAGCTTGAGCTTCATGGGTTTTGAGATGGGCCTTTTGAGATACAATTGCTGTGGTGGTTTGCATCAGTTGTAGAGTTGGAGAAGTTTTTAGAGGTGGCAGGTAAACGGCACTTCGGAAGCTCCAGTAGCTTCCTTGGGAGTAAAACAAGGACCATTTCTTCAAGTACTCTCATGCTGCAAACCTGGTTCTTTAGGAGGTATCACTAACTTACCTATTTTGGTTCAAGGCTGTTCTGCAGAGAAAAGACAGATAACTTCATTTACATTAATTATAGTTTTCCTTTCTTAGTGGAAATCAAGGCAGTTTACACAGAGGAAGTCAATATAATCAACAATGGAGCATCCGATGAACTATGCAATAAGAGAGAGATTTAGGAATCTTGAATCAACTAGAAATCTTAAAAAAGAACTAAAGTGAAAACATATTGTGTTAAAATGATGCGAAAATTACACATGTTCCTATTTACAGCAACAGGCAGCATGAGCTATACCCAGGAATGCAGATCACAATCCTAAACCTTTACCCAAGTAGTTTTCTAAACCATTCTGCACAGAGCAACCCTGTTGCCTCTGAAGGCAAGCCCTCTAGAATGATTCAGTTTTGTATAGTTTGCAGAATGCCAGGAGAATGGGAGCTTTCTTCACCTCATCAGGCACACCATTCCATACGGTGAGGACTAAAAAAGAGAATGCATGTGTGTATTGTCAGTTTTTGATCTTGCCCATTTGTTTGGTGACACCTGCAGAAGGCCTGGCTGACATGAACAAAAGCAGTTTTTGACAATTTATTGAACAATTGATATTCCACATCCCATTTATTGAACAATTTATTGAACAATTGATATTCCACATCCCAAGAACTCTTGGGGTAGCTTGTACCATAATACAAAAATATAAAATTACAATAAAATACGAAGTTGGCTATATTGGAGTTTCTTGTTATTCTTTCTCCCCTTTTCCCAGTACTAACTGCTCAGGTGTACCAAGGCTGATGATGTAAAGGCCTTTTCCTAATTTCCAAGAGCATCCAATCCAAACAAATAGAAATTAAATTTAAACAATAAACTCAGCAATCAATAAGACAAAACAGGCTAAAATTCTTGTGAATGGGGGGGGGGTAGATTTCATCATAAGTGATTAGACTGCAACCCAGTTTTGTAAGCACAGCCCTACCTGTTAATTTAGACTGCCATTCACCTGTTGGTGAACAAAGGGAAACTCCAGCAACCTTCAGCTCCTAAGTGAAAATGATAGATAGCCATTGCAGCTGTGACGCCCTATTAAAGTAACTAGACAATGCATTTTAGAATTTTTAAAGAAGCAGCAAGTTATTTCCACACTATGGTACAAATTCTAGAGAGGTAGCCAGGCTGATTGTTGAGCTGAACATAAGGACAAATCATTACATAAAGCTTTCACATACTGATGGAACTAACTCCTAGAAGTATAAGCACTATTCCCACTGACTGACAAATGAAAACCCGTTCACCCTTAAGGTGCCACAAGAGATTTTCATTCCCTTGCAACTAACAGTGGTAAGTTTGCTTTGTAAAGGAAAGAGTGGCTCCTTAAATTCAAGCATAAGAAAATACAGTTTACATAACAAACTTCCTTGGTTTCAGCTGTTTTGTGGTACACTGAATAATGCAGAAGAAACTCCATAAGAACATTGTCAAGCAAGAGTGCAGTGTGTAAGATAAGAACTGCTGAGGCACCAAACTTAAGTCTATGCCTGCTATTTAATGAGATCAGCTGCAGCGTTTTTCCTGATAAAAATCAATGAGATCAATTTAATCAGGAGAGGGAAGAAGAGTTCTCTCTGTTGAGATTAGAAACCAAAGTGGTATAGTACAATATCTTAAGGGCTGGCCAGATTCCTTTACATTCATACCTTGTGCTCCTACTACGTCTATTATCTTTAGAGTTAAAACTCTGAATGCCTTATAAAAGCCTTCACCTTATTTTAAAATAACTCTTTAAGACACAACGAAAGGATTCTATTTAGCATTTAATGGAAGTTTGAAGGCCTTAGAAGTAGTCCCGTAAGTTAATCAGCCACATCTGGGCGACATTCACTTCCAGCTGTCTTCAAGAGGATAGAAGATGTGGGTGGAATCCTGGTCTCTCATAGTCCTGGCTTAAGAAAGGGCCTTGACCTGTTGGCTGGTAAGAAGCAGCTGGAGAGAACTGGAAGGGTATATTGGGAACAAAGGGTGACAGAGATGTGTATGAATGCATCAGCAAGGTTGGGTATGGCGAAGTCGGGTGTAGTGGCATTATGCCACTGGAAGGGCAGGCAGTATTGTACTCCAAACCAGGCAGACTGTTGGGCACACACATCTGTGGATAGCGATGATAAAAGCCTGAAAAGAGTGCTTGAACTCTAGCTTCTTGAACTTGACGTTTGAACTTCATCCGGCGGTTTTGGAACCACGTTTTGATCTGTATGTATTAAACATGCATTTCTTTACTACATAGGGTTGCAACAAGCTTCTGGACATGAAATAAGCATAGGGATGCCTAGCGAGGAACACAGCCAAATACACACAGCTCTTGGTTTGTGCATCTTACAGGGCACAGTCAGAGAGAGGTTGGGGCAGGGAAAATAGCTAGAGAAGATGCACTGAGGAGTGTTAGTGAGAATATTTGGCCAATTGTACTTAGAGTACTCTAGCAGGAAATAGTGATGTTAGACAAATGTTATTGGAAGTCAGAATAAGTAATAATTTGTATGCTTATATACTGCTCTGCTAGGCTACTGTCTGCTGATATAGATATTTTCCTACCATATGACGTTCCTAAAGATGTCATGTTAATCACTTACACATTCAGGAAGGTTTCATCTATGTGTTCGGCTTTCTGCTAGTTTTTCATTTTTGTGGCTTCTGTACCCTACTGTATCTGTTTTCACTGAATGTCCTAACTGTTGATCATGTTGTATTTTACTCTGCACATGTCCTAGCTATTGATTATATTATATTCACTGGCAGTATTGTAATCCCCCTTGAATCTCAGTGAGAAAGGCAGACTATAAATAAAAAATAATTAGTGTCCACTCAGAGCGGTGAACAAACTGTTATTATTATTCCCACAATTCAGCTGGGGAGCTGGTGCTGAGAGGAATGGATTGCCCAAGGCCACCTGCTGAGCTCATGGCAGTAGTGAGATTCAAACCAGCAGAGTGTTGATTTGCAACCCAACCACTTAACCATTATGCTACAGCAGCAGTGAGCAAAAGGCAGCCATGTTGGTCCATAAAAAAAATTGCTTAGGACATGCTCATACCCATTAAAGCTAGCAAAGCATTCCACAGAGCATGCTGATAAAGACTCTGTAATATTTTCTGAACAATCTTTCATGCCTCTTCCCTCTTACATTTAGATGAAGAGTTCTGGAGAACTTGAATGTTTGCATGCTTGTTACTGTTGTATGGCATGGTTTTAGTTAGCGTGTTACGTTAGCCAAGTTACGTTAGCTGTGAATATGGGGTATTTTTCTAGTGCATTTTGTACTTCTCAGACAACACCATGTCTTGAAGAGCTGGCCAAATGTTTTCAGCCTGGGCCTAGCATCTTGCTCAGGCCTATTTCATGGAAGCAGATGGAGTGAATAGTTTTCTAGTGGCTCTTCCCAGCATGGTCTAAACTAACCCCCTGAATCTGCCAGTTTTTGAATTGTACTTTGCAGTGAACAATAGATTAGAGGAGGATTTGAGGATGCAGGGAGGGCAGAATATAAATTGAATAAAATAAATAAAATTTAGAGTAGAAAAAACAATATGGGGAAGCTGTGTTAACCACCTCTGGATTGTGGCCCCAAGCCTCCTTCTATCAATTGCTTTGAATGTGTTATCAGGGGTGAATATGGATGTACTGCAAATTAAGAGGATAAGGACAGCAAGGCAATAGGAAGCAACTCTCCCTCCCCCAATCTTGTGTGGAAATAATCCATGTATTTTGTTGGTAGTATTGGTGCCCCTTTTTTCCTGGCAGGGCTCCTGTATCTTTAACTTTTGTGGGATCTGCGGAAATTCAGTAGTGGAACCTCCATGTTTAAGTATCACTTAGCTGTTAGGGCAGAAGCCTGCCAGAAATACTTTCCATTACATTTGTGCTTACCTAAGTTCGGTGAGACTGAGGATCACAGTAGAATGCCCAGATTTGCAAATACTGAAAAATTCCTTGCCAATGACTTGGCTGGCTTCTTACCTGAAGCTGAGACAGCTTCAGCACCCTGGACAGCCGCCGCTTCTCGCTGGCGCCGAGGTAATGCTGCGCCTGGAAACTGCTCTCCAGCTCCCGCAGCTGCCGAGCCGAGAACTTGGTGCGACCTCGACCCGAGGAGGCGGCGCTGTTTTCGGAGCAGTTGCTGTTGCCCTCCCAGTCTTCTTGCTCGTGGGCGCTTAAGTCGAAACCGCTCCCGCTGGATAGTTCTCCGGCAGAGGCCTCTGAAAAAGCCAAAGTTTCCGAATGCACTTTGCTCCGCAAAAGGTGGCCCAAGGCCGTTCTCTAGAAAGACCGTACATTTGCCGCAGGGACTGGAAGAGGTGTACGCGAGGTTTGGCTTGTGGACACTCTCCCCAGCCATTGATTTGTTAGACGAGAATGCTGGGCCGCTGAAAAATCGGGTTAGGATGCCCTTGCATTGCTCTCTGGGTCGCTTGTTCTATCAACTGTCTTCTCGGTTTATTTACTCTCTCCATAATGGGGACTTAAAGCGGCTTACATAATTCTTCCCTCCTCCATTTTATCCTCACACACACAACACCCCTGTTAGGATGAGAGTGTGCGAGTCGCCTCGCCAGCACCCACGGCAGAGTGCGCAATCCAACCAGGTTGGCTGGTCTGGCACTCCACCCAAAACACCACACTGGCTTTCCCAGGCCAGATCCCTCTTCCCTATCTTTACAGTGGAACGAATAAGCGTCTCCATAGGTGGTTTCTTAGTGTGTGCGAGAGAGAGGACTTTAACCCTGCTAAGACTTTGCGTCTTACTTCTGTGTAGTCTCAAATACGCAGTAGTAGTTTCATGCTTTCCCCATGCCAAGTCTCCCTACATCAAGAAGACTCAAAAATGTGGGTGTCCTTTGAAGCAAGATTTTTCAGCAAAGTCTGAGACTTCTGGCGAAACTTCAAGATTTGTTTGTATGTCAGCTTCTGAAATTACGGGGTGTAATTTCGGCTGTCGTTGAAACGCAGATTTCCCCTGCTGTTCTCCTACATACTGCTAGCTCCTAAGGTCTGCTTGGTGCAGCAAAAGGTTGCCCATTTTATCTCACTCTCTCACACACTCACACACTCACACACACACACACACACACAAACAAAATCATCTGAGGGTAGCTTTGCACAAGCAGCGCTCTTGAGGCTACCAACGACCCCTTAGCGCTTAGCAAGCAAACCTTAGCATGGCAGGCCTGCAAGCTTCCCGCAAAGGCCAAGTTAAGCATTCGCGCGGGCGTCAGAAGGTTAAGGACCCGGGCGGGCAGCCTCGCCTCGGCCCCGCATGCCGGTCCAGCGCCTCAGGGCGACGGCGCCTTCTGACCACTCACCTGGGGCCTCTGGGCTCCCCGCTGTTGCGTTGGAACTAGCCTCCCTCTCCGCGCCTTGCTCAGCATCGTGGGGCAAGGCTCGCTGCTGGAGGGGATGAGGCCTGCAGAGGACGGCCGGCTCGCGGGCGGCCCCAGGGGTGCTCCGAGCGAGCCACTCGGCCGAGAAAAACGCCTCCATCCTTTCACCTGCTCGGCCGCTCACCTCTCCAGGTCTCCCGGACAAGGCCGCCCTAGGGAGCACCTCCTCCCCCCCCCCCGCACATGTGATTAAATTGACCATGTGATGTATTTGTTTTTTTTCCAAAAAGGGCTGAACTAATTGAAGAAGGCCCGGGAACAATGCGACGCCGCGGCCAGCGCCAGTATCGTGCCAGTATCTGAGCGCACGTTTTCGCTCCTTTCAGGGCTGCCCGGCCTAGCGTGGCGCCTCTGCGATAAACCCTATCAGGAGACGCGATTTTGTCTCCGAGATTTGAACCGCTTGCTTTGGCACTTATGAAACCGCCGATGGACAAAGGTGGATGAGCCGCGGCAGGCACGGGCCTGTGACTGCGGCGAGCCTTACGGTTACAAACGCGGGGCTTACTTCTGAGTCGCCGCCTCAGGCAGTTGTGGGGCTCGGCACCCTTAACTTGGGCAGACTTTCCCATTGATCGCGGGCATGCGGGTTATTCAGCAATGCAATACTTGCTCTCTGCACACGCCCAGTGGCACCAGTCGTAGCACGTTCAAAAGACCAGCACTGACAGTACAGCAGTAAAGGGGAACGAGCTCTGCCGGTCTGGGAGACCCTTATCGCCTTCGTTAATGTAGCTCATATATTCTGCAGCCCGGCACTGAAAACGGGCGGCTGTTCCTTCCCCTGCGTTTCTGTCCTTGAACCGCTTCCTATTAATTTCACTCGATGGGGCCCACAGCCTCGGGGGCCAGGCGGCTGCAAAACTCGACTAACCGATCTGACTTCAACGGCCTTTGAAGTGCGAAAGGCGGCTGGTTTATTTCGGAGAGCCCCCCACTCCCTCCCCCCAGGCTGGCGCATTTCAAAGGAAACGGCCGTCGAGGTGGTTTTTAACAAAACAGATCAAAGTTGCGCTCTGCCCGCGAGCCTCCGGGCAAAGCCTGGGAAAGGAATGACTCAGAGAAATGCCCGAAACACCGACGCACCGAGTCCTTGGGCGCGCTGCTGCTTGTGGCTGCCTCTCTGGACGCAGCGCTGCGAGGTGTTCTGCCTGTAGGAGCTGAGGCAGCCCAGAGGGATTGAACTGGTGGCCAGCGGGAGCTGTAGGAGACCTGCAGGCTTCGCCCTTCAAAAGGCTGCCAGAGTTGTAGCAAGTCTGTGCTTCTTGAGAGATCAAGCTTCCCCAAAGGAGCACAGACTCGCTACAACTCTAGCAGCCTTTGGGGTTGTGGACCCTCAATACGCTCAAGGAGTACCACCTACCAGCTTACTCCTAGCTCCAGGGTCTCTCTGTCAATCCAGGAGCTCTCACAACACATCCTCACACTGATGAGAGTTTATCCTATCCTATTTCTTCCTATCTTGTATAATAACTTTTCAGGGAGAAATCTGTGACACTGAGTCCCCTGTTATCAAGAAAGCACTGCAAATCATTGCATAGCTTTTCATGAGCTAGAACTCATTTGGTTAGGGACACAAAATGAGCCACCAGATAGACAGGTGTTTATCTGTAGACTGAGGATTCCCTTTGAAGAGTGCAAGTTGGGTTCCAGTCCCCCATATTTTACACCTCACCTAATCTTAAGCTCTAAGTGCTGCAAGGGATATTTTTGTTTCTGCTGTAGCAGACCACCGTGCCCCTCCCCCCATGTTTAGAGCTTTATAATCAGAATCTTGCTGTTCAAATCATTCCACAGTGTTGAGGAACTGCCCAGTCAAGGAAATAAACATAAAAGACACACAATTACTCTAGGTGTTATCTAGAGATGCCATATTCTTTTTCCATAGGAAATTTCTGTACTTTCTGCAGGAGAGGTGATGATGCAACAGGTTCGCTGTCCCATCTGAATCTTATAAATCTGTGCTTCTATTTCTTCCACAGAAATCAATGGCATTTAAACCTACTTAACTTGGTTGGGCTGTGTTGTATGTCCTGCCCCAAGCAAAGCCTGTGGTTTATGCTTTCAAACTGCAAGCTTATCAGCATTATCTGGCAGTAAACCTCAATGAACATGTGGAGTTTCCTTCTTAGGGGTTTGTTGCAGGTCACTTGAAACGAGTGACCACCTCGACAGCTTCATTCCATTTCCTTGGGTTGCCAACTTTTCAGCCAGCTCATTGTAGCTCTGCTTTTAACAACATCTTGCTCTGCAACATCAACAAGTGAACGCTATTAAAAATACAAGAGCAGACCATCATATGGTAATTCTCCCACTTTCTAATGCTGAAAGAAACCTCTCTATAGGCTCTTAGATGAGTGTCTATCTGTCCTTATCTTCATCTTCTCCAGATGGGAACTCATGGTTTATGGAGAAACCACCCTTGGATTTTGCATTGCAGTCCTTTGTGATTGTAAACAGTTCAATTCTTGTTTAGTATTTTCAGTTTCTGACTATAACAGTTGGGGGATATCTGGAATCTCTTGCCTGCTTTTTACCCACTGCAGAGTCTTGCTGAAGTCAGAGAGGTCTCCTGTGTATTTGACAAAGGACTGGGAGAAAAGGGAGAATCAAAGAGCTGGAGTCTATTCAGAACAGGATGCCACCAATTCATATGGTACTCCTAATGTTAAAAAGGGAGAGGGAGTCGCAGCCCCCCTCCACCCCTGCCGAGCTGCTTTGGGTAGCATCCTCATGGCAAGCATAACATATGCCCATACAGAGAAGTAAATTTTATTGAAATATGTGGGATTTATTGCAAGGGAGTGATTTGGGTGTGTGTGTGTGACATAATTGTTAGTAACTGAAGATGAATCCTGTAGTTAATGGACTTGAATCAGAAGATGAAATAGTATTGTTTCTTAGCTTCTATTTCACAGGCTTCTTTAAAAAAAAAAGCTATCTCAAGGGAAATTCTGTTTTAAAGCACTGCCACATTCTTTTAAAAAGCTCATCCAAGTCCATTCAAATGAACAGTTTGAAATTGGGGCACAGAACAGAGAAATGGACTTTTTAAAAAGGTATGTGTATGTATCCCTTTTCAAAAAGTATACTGCATGATGGCTTGGGCCTGCAAGGTGGTGGTGCGGCGGGGGGGAGGAGATGGCTATTTAGTAATCAAGGCTACCTTGATGAGATAACGTGTCAACACTAGGCACTGCTATCTACAGCCTTATAAGCTGAGAAACACAATAAAAAAACAATTGTTACTCTCTTGTGATTCCCTGTGATAAAACAGTGACTGCTTCCAAGACTAATCATAGTTTTAAAAACACAGGATAAAAAAGAAAACATGGTACAACTGTTCCATCCTATCTTGTGAAATAGTCCTGAAGTTACTTTTCTGGCTTAATAAGTAGATCCATTCTTTATTTGCAGCTTGCACAGTTGCCAACTGATGGGAACACCCCTCCCTGAATTGAACAGAGGAGCCATTTGGCTTGACTTGTCAGTCTGTCTGCTGTTTTAGTAATCTTAAATTTACCACCACTCATGAATTTTTTTTGCAGTGTGAAGGAATTCCAGCAGGGGGAGCCATGTTATTCTATTGCAACAGCAAGAGACCGCTGCTCCATTAAAACTTAAGAAAAATTATTCTAGCGGGCTCTAAGGAGTGAGCTCTCACTCACAACAATTTATGTTGGAATAAAATTTGTTAAATCTTTAGGCACCACTGGACTTGTTTTATTTTTTAGTGTGAAATAGTGTTGTTTTAAATCATAAACTGCATAGAGAGCTTTGGCTCAGATTTTAATAAATCACAAAAACAATTTTTAATATGGATTTTATTTCTTGACTCAGATGTACTCAATGTCCTAATGGTCCCAAGCATTTTTGTTATATCTCTTTATATCCTGCTTTTCTCCCCAATGGTGACCTTAAGAATGTATTTGTCCCCGCCTCCATTTTATCCTCACAACAATCCTGTGAGGTAGGTTAGCCTGAGAGAGTCTGACTGGTCCAAGGTCACGTAGGAAACTTCCATGGCAGAGTGAGGATCTGAACCTGGGTCTTCCCAGGGTCTGACATTCTCACTCTTGCACCAAATTTGCTCTCATTCTGTTACTATTGAAGATTGCTAACTCCTGGCAGCAACGTATAGTTTCTTTAATTCATATGTAGGATAATTTTTGTAATTTAAAAAAAAAAAACTGATGTCAAAGGGATCTGGAACTGCTGGGCAAGGAAATATCAATCTTAATGCTTTCTTCAGAGACCTTAGGCCTAGGATGTAAGTTGTTTTATCATTAGCTCTTTGGCTAGGAGATCTAAATGGAGCCTCCATGTTTGGAAGCAGTATAGCTTTAAATGTCATCTTCTGGTGACAAAAAAATGAAGAATGGCTGTTGCCTTCACATTCTGCTGATGAGTCTCCCAATGGAAGTTGTTTGGTTACTTTTGGAAACAAAATGCTGGAATAAGTGGACCCTTTATCATAGCCACACTCAACAAGCATCCTTTGTCCTCATATGAAATCTCATCATAGTTTCTGCCTATAGTCAAAAAGTAACAATAACAATTGACAAGCCAGCAGGGTTACCCAGACCCTTGTGAGTCTGTTAATATAACCCTTCTGTTAATATAAAACAATGTTGGTGCTATTATAACTGATAAGTTGACACTCCCTTCACCAAGTAATCCATTCCTAACACTGATCTGCCCCAATCATATCTGAAATCACTTAGTCAAGTACAATGAAAATCATTAAAGACCAATTCAATAAAGGAAAAAAAACCTAATTAAAGGAACAATCAAAGCTCACAAAGAATGTAGGACAAAAAAGCTTTAGGTCTACTCCTTAAATCAATTAACTTCCAGACATTCTTGTAATGTGGAAAGCTATCTCCTTTGATAGTTGAAAGTAAGAGAGAGAGCTGATACAATCAAGCACTTTTCTATGAGATACGCACATTTTTGTATCATGTGAGGATCAGGAGGCGGGAAGTCTATTTCACATTCAAATACAGCAATCAATAACATTCTCAATAACAATCAAAAACTGGGGGTGATGATCAAAGCTGAAAACAATAAAGCACTTAATCTGTTCCTTAATAACCCTAATTCTTTGCCAAAAGGAACATGTTGCAAGCTCCTATTTTTATCCTGCATGCTTATGTTGGTTGAACTTGTGTTTGTGGAGGCAGAAATCCAGCAGTAGTTAGTAGAAGTCAGCCCTTCTGAACTCTATGGGATTTGTTTCCGAGTAAGTAATACACAGGATTGGGTTTGCAAAGGCTGATCAGAAAGAATCCCATTTCAGAGATGTTAAAACATCTAAAACTGTTTTCGAATCCAGAACCCATTAACAGGCTTGTATGGCATGCTGTTGATGAAGAAACGTTCCTGTTCATTCCTGATCTTCTTCGAAAATGCTCCCTCCCACCCCAGCACTGTCTTCTCTTCTAACCATCTGTCTCATCATAGGATGCTTATAGTAAAGGGCCATAATTCAGTCTCAGAGAGCATGCTTTATTGTATTATTTTGAATATTTATGCCTTATCAATTGTACATAATTGTACATAATCAATTGTACATAATCAATTGTACATAATTAAAATCCAACAATGTAAATAAAAAATAAGCATTGACAGATGCAGCAGAAATAAATGGCTTTAGATGCCAAAAAAGGCATATCTAACTAATAAAGACCTACCAGGGCACCCAAAAGCTTCTTTTTTAAAAAAATATGTTTTGACCCAGTGTTGAAATGTTCTCCAAGAAGGTCCAAGATTACTCCTGGTTCCAAGGGAATTTAATAGTTATGGTATCCATGCTGAGAAGGTCCTAACCCTCATGGCTACTCCCAACAAACAAAATATGATCAGTGTGGCTGGTTCCAGGTAATAAACTGGATGCCATTTTTTAAACAATTCAAGGAGGGTAGCTGCGTAAGTCTGCGGCAACCAAAAACAGCAGACTCTCATAGAGCCTTATAGATAATGAATTTAGTGTGGTATAGATTTTGTGTACAGCCAGAGCTTACTTATTTTGAACCGTTGTAGTTTCCAGTTGCTCAAAAGCAGCCCAACACAGGTTGTGCTACTGAAGTAAGTTTTCCCTAGGATTGGGCTTACCTGTGGGACTAGCCTATGCGGGTAAAATGGACTCCTGGCTATTGCTGCCACCTATGCATCCAGGTGCAGAGATGGGTCCCAGAGTCTGTATCTTAAAGAAGAGTGCAACCCCATCTAAGAACCAGTGAGGTGTAGTGCTTAGAGTCTCTGACTAGAATGTGGGAGACCCAGGTTCAAATTCTTACTCGGTCATGAAACTCACTAGATGTCTTTGGGTGAGTGCCACTCTCTCAGCATTGCCTACACCAAAAGGCTGTTGTGATTATCCATGGGAAAGGGAGAACTGCTTTGACCTCCTTGGAAGAAGGGCAAGAAATGGGAAAAAAGGTACTAGATGATAAATGTTTCAGATCCTCCTGGATCTGATACATTCCCATTCAAGAATGGTTCTATCTTTTCTTGCTTAATCTCCAGTTTGGTAACTTTTGTTTTGTCTGTGATTAGTTCCAGGCATGATACAGGACTTCGACCTGCTTCCTTAGAATAAAATGGGAAGGAGACAGAGCCAAAGAGGTGCCAGATGACCTCCCACAGCAGTTTCAAGTTAAGCAGCACAAGGAACATCGAGTCTTGTAGCACCTGTAGGGCACAGTAGCAGTATACACCTCCAGAATATAAAGTATGTATTCAACAGATGTGTGTTTGCAAGAATCTGTAGGTACTATTTTCAGGAAGCCATGACTGGCTGTAGTTTCTTATTGAATATAGCAGATCTGGATTTCCCTCGATGTAATCTGTGAAATGACCTTCAAATGGCTGTTTCTGTCTTCTAGGAAGACCCTCATTTGAACTGGAATGTTCTTATGTGGGCTTGAAAATCCCTTTACTCGCTGATGTTATAATGAGTGGTGAGAGGGTCACACTAGAATCTGGGAGACCCAGGTCTGAGTCCTCCCCCCCTCTGCCATGGAGGCTTGCTGGGTGACCATGGACCAGTCACACACTCTCAGCCTAAGGGTTATTGTGTAGATAACGTGGAGGATGTAAGCTGTTTTGAGTTCCCATTGTAGAGAAGGATGCAACATAAATTAAGTCAATAAATAAATAAATAAATAAATAAATGTAAAAATTGTGGTTCAGGGAATCCTTGAGTTGTGCCTAATTATGGGTCTGTCCTATTCTGTTGTTGTAAGGATATTTTAACTCTGAAAGCAGTACATAGGTACCAAGTACTATTGTTATTACTGATTTGTTATCTACTCGTCTTTCTTTAAAAATACTCTTAATTTTTTTCTCTTTTTAAGCAAACCAGGAATACATGCTTATAATTTGAAAATGGAGCTCTCTTCAGCCCTGACTTGCACAGAACTCAGTCTACAGTGCCATCTGCAGGACCACATAAATACTTATTAGGGTGAACTTGTTTCATGAACTGGAGGTGCTGAAATGTTTGGAATTCATCACTTACTTTCCCAATTTCCCCTTCTCTCCCTTATACATTTGTACCCCCAGCATCCTCATTAAACTGATTTCTGCAGTTTCATACAAAGCCAGGCTGGCTGTTTTTGAGAAAATTTCTTTGTAACATCATCAATACATTCAGGATCATCTGAAACATTTAGGTGCTCCATACACAAAAGTTTTCCTGTATGGATTTTGCATTTTCTTGTAAGGAAATGCATATGCCTGTGGGATTAGCAAATTTATATTAGTAAAGACTATGGATTAATCATATAGCCATAATATTAAGCTAGCAAGAAGCATAAAATGGATTCTTTATGTTTTAAAGTAACTGGTCTCTTCTTTTAGCCACCCCCCCTTCTTCTCCCTAGCTGTACATGGAAAGAGAGAATGTCTATCCTTGAAGACAGATAACTGGACATTCCTGAGGGCATATGAAAAGGGCAAAGCCAGGAACAAAGGGAGAATTATAAGTTCCACCCCCCTTCCCCCTTTCGGAGAAGAGAGTTTGTGTAGAAAAGTAACCAGTTGTGGAATGAAGGAAGATGCTGCTATGGAGACCAGGATAGGATGGCAAATGATGAAGGTGGACAATAGTCCAATCTAAAGGTGTAAAAGAGATCAGGTGCCTTATTTTGAATGTGACTTTCGTTTCTCCAAAATGATGTCACAAGCCCTTAAAAGTAACATGTGCTCCTTTGTTCTGGGGTACATTCTGAGCTCATCTTGTAGCCTGTACCTATATTTGCAAATATACTTTTTTTCACAACAGCCCTTATCTGTCTCACCTCTTCTGTCCAGCGAATTGGAGGGGCAAAAGGGGAAGCACTTTTGTGTTACATGCCCTGCACGTAAAGCTCACTATGACATAGTTTCCCCCAGGCTAGTGGCTAAGGATCCTGACGGTGTTTTACCACCTTCTGGGAATGAAGCAGGGGTCATTGGGGGTGGGGAGGTGTCATGATCTGGCTGTGCCAGGAAGGCCTAGCAAGGCCTCAGAAGCCTGTTAGCCGTGGGAGTAGGCCTACCTACAATCCCCAGGAGCCCCAGGGCTGTTTTGGTGCCCTTTTTGGCCAATCAGAACACAGGGGGCTAGTGCTATATAAGTCTGGGATGGAAAAAGCCTGGGTTCTTTCTCCCAGGGAGCAGGCCAGAGGAGGTTTCTGCTGGGGGAGAGGCCCTCATCCAGGTAGGGTGAGAAGACAGGCCTGGCAGACAGGTACAGTGAGTTCAGTCGTGCTAGGGCCTTTTGTTTATTTTGCTTTCACCCATCTATTGTTGCTAATGCACTTTGCTTCTTTGTTTTTTTGATTAACTTATCTCCTTGTAAATAAACTATTTTGTTTGTTGTTACTCTGCCGGGTCCTCACGCCTGTTTATTGGCCAAGCTACAGAGATCAGAAGGGTTGGGCGGGTACTCTGGGCCTTCCCAAGAGACCCTAAATCCCAGAGTGGTGGCAGCGTAAGGGGGCTCACCCCGCCTGAGGCATGACAGGAGGGGAGATAGTTGAGAATTTCCTGCATTGTGCAGGGAGTTGGACTAGATGACCCTAGAGATCCCTTCTAACCCTATGATTCTATGTCATGATAAATACACATGTGGACTGGTGCACCACTTATACACAATATAGGAGAGGCTTGAACAGTGGAGGCTGGTCCATTTGGGTAAATGCAGTAACCCATCAACTCAGGAGGATGCCCAGTTCAGGCTGCCCCCTCTTGCCTGCCTCGACATTGTCCATGGAGTGTTAGGTTGGCAGCTAATCCAATCTGTTTCACCTTTGTTTAACTCAGCACTGCAGGCAAGTAGGATTGCCATTTGCCATTTGAGGGTGGAGGAAGTCCCACTCCCATCCCTCATTGCCTGCTCTTGCTCCATTGAGCAGTGTTTGGAGGGGGTGAAGCCTGGATTGGCATCCCATGACATCATAATGTCATTTCTGGAAACATAACCAGAAGTGATATTATTGCAGCTAGAGCAGTGCCAGATGCTCTAGCATTCACCAGATATTTGTGCAAATGCTAGAGCACATGGTGACATCACTTCTGGTCCAAGGTGAGAGAATATCATCGGCTCCTATATGTGGTCAAAGGCATTCTTGCTTTGTGTAACAGTCAAGTCACAGGGCAATCCCTCGTGGGATTTGCAATACAAGAGAGGTGGTTTTCCATTGCCATCCTCTGCATAGCAAAACCAGGTCTTCCTTGATGGTCTCCCATCCACGTACTGGCCATCGCCAGTATATAAGTATTATACAAGTATATAATATAAGTATTATATAAGTATATAATAGGTTATATATATAGTTATATATTTTTATACTCTTAATTTAGATAAGTATTATATTAAGATAGTGAATACAACTAAATAGACTATATTAGTACGTATTATATAGATATATATTATATATATTATTATAGATTTTAAGAATTTATAGTATATATTCTTTAGGTTAAGTTGGGTATGGAAAACTGTTGGGAGTCATTAGAAAAGGGAGGGGGGAAAGGATGGGGAAAATGCAATGGGGTGGAAAATGATAATGATTATTATGTTTATGTTTGTAAACCCATCCAATGAAAATTCTTTTAAAACCAAGTACTGGCCATCGCCGACCCTGCTTATTTTCTTTGCTCTGAGGAGCTCAGACTAGTCTGGACTATTTAGGTGGCTTGTGTTATTTTCCAGTATGGGTAAAGTAGCTAGAGTTTGGGGGAGTTTGAGATCAAATTAAGACTTGCAGAGCGCATAGCCTTCTTTATCTCATAAACCTTACTCTTCTGCTTAGTGTGTTCAGTGCAATAGCAGATTTTAGGAAAGGGGGGGATGTGGCAGGATTTCTTCCATGAATTGGGTATTTCTCCTGTTGTTGCAAACACAGTAGCAAAAGGTATTAGGTTGGTTGATAGGGATAAATGTTAATTAAGGAACCGTACTGTAGTGTTTTTTTTAAAAAAATTATGACTGTAAGGTGGAAGGATGGGGACAAAAACAGAATACTGTTGACTGCCCCACCAGCCCTAATGTGTACCAGCTGCCCCTCCTTGTGAATGGTGGTGAATTCCCACAGCATATGCACATCTAGCCAAAGTGAAGAATTTCCCCGTTCCATTGACTTTAAATTGGTGTGATTGAAAACAATGGGCCTTAAAGATGGTTAACCTATTTGTCACATTCTGTAGTGTTATGGAGGAGGTAATGTATGTGGGTGTGGGTGTGTGTACTAAAAATTCGTAAACCAAACAAGTTTGTGTGTAAAATCTATCCTTTGTAAAGCAGTTTGCAGTGAAAGTCCTCTGGTGAAAGATTGGGATCTATAAAGGGGTATTGAATGAAGATCCCAGTTTGCATTGGGGATGGGTCCCACAGAACATTTCTGTTTCTACAAGAGCTCTTGTGCAAGTGGAGATGCAGGAAAGTCATTACAAGTAGTCCTTGCACTAAGTCAACTTTACTTATCTCAAATTGTGTGTCTGCTTGTGCCAGACATAGTGTAAAGCATAGTATAGAACACACATGGCCCAGTAATGACTTTTTTCCAATTGGCTCATATTGCACTTCCACATTGCCATAAAGGACTGCATCAAATACCTTTTGCCTTTTGAATTTTGTAACCAGCAACACAGATAAGAAATGAAAAATCAGCACTTGATCTTATAGTATCTCTTGTGCAATGTCTTATACAGCGTTAAGTAAAACTTTTCTTCTGCTATTGTATGGCAGGCTTTGACACTTGGATTTATACTTTATTGCCGTTTTTAAAGGTTCTGCTGTATTCTTGACAGGCATGTTACAGATTAATTGATGCAGACAGAACTTCCATTTCATTAAGTGGCAATTCAAATAGAATGCTTTCCAATAGAGTCTGCTCAGTCCAGTTCCAAAATCTTAGGATGCTCCATGCTAAGCATTCTCCTTAGATGGAGGCAGTTGTTTCCAAAGTGGATGTTGCTTGTGGACTTCTCTGACCGACTTTTTACTCCAGCGATGTAGAGGGAAGCTAAAACTAGTTCTTTGCTTTGGGAAAAAAGCAAGTGGGCTTCAGAACCCAGAACCCACCTTGTTGGGGATTATTGCCTTAATGAATTTGAAGCTTTAAGATGCTATTAGACTCTTTCATTGTAATGACAAATAATGATCGCACATTTAAAGCTACTTTTCTTACTTTTATACCCCCAAGTGCTTTCTACTCTAATCTGGATGGCCCAGGTGAGATCAATCTCTCTCTTGGAAGCTAAGTAGGGTCAGCCTTAGTACTTGGATGAGGGACCACCAAGAAAGACCAGGGTCACTATGTTGAGGCAGGCAACCACCTCTGATTGTCTTTTGCCTTGAAAACCCCAAGAACAAGCCTTGTTCAGAGGAAACCTGTCCTTTTACCAGTGGCTCTGTGTCGATGCAATGACTTGCTCTTGTTGATTTTATTGGAGATGGAGGCTTTTCTAGTAGGTTTGTCAGATGCTGCATATTTTAAGGAATTGTCCCTTCCTGCACTGTAATGTATGCTCTTTGGTTGTAAATAGGGAAGTGCATTACTTTTTGTAAACATTTGTATTCGTTTTCATTTGGAAGGCTTAGTTGTTGCATTTGATTCTAGTGGGCACGCCCTCTTTCTCACCATTTCCCACTGTGGTTCCTGTGCTGCAGATGGGGACAGAGGCCAGCTACTGTGCCAGCATCCTCTCCCCACAATATGACAATGTGTGAAGGAGGAGAGAATAGATGATGGGGGTGAAGGGGGGGAGGAGAGTTTTTCCCCAGAACCACTGGAATAAATGATAGTTTGTTTGTGGCTTTTGTGGCATTTAGCTTCATTATTCAATTGGTTTTATTCATTAGGAAATGTGTGTTGCTATTTCCAAATGCTTTAGGAACAGTAGAATAATTTCCCATTCACTCACAGCATCCATTCTATTAAACTTATATTTGGTACTTCTAGGCCTATTTTTGCAAGATGCTCTGGAATTATTTGTTGTGAGTTATTTTCCGACTCTGTCTGTGTACATAGAAGGGTTGTTGTTATGGGATGGGGAATTTCTTTTTCCAAAATGCAATTTTTTAAAAATATAGCCTTTGATTCCATGTATTCTCTTTTTTCTCTTTTAAAGCAGGATTTTGCTTTCATTTCTCTTTGAAAAGAACCCAAGGCGCTGTTTTGTAACTCCAGCCCTTGCAGATGGTTTATGTTATATTCCCCAGTGTTGTGCTCTAGCAGGAAGATAGGAAGGCTTGGGAAGACATTACCTGCCTCTGAGCATATGCAGAATGAAATTCTGAAATTTGGCAGAACCTCCCTTCCTCCCCCTCTTCTCTTCAAATGTCTCTTTGATCAAAAAAGAATTGAATACAAACTGACTCAAAATTCCAAAAAAGAGGTAAAGAAAAGGGTTGATGGATTTCAAGGACAAACTGGTTAAAGAGAATTTAAAAGAATTTCTCTTAACATCCCTATTGTCAAATATAAATGTTAGCTAATGAGAGTAATAAATACAAACAGTAAGCCAAATAATATAACAGTGACATGAAATAATAAATGGACTCTCCAATTTGATATTTGAAAATACACTGTGATTTTTTTTTTAATTTAAATGCTATTACAAATTGGGTGAGAATTGTAGTATAAAGAAGCAGGAAAAAAAGCAGGGTCATACTTTGTGGGGAGTAACATTTCTTCTTTTCAAAAAGAGATAATGTTCTTCCTGCTGTGTCTATGGTACTGAAAATGAAGAGGAAAGTTGCCATGGCAATTATCCCAAGACCTTGAGAAGCAGGCAGGCGGGGAGGCCCCACTGACAGATAGGCTTGAGGCCTTCGGTCTTAGTTTGGGATGGGACAGGCATTGTTCAAGTTCTTGTTTGGAAACATAGACTTTATATTTGATAATAGGGATGTTAAGAGAAATTCTTTTCATTCCTCTTGAATCAGTTTGTGACAATTTCTCTCTCTCTCTCTCACACACACACACACACACTCTCTCTCTCTCTTCCTCCTTCCAAACACCTCAGTTGGGCAGAGTTGTTCCCTCTGCCATTTAACTTCACCGTAACCCCATGAGGTAGGTTGGGTTCAAGAATGTGACTTCATGTCTTCCATGGGAGTTTCCTTCCTGGGTTTCCTAAGATCTAATCCAACACCATTCCATACTAGCAGTGCAGTCCCAAGCACAGTTATATCCTAAAGCCATTGACATCAGTGGACTTAGAAGGGTTCAAATCTGCTTAGGATTGCACTGTGCATGCCCTGACTTTGGCAGCTCATACTCTAACATTGGCATGATACAGAGAAGATCAGCAGGATTGTACTAAAGACAGCAAACATTATCTTGTATCCTTACAGCAGCCCAGCAAGGAGACTAAAAGTTTATTTACATCATTTATACTCTGCTGTTCTCCAACGGGGACCCAGAGCACCTTACATTGTTCTCCTCCATTTCACCCCCTCTACAACTCTGTGAGGTAAGTTAGGCTGAGAGTGTGCGATGGGCCCAAGATCAGCAAGCTTCCAAGGCAGAGTGGGGATTTGACCCTGGGTCTCTTCAGATCCTAGTCCATCTTATCTGAGTTGTCAACTAAGTGGCTTATCTAAGGGTACATCGGGAATTTGTGAGGGAAATGAGATTTGCACCAGTGAACTCGAGTTTCACAGCTTAGTTACTATTCACTACTAGGGTTGCCTTTCTCTAAGTGGGACCTGGAGTTCTCCTGGAATTACAGAGATTAGTTCCCCTGAAGAAAATGGCATATAGAGGTCAGGCAATACATCCCTGCTGTTCTCTTCCCCCCCCCCCCCAAATTCTGCCCTCCCCAGGTGCAGCCCCCAAACCTCCAGGAATTTCCCAAACTGGAGCTGGGAATCCTGGTCATTATATTATGCCTGCTCATAAAATAGATTGGGATTGGAAAGGCTATAAAACCCTAATGGCCACGATAACTACATTAATGCATCACAGGCTCAAAGGCTGAATACTATTTGCTGCAGGGCAACTGCTGAGAAGGCCCTTGTTTCAGGCCCTGCTTGTGGGTTTCCCACAGGCATCTTGTTAGCCACGGGCTTGTAGATTTGTCCAAATGTAGGATCCTGACCTGGAGAGCAAGCCTGATCTCATCAGCTCTGCCTGGGCAAGCCTGATCTCATCAGATCTCAGAAGCTAGGCAGGGTCCGGTTTGCTTAGTAATTGGATGGGAGACCTCAAAAAAGACCACGGACACAGAGGTAGGCAATGGCAAACCACCTCTGTTAGTCTCTTGTCTAGAAAATTCCAGCAGGGGTCATTATAAGTCAGCTATGACTTGACAGCATTTTCCACCACATAATAAGTAGGGCTCACATTTGTACAAATCTACACCAGTGAACTTGAGTATCACAGCTTAGTTACTATTCAGTACTAGGGTTGCCTTCCGCTGAGTGGGACCTGGAGTTCTCCTGGAATTACAGAGATTAGTTCCCCTGAAGAAAATGGCAGATATAGAGGTCAGGCAATACATCCCTGCTTGTTCATAGTTGGAACAACCTAATTGACCCATGCTCTGAACAAGTGGCAGCCCTAAAGTGTTCATAGCAGATTCTATAAGCTATTCCTCAGGGAAATCAGTTCCATTATGCTCAGAACATGCAGTGCGGACCCAGAATGCAGGAATTTGGATCCTATGTTGTACAGGAGAAATTGCATCTATAGAGAAGTCTTTCCACAAGAGTATATTAGAGATAAGTTAAGAGCAAATGATTAGTGAGGATGCACTTTGGTTTGTTTGATAGTTGGGCCTGTTGTCCTTAGTTGTGTTGTGTGTAGTATGTGTAAGTTGCCTCCGACCAATGGCCACTCTATGAATGAAAGACCTCCAACATGTCCTATCATTAACAGATTTGTTCAGATCCTGGAAACTGGAGGACATGGCTTCTTTTATTGAGTCAAGCCATCTCATTTTAGATTTTCGTCTTTTCCTACTGCCCTCTACTTTTCCTAGCATTATTGACTTTTCCAGAGATTAATGAATATAATAATACTGAGAGAAAGGTTTGCCCTAAGGCTATTGATCCAATCAGAGGTTGAGACCAGATCTGAACTTGTGACCTCCTAGGTCACATAGCTCATTTTCTTAACCACTACATTATACCAGCTGCCTGAAAGGGATTTTCTTCTCCCATGCTTAACTTGCATTCCTACAGCTATAATGTATCAGGGGCTGATCTGTTACTCTTTTCATTGTGTTAATCATTTGCATAAAAAGTTGTTCGAACATTCCGTTTGACATACTGTATTTACTGTTATAAATGCCATGGGCCAGCAGAAGCATTTGGACCTTACCAAAGTGAAAAAAAATGACAAATCATACATATGGATTCACAGTGTTCAGTGTTCACAGTAAAAGCAGAGTTGTTTACAACAAGTAGATCACATCAGCGAGGCATACGGCATCTCTATGGAAGCAAGTTCTGTTGATTTCTAAGGATCTCCAGTTAAGAGTTTGCAGGATTGTGGCCCAAGAGACAAGGGTGGCTTACAAACAATTGTATTACTTTTTGGACTATATTTTAAGGAAGGCTACACAGCACCAGATTTATTTATTTATTTACTTCATTTATACCCTAGTAGGGACCAAAAGTGGCTTACACTTTGGTTAGGCTGTGACTGTCCCAAGATCACCCAGCCTGCTTCCATGGCAGAGTGGGGATTTGAACCTGGGTCTCTCAGATCCTAGTTCAACACTCTAACCACTCTTTAAAAAAGGGCCACCAGTGTTTAGAACAGTACTGCTACATCACTGCTTTGCTCCAGAGTCCAGTCTACTTTCTTTACTCAATGAGTAATTAACTTTTGGAATTGGCTGCCAGTTGACATAGCAAAGATGGGTTTAAAAGGGGCTTGATTTGACAGGTCCATGGCGGCTAGGTCCATCAGTGGCTGTTGGTCATGATGACTAAAGGAGTTCTCTGCATCCAGGAGTAAACCTCTGAATACAATTGCTAGCAGGCAGCATCAGAGGAAGGCTTTGGCTCCAGTGCCCTGTTCATTGTCCCTCTAGGGCAACTGGTTGGCCGCTGTGTGAGACAGGATATAGTCCTCCTGTCTGATCCAGCAGGGCTCTTCTTATGATGCACACATGCAGCTGCTGCCTGCAAAGGCTTCCCTATTCCACTGCCCTGGAAGAAGCAGTGTTACATGTACCTCTCCTTGCATATGCAGAAACTATCCCCTTTACTAGTGTAAATGGAGGGCTCTGGCTGCATGCCTGAACCCCTGCACCATGCCTGTGAGTGAAATTCCTGGATGAGGGTACTTGGGTGGATAAGGAGGATACATCTTTTGAGTGTCTAGCTTCTCCAGAATCCCTGAAGGGAAAGAAGCTCTGTTTCTTTTGCACTATGTTCACCTGCATTTTAATTGGCTCTCACAGCAATCCTAAAGCAGATTCCATAGAATTGATTGGCCTATGGATTCCCATAGGACTTCCTTCCAATTGCATCTGTTTAAACCTCCATTATTGTATTTCTGAGAAGAGACAATGAATTACAAGTTTACTTGAATCAGCTTACAGCACCACCCACAGCTATTCAGTATCATTTGCTAAAAATAGGCTCATAAACAAATTTGAGAAAGCTTTTTGTTGTGCTAGAGTCAGTATAATCCAGCAAAGGATGTAATACTGATGTGAGAATTCAGATTTTTGGAACATGCAGTGTTATCTTGAAGCCCCCTCTTTCATGTTTATGCAAAAGTAAATCCTGAGTTCAAAGAGACTTTGTGCCAAGAAAGTATACTTGGAAAGCTATACATACACATTTTTATCCTTCCCTTCCTCCAAGTAGCTCAGGCAGCATACATTGCCACCCCTCCATTTTCCCCTCACAATCACCCAGTGAGGCAGGTTATGTTGGGACTGTATGAATAGCCCAGCCTGCTTCATGTAGGGGCAGGATTTGAACTTGGATCTCTGAGATCCAATGCTCTAACAACTATGCTATGATGGCTCTCAGTATTAATTTCCATACTGGGAATCATTGTGGCTTGCCTCTGGGGGGTTGTGATATAGAACAGTTAAGATCATATATATGGTCCCCATTAAAATGTGTTATTTCATTTATAGCCAGGCTGCCTACTCTTCTAGAACTCAGAATAACCTCCAAAGGGCTCCTGGCAGGTATGGCTGCCAACAGCTTGGAGAAGGAATGTCCCATCTCTTTAGTACAGGCTTAATGGGATGTTAATTTTCCTCCATGCCTCCCGTTTCCCCACATTAAGCCTCAATTAAAGGGACATGGCTCTCCCCCCTCTTTGACAGCCTTACAGGTCTAACTAGACCTGGACTTGCTTAGCTCTACTAAAGTTTCTTCAGCCACTCTAACTACTACGCCACCCATGCAAAAGATTGTAGCAGTTATAGTGATGCATTTTTAAAACAGAAGTGCAAAAGCCAGTGGCTGCCTGTAAATTAATCTCATCCTTTGTCACCTAGTTATGCCCTCAAACTGTGTACGAAAGAGAGGGAGAGAGAGCTTTGTCTGTTGAAAGGGAAGGCTCTCTGTGTGTGCTCTAGAGTGAGAAAAGCTCAGGGTCCTGTATCTTGGCTAGCTGCTCAGAAGATAGGATCCTGGTAGTTGAAACTAATGACCTAGTGCCAACCTGCCTAAATTCTCTTTTCCCCATAGCTCTTAAAGGCACATGGACACCTTGTCCTTCTCTTTAATCCTCTAACTCTGGAATAACATCAGTTGGACTGCTCCTAATAAGCAAGCCCTTGTGTGTCTCTATCTCATTTCAAGCCTCAGTCACACAAGTCACATCTTTTTGCTTCACAATTGATAGCATACCTCCAAAAGAATTATCTGAATGCATCCCCCCCATGCCTGCCCGCCCCTCCCCCCAGCCTGATGAACACTTATTGGCTTGAAAGATAAAAAAAAAGTTCAGTGGGCTGACTGCCAGGTAAGTGTTGCTAGCATTGGGGCCTACTTCAGGTCTATGGAGCCCACCAACGGGCCTTGTCTTTCATTGGTTTCAACCCCCAATAGGTTGGGGAGGCCCCTTTTTAACTCTGTGCAGGATCTATATTGACAGCCAGGGCTCATGGCCCAGCTACAAGAGTTTTTCTTTAATCCAATAGTAACAGAGTCCAGTATTATTAGCTTTTTAAGGTCACTAGTTTATTATTTTCTATGTATTTTACTTGTATTTTGGATGTAACAATGCAACCACCTACATGATAATTTGAAAAATAATTTATTAATATTTGATAATTTTTTTAAGCTTTCATGTATACGAAGAATGAAAAAGATGACACTTCTCTCCTGCTGGTCCCTGTTAAGCAGGAAATGTTTTGTTATTTTTCTTCAGGAACAGATGGAGGAAAGCTGCAAAACCTCTGCTGAGGTAGGGTCCTTGTTTCCCCTTGGTCCTACCTTCATTATTTGGCCTGTACTTTCCACAGAGTCTCAAACTATGCTATTTTGGAGTCTGAGCTGCTGCTTTAGCACATTGAAAACAATTAAGAGTCCTAGAACAACAGCCCACTCTTACAAACCCCAACCCATTTAAGTGTACAGTCATTGCTAAGATACCAAATTATGCAGCCCTTAATGGACAGAATTCCTATCTATCTCTGTTAGAAGATCTATACCCACTTCATTTTCTTTCAGTAGAGATCTGTGAATCAATCAAATGTTTGTAATCCATGACATCACCCAAGAGGTATCCCCAATGAAATCAAACCATTTATTTATTTAAGGAGTATATTTCTCTGGTAAAGCAGTTTTTATAGTGTTATAAATATCTGGTCTTTCTTAAACCCTTCCCCCTAAAATGATAATACTGAGTCTTTAAGGATGTATGTTGTGTAGACCTACTGTGGCTTGGCCTTTATTCCCTGCTTTCAGTGTCCCCAGTCCATTCTCTGACTTTGGAAAAGCTGTGGGCATTTTACATAAAATGTGCATATAAAATACACTGCTTCCCCTTTCAAATACTATTAAGTGTTCTCATTCTGTATATTGATTGAGAGACTTTGGATCTTTAGCATTTGCTGCAGAGGCAAACCAACAAGTCAACCTTCCCTCTATTAGTGTATTTCCATTTTGGGGGAAAAAAGCTTCATTGGTTGTACAGTTATTAAAGCCCCCCTCCCTCCCCCCCCCATGCACCAACCAGGAAGAGGTTTACACACACAAGCCCCATTGGTTTGCCTCAGTACACATAAATGATTGATTACACTTCCACAAAATCCAGATTAAGTGCAGCACACCTAAATGTTACTTGTTTCAGTGGCACTTTCAGCCATTTGTTCCCATGCATTGATTTCAATGGCTCAGGTATCACTGTATAGGAATCTTGAATTTTAAGAAGCAATTAAAATATTAATTTTTGTGGAATAGGGTAAGTTAGTCCCAAGTGCCACAGTGTCTCAGCATACAGTTACGGCACTGGAAAACCACACAACTGATAGGTATTGCTATGTTTTATTTGAATGATTGGGAACTTTGTTTTCTGAAACACTGGTGTATGCACCTTAGTTTTAATTAAAATGACATGAGAGCACTAAGAAATCAATTTATCAGCTACTGAAATCAACTACTGAAACACCCTACAGTCACCTTTTAAATCAAATTAAGTAAAAGCATTACTTTAAGCAAGCATCCTGTGTATTGCTTCCCAGGCTTATTCCTCAATATGTAATATAAATTAGGAAACAGAAGTCCACACAATTTTGTTTTTATTATTGTTTAAGTCAAGGAGAAGAAATATGGTTACAAGTAAAATGAAGGTCTTGAAACCAACAGAACAAACACAAGGATTAGTTTTTACATACAGCATTTCAGCCTGTAGCTTTTGAAATAATTCCAGTCAAAGCTTCTGTTCAAGACATCAAGATGCAATGTTGTGTCAGAAAATGTGAGATTTACCCGGAACGTTTGCCTGCTTACTTGGGAAGAAATCCCATTGAAGTTGGTACCTCTGTTAAGTAAAGGTACATAGGATTGGGCTATTGCTTGCTGAAGAAACGTACAGCTCAAAGACACAATCCAACAAAGAGAGAGGCAGGTTTAAGCCCATTTATTTTTATAGGCTTAAATGCATGTAACTGTAGGATTGTGCCTCATCTGCTTCAGCAAGCTCCCACTACACCCCCCTCCCCACGCTCCTTTCCCCAGAGACATTATAACTCTGGCCTGTTGCATTTAGCATCACTATTCTATGTTAATGATCTTAAAAGGCATCATTCTCTGGGCTACATACAATCAGGGAAAAGCAAAAGCAATGAATGGAAGGTTGTTTTTTTTCCTTTCGAGAGTTTCATTTTTAAAAAGACCCTGTGGATGAAACAAAGAAAAAAGTTAGTATTTGGCAACTGAATGTTTTCCAAGCATCTTTGCTTTATATTTTGTCAGTGGAATTCACAGATGGTTAAGACCAGGTACTAATCAAGAAGTATCTCTAACATCATAGCCTTTCCCCATCACATTTTAAGTATTCCTACAGAGAAATTCTTTAGTGGCTGCAGGAGATTTACCTGTTGAATTCTGCTTGCTATGCAGTTGTTAAAACGCCTTATTGAAAAGATGGCAATTATAAGTGAGCTGTACTTAAAATAAAAGCTATTTATCCAGGTTTGAGAGGCTGTATCTATGGAATATTGTGCATTAAAAAAGCCAAGTGACTTAAACGTTCTTCAGACCTCTTAGACACATTTCTCATATGATGCTAGGAAGAAACAGTTTGCTGTTTAAGAAAAGACATTTTCAAAAAGAGAAATAAAAACATAAAGCTGTTATGCTGCTACAGAAGAAGGCGGTGAGTGGAACACCTCAATCGCCCCATTTTCCCATGCCGTATGCCTCTTTAGATCAGATTCTCAAAGAAGTATATGCATAGGAAAAAGGAACAACGAGCAGAATCGGTAGAAATTCTACACTTTGCCACACGTTGTCAGGCAACCTAGAGGATAAACATACGTGTTTAAAGGGGAAGAAAGAAGCTGCAATATACACATTTACATTTCTACTTGAAGCAGAATTGCTATATAGTTGCCAGTCACTAAATGAAACTTGAGCATTTTGCAGCAGCATCTAAAACACAAAGGAAGAATTAGAAGCATCAATGAGCAAAACAAAAGCTTTCTGAATATGCTGCAAAAACTTAAGTATGTGGCTTATAAGTTTCGCTTATAAGAAAAAAGATTTAAAAAAAAACAGGTTTTGGTTGTTTATCTTACTGGTTAGTTGAAATTGGAAATATTTTAAAACAACTTGGGAGCCATTTAATCCAGAAGCCAGGGTCTCTCTTATGAAAACCAGAGAATCCCAAGCATATGGGAACATAACTGAACTGCATACCCAAACAGCGATATCTCTGAAGAGCCATCAGTTCCAAACTCAAAATAAGTCTTACCTGATTAGCTGTCTGAAATCCTTAAAGCTCCAAGTTCTTTTCCATCAGAATTTATGCTGTGCTCGAGACCTTGAAGAAGAATGAACAAGACAGTGTAGCTGTTTTCTGAACTCGATAATCAGCCTGCCCCTTGCCAAGGCCTCAGCTGCACCTGCAGATTGGGGCTGCACAAAAGCTCTGCTTAGCAAAAGTGTTAGAAACTTGGAAAGTATCACTTTGGTAAGACAGAGGAGGGGGGAAGTATGTGAGGGAGTGCAACTGACAAAGGAAATGATAGGAGTGATTGGGGGGGGGGGGAATGCACACTTATCTCCCTGTTTTGCTTTCACCTACGTCAGCAGTTTGGAAAATGCAAGTCGGAGAGAGAACAGTGAGTTCTGGAAAAGTTGCTCTTCATTTTTGTTCTCTTCAAATGTCTATTGGAACCTTTCATTGAGGAAGAGGCTACCAAGGTCTCCCCCAAGGCTCTTCCTGGCTTATCCCCACACCAGTCAGATCCTTTGCTATGGGCCAAGGCTGAGAATCTTTCTTCGTATTTATTCTTTATTGCTGGAATAACAGTGGTTGCCTTGCAAGTCATATTCCACAACATTTTTCTTCAGCATTTTCAAAAATCTCTTCCTCAACTTCTCTACAAGTATACCTGATATGTACGTCTTTCAGGCTAAAATCTTATACGCACATTCTTAGAAGTAAGCCCCATGATGGACTTGAGTCAGAAAAGAAGGCAATGCTGCAAAGTGTGGAAGGAAGGAAGGAAGGAAGGAAGGAAGGAAGGAAGGAAGGAAGGAAGGAAGGAAGGAAGGAAGGAAGGAAGGAAGGAAGGAAGGAAGGAAATGGAGTAACAGCGAGGGGAGGGGGGGCAGAAAAATAGACCAGATGAAGAGGGAGAGATTGGTGATGAGGGTGTACCCTCATCTTTTATTTCTCTTAAGAGTAGCTGCACAATTTCCTTGAGATAAATCATTTCCCCATTAGACCCAGCAGGTTAAAAAATAAGACAACCTCCTATATGTAAAGAAAGTGGGACTGTGGGGGCCGAGGGGGAAGTGGTGTCATCAGGGCTGGTCTTGGGGGCAGAAATATGAGTCCCTGGTTCCTGGATGCAGCAGGAGGCCCCCAAATGCAATCTGAAACTAGCAAGTGCTGTTGAACACAGTGGGACACAGCGTAGGCAGCTTGGCGGAATGTTGGACAAGTGACAGTTGAAAAGTCCATTGGACAGCAGTCGGAGAGCCAAGCTGCAAGACCAGGATGCCTACATTTCCCATCAAAACTTGAGGGAAGCTGACGAGTGTCCAACCTGTGTCATTTGTCACTTGTAGCTTGGCCCTAAGTAAATATACATAGAATCTGGTTGTGCCATGTGTGTTTACATGTGATGATAGTGGGATGGCATGATGCAAGTTTCTTGAATATTCATTTTGAAGTATACGTTACCATCCAATGTGTGTGTGTGTGTGTGGGGGGGGGTTGCAAAGTCTAAAATTATCTACCTGCACCATGTTTGTATGTGTCTATTTTAAAACAAAGGCAAGCAGAAACCAGTCTCCCCCCCCCCCCCCCCGCATCTTATATCACTACATTCCTTGTTTTTCAATGTTTCATTTTCTCCCTGTAGCCCAGCTCAGCTTGGAGACCGTTTCAAATACGGGGGCACAGTGACATAAGTCATGGGGGGAGTAGGGTTTACCTCCCCTTGTTCATGCTCCCTTTTTTGTTTTAAAGTAGATCTCTGCTTCTGTTTCAGACATGAGTGGGTGGACTTTTGCATGAAGATATATTATTTTTGCCCACTACCATTTTAGAGTAGTCAAATGAATGCCTCTGCATGATGTGCGACCCTATTTGGTTAGAAAGGCAGCAGACCAACGTTTAAAATAAATAAATAAATAAAATGTGCAAAGGAGAAATTTAGTTGCCAATAAAATGTTCATTTCTCCTGTTTGTTTGAAATTTAACAGGGAGAGAGTCCCTCAAGTGATAGGGGCACAGTCTCAGAGAATTTAGTTCCCATTGGATGAGGGCAAAAATTACAGCCAGAATTTTTTCCTCTGTTTAACCCAATGATAAATAAAACAAACACGTGTAACAAGTTATGTGTGTGTATCTTTAAAAAGGGACTTTTTGTGTATATTCCTGATTAGAACCTGGTTCTGCTGATATGCAGGTACATGTGCAGGTACATGTAGTGATAACAATTCAGGTCTGACTTGCATTGGCAAGGTAAATATGAATCTGGGCTGTACCATGTTGGAGCCCGTATGATTAAATATTCCTCCATACCAACCCCCCCCCAAACCTGCCACACTGAAAATGAGATGTCAGAGGGGCACCTAGTTTTCTATCCTAGTCCCTTCAAAGAAGGACTTTGGGATATGCAATCTGGATGGGGTTACAACCTCAGTGTGTGGTGACTATATAGACTGAAAAAGGAGCAGAGACAGCTCTGTGGGAGCTGAAATTCAAAAATGAAACTTGGCAAAATGCTTTGGAATACTCTGCATCATGTTAAGTATGTAGATCATGCTTTACAAGACATACATTTGATTTTTTTTTGCTCTGCATCACTTCAGGCCTCAAAGAGTTATTACGTGACTATCAAAGGAGTGGTTTGATTTTACTGTCCAAAGTAAATTAAAAAATTCTCCCGTAGAATTCAGGGGATATCATCTAGGCAGGGGATCCCCAAAAGAAAGCCAAGAGGGGGATTATTTATTTATTTCTATTATTTATAGTCTACTTTTCTCACTGATATTCAAGGTGGATTACATAGCATAAGTCAATATGATTAATAGCTGGGACATTGTATAAACAGTACATTAGGATAAGGATAGCAGAAATGTGAAAACAAGCAGAAATCTGATACAGAGGTGAAAAAATGCTAAAACACAACAAGCAGATTGCTATAACATATTAAACACAGAACTATCTAGTAGGAGCATATTTACAGCAACAGACAGTAGGCAGTAGTATAGTCTCCAGATCCTGTTCCTATACCAACAGCACAGCCCTATCATCTGTGTAAGAAAGCCTTCCCGAATAATTCAGTTTTGCACATTTTGTAGAAATCCAGGAGAGTGGGAGCTTTCCTAACCTCCTCAGGAAGGCTGTTCCATAAAGTGGGGGCCACTACAGAGAATGCATGTGTATGGGTAGCTATTGGTTTTGGCCATTAGCTGGGTGGCACCTGGAGAAGGCCCTGTTCAGACGAGCAAAGCTGCCATGGCAAAGAGGCAGCCCTGTAGATATGAGCAATCAAGGCCACGAAGTGCTTTATAGCCAAAACCTTGTGATAGCCAAAACCTTGAATTGAGTCACTCCTGCAGAATGGGAGTGATGTATGTGCTCTGCTCAGCTCCCAACAGGGTCTATCACACAGTCTCAACTTATTACTCATGGTTGTTGTGAAGGATAAAATGGAGGAGAACTATGTAAGATGCTTTGGGTTCCCACTGGGGAGAAGTGCAGGATATAAATGAAGTAAAATTAAATAAATAAATTAATAATTGAGCTGTGGCATTGGAGTCTCCGAGTTGACTTTGAGGGGAGAACTATGTAAAGTGCATTATAGCAGCCAAGTCTCAGTGTTCAAATTGGCCATGTCAATGTAGGAGGCCATCTTACAGGCTAGACTGAGGTCGTAGAAGGCATTTTCTTACAGCTCCATTAATTTGTTTTTCAGGAGCAGCATCAGCAAATGGCAATATGTCACTTCTAGGGAAGATCCCAAAGTGACATCACTCTGCTCTAGGAAGTGCTGGAAACCAAATAAAAATTAGGACACGCTTGTAACAGCCCCCGTTCTCATACTAAAGATCTTTTGTGAGCTCCACAGCTATACCTGTTGAAGGCTCTTTGCCACCTGCTAGTAAGCTGTAGCCCTGTCCTTCAACAATTAAAAACCAAAGATGGTAATGATTCTTTTTGTTAAAAACATTCAGAAAAACATAATGTACTCTATGTATTGTCGAAGGCTTTCACGGCCGGAGAACGATGGTTGTTGTGGGTTTTCCGGGCTGTATTGCCGTGGTCTTGGCATTGTAGTTCCTGACGTTTCGCCAGCAGCTGTGGCTGGCATCTGCAGAGGTGTAGCACCAAAAGACAGAGATCTCTCAGTGTCACAGTGTGGAAGATGTTGGCAGGTCAACATCTGCCAACAGATGACCTGCCAACATCTTTTCCACACTGTGACACTGAGAGATCTCTGTCTTTTGGTGCTACACCTCTGAAGATGCCAGCCACAGCTGCTGGCGAAACGTCAGGAACTACAATGCCAAGACCATGGCAATACAGCCCGGAAAACCCACAACAACCATAATGTACTCTATCTGGAACTGCCCCTTAAGACAATATAGGTGCTCCGATTAGTGCAGAATCTGACTGTTGGTTTGTTATCTAGAGTTAGCTATCGTTAAGTCACATTGGTCCACAACAAAATCAGAAAGACAACAGCCATGTAACATCATCTATGAAGATCAGCCGAAGTCACACAACATATTGTGTTGTCTTTCAAGTTTTCCAGAATTCTTCATCTGGATGGATGTTAAAAGGTGGGTTTGAAATGCCCTGGGCTTAGATTGGGGTTTCCAGGGCAACAGGAGTTCAGCCAGAGTTCAGAAAGTCCCTGCCTACTGTTGCCAAGGGAATTGATTGAAAGGCACCAGACTGTCTGGCTTGACGAACAGCTGATGAACCCCACGAACAGGGCTTGGAACGAACACGTTTGTCCAGAACAGGGCCTCACAAACAGCTTGCTCACAAACAGCTGATTGGGCTGTTCGTGGCTTTTTTGGTTCGTATTGCTGTTTGTACTCACCTCTACTCAGGACCCACACTCTTTCCTTATACAAATCTGTGTGCCAGTTATGTTCTTCCAGGCAGTTTCTGCCCATTGTTCCATCTCTCAGAAGTATGCTGACCTCCTCAGCCTAGATTTGGGTCTTTTCAGTTGTAGCCCCAACCCTGTGGAGTAGCCTGCAATCAGAAGCCAGAAGGGCGGATGGTTTGTAGGAGGTGGGAAGGAGGTTCGGTTTAGAAAATCATTTCAATGAGGTCTAGACTTACCCAAGTGTAATTGTAAGTGGGGTGGTTAGTTAGCATTTTGTCTTACTATACAGTGTTTTTAATTTAATTGATGTCATTGGTGTTTCCTTGCAAACACCGGACCCTTGGGGGAAAGGCAGGATATAAATATTTCAAAATAAATAGTCCTACAATATATTATCAAAATATACATCAACAGCACCCATTCTTTATTCTGAAATTAACTCCTAGAGATTAAAATAGCTGAAAAAGGACCTCAGACAGAGCTGAAGAATAACAATGCTAGAAATTCCCACTACCCAAATCTTCAAAAAGGACTAACTAGGGACAGAGTGGGGACAGTGACTGCTCAGGGACAGGTTTCAGAAAGTATGGACTGTTTCTGGAAAATGGGGAGAAGTGGAGTCTTGATGGTTAGGCACTGGTGTCTTGTCTCAATTGTATTCTGGATTGTATAGAAACGTGAATGGGTTGAATCCCCAACCTGCATTAAACTGTCAGCCTCCACTTCTGTGATGCAATTCAGACAAAGGTCCGAAGTGCCCAAATAAAGCAAGGAGACCAGTGGAGGCAGTGGGGCGGCTTGTATGCAGGCCGATGCTTTAATAGCACATGCAGAAAATTCATTCATAGGATTGAGTTCAGATTAAACGGGCAGTTTCCACTGACATCCTTGTCCTATTGCAGACCTCCCTCAAGTCATTCCTCAGAGTCCCCTGTCCCCAGCAAGATCAGTGGGCTGCAGTGGGAGGGTGGAGGGAGGAAACTTCCATTTTGCTGGTGGAGAATTTAGCCCATAGAGATTAAATTTCACTTTCCAGCTTTTACTGGATCTGGTAGCAGTATCACAGAAAGAAACCAGCAAGTGAAGCTTTCATAGCTTGCAGAAACTGCTGTGCAAAAAAAAAAAACAACCATAGGGGGGGGGGTCCACCTTTTGATTTCTGCTTGGCATACAGCTATTAAAGATGTAGACCTTCTTCCCTCACCAATAGTGGCATTTTAGGATTAGTAACTCCTAGAACACCACTGCTTTCACAATCAGGGAGATTAAAGATTGGCAGAAATTTTCAGGGGTACATGGCAGAGTGGAGGTGGAGGTGAGTGTGTCTATTTCACATCAGAGAATCATCAGATAATGGAATCTAGGTTCATTAATGCAGAGCACAAGGGCCTTATCTCAAGCATATTGTTTAAACCTTTCAGAATATACAGCAATGAAGGCGATGGGAAATATCAAATCTTTGGGGCTTTTAAAATTCATGATGGAATGGAAGCCTAATACAAGATTCTCTCTCTCCATTTTAATAAGTCCCCTTATCTTTTCTGCAAACAATGTGAAGCGCAAGGAGTTTACTGGTCTGCAGCTGTTCTGATAAGCATGGAACACAAGACACTGCTTTCCCACCATGGATCCCAGTTAGATCTTCTGAAGCATTCTATATAGGTGAGTACATAAGCAGGAAAAAACCCCAACAAATTCTGTTGGTAAGGCACAAGATATGCAGAGTGTCTACAAAAACAGACAGGGTATTGTGAATCTGAACTAACATGTAACCACTAGAAAAATGTAAGATAGAGCCTGTGACCATCCTGTCTGGATTTCTCAGGGTCAAGCTGAGAAGAAGTCCAGCCTGTACTAGGGAAGCAGGAACAAGCTTGCAACGGGAAAAGTAAAGGTGACCCCTGCTTTTGACTAATTAGAAGCCTTTTTAAAGCTCGCTGTGATGATAGGGGAGTTTCTGTTAACAAGAATGTGCACTGGAGCTGCTCCTAAATCAAGGCTCTGATCAGAGATCAAAGACAGTAGGATTCCTTTAGCACAGTCCTGTAGGGTTGCCAAAAGCTTCACCACCTGAACATTCCTCTCCTCAACCAGTGGTCTTTAACAAGTTTTTCAGAGAGCTGCCTCCTTGTTTTGCTGTTTTTTAGGAGTTCTGTTAGTGGGCAAATGCAGAGTGCAAGGGTGCCATGCTTTCTGCCTCTGTGCATGGAGAGAAGCAGCAGAACAATGAGGATATCCAGCCATCGAGAGGGTTTCTATTCAGCCCAGGCAGGTTCAGGGGGCCCCTCCCCAGCAAGAGCCTTCTCTCTACTCCTGTCCCACTCCAGCACTGCCTGGCTGCCCCCACCCATACAAGTTGGTTCTCCAATGCTCTGTGCAGATGTGAAAGATCTTCCTTGCCTTCTCTTTCTTTTCCCCAACCTAGGCTCTTCTGTCCCTGATTGTCAGCCGTGAGCATGTAATTCTTCTGCACATCCAGTCAATAGAATCACAAGAATGATGGCCCCCCACACACATCCCTGCTGGCTCGTGAGCACTGCACATAGGCATGGAGGAAGCATACATGTGCATGCTCCTTCCCTGTAACCAGGAATGCTGCTTTCCAAACAATCTTGATCACGGGAAGCAAGCATATGTATGCATGCTTTTCCTTACACCTAGGCATGTGTTCATGAGCTGTTAATTGGGTGGAGGCAGGGTGCAGGGCCAGGAATGTGGTGCTTCCTCCCTCTCTACTCATGTTGCTTGAACATACAGAAGGGTTGTGTGTTCAGGGCTTCTCTTTTAAAGCTCTGAACATGGTTACAGCACAGAGTCTCCACTACGAATGAGGAAATAATTCTGGCATTCCATTGCCTGTCATGGGATTCTGATCACATGACTGCACGGTCGTGTAGCTTCCCATCATGCTGGTAGCTGAGTGGGTTCCATGCTGCCTTCTGGGGATTAAAGGATTTGGGAAGGTTGAAGACCACTGGTCTAGATCATTGTGAAAGATACAGGAACCCAGGCTTCCTTTACAACTTGTCGCTATAGCAGAAGAGAATTCCTGTCATTTTGGCCACGTAGCATGCTGCAGGCATAATCCTGTGCATTGTATCAATTTGTATGACAAGTTGCTGCAATATGGAGCTGGGTTACTGTGCACTGTACTACCCTAGTTTAAGTTGGACCCTTTTGTCTAATCTTTACTATTTCAATGGCTTTTCATGCGAGGTTGTGCTATACTCTAAAATTCCCTTTGATAATTGACAGGCCACGCTTTCCTTCAACACCCCCTCCCCCCACACACACTAGCTTTGTGTTCTTTTTCATTTCTAAGCTTTCGGCAGAAGTCCTCGGTACAGGAATGATTTCTTTAAACTGTTTTTACTCTACCTTTTAAATGAAAAGTCCAAAATTGCAATCAAATATTGAACCATCATAAATAAAACAGCCAACCAATAAAATTTCCCTAACCCCAATAATACAGCAGGAGGCAACAAAAGCAGAAGACTTCATTCATTAAAAGTCCAGGGAAGTTAAATTCTTGAGCTGGAGCCTAAAACTCAATAGGAATGCTGCTGGGTGAGCATTTTTGGGGAGGGCATTCCATAAGAGGGGCTTTGCTACATAGACAGGCCCTTTCTCTGGGTGTAACAGGAAACTAGCACCATTTGAAGCTGCTCTACATGTAACACACAATGCAGGCTTGGTTTGGAGCCACCATCTTACCCTGAGGAACTTTCCTTTCCCCAGAATTTTGTTAAACATTTATTTTTGTATTGTCCAGCTTGAAGACGAGTTCTGGTGAACTCGAAAGCTCACACACTCTTATGTGTCATTTGGTTGGTTCTAAGAAAGGTATTATGTGGGTTGGGTCCTTTTTGTCTTTAAGCTTTCTCTAGCAGCCAGCCACCTAACTCCTCAAAGGCCTCTGAAGATGATTTTAAAGATTTGGCAGATCCATATGGGAGCACTACGTCACAGAAAATGCCAAAATGTCAGGGCTTGATTTGAAATCTGTTTGGCAATTCTAGGTGCATGCCTAGTGGTGATTCTCTCTACTGCACCCCACAAGGTTGACTTCCATAGAACATATCCCTAACCCAGCCCCAAGTGCAGTAGCCGCCCTCTGCAGTTTGTTACATTCCCCATTGGGTTTCTGTCCCTGCCTCTCATGCACATACAATTTTTGCCAGCTGGTCAATTGAGCTTCTTTCATATTCTCTCTTGTAAATGACGTTGACAGCCTCTAGTAAGTGCACCTGGCTATTCTTGTCCTGGAAGTTGCAAGCATCAGAGGCCCTAACTACTCATTATACTGCTTATGGGTCTGCCCTGGGTCCTGCTGAACCAGACATGTGGTAGGAGTTCTGCACTGAATTTCCCAGGCATGGGGCGGGTGGAGGTTAATTCAGATCGGTATTATGGCACCTTGGAAGAACCTCCCCCAGCACTATTTTTCTGATCTGGAATGGCCCTGGGGAGCTGCTATTTGTCTCCTTCGGGAAATATAGCCTTCCAGTACACGTGTGTTTCCACAACAGAACGAATGGGCCATTTTAGGTTGGGAAAATGAGGAAGAGGCTTAAGCCTCCCCTTCCCACAGTACTTGGGCACTGGTGGTGATGGTGGAGAGTGCCCTCAAGTCAGAGTTGACTTATGGTGACCTTTGGTGGAGTTTTTATGGTCGCCTGGTAGTATTGTCTCTTGGTACCTGTTCAGATTAATGTGTTGATGACAGCATTTCCTCTCATTGTCTAGGCAAAAACAAGACCCTCAGCTTTGGTGGCTGAGAGTGCCTTCAAGTCATGGCTGACGTATGGCCACCCCTGGTGGGGTTTTCAGAGCAAGGGACTATCAGAGGTGGTTTGCCATTGCCTGCCTCTGCAACCCTGGTCTTTGTTGGAGGTCTCCCATCCAATTACTAACCAAGGCCAACCCTGCTTAGGTTTTGAGAACTGATGAGATCAGGCTCACCTTGGCTATCCCCACCACCACCAGGCTTAAATAGTTGTTTAGGAGGACTTTACTGCCCCTGGCATAAAATAGCCCAGACAACCTTCACACAGAGGCTGAGTAAGAGTGAAGCTTATGCGTCCCTCTTCTGTTGCACTTTTCCTGTCACTGAAGCTCAGCCCAGCCCACCTGGGTTTGCTTCCTGGCTGAACATCTAGCTCTGTCCCAGCAATCTCTGAGTAGTGCTCATTCATAGACAGGAACATGCTGTAAGCAAATCTCCCTTGAAATGTGCTTTATATCTTCTCACATGCAGCCTACTCACACAACCCTCTCTGTTCTTAAGGTATTCTGCAGTAGAGAGTGGTCACTTCTTCCTGTTGACTAAATTATTGGTATTTTAAGTTTGCCTTTATCCAGAATATGGTTCCTACATCCTTATCTGCAATTACTGTTGTCAGCTGCAGCAATGTTGGGCCCAGTCAGAGCAGTGAGGAAGATGGGCCCATTTTCCACTTTGGGGAAGAATACCTACATCATAACAGTTAATTCATTCTTGTATTCTATTTCCTGTTGTTGTTTTAATTGGGACACCCTTGCAAAGCAGATATTGCTTTAGTGATCTGGAGGCCATACGCTAATTAGGTGCTAATACAGGTCTAAAAAGTAGGTCAACTATTTGTTGGTTTGTTTAGTTAATTGCTGGTTTCTGCCCCCTCCCCCTCGACTGATATAATTCATCAGTTATCATGGAAAGAGATTAAAACAGATAGTATCTGCGGCACGGAGGGCAATCTAAACTCCCCTCTGTCTGGAGGTCAGGGCGCGGGGCCACCAGCCATGTGACCATTTTCAAGAGGTTCCGGAACTCCGTTCCACCACGTTCCAGCTGGAAAAAAGCCCTGTGCCTGTGGATACCTAAAGCTGGGAACAAACAATGGGGGAGGGTTGTTGCCTTCATGCTGTTTCATGGAGGTGGCCATGCTGTTCTGCAGTAGAACAACAGGATGTGAGTCCAGCAGCACCTTAGAAACCAACAAGATTTTCAGAGTATAAGCTTTCAGGAGTCAAAGTTCCCTTCTTTAATAACTGGTATAACCTGTTTATGTGCTTCCTTGTGGAATATGGCAGGCTGTTGTCAGATGAGATGGACCCTTGAGCTAATCCAGTGGGGATTTTACTATAGCCATATTTAAATACCATACAGGACCACTTTTCATTTTTTTTAAAAAGCCCCCGTATGAACCTTAATCTTCACTTCCTTATCAAATCACTACGAGATGTGAATATAACTAGATAATGTGGATTACAAAAACATATGCTTGAACATTATTTTTATTTGTTTGCCCCCTCTCCAGTCACCTGCTTGAAGCAACTTGCAAAGTAAAAACAGTTTAATAAAAGCTCCAACAAGAATAAGAATTAACAAAAAAGTAAAACAAACCAGTAAGCGGTGTCTTATTTTTAAGAACCAGTTAAGATGGAAATAAACTTCTAGTAACATTGCAAATAAACTAGCAGATGTTTTTCTCCCTTCTCCACCACTTACAAGAGACCAAAGAATAATATACTTTCCCCCCTTATTATAAGCTTTGCTTGAAGTGAAAGTCTTTAGAGAAGCTGCAGCCTTCCACAAAGAAATCTAAATTGGGGGCCCCTGGAGAAAAGTTCATAGAGCACCAGGGCAGGCCACAAATATCAAACAAGCTGAGAAAAATAAAATAACAGGAGACAAAATTATCTTCTCCCTGTCTATGTAGGAGTAACAGGAAAACTAACCTTGGGAAATGGAGACACTCTGAGTGAAAACACTGTGACACAGCTGAAGAGTTATGTTATGGATACAGTGAAGCCAAGGGCTTGTAACTGGTGGAGGTCACTCGTTTCACAGGCTATGTTTTTCTAACCAATTGCCCAACAAGCAGGTTCTAAAGGTAGCTAGGATTTCAGTGGAGCTGATTTTCCAAGAGAATGCCCCGTGAAGGCCCCCACTCAAATGCTCTCTCCTCTGCTGCTGAATCAGTAGGGGGTAGGGTAGCCAACACCAGGTTGGAAAATTCCTGGAGATTTTGGATTTTGGAGTGGAGTGTGGGGAGGGCAGAGTTCAGGGAAGGGTGGGACCTCAACAGGTTATAATGCCATCGACCCTCAGCCCACCCTCCGAACTGCCATTTCATCCAGGGGAACTGGTCTCTGCAGTCTGGAGAGCAGCTGTGATTCTTGGACATCTCCTGCTACTATCTGGAGGTTGGCAACTCTAGTAGGGGGGCTTAGTCCAGTGATCCCCAATCCTGGTTTTGTGTCTCCGGCTACCTCATAGGGGTGTTATGAAAACAAAATTAATTTTATTTTACCTTGATTTTAAATATAAATATATGCTATAAACCACTCTTTTCCTGGGTGATTTTCTAAATTTTACATGAGCACAGGAAGCAGCCAGACCACTCGGACAGGCAGCAGGTCTCTAGTGTCTTGCACAAAGAGGGTCTTTCACATCACCTACGGCTACCTGATCCTTTCGACAGGAGACACCAGGGACTGGATCTAGGCTCTCCTGCATGTAAAGCCACTGAGTCCCATTGCTTGGCCTGGATCCTTTCCATTGTGCAGATGACAGCCATCCTCCCCTGGAACCTCAATTCTGGGGAGTGCAGCGGGCATGTTTATTGCTTAAATGGACGTTTATAATGTAGGCATGGCATAGTTAAGCAGGCTGAGTTGGGGGCTGACTGGACCATGTTTCACGGTCCCTCTCCTACTTGGCTAGTAATTTCAAGGAAGGGGTGTTGGGGGATTAGCGCTTGACCTCATAGAATTTATGCCATGTGGTAGCATAGGATTTTATGCCCCTTCCTACTCTGTTTAACACCAGAAGAAATTGTTTGGGCATCTGGAGAAAGGTGCCAGCCATATGCTTATAACATTTAGCTCCTTAGCTGCTGAACTGGGTTTGGGTTGGGCCTAAATAGGTGCATAGAGAAGATAATGGGATGGGTGAGAGCCAATAAACTGAAGCTCAATACAGACAAACCAGTCATGGAATAAGGAAATCAACCTTTTCCAAAGGGGGTTGCACTCCCCCAAGGGGTGGAATTCGACGTGAAGCTGAAGTTTCCTTGGTGGTGCGCTGCTCCATTTACCAGTTTTGGCTGGTTTGCCAGTAGCAACTGTTACTTGAGAAATGAGTTCTGGCCACAGTAATCCGTGCTCTGAACACCTCCAGATAAGATTAGATTATTGTAGTGTACAGTGTGTGAGACTGCCTTTGAAGCCTGTCCAGAAGTTTCAATTAGTTCAGACTGCTGTAGCTGATTTATTGTCAGAAGAAGCATGTAAGGGTCATGTGACCCCTGAAAGATAGCTACCTGTTTGTTTCAGGGTGCAGTTCAAGTTGCTGGTTATTTATTTATTTAATTCGATTTATATTCCGCTCTCCCCGCATCAGCAAGCTTAGGGCGGATTACAATTTATACAATAATATAAAATACATGTACCTTTAAAAACTAATAAAATTCATTTAAATATTTAAAAATGCAGTCTGAAATGGTTTAATGCTGGGATATTTGGAAGGACTGTCTCTTTTTGTGTAGGCACTTCACAAGTTAAGATACTCATCTCCAGCCCTGCTCTGTGTGTCCATGGAGGAGAGGCAGGAGGCAATCAGGGACCAGGCTTTTCAGTGGTTGCCTCCTACCTATGGAATGTTTGTCATCTGGAAGCTCACCTGGTTTTTATGTGCCAGGCAAAGATGGTCAAATTTACTTGAGCTTTTAGTTGAGGTACTAAATTTCTGAAGCTGGCTGTGGTTTTTTTTTAAAATTGTTCTTTATTAAGTTATAGTTTTATATTATTTTGCTTTGTGAACCTCCCCCCACACCTTTATTCTGGAGAGGTGGCATAAACATGTACTAAATAAGTAAATAAAGTTTACACAAAGTGCACAAGACAGACACCACATGTTAATTGTTGTTGAAGCAATATGCAGTAATTATAGCTATAAAAATATGCTGGATAAGGTGCCAGTGAAAATAAAACCCAGTTTATACAACCATTTATAATGAGAAAATTCATTCCATGGTAAATTTATAATGTCCCCGAAAACATTGATTTTCTGTTGATTTCAGGGGTGTGCTTAAAAATGGCTATTTTATTTTCATACCTGGTGGAAAAAATCTGGGCTTGGATTCAAAACAGTGTTTCTATGAATGGAAGGATGTCTGCCCAAAGACACCCTCACTTCCGCCCTCCCACTGCAGCCCAAAAGGCCTCCTGACATGTTTCTCCTGAGGCATATTCGAGCCAAAAGTTAAGCACTACAGATATAAATGACAGAGTTGCATGTTCCAGGATCATTTGTCATTAAAGGACTTCTTATTACATCACACAAGATTATACTAAGACAAAATTGAATGCATCAAGTTACTCTGTAACTTGGGTGTAAGATCAAAAAAGGCAGAATTGTAGAAGAAACTCTCAAGGGAAGTTAAATATAACAAAAGAATTTAAAACAATTATCAGAATGGCCAAACACAAGGGTGGGATCAACTAGATAATGAAGCAAGGATGTCATTATGAAAATGTGATGAGAATTAAATTGCTTTTCCACAATGGGTAGACTCTGGAAACAATACAGGGCTCCATGGCTATGCCCACATGAGAGTCTCTACTTCATCTTGCTAATTCTGGACATAAGAACACAAGAAGAGCCCTGCTGGATCAGACTGATGGTCCATCTAGTCCAGCATACGTTCTCACACAGTGGCTAACAAGTTGCCACGGAGGGCCAACAACAAGGCATAGAGGCCAAGACAGTCACCTAATGTTGCCTCTTTACATTGGTATTCAGAGGTTGACTGCCTCTGAATGTGGAGGTTCCCTTTAGTCATCATGGCTGGGAGCCACCAATAGACCTATCCTCCATGGCTCTGTCCAGTTGCCTTTAAAGCTGTCTATGTCTGCGGCCATCATTTTATCCTCTGGCAGTGAATTCCAAATCCTAACCACATGTTGTGTAAAGAAGTATTCCTTTTTGTCCCTCCTGAATCTACTGCCCATCAACTTTATTGGATATCCAAGTTCTAGTATTTTGGAAGAGGGAGAAAAAGTTCTCTCCATCTACATAATTTTATAAACCTCTATCATGCACACACACACCCCTCCTTAGTCATCTCTTTACTAAACTCTTTTCCAGTATTTCTGAATGATAATTCGGAATTGTTCTCAAGAACTTTGATCTTCCCTAGGCTGGGTGTAAGGTCTAACATTAGAAATAAGAATAGTTGGTTATATTCAAGGTTTTCCCCCACCCCAATAAAGCACTCTTTACTGAAAAAAATCTTTTAATACAAATCACAACCTCAAAACAAGGGTGTATATTTAAGAGAAATGCACAAAACCAGTACTAGCACAGGGAACAAAAATAACCAGCCCAAGGGCCACTGATGCGGACATGGGAGTATGCTGAGATCTGGACCTTTGACTGTTGCTCCAGCTGATGGCCTTTTGTATGGATCACAGTGCAAAAATATCATGGCTTGGTCCAAGGAAAGATCTACAGGTATCATGTAATTGTTTAGGATCAGTTTTGAAATCTGCTTATATCCAATATGGTTTATTGTTTGTGGATCGATTCCAAACTTACAAGTAGCCAGTAAATGCTTTGGTTTCTATCCAGTATCATTTGTGCCATTGGTAACTTTTCCTGCTGCAAATAAATCTCTTCTGTTTTTAATACATTCAAAGTGTAGCCATCTAATCGGATAAGCCAGTTGGCTACTGTGTATTTTTCTCAGCTTGTCAACATAATATTGTTGTGCCTGGCACTATCTGTGTTTGCAGGCTAGCTGCTATCTGTTTCTCAGCAGCTTTTGGAACAGCAGCAGCAATGCTGAGAAAATACATGACAAACAACAAATGCCCAGCTTCTGTTGTGAAGCTGGCCTGCCTCGAGGAGTGCAGCTATAGTGCCGTGCTAAGGAGAGTTATACCCTTCTAAGTCCATGGAAATCAATGGGCTTAAAAGCGTGTGATTTCACTTCAGATTGTACTGTTCGTATTATATTCCATGGCTAGCACTGCCAAAATCAAGTTTGACAAACAGGGATGAAGGGAGCCACTGTGGATGCCCAGAAAAAGATTCCCACTACTTTCTGCTCATATCACATTCCCACTCACCCCACACGTACTCATGAAAACATGCTCATGAGCTTGATTAGAATTGGTACGCTAGTCTTGTCCTCTGCACATACATTTCTTAGACGCAAGACAAAGATTTTTGTGATGCAGTAGGCCAGGGCCCCATGTTTAGATCAGTTGTTTATTGTACTGTTCAAGATCAGGAAGAAATGATTTTGCCATGCGGCAGTCTAATTTCCAATGGAAGAAAATGCCTCGAAATAGCATGACAAATGTGAACTTCTCCAGGTGTGAATACGGAAAAAGTACTTAAATAGAACTGCGGTATATCGTAAGCTGCTTATGTGAATGGCCCATTTTGTTTTCCATTTCATTTCTCACAATTACCTCTCATCTTCCTTCCAAGGGGTGAATTGCTCTATAATTGTGTATATGTTTCTGAAAGCACACTTATGACGCTGAACCTGAATATGATAGTAGGGTGAAGTGAAGCTGGATTCACCTTATCCCCTAAGGAGTGGCAAAGGAGATGCAAGAAAAGGGGCCAATCTGGAGGAGAGACAAAAGTATGGAATTGCCTTCACCACCACCAGGCCTTTCGGTCTTTGTCCAGCTCCCCAAATATCCTTCTGAGACCCCCCCCCATGTGATCAAGCTCTCCCTTCCCCCTCCTCTCATCAGCTCTTCAGTGACAGAGGCATTGTGTTCTCATGCACAATTGAGGGGGATACACTGCAGTGACAGAAGCCGCCCAGCTCCCCCCTCCTCTCCCCTTCAATAAAGGAGATGCTGAATTTATGGCTGCATGGACTAGTGCAGGCCTGCCCAGATCTCCGCCTCACTAGGTTCCCCTGGGCTTCCTGTTGATACAAATGGTGGCTACAGAAGTCATGGGACATGATGGGACTCTTCAAGTAATGAAGTCTAAGGGATCCCAGTGTGGGTAACTGTAAAACTTACTGTGTGATTGGGAAAATGAGATTTTTTGAGACCAAAAATCACACATGGGTTGTAATGCACAGAGAAGCTGACGTGCGATTGTTATTCAGTCATCCTGTCAGTCATCAATTCGTTCAGAAACCAGATGTTTAAAAGTGCCTTTCTATTTTTCACGCATCAGAAATCTGATGCTCTTTTCCTGTTTTTAGTATGTGCACATTAGAGATGGGCTGAAAAGTGCTTTTAAGCGGCATGTGTAAATTTGGCTTGAATCTTTTTTGAAGCAAAATTTTTGAGGCATTGCCTGTCATGAGATAATGGCAGAAACAAGTGATTTTAATAATGCAAGTCTCTTAATGGAATCTGTCTGAAGTTTTCATAGCTTAAAAATGGATGTGCAGCAGAAGTAGATGATGGCTACCCAAGAACAACCAGCAAAGAACAACCAGAAGAGCCAGCGTGGTGTAGTGGCAGGAGTGCCAGTAATCTGAACCCAAGTCTGAATTCCCACTCTGCCACAGAAGCTTGCTGGGTGACCGTGAGCCAGTCACACACTCTTGGCCTAACCTACCTCATAGGGTTGTTGTGAGAATAAAATGGAGGAAGGGAGAATGTTGGGCACCACATTGGATCCTCATTGGGAAGAAAATGAACAAACAAACAATTCTTAATCAGACTCATGTTGAAAACCTATAGAGGCATTCATGGGCTGATTTACTAATACCTATAATGACCAGCACCTGACTCATGATTTCAGTTAATAAATATTACCATTTCATGTTTTGTAAATTAATGATTTTTCCCCTGCTTTAGGACATTATCTGTTCAGGTTCTTAAATACTGGGATGTTCACGGACCAGCTCAACCTATCAGTGTTTCAGAGGTTGGACAACCTTTTCTTTAATGACAGGTGCTTCTGACTAATGACAAATATCCCCCACTATGTTCCCCTCCAGACGTTTTATAAAGAGAGGGGTGGGATGGATGGATGAGTGGTGAAAGGAACTAGGCTAGATCACTAGCAGCTTCTATTGTTGATTTTACATCTCTTTTGAAAACAATAGGGAGATGTTTGCTTTTGCAAAAGGAGAGAGGGAACAAAGTGTTTATTTCTCAGACAAAAAATGTAATTCAGAAATATATTCAACCAAACCTCTGATTATACATATAGATTCTTCTTGGGGTCTTCCGTGGACATCCTGTCTCCCTGTGGTCTCCTAACTTGAATGAGGAAGCAAGAGCCGTCCTTGAAGGTCTTTGATTGTTATGAAACACTTTGACAGTTTTCTGCAGCAGTAACTGTTTCCCAGTTTTGAAATGTATGTGACATTCATTTCAGATAGCTCACAAGACCTTGCTATGAATGCTTGTTAGTTAAAATGCTTGACCTTGGTGATTAAGCTGGCATACACATCAGAAAAGATTATGAGACCTATCAGCTGTTACTTTAAAGCAACATGAAGAGGGGGGTTGAAATCTGAATAACTCAAAGAATAGCTAAAATAGACAGATGAGAGCAACAGCTACTACTTTTATTCTGTGTTCCCAGCCCACCCTTCATAATAAAGGCTAAGGCAGGGGTTCTGAACCTTTTTTGTGCAATAGATCTCTCTGGTGAAGCCTAGGGACCCCTTTCCTAATGTTTTTAAATGCATAAAATAAATGTTTCAAGGTTGCTTGTAAGTTTATTTTGGGGGGAAATGGAAGATCCGGTCACAGATATCCTGTGCTCTTATTCATTTATATATGCATTACTTCATCACTTTTCTCCCAAGGAACCCAAAGCAGCGCATAGAAATTTCCAGACCAAATTAAACAACATAATTCAAATAATCAATGCAGACAAAAACTACTGGGCCTTGGGTGGGTCCTGCTTCAGTAGGCTAGCGCTTATAGCCCCCCTCCTCAGCTCTTGCCTTTTGGTTTGTGAGTGTGGCCACACTCAGTCTTTATACCTGCAGGCTGGAAGGAAAGGAAAAACAGCCGAGATGTACAGTGGATGTACAGCCGAGATGTACAGCTGCCCCAATTTACTTTCCAGATGACTCTTAGACTCATTTTTCCAGAGGAGTTCGCCGTGTTAGTCTGTAGTAGCAAAATTGAAAAGAGTCCAGTAGCACCTTTAAGACTAACCAACTTTACTGTAGCATAAGCTTTCGAGAATCACAGATATAACCAGTCATTTTCAGAGCTTTTGATGATTTTTCTCTAAAATATGGTTATGCTTTTATGACATTGTGTGCGCTACTCCCTTACTATGGAAGAAATGCAAGTGGAAAGGCAGGTAGGACTGACTCACTATATGCCCCGATGATGAGGGCTCTAGTCCTTGAAGGTTTATGCTAGAACAAAAACTGGTTAGTCTTTAAGGTACCATAAGACTCTTGAATGTTTTAGAACAATACCTAGGGATGAAAATGCTCTGTTGCTGTATATGAGTCACTTTATGATTGGAAGTGAAAGGAAATTGTCTTTGCATGTGCTGTCATGCATACTGGCATCATGGACTTTTCAATATTTTTATCAATGATCTGGATGAAGGAGTGGAAGAGCTGCTCATTAAATTTGCTGATGATACCAAATTGGGAGGGGTAGCAAACACCTAAGAAGATAGAATTAAAATTCAACAAGACCTGAATACTCTGGAGAAGTGGGCAGCTGTGAATAGGATGCAATTCAACAAAGACAAGTGCACAGTATTACATCTGGGCCACAAAAATGAGAAGCACAAATCCTGGATGGGGGATACACTTCTGGGCAGTAGTATATGTGAAAGGGATCTTGGGGTAAGAGTGGACTGTAAACTGAATATGTGCAGTCAGTGTGATGCGGTGGCAAAAAAGGCTAATTCAATCCTGGTTTGTATCAAAGGGGCCATAGCGTCGAAATCATAGGAGGTCATAGTCCCTCTCTATACTGCCTTGGTCAGGCCACACCTGGAGTATTGCGTGCAGTTCTGGAGGCCTCACTTCAAAAAGGATGTGGGCAAAATCGAGAGGGTGCAGAGGAAAGCAACAAGAATGATCAGGGGTCTGGAGACTGAGCCCTACGAGGAAAGGCTGAGGGCCTTGGGAATGTTTAGTTTGGAGAAGAGGAGGTTGAGGGGGGACATGATTGCTCTCTTTAAATATTTGAAAGGCTGTCATTTGGAGGAGGGCAAAGAGCTGTTCCAGTTGGCAGCAGAGGGTAGGACGCGAAGCAATGGGCTAAAACTACAAGCACAAAGGTACCGGCTGGATATTAGGAAAAACTTTTTCGTGGTCAGAGTAGTTCAAAAGTGGAATCAGCTGCCTAGGGAGGTGGTGAGCTCCCCTTCACTGGCAGTTTTCAAGAAGAGGCTGGATGAATACTTGTCAGAGATGCTTTAGGCTGATCCTGCACTGGGCAGGGGGTTGGACTAGATGGTCTGTATGGCCCCTTCCAACTCTATGATTCTATGATTCTTCATCAGATGCATCTGACAAAGAGAACTGTGATTCTCGAAAGCTTATGCTACAGTAAAGTTGGTTATTCTTAAAGGTGCAACTGGACTCTTTGATTTTATCTCATTTTTATATCAATGTAGGACTTTCAAGGCAGCTTCAAGTAAAGAAATTCAATAAAGCAATCTACCAATGATCACAAATCAGCTATAAAAAGCAGCATAAAGATAAAACCCAATCAGCAATAGCAACAGAAATACATTCAGTTGGCACCCAAACCAAATGGCATACTGAAACAGTAAGGTCTTGAGGGAGTGCTGGGAAGGAGCTGCCTACACTTCTTGGGGCAGAAAGTTCTGGAGACTGGGTGCAACACCTGAGAAGTCCATATCTGGTACTCAACAACAGCTATAAATCAGCTGGGATGGAACAAAACCCTCTGTGTGGGATGTACCACTTCAGACTTCAGGTGATAACTCACATGATTGAATATTCCTCCATATACCTCTATAAATAAACTGTTGGGAAGGCAAGTTCTAGCCTAGTCCCCTCACTGCCTAAATTTTATATGACTACATTTTTTATGGAGAGATATTATGGTAGAGAACAAGAGATAACTTTCCTGTAGAAAATGAGTGTATAGCAAATTACTACAGCTGGGTAACTCTAGCCCTCTTACTACAGACACACAATACCTTTAGTCATTACTTCTCAATGATTGAATCAACCTGTTGGGTAGTGCTTTGCTATAAAGGACCAAACTCTCATTTCCACTCAGAGCCAAGCTACAAGTGACGAATTACACTTGCCTGGCAAGTGAACAGACTGAGGGCCAAGCTACAAGTGACAAATGACACTTGAATGACAAGTAGATCAAGTGGAGCCCAAGTGGAGGGCAAATGAACAGGGAGAAATACACTTGCCATTCAAGTGTCATTCATCACTAGTAGTTTGGCCCTCTCATGTATTGCTTCCTGTTCACTTGCCATTCACTTGCGCTCCACTTAATCAAGTGGAGAGCAAGTGAATGGCAAGTGAACAGAGAGGAATACACGTGAGTCTGTTCACTTGCCAGGCAAGTGTAATTCATCACTTGTAGCTTAGCTCTCAGTGAGATCTTTGTAAAGGGGCTTTCTTTTCCTTCCACCATACTATGGGGTTAAGCAGGCTGACATCAAAAGCAGGTGCTTCTCAGTTTCAGTACCCCAGTTTGGGATGCTTTCCCTTCAGCAGTCCATCAGTGGCCAAGCCTTTTGGTACCAACTTTTCATTTGCTTAGGACTTTTCCTCTCTCATCTCCCTTATATATGTTTTTAAAATGCCACTGTGCTATAAGTATGGTTTTGTTGTATTCCTCTGTTAGATTTTTAATAGCTGGCGCTGCATATTTAGTTACTCTATGTCTGTAAGTACGCATATTTTTCTTTTTGTTGGTCTTCATTATGTTCTCCTGAAAGTGTTCTTTGATTTTGCTGCTTCTGTGCTTTGTTTATTGATGCTACTGGGTTATTGTAATATTTTGCTGTTTGATTAGTGTTTTGGATTAATTTATATTCTTGTATTGGTTATTTAAAGGTTGATTTAGATTTGTTTCCATTATGTAAACCATCCCAGGAAGGAGTTGGGTTGAAGGGCAGTGTGTTTGTGTATGTTTAAATTCAGGGGAGGGAGCATTCAATCTATTCTGTCTCAGACAATCAAAAATTGGCAATAGCCCCTCTTTTTTTTGAAGCCTTAAGGAAGGAATGTGGATGCTGAATTTTTATTTTGTTTTCTGGCACTGTCTGTATGAGTAAAAAAGTAATTAAGATTCTATAGGTCAGTTCACTAAAGGCAAAGGAAATATCTGATTGATCTAGATTAAAATAGGATGTGTGTGGGGGGGCAGGGGGGACATAGACGAATATTTTTAGCCCTAAAACGGTTTGGTCTGGATGTTTAAATGCATTTTTAATTGCTGACTGCTGAAGCAGCAGAAGACCAGAAAGAAATGTATTAAAAGAAACTGGTTGGTGGAACAATGAACGTCTCCTTTCTCACACAGAAACAAACTAATCTTAATTACATGGAAGGCCCTGGAGATGTTCACTTCATGTAGGCAGGTAGTCTCTGGAAGTACCACGTAGAGAAAATTGTACTCTCATTGCCCTTGATGCCGGCATTCTGCCCACCCCACAAAAAAAAAACTTTTCAAGGTCTGACATCTTGATATATTTAATAAACAATAAAGTCACTGAATGATACCAAGACACCCCTCCCTCCCGCTCTCCACCATGTAATTTCTTGCTCAATCAGCCTTGTTAATCTGTTTGCCATTCAGGTTAATGGTCTGACCTACGCTTGGTTTCCTTCTCTTCACTCTGGCAGTGAGAATCAGCCTGCTACTTAGCTGAGTACATTATCAGCTGTTACTATTCAAATACAGTTAATTTTGATGTTACATTATTTCTCTGTGGTGAACGGTTCCTCTCTTCAAGGCTGCATGATTGCAATTCACAGATACCAAACGGTACCATTCATAGTGGTATGCGGAAGTCCTATCATTAGTAGTGCTATTTGTTGCAACATCACCAGTCCCCCACCCTGGATCTGTGCCGTGTTCCATTTAGCCCAGGAACGTGTTTCTCACAGGGGCCAAACCAATTGCTCTAGAGGGCCAGCAAACAGGGCACAGGGACCAAAACCTTCTCCTGAAGTTGCCTCCTAACGTTGGCATTTAATATGGATGTTCCCTTTCATCACCATAGCTAGTAGCCATTGATGGACCTCTTCGGGTCTATACCATCAGTATGCCCCACTCTATGAGTTACAGGTCTTGAGATGGCAGGGACCAGGCAGCCCTAGTGGCTGCCCCTGCCCTCTCATGTGACAGAGGAGTTTTGTTTCTCTACCGCTAGAGCAATGTGGTACATGCAATGTGGACTGTGAGAAATTTTGGGGAAATGAGACTCCGCTACTTGTTGTCTGTGCTCTTGCTCCTTAGCATTAGATGGCCTTTTAGATACAGCAATAACCTCTGCTCACCCTTTTTTTCAAGCAAGGGACAAAAAGGGTCCAGTATTGTTGTCAAATATATATAACGAAGACTTTGCACATTTGTAGGCTTTTACTAAACAGCAAAATATTTATGCATAGTTGCATGCAACAATTGACATTCATGACCATTTGTACGTTTAACTAAATGACCCTTAAACCATGGTAATGTTTGTTTTTACGCTTTGGGAAGTGGTATACAAATGACTTTGAGCTGAGCAGTATGAAAATGGTAATTAGAATGAAGGTGTGATTGTTATATTCGTATGAAACAGTTGCTTACAACTAATGGAATAGTACTGAAATAATGGGCTTGTGCAGTGATTCATTATTTGCTGTAATGAGGAATTTAATTAGATCGTAGTTTTTAGAACTTGGCATTTGGGTCCTCTTTTGTTATTAACTAACTCTCATAACAGAAAAGTTTTCCAAAGTTCTCTTGTTGACACAAAAAATTAATCAAATGTAATGTGCTGGAGGGTGGCTTGAAAGGTGATGAGTGGTGGGAGAGGGTCAAGAAGGAAATTATTTCCTGACAGTCAACCCATTTGTGCTTCACAAAACAGTATCAAGGCAGTTTGACAACAACATGGCAGATGATTGCTGTAGCTACCACAGAATGTTCCCCTAACTTGCAAAGATTTACACATTTCTTGCCTTTTATATCTTTCATTGTGTCTGTGTTATATGCTGTCAAGTCACCTCCAACCTATGGCAATCCTATGAATGCCATTTGGAATCTATTCTGTTTCCCCATATTCTGTCCTAACAGTAGCCTCTTGTCACACGCCAAAACAATCAGATGTTGTGGCACCCCCCATTTCTTTTAACATTCTTCATAACTTTTCATGATCCACACAGTTAAAAGCTTTCTATAAAATATAGGCTGATTTTCTTCTGAAATTCCCAGGTATGTTCCGTTAGCCATCATAAATTTGCAATCTGATCTCTAGTGCCTCTTCCTTTTCTGAATCCAGCTTGAACACCTGGCATTTCTTGTTCCATATACAGTAAGAGTCTTTGCTGTAGAATTTTGAGCTTCATTTTGCTTGCATGGGAAATTAACATGATAATCCAATAGTTGCTGCACTCTTTCATTATGGAGGGAATAAGTTGCTGTAGTTTCCCATGTACTCTCCAGGCCTTAGGGCTGGAATCCTGCCTTGAGTTACATCATATAAATGCTGACTTCGGCACAAGCACGGCTAGTCATCCCTGCCAGGACTATCTAGGACAAAAAAGCAAGCTCAGTCACTTAGATTTATCTCTCCCCTCTTCCAGACCCTTAACTGTCCTAACTGAATATGTCAAAAGAATGGCCAATTCCATGGGGCTGGTGTGGGATTCCAAATAATTGTTAAATATTAACATGAAATACATCTGTACATTTATTAGCTGAACAACAAGAGTGTGGTTCTTTCAATATAACTCTTTTCCTTCCAAGAGGGTTCCACATATTTACATTAGCAGAACAGTAAGGAATAGAGCCCTAGGGGTGGGAAGCAGAAACAACACCATTCCAATAACATAAGAATCTGCTCTTGGATAAGCTATGCTTTCAGACATTTCTATGATGCAAAGCTTTTTGGAGTGTACCACTTCAGACTACAAGTGGGGGTGTATCGTGTTGGGAAGCCCCTGCACGTCAAAAATGTCTAGCATGTGTAAAATTAACAAGTTAAGGAGAAAGTTATCCCTCCCTCCAAACGTAGTCTAACGAATATACTATATCTATTGTACATATTAGATGAATATAACTGAAAGCTGTATATGCCACTAATTGAAAGAACTTCCTTCAACAGGAACAGTCTTTTTCCTATTACTTTTCACAAACACATTGATTCACATTACTTACAAATCTGAGCTAAACATTTCCGTTATATTTTCAGTACCGCTAGATGGCAGTGTTAGCTAGGTAAAATGGAATCTGGAGGAGTCGGACCCTGCAGTCAAAGGTGGAAAGGTTATTTATTGTCTTTGAACTGTTTGTTATCTAAGAAGTCTGAGACAAGGACTTTTGGGCTACATTTGCTCTAAATTTTAGGAGCACGGATCCCTCCTACATTGCTAAGGTTTAGCCTTGACTTAAAGAGTGACCGATAAAATGCACTTTGGTTACGCTTCTGCAAAACAGGCAAGGAAAATCTCCTATTCATTTAATTGAATGCCGTACTAGATGCAGGCTGTTGCAAAAAGATGTGTGTGTGGATGAGTATAGGATGTAGCAATAAGATGTTCCAGCAGCTCTGAAGAAATCTAGCAACACAATAACACTGCAATCCTAAGCAGAGTTATATCCTTCGATGCACACTGACTTCAGTTCTTTGTTTCTTTTACTAACAATGATTGATTAGGATTACATCACCATATTTGTGATGTAATCCTAACAGAATTACACCTTTCTGTCAGCTGAAGTCAATAGGTGTAAAAAGGTATAACTCTGTTTAGGATTGCACTGTTCTTGTGAAAGAAGCTTTGCTAGATTTGGAAGATTTGGAAGCAGACAGTGGACTTTAAATAACATAAATAAAAATTGAATAAAAGAAATAAAGCCAACTGAGGAGGTGCCAAGATACCGCACCTGTGATTGTTTGGTATGTTTACTCTGCGTAAGTCACAAAAAAGAGAGAGGCTGTTTTATTTGTGTGGGCTTTTAATAGTTTAAGCATTCTCAGGGGGGAATGGGGTTTTATTGTATTTTGTCTGTTTTACCCATTGGAATTATAAGCCACCTTGAGCCACAACGGAAAAGTAGGGTATAACTATTTTGATAAATAATTATAAACAGATCCTCGGTATCTCATGGATCAGTTGTGTAGGTATATGGAATTTTCAACAAGAGTCGTTTCTGCCAGGATCCTTGTTGCTTTATCTCATAGCTTATGTGAACATCTCATCCTCAATGGACAGAGAGCATCATTCCTCCTGTCTTCCCATTTCCTCCTCCATGTGCTAATCACCAGAATGATGAATAGCCAGGTAATCCTTCAGCAGTGATTTTAGAGCAGTTAACCTTGTAAATGCTATAGTCTAACATTCTTTCTAATAGTCCTAACACTGGTTGTTAAAAATTGCACCAATTAACCGGTTTTACCTGCCATGCAGCTATAATTAAAGGCCAGCCTATACATTGTGGCCACCGTTATGATAACTGATTTAAATTGTTCTTACAATGGCTGTCTTCGTGTAGTGCAGTGACCTAATGTGGTGTTTGTGGTTACCATGCATCCATTAGTGTGTTTCCAAGGTTTCATTTCCTTCTTTCCAAAAGTAATTTCCCCCAAAACAAACAGCCAACCAGCTAGTTTCAGCGTGGGAATTATTTTGTGAGGTTCTACTGGGCTCAATCTTACCTACCATGTTGTTCAAGCTCTATATAAAGCCTTGAGGAGAACTCATTCATAGCTTTGGAATTGGAAGACATCAATATGCAGATGATATCCATCTCTATGTCCTGCTGTCCAAATCCCCTGATGATGCAGGAGAGGTCTTGAGTTGCTGCTGTGGTCAAATGGCTGAAAGCAAACAAACTGAAACCGAACACAGACAAGATGTAAATGATACTGGTTGGGAAGCCAGACATACTAAAGGACATTGTGCTCCCTACTTTCGATGGGGTTTCAGCTGACCCTTGCAGACTTGGCTAAGAGCCTAGGAGTTATACTGGATCCAGCATTGCTACTAGAGAAGGCAAAAAAGGCCTTCTTCTTACTCAGTCTAGCTCACAATATGGCCCCCTACCTTGAAATGGCTGATCTGGCCGCCTGGATCCACGCCAAGGTAACATCGAAACTAGACTACTGTAATGAGCTTACATAGTTCTCTCTTCAAACTCTACTCAGAGACCCCAGTTGGTCCAGAATGCTACAGCTCGGTTATTATCAGGAACTAGACGGAGCAAACATGTTACTTCCATTCTGCAGTGTCCCATCAGCTACCCAGGCTCAATTCAAAGTATTAGCTGTCACATAACAAAGCCCTTCATGATCTTTATCTTTCATGTCTAGGGGACTGCCTTTCTCCCTGTGCCCCACAGAAGCAGCTTTGCTCATCAGAACAGGGCTTTCTGCGGGTGCCACCTTGTAAATGGGAAAAATCAACAACTGCCCATCGATGTGCATTCTCTGTGGTGGCCCTCACCTTATAGAATGGCTTACCTAAAGAGGTTTTCTATTTGATGGTTGTTGTGGGTTTTCCGGGCTATATTGCCGTGGTCTTGGCATTGTAGTTCCTGACGTTTCGCCAGCAGCTGTGGCTGGCATCTTCAGAGGTGTAGCACCAAAAGACAGAGATCTCTCAGTGTCACTCTCAGTGTCACTGAGAGATCTCTGTCTTTTGGTGCTACACCTCTGAAGATGCCAGCCACAGCTGCTGGCGAAACGTCAGGAACTACAATGCCAAGACCACGGCAATACAGCCCGGAAAACCCACAACAACCATTGTTCTCCGGCCGTGAAAGCCTTCGACAATACAGGTTTTCTATTTGATTCCTGTATTAGCCACCTGGCAATTTCCACATATACAGTCATCTTTTTGGTTGCCTGAAGCATGTGTTAGCAATGAACAGGTTGTTGGCATCATAAAATTCTATGACTTTCTCTCCTGCTTCATTTTGTGATCCTAGTTCAAATTTTCCAACTATGTTTGACTCTGGTTTGTATCCTACTCTTGTGTTCCAGTCACCTATGATTATCAGCATATCTTGTTTAGGACACTTGTGTAAAAGTTTTTCATTTCTTCTTCTTCAGCCACTGTAGTTGGGGCATAAAATGGAATAGTGGTGATTATGTTAGCAGGCTTTCCATGAATGCTTATGCTATGTCTCGCCTCACTATTAGAGCCACATTGTTTCTTTTTCGTTAGTCATTTCCACAGTAAAACACTTTGTGGTTTTCTGACTGAAAATGTCCTGAGTCAGTCAACATTAGTTCAGTCACACACAGGATTGCAGTGTTTAAATGTTCCATTTCTTGTTTTATGATTTCTAGCTTACCTGGCTTCATACTTCTCACGTTCCATGTTCCTGTTGTGTGTGTTGCAGAGATTTGGATATTCCTTTTGCATCTATTCATATCAATAACTAGATATCCTTTCAGCATTAATCCAGTCTCATCATTAAGAACTGAACTATTCATACTTGTCCTCTACTCTTCCTAAGTAGCCAACTGAGTGCCATCCTACCTGGGGGGTCCTGTCTTCCAACATTATATTTTCTTTCATTTTGGATTGTCAGAAAAGGATGCATATTATCTCCCTACCTGTTCAACCTCTATGCAGAGCATATCATAAGGAAAGCCAGATTGGATCTAGAAAATCATGGAGTGAAAATTGGTGGAAGGAACATTAACAATTTGAGATATGCAGATGACACCATGTTACTTGCAGAAAATAATGAAGACTTGAACCTACTACTGATGAAGATTAAAGGAGAAAGCACCAAAACAGGATTGCAGTTGAACATCAAGAAGACAAAAGTAATGACTACTGAGGAATTACACAATTTTAAATGAGTAAATGGAAATTGTTCAAGGTTTTCTATTCCTCTTTTCCCACCGCTGGAGTTGCCAGGGTTGGAGCTGTAATCACCATTGTGAAGGCTGAGTTGTGCAGCTTTAGCAGGTACAGGATTTACCTGGGACATGGCTGCCACTATGCATGCACGGATGGCAAGGTTTTTCAGTTTCTTAAAGCAAAATGTGAGTCTGCCTTTCTCTCCAAGAGAAATCCTCATCAGATCAACTGGACTGTTCTGTACTGGTGAAACCACAAGAAAAGGCAGTCTGAAGAGGTGCAAAAGAAGCACACTCAACGTGCTGTCAAGAGCCATAGGGCAATCACAGGTGCCCCTTTGGCTGAAATAATGGCCAAGAGAAATCAGAAGCCTGAAGTGCAAAAGGCCCAAAGGGAGCAAGCCATTAGAGCTGCCAAGGAAAGAAGGAAGGCTAAGTAGAGAACCAAGAAGACAGCACCCGCCTCAACAAAGGGACCTATAAAGGCTGCACCAAAGCAGAAGACGGCGGAGGCAATGAAAGTTTCTGCTCCTCATGTTGGTGGAAAATGCTTACTTGTCATGGTGTTTGGCTATGTCAAATAAATATTTGACTTACTAAAAAAAAGATTTTCTATTGGCTCAATCATCAACGCAAAGGGAGACTGCAACCAAGAAATCAGAATATTGAGACTTTGAAGAGCAGCCAAGAGGGAACTAGAAAAGATCCTTAAAGATAAGGATGTCTCTCTGGGGACCAAGATCAAGATAATCCAGACTACGGTATTCGCCATTACTATGTATGGATATGAAAGTTGGACAATGAAGAAAGCTGACAGGAAGAAAATGGATTCATTTGAAATGTGGTGCTGGAGGAGAGTTTTGCGGATACCAAAAAGACAAATGTTCAAATAAAGCCTGCATTCTCCCTAGAAGCTAAAATGACAAAATTAAGTCTGTTACTTTGGTCACATCACGAGAAGACTATCTGGAAAAGTCAATAATGCTGGGGCAGTAGAAAAAGAGGAGATGGCTTGACTCAATAAAAGAAGCCACTATAGATTATATACTACTGTATACTATTTGTTGCTGTTAACTATGTTCTTGTGCTGTTTAATATGTCATTTTTAATTACGTATGCTTTGTTTCAGCATTGTTTCATCTCTCTAACAGATTTCTGCTTCTTTTCAAATTTCTGCAAATTTGTATTTGAATACTCTATTGCCTTGTTTATTGAATGTCCCAGCTGTTTATCATATTGACTTAAGCTTGAGTCTCAATGAGAAAGGTGGACTATAAATAATGTGAATAGACAAACAAATAATTAGGAGCTTCACAGAAGTCCAGGAGATACCATTTTTATGTTTGCAAGGAGCATTCATTTGGAAACAGCTGCCTTTATCATAGGAGGATGCTTGGCTTGGAATCTCTCCCCACTTTTTGTATCCTCATGGAAGATGTTTGATGACTGACTGCCCCCCCGCCGGCAGCCATTTTAGGGCGGTGCTCATCACTTGTTCTCAAAATCTAAAAGTGCCCACACATGAAACATGAGATAGTGAGTTGTCCATCTGCAGACACATGCCACACGGATAAGGTAATTCTCTCTCTGCTACTACAGATCTTGTTGACTTACAAAGAATGGTGGAGATGCCAGAGAATCAACCTAGTACTTTCTACATGCCAAGCAGATGATTTACCACTGAACCATGGCCCCTCCAGTGGTGTAACTACTTCAGAAGGGTGGGGAGCGTCCCATGACAATGTGAATGGAAGAATAAACATTCTCATTCTTAGACTAGATGTTAAGGAAAAGGCTGCATTGAATTCCCCAGCCCAACACTGCCCTTCTCTAAATTGCCTTCACCTTCAAGTTGCTACTAGCATTACTGGGGGGAAATGCAGGTACTTTTTTAAGTCCTTTTTAAAAAAATCCCCATTAGGGATAATAACAACTTCATGGTTTGTTTTTTTATGGGTGTGTGATAAAGATCTGGGAAGTAATGTGAAAGAAAAGTGAATACTTATCTCCTTATTTAGCTCCATTTCCCTGATCAAGATAGTAGCTCCACATTGCTGCCTTGAAGTAAGGGAGTGGAGAATCAGGAGCTCTGATCTCGTCTTACCTGGTCTGTTTTGGCTCTGAGTTTGGATCAAAAGTTTTCCCCAAACTGCACATTTTGTTCGCTTGTTTTAACACACCTATTAGTGCTCACTTTCAGCACCAAATAAATGGTGCTGTTTTTAAAAGATTTGTATATTTACTGCAATGTATTCAGTGTTTCCTAACCACTGGAGAAGATGAAGAGTTCTGCAAACTACTGATGCCCCAATTCGTCATTCTGTTTATTTCATTTCTCATCCACTTTCTTCACTGAGAAGTCCTCATCAGGGTTCTCTCGCCAATTTGGCACTAGCCTTGTGTTTTTAGAATGTATGTTTATGGCCATGAGGCTGGTTTTCTTCTTGTTTTTCAAATGTATTTCTTTGGCACTAAGAATTAGGAACTTACTGATCCTTTTTTTCCATATTAAAAAGGTTGGTTTCTCTGGAAGACATGGAGTTCTGTGCCAGACATCAGATTCCACTGATGCATGGAATATGTACAACCTACAGTTAACAGAGTTTTACTACAAATGTCTGCCTGTTTCCAAGCCCTATTTAAAATGATCTTCAAACAAGCACAAAATGGTGTAAGGCATTGTCACTGCCTTATGAAATATTCTAGAGATGAAACCAGAAGAACAACTATCTCTTTGCTCTCTTGTTTTGCTGCCCGCAGAGGGACGCATTTACTGGAATTTTCTGCATTAAAAAAAGAAACAAACCTCATCCTCATAGCCTTGCATTAATTTGGATCAGACGGGTTCGCAGCCTTCAGCTGGTAGTTGGACATCTCCCAGAATTCCAACTGATCTCCAAGCCACAGAGATGAGTTCCTCTGGAGAAAACGGCTGCTTTGAAGAGTTGACTGTATGGTATTATGCCCAGCTGAGGTCCCAAAAAAACCCTCTCTAGGCTCCACTCCCAAGTCTCCAGGAATTTCCCAAGCTGGAGTTGGCAACTGTTGAGGTGAGAAGAGGCTTATGTTCATTCCATTCAAACTGATGCCCTACTATCTGAAAACGAATTTAATCCGTTCTGTTTAAAAGGTCTTATGTATGTCTTCCCAGCTAAACCTGGTATTTTACTTGGGGAGGGGGAGAACTTGACTCTGCTGATGAAACTGCTTTGATACTAATAAAATGACCTTACAAAAAACGAAAGTGCAGCAAAGCAAATCTTAGAGAGAGCAGTTTTATATTAAAGGGGGGGGGGAGAGGCATCCTGCCAAGTTTAGATAAGACGACTATGAGCTGACAAGATATTCTTCTTCCCCCTTAGTTCACCCCCCCCAACTTCCTACAACCAAAAGAAAAGCACCCAGTAATTACTCTGCTGTATCAAGCAGGAGGAAGTAACATTTCACAGATTTTCAAATTGCAACTTGATTAGCTCTTTAGTACTAAAATTAAAATGGGGAGCACACAAGATAAAGTGCCTGCTCAGCAAACTCCAATTTTTGTTTGCCTTTAAAAAGAGGGGGAGAGAGAAGGAGAAGAAGAAGAGATAGAAAAGCAATCATGCCTTACAAAAGGCAAGTACAGGAGAACCTAATTAAAGGATTAAGCATAGATTGTATTCAAGGTCATTTTTGGCCCTGCCACTCTATAAATTACATTGGCATGGGGGGCGGGGAGGGAGAAAGAAAAATACTTTTCTTAATATGCCCAATCAAAGGGCAATGTGTTCTCTCACCCTAATAAATCTTATTCTCCAACAAAGAGACAATAAATTGGAACAGGCCCAAAGGTTCTGGATGCTGCTGATACATAGAATGCTGTACAGAGAGCTTTCATTTAGTGACAAATCATTGTTCCCTGCCTATACCTTGGTCACACTTGCCTTGACTCTCATCCAGTGCCAGTTTTCCTGCCTACCTTTGCAGCTGGGGCAGAAAACGCTTTTTTTCTCTGTAGCATCTTGGAAGTCATTCTCCAAGGCCTATCCTTTATCCAGAGCCGCTGTTGTAACACATAGCATACAGACGGATAGATGGCTGGATGTTGAAAGTATTTTCAAGCATATTATCCCAGTGATCCTCCTTACACCTGATCTGTAAAGCAGGATTGTCAGGTCTCCAATTTTGGACTAGGGTTGCCAGCTCCAGGTTGAGAAATTGCTGGAGATTTGGGGGTGGAGCCTGGGGGTTGTTAGGTTTGAGGAGGGAAGGAGGGACCTCAGCGGAGTATAAGGCCACAGAGTCCACTCTTCAAAGAAGTCATTTTCTTTGGGTGAACTGATCTTTGTAGTCTGGAGATCACTTGTAATTCTGGGAGATCTCCAGGCAACTCAAGCTTTGGCCCTGGGCCTCAGGTTTTGAAGTTCATTCTCTGGGCAGGAGTTTGCAATCTGAGAGCTACCTTGATGGCTTCTTCTGAGACTTCTATGCATGCTTGCTTGTGGTAACTACTGAACACTGAACTGAAAAAAGGAGGAAATAATTTGGCAATAGGTAACTACATGTTATCTTCAATAGACAGCTAAGTAACTGTGATTTTTTAAAAAAAAATGTGTGGCAAATGGGATGGGCGGTATATAAATTGAATAAATAAATAAATAAATAAATAAATAAATAAATAAATAAATAAATAAATAAATAAAATCTGTTCAAAGTCACATGAACCTGGCTACACGTATTCACAGATGCCAGTTGCTCGGATGATGTGGAGATGCTATCATTTCTACTGCTACTCAGTGGCACATCGTCAGGCCCACCCTGGCTCTTGGAATGCTGGGGCGCTGGCAGCCCTGCTATGAAGCGGTTCAGTATTAAGCCTGGTGCTGTTCCACTGATGAAGCAGCATCTCCTCTTTTGGAATGGATTTTTCATCTGCAGAGGCGATGAGGGAAGTTCCTGCTGATTTCCACCCCACCCCGACTGCAGGTCCACTGACATAGGAGTTTGCGGCAGGAAGGGGAAGGCAGGGAAGTTTCCATTCTCTAGCATGATTTCACTCACACTAAGTATCCAAGCCCAATATTCTTATAGTGCTGTTGGTGTTGGGGAGGGGATGCTACGGTTGAGTGGCGATGGCATACAGCTACGTAGCGAATCCATGGATAGAGAAAGATATGAACTAGGACCTTCCTACTCATGGTTCACAAATCACACTCCCAGCTACTGTCTTACACCACTGCTCTAGGATGAGCTTTTCTGACCTTTTTTGGTTCCAGTTTTTTTATGGGCAAACCTCTTGGCAAATAGGAAGTACTCTTTGTTGCCCCAAGAATCACAAGATGTGTTCATAAACCTGTCCAGACTAGCAACCGTATATGCTAAACTAGGCATGTGGAAGTGCTAAGGGACACCATCAAGATATTGTAGGAATGCTTCCCAAAACAAGGATTCCAGTTTGGAAACAGAGGTAGAGAAAAATGTCTACATATAATAAACAACAGCTCATGCCTATCTGCTCTTGCTGATTCTTTTGCTGTTTGTTGTGCAATTCCTTAATGTAGATAGTGTAAGTGGTGAAGCAGGAGTCTGGAAGTTGAAAATTGATTTGCCGGGTGAGAGGACACATTTACAGATTTTGGGTGATTTATTCATCTATCCATTATCAACTCAAATTATAGATTTGGTTTGGATTTTAATTTGAGCTTTAGCCTTCAAAAGAATGTCCAGTGATGATGCATGCCATTCTTGCATCTTTATGTGCCTCTCGTGGGTTCAGCACTGGGCACAGTTCTGTAGTTTTGACAGGGCTTTTTTTCAGCTGGAACACGGTGGAACAGATACGGAACCTCTTGAAAATGGTCACATGGCTGGTGGCCCTGCCCCCTGATCTCCAGACAGAGGGGAGTTTAGATTGCCCTCTGCGCATGGCGCAAAGGGAAATCTAAACTCCCCTCTGTCTGGAGATCAGGGGGCAGGGCCACCAGCCACGTGACCATTTTCTCCAAGGAAACCCACTGAGAGCAGGACCACAAGTGACGCCTGACACAGGTTGGACACTAGTCAGCTTCCCTCAAGTTTTGATGGGAAATGTAGGCATCCTAGTCTTGCAGCTTGACTCTCTGACTGGTGTCCAATGGACTTTTCAACTGTCACTTGTCCAACATTCCGCCAAGCTGCCTACATTTCCCATCAAAACTTTAGGGAAGCTGGCAAGTGTCCAACCTGTGTCAGGCGTCACTTGTGGTCCCGCTCTGAGTTCCACCACCTCTTTTCCCAGAAAAAAAGCCCTGAGTTTTGATATACCTATGGCTCTATGCAAGCAAGGCTACCATATTCTTATCTTGTTTAGTTTGTTGACAGAATGCCTGTATGTATGAAGATTGCTTGCCTTTGTAGAAGAGAACTGGGAAGTCCCAAGGAAAGCTGCTGAGTGCTGAATCATACTTTCTCACCGAATACTTGCCCCACATATACTAAAAAAGTCCATCATGATAGCATTGCTACAAGGCAAATATTTCTACTCAGAAATTAACAGTTCCATTCAGACAAGAATTCATTATTTTCTCACTTTTGACCAATTAACTTTAATTCTGGAATGGATGTGAACTTAGCCTGACATAAATCCTGACATTGGAAAGATTTTTTTTGGTCTTGGTTACTAATTCATATGTAATTAAAAAAGACCATGTATAAAGATGAATTCATCAGTAATGTAAGCTGTGAAGTAATTTGCTCATTGACTGCATTGTGTGATAATGGCAATAAATTGCTCGCCCCTTGCACTGAATGAGACGCTTGGATAAAATTAAAACATTAGCATGATCCCTACAGTGATTTCATTTTTCTCCGCGATTAACTGTGGAACATCTCCTAGTACTTGATTTTCTTCTTGCCACTTCCTTCTTCTCCTACACATTTGCTTACATTATAATATATCTCATTAGAACGAATGGGATCCATCTGCTTATAATTGCAGGAGGACTGCCCGTCCCCCATAACCCCCCACATGTGCTTAGATACACCTAACAACAAGATGCATTTATTTAGGTATTTACACTAATAGAAAGGGAGTGTATAACGTTTAAGCTGTCTTACATTATACAAAAATGCAAATATATCTAATTAAAAACAAAATCATAAAGCAATTAGCTTCAAAGAAGGATGCAACAAAACACATAAAACCCCACAACTATAGAAATAAGCTGGATTAGGAAAGTCTTCACAGACTGCTAAAAAGGGGTGGGGGAGATGTGAAGTTCTTGGTGGAAGAGAATCCGAAAGCCTCAGAAGCTGAGAAAAGTCCTTTCCCAGCCTTATCTCTGCCACCAGCAGATCATGGGTCATGGTGAGGTTTGACACCTTTCCATATTTTTTACATTTCCCCTTAATCACACAATAGGGCGGAGGAGGGGGAAGGAAATAATTATTTCTCTAAGAGGCTTCCTCCTTCTGAAGCATTGTAAATGGTCACTTTGAGAATGAGAATATCAAACACTGGTGAACTGGAGCACAAACATTACTGGGAAATTTCATCCCTTGAACTAGTGGCCTTGATTACTTATACGCCTAAAGCCTAACTTACATCCTGCTGTACTATTATTTATTTTATTTATTGGCAGCAAAGTACACGGTGCATTACTGAGTGACATAAGCAACAAGACAAGTTGTTGCTCCAAGGAGCTTTCAATGTAAATGTTGACAGTAGGTTGACATCAGTGGGAAGGAAAGAAAGGGAAAAGCAAAGTAAAACGGGATGAATATAAGTAAATACAATCTTACAGCTTGCATGGGTAAGGGATAAGCCACAGGCTTCAGAGAAAAGATTGGTTCTGAGAAGGAATGTGTAGAGGAAGAGCGATGGCACCATGAAGGTGATATATACTGACTTCTAGGCCAAGAGGGAAAATAGAGAGCAAGGGGACCTTTAGGTGCCTTTGCACAAGCAAGTGAAGGAGGCAGGGCATATCCTAATATCTGATGATGTGTAACCTGGAATGTTGTGGTACCACAATGAACCCAGTCTTCCAAGAGACATTGGGAAAAGTTTGGAAGGGTCAGTCTAATTTGGGGAGCTCCTGTCAAATATTTATCATCGCCAGCCTTCTGTGTCACTAGTTTCCACCGTCATTTCATAGACTTTGCAAGGGAAACTAGTAGGAGGCAATGGCTGGACAATGGCTGGTATTTGAGCAAGCTGTGAGCTGAGCTGAACTTTTGGTGGAATAGTTACGGCACTCCTCATAACTTGGTGGAAGTACTGAACCACCATTACCATCCGATTCTCAGTTCAGTTCAAAGGAACATAAAAGTGGCTTTTAGAGTTTACATGGATTTTGAAGTACAGTTTTATGCCTATTGCACAGAAGGTGATTTATTCTAGAATCCATTGCTTGATACTTTGAATCAAAGTAATTTGATAAACCTCAAAGCTCAAATGAACCAAGATGACTGCCTTGTTAGAAAGATCCCTCAAGGAGGTGGGTTGATTATCAGTCTTTGAAGGCTAAGCTAGTTCCTCAACATTTTGAGAAGAATGTCAGGTTTGAGCCCAGAAGGCTTTTCAAAATATCACTTGGAATTAACATGTACACACAGTTTCTGAGTTTTGTGGCAGATGTAAACATACTTTCCTAAAGCTGATCTGAGCTCTAAAATTGACAAGATTTCTTAGTGAAATGCATGACAGACCACGACAGGTTTTTTTCCCCCTTGTCAAGTAAGTATCTGACAACTGCATGGTATAGACTCAGTTATCAGGGATAGAGCTTATAGAGTTTATGAAGCAGCTCTGTGTTGGTTAACTGAGTTAATTTAAACTTTCAAGTGAAATGTAGCGTATGCAGCTAGTGCTATAATCCCAGAGGCACACGCAGGTAGGTTTTATTCATTTCAGTGGCATGTGTTTCAAGGCATGGTTGCAGGATATAAGCTTGTGGAACAAGAAGAGATAAAATATGCAATAGAATAGCACATGCTAGTATTTCATTATTATTTGATGGTAGCAAATCAGTAATGTGCTATGATAGCATGAAATAAATTTCTGGAGAGCTTATTGTATTATTGTTTGTGTACCCTTCCTGTATTTTGTAAGTATGTGTTACAGTAAATTTCATAAACTTGGTGAATTTAATAATGGAGCACTCTCAGTAAATGATCATATTTCATCCACATTTTTTCCATTTATCAGTACAAGATGAAATTTACCACGAATGGTTTATAAATGTGCAAAGCAAACCTTCTGTGCCAAAGGTTTCTGTGTTTGCTGGTAAATGTACAGTGCTTCCAGTAAATATCTTCCCCATCTCCATGGTTTACTGGTAAAGAAGAACATGTGCCAAGGCCTTGTTAATAAATATTAAGAATGCTAAATCATGCCTTCATCACTTTTTGACATTTATCAATAGTTTGCATGAGTTTTGGTTGGGAATGATGGTTTGCTGGATCATAACAAACTACCAAGGTACGTCACTTCATATCTCTAATAGTGACCTGTCAAATATTTCTGGAAATTCACAGATGGGCATCATGCTGATTGGCCTCTCCTCTTTGTGAGTGCTACTTGCATGATAGAGTTTGCAGCTAGTGCAAACAAAACGAATTATTGTTGAATTTATCTCATTCATTGGCATTGGAACCTGAAAGCCATTGTGTTGTGAGCCATTTGAACCTACATATTTGTCAGAGTATGGGAGCCTTTCTTTCCAACAGATAGGACTGGGACTCCATCTCCAGCAGATTATTGGGACTTCAACACCGGTTGCTCTGCTAATAGGAGCAGAAGAAGACCCTTGGATTGAGTCAAATTGCTCCTTTCCATATATGATCTACTCTGGTACAGCAGTGATCATTAGAACTGGGAAAGGGTACCTGGACTTACGATATCTAGCAGTCCTTCATTAGGAGGAGCGCCTGCGTTGCCTAAAGCCCAGACCTTGAGATGCTTTGGGAAGCGTTTGGGAGAAGTGTTGCCTGGCAGATTAGGGTTGAAGCCTTGTGTGGCAGTGTTCACCTAGAAAAAAAAAGAAGAAAGAAACGAGCTTGGCTGGCTTAGTGCCTCGGGGTGGAGCCTGATGGATATGAGGCAGAAGCAAAAGCCAAGCAGAAAACACTCTGGCTCTAAGCCTATTTGAAAATACTGAAAAGATTTCTAATCCAACCAAAATCATATCTGACATTTGTGAGCTGACCAAAACATTCTGATCTGATGGCTATTTTGGTTTCTAAATGTTTGTTGTTTCTCCAGGAAGCTGGAGGTACTATAGCACAGAGTGCAGACAGAAAGTCAGCCTCAGCATCGACTGGTTACACTTCAGCAGCAAGGAAAAGACTCAGAGTTAAAGACCTTGGACCTCACATATATCTGATTGACAGATGTAGTCAGGGAGTTCCATCCAGTAGTTAAGTTCCATGCTCCAGGTGCATGCAAGCCCAGTCTGGATCAAGTAGGGTTGCCAGCCTCCAGGTGGTAGCTGAAGATCTCCTGGAATTACAACTGATCTCCAGGCCAAAGATATCCATTCCCCTGGAGAAAATGGCTGCTATGAAAGGTGAACTCTATGGAATTATACCCTGCTGAGGTCCTTCCCCTCCCCAAACCCCACCCTCTCTAGGCTCCACCCCCCAAATCTCCAGGAATTTCCCAACCTGGACCTGGCAACCCTAGGATCAAGGCGGCAGTATTTGAGGAGTGGGGGTTTAAGTTTTTCCCTCTGTGCTGTTTTCCCAGCCTGAAACAGTTCTGAGGAGCTGCTATTTGCTCTGCTGGGGAAATTTCTCCGGAAAATGAGACCCGGAGGGAGGTCCATTTTCCATGGCTGTGATCCAAACTGGGCACCCAGGAGTTTAGTTCTATGCACAAAACTTCCAACTCATCAACCAGGATCAGCCAGAAGGCACTTTTCCCACAGCAGGTCTAATAACCTCTTAGAAGGGATATGGATCAGGAAAATGATGTGTTTGTGTGTGTGTGAATCACTGCCTTCTCTGAGCACTGCTTCTCATACCCAGTTTGTAGCTTATGTTTGCCTGCTTCACAGATCTCCCATGTGACATGCAGTTTGACCGACATTCATGAAGCGAATGGCGTAAGCATAGTTTAGTTACTGTCTCTCATCCTAACCTACCTCACAGGCTAGTTGTGTGAGTCTCAGAGCGAGGGGGATTGTATACAACTCCTTAGAGGAAGGGTAAACTGTAATAAACCCATTTTTAACTTTTTTAAAAGTACTGTTAACCATCATGGCATCCTCGTAATCCTAGGAAGTGTAGTTTTAAACGGTTGCTGAGGGTTCCTTTTTAAGAGACAGACAAAACTACATTTCTTGTAAGTATAAGAAAAGCGAGTCTAGTGACCTACTTACAGTTGATTTCAGTGAACTTAGAAGGGTGTACCTGGCACTGTTTATGTCGGTAGGACTGGCATATTCTCACAGCAGATGAAAGCAGCGGAGAGTGCATTGAACAGAGTTCTTTCTAATGTACTAATACATGCATATGGAAGGAAAATGAAGAAAATCTACATTTCCATGAATCGCTTTTTGTGATCACCTTAGAAAAAATTACTAAGGAAGAAAGGACGTTATTATAAAGTAGAGTAATTGGTTTTACTGGCCACTTGATGTCATCCTGGTGCCACCAAACACAGCTGAAAGGCATTTACAACTCCTTGGCTTGTGTGCAGAGCATATCGGACAGGAGACTGTTTCAGGAAGTCTGGCATTTCCTAGTCTTAAGAGGCTTCTTCAACTGCTCTCAGCAGAACTTTGCTGTCAGTCTCAAAACTTTACCCAAGACAGCTTAATGGGAATTTATCTCAGTGTTTCAGAAGGGTTGAAAAAGAAAAATGCTACAAGTTTTTTTTCTTTTTGTGAGAAAATGATGCGAACAAAGATAGGATTCTCCTGAAAAAGATAAAAGTTAGCTCCAGGCTTTTGGAGTGCTTCTGGCATGTGCTGGCAGAGAAAAGTATGATGTACTCCAAAGAGGGAATAGTAAAATACTAAGATCTTCCTTGGTCCCGCAAGGCTAAAATACAATATGGTGGTTGGTCATCAGTTTTGCTTTAATACAAATCCTATGAATCTAACCTTTCAGAATGGTCAAAATGGCAAACTGACAGAATTGTTATTTCATAATGCCTTATGGATCTCTATGGAAGCATTAGTAATATCAATACCAAGTTATCCCTGTGGCATATTACTAATTCTTTTCAATGAACCATGACAGATCTTCCATTGAAAAGTACAAGTGTTTTGGTTATAGTGGCTATCTCAAACACAGAACCAGAACATGACAACCAAAGCAACCTAAGGTTGTTTTCACATGCCGTTAACGTCGCACAACAGTCGCGGAATGCTAGCGTCTTTATGATGTGATTTCTGACATCATCGTGCCACAAAAACGGAAACATGACGGGGTGACATCAGTAATTGCGCCTTGAAGATGCCACCATTCCCCATGAGTGTTGTGCGATGTTGCGCAATGTTAAAGACGTGAAAATGGCCAAAGTTTTGCTAATGTTTGATTTCATTTTACATTTTAATATTGGCTTTCCTCCCACTATCTGTGAGTACAAGGTTCTTCCATACATCCATTTTATCTGCAAAGAGACCCTGTAAGGTAAGTTCAGCTGAGAGTAAGAGAGAAAGTAAGGTTGTCCAATAAAACCACAGCAGAGTAGAAATTTGAATTGCGCTCTAATATAATAATATCACCACTCTAATGCCACTGTGGTAACTACAGTTCATCAGCTCTGCACTTGCTGTTGGTATAGTTATAATTTACAGAATATGTCCACTTAGCCTGCTCATTGCTGGTGGTGAATGGTAGAGATGAAATGAAATGAAAATGTAATTGGTTATTAATTTGATGGGAGACCTCCAAGAAAGAACAGGGTTGCTATGCAGAGGCAGGCAATGGCAAACCACCTCGATTAATCTCCTGTCTTATGGGGGGGGGGGGTCACTATAAGTCAGCTATGACTTGACAGCACTTTGCATCGCCACCAACACAAGATGAATTTCCAGTGTAAAAGAGAACACTGCCTGAACCTATATGCTATTCATATCTGATTAATGAGTATTTTCTTTTAGAGAGAGATAGAGAGAAAGTGTATGAATGTGTGTGTTTGGAGATTGGTTGTCATCAATATGTTCACAATACACATAATACCCTTTCCCAGTTTCTTAGTCCAGTCCTAAGCGGTTGCCTCATAGCTATAGTTAACTGGCTAAGAGAGAACAAATTAAAACTAAAACCCTGGAATGATCGAGATAATGCTTGCTGGGAAGGTGAAGATTTTGAAGGACATTGTGCTCCTCACTTTTGATGGAGTTCTGCTAACCCTTGTTGACTCAGTAAAGAGCTTGGGGTATACTGCTTCCAAAATTCTGCTGGAGAAGCAAGGTAACATAGCTGCAAAAATGCTTTCTTCCAACACAGTCTATTTGGGAAGATGCCCCCATCTTGATACAGCCTATTTGGTAACCTGGAATCATGCCATGGTAACATCGAGATTAGACCATTGTAATGCATTTTACGTTGGTCTTCCTTCAAAATCAACTTACAGTGCAATCCTAAGCAGAGTTCCTCCAGTCTAAGCCCACTGATTTCAAGGGCTATCATAGACAAAGACCCTTCATAGCCTTTGTCTGTAGGATCACCTCTCCCCTATGCTCCACCACACCAGCTTTGCTCATCTGAGCAGGGCCTTCTACAGGTGCCACTTTGCAAATGGGCAAAATCAACAGCTGCGGTACACATGCTTTCTCCATTGTGGCCCCCACCTTATGGAATGGTCTGCCACTCTCCTAACTTTCTCAAATTCATTTAAGCTATGCAAAAGTGAACTATTCAAGAGGGCTTTTCTACATAGGTATTAGGGTTATACTGTACAGAATGGTTTCGATTTGAAAGCGACTTAGGTAAAGGTTTAGGGACTGTGGTCTATACTACTGTGTATAGCATGTACTGCCTGTTGCTGTAAATAAGATCCTATTATGTATGCATTGTTTAAAGAATTGTGTTAATGTTTATTTATTACTTCAGTTCTGTTATCAGATTTTCGATTGATTCCAGATTTCTACAATACAAATCCTATTACTTTGTTTATTGAATGTTTTGTTCTATTGATTGTATTGACTTATTCTCTGTAACTTACCTTGAGTCTCAGTGAGAAAGGTTGACTATAAATAATTAAAGATGGACTATAAATAATGTGTGTGTGTGTGTGTGTGTGTGTGTGTGTGGTAAGTGCCCTCCATTAGTGACAACTTCCTGACATTGTGTACACAAGGTTACCTAGACAGGCTGGTGTTCATTGCACATGACAAACTACACACCCAGTTTCCTACAAGGAAGTGGCTGCTGTTACATCTGTGTGATGGAGTTCTAAAGCTAGGCCAGATTGAATTCCAGACTCTGTCAAAATATCTCTCAAAATATGCCATGTTTTACCTCACCACTGAATACATCTAGGCCAGAAAGTATAACTTCCTGCATGGCCGGCCATCTCTTAATTTATGGCTCAATTTGGTTTGCCTCCTGCTAAATCAGGACTAAAGTTTGTTTAAAAAGGAGATTGGTTTCATTTAAATCTGGGAGCAAAGTCAAATGCCTGGGTGAAATCTGATTTAATGTCTGACATCAAAGAAAACAGGAAATGTTCTTTGATATCTCTTCATGGGATCAGTGACCAAACCTGTAAAGTGTCAAATTCTCACTTCAGAGAAATCTTCTTTTTAAAACACAGCTGAAGGACTTATGCAGGTATTATGTGTTCATGTGTCCTAATATTACTATTGCCTTCAGAGGGGCAAAAAATAATTATTGCACAGCTTAAATGAATTTGAATAATTCTTAGACAATAAACTCATAACTAGATGATGGTGACAGCCATGTTTGGTTAATCCTGTTTGTCCCATTCATGTAATGGGGGAGGTCCAATTTTAACTCCCTAAAAGGCACACAAGGAAAGCTGAACCCCCCTCCTCTTTGTCCCCCTTCCGTGATTTGTTGCTCAAACTCCATTCCTCCAATTCAAAAGTACAGTGGCTTCTGAGAAAGTACAAAGGGTAGCAAGATTTGATGAAGTTGTACATGCACCCTTTTGATTTTAAAATCAGACACACCCATCCTTTGCTTTATACAGGCAACAACATGATTTAATGTGCTGCTCCTGTCTGTGCCTACGAAAAAACAAAGTTCAGCTTACCTGACTATGGACTGATGTCAGTGTGCTTGTGCATAACATTATTTGCTTATCCTTTGATGACTGGCAGCTAAATGTGCAAACAGATTACATTGAATAACATTGTGCTTGAGATGAGATGTGGCGATGTATGAGTTTTGTCTGTGGTGTTAGATCTCCCGTCTCATTCACTTGTGCAAATGATTAGTTAATATCCATCAGAGTACACTATTGCTAAATGTTTAACTAAAGATGAACATGAACAAGACCTATGTCTGTGCCCATTTGTAAACCTTCCTGTGGCATGTATATATACAGCCATATGAAGAGCTGTCATCTGTGCCATTCCTCTCTTCAAAAGAAAAAAATGGAAATATGGGATAATAAAATTTAATTAATTATTGTTTTAAAACCCCTATTCATTGCCACCTAACTGTGGCTGGCTGAATACGTTCAGTCTTGGGGCGGGGAGAGCTATTTCCCATTGGACTAGCAGTTCCAGTGAGCTGTTATTTCACCCTCTGCTTACCAAGTTCACATCTGTAGTGGTTCACAGGACATCTGCAAAAGGGGCAAGCATTTTCTATGATGAGTGTCATCCTTCTGTACCTGTAAATCTTGTTTTCTTTTGATGTGCCACTTTCATAAAAGACCGCAAGGTTTGGTTGCTTTGTCATTTGAAACTTTCACAGACGCAGACTTGCAGCAAAACTGGAAAAAGAGCTGAGCACTTGGTGAGCATCTCAAATACAAGAGCAGACTAGCTTCTGTCGAAATGGCATATGGAATGAATGAGTGCGCCATCTCGCTTGTGTGGCCAGGAGCCTACAGTGAGGTTGCTGTCACTCACATTGCTCTCTTTATGAGCAATTTTGTCAAGCATATATGATTCCAAAAGGTTTCTAACAGCTGCTGAAGACAGATAGAGAAAACAGTGAGAGCATTCGGAAATGGGGAAAGAAAATAGGGCAGAAATATGGAGGCATTACCATAAGAACTACTAAGACACACAAGCCTTCGACAATACATAAGACACACACGTTCAGGATATTTGAGTATAAAAGGAAAATTGGAGTTTGATTGAGGTGAGGTGATTGAAAAGTACTTAGGAAGAGTTGATTAGTTTTCCCCGTTTTGACTTCATGCCTCACTGCATAACTAGAGTGGCAAGGAGGACAGAAGGAGGAGTCTAGCAGAGTGGCTGATATGTTGAGGAAGTCCCTAGATCAAGGAAAGCCCAACTCTTAAAGGGATGAATCCACAGGATATAACCCATCAGGACTGAATCTTACTGGAATGTATTAAGGTTGCAGTCTTATACACACTGCCCTGGGAGTACCATTCAGTCTGGTAGGACTGACTTTTGAGTATATATACATATCTTACATATACTGTAAGATATATACTTATCTTACAGTGTTTTGATTGCATTGGGGGGGGGGGGTAAGAGCTAAAAAGGGGCATGTCTTGAACTCGTTATTCAGCTAAGCCCTTATATTGGATTCATTGGCAAGAAGAAGTTTGATTTTTTTCCCAGAGTCTATAATGTTAGATCAATACTTCCATCCTATAAATAGATTTTACCAGTTCTCCAAGCAACTCTGGAGCACAGCTAGATACCGTTTACCTTGGAAGAATCCAATTCCCTGTTTATAAACTTCGCAAATGATGGTAAGAAAAGCAACAGGACAGGGGAAATAAAGACAATGTTGCGTAGAATTTTGCTTAGAATTCTGTTGGCTGGGCCGTGTCACTTATACCAGACCCCAAATTCCCTCCTTTTCTATTGCAAATCACAGGGGTTTCCATTTGGGGCAAGCACTAATGTCATTTTTCCTGAAAGGATTAGACATATCTGTTCGATCCCAGACTTTCTGCTCACCCATGTGCCATCAGTTGGTATGAAATTATAAATACTTTGTTCAAGCTTGTATCCACTTACCTGGTAGTAAAACCAAGTTAGGAAATCTAATCTTAAATTCTGATAGGCCATTGTCTTCCAAAGCAGGGACAGCATTTGAGGCCTGAGTAGAATTTGTGAAAAAGCTGCAGGCCTCTTCTGAAAAAGGTAGAGCATAAAGGGAAATATGAAAATACTTGCAGTGGTCTTTTGGCTAAAAGCAATGAGCACCAAAGAAAACTCAGAGTAACTTGACTGGCATATGAGTTCAAAACAGACGTTTGGTTATGTGGATTAATTGGATTTCATTTCCAGTAGATGGTAACCATTAAAAGCCACTTAAAATTAGACTTTTTTCCCCTACACGGGAGTCACTTCCCTGCAACAAACAGCATGTCCGTGTATGGAGCTGGCCAAGGTTCAGGACAGTCTGTATGCAACGTATGTGTGTGGGGAGGGGAGGGGAGGGGTGGCGCCAACACGACATGTGGTTCTAGATGCTTAAGATCAGGTTCCTGATAATTTCAGTTTTAATTTAAAGTAAAGTATATTTAAAGTAAGTTTCTTGCCCTTATGATTGAGAAGATATGTCTATTGGTAGTGCCTGCTAAAATAAGGAATAGAAGCTAAAGGAATTGCCGGATAAGGTTTTGAGTGCTCAAGAGGCGGTCACTCAGTGCCCTGTGACGGATGGTCTGCAATGAGAACAAATGGTCTGTAGTAAATTTGTACAAAAATAGATGGGGCTGACAGCGAGTATCTGTTCAGCACAGGAAAGGAGTAACTATGAGGAAGAAGGGGGAGACATGGAAGGAGGGGGAGGCATGAAGAGACACAGGAAAGACACAAGCTGCCTAAAGGTAACCTCATGGCTTATAGTCAGACAATAGCCAACTTGTATCCGCCTAAAACCAGATGCAAACATGTGTAATCAGCAAGTAACCGAATACTGTTTTAACCAATGAGAGGCATATCACTAATGCATGCGATTAAGATGTTTTAGCTGCCTTACTTATGTATATAAGGAAGTCTGTGCTCATGGGCGGGGGCTCAGTTCTTCATGGCAATAGTCACGCTGAGTCCCAGCCGGCTAATAAACTGCTTTCTTTCCTAAAGCTTTGTTGGTCTCAATCCTTTGACGCCCCTCAGGCCGCTACACAACTTTTTGCCCCTCTGCATTACCAGAAATGGAATAAATTATGCAAATTGGCCCAAATTGCAAATGTGACAAACCTATCTTCAATAAAGGAAAACGTGAAAAAGAAATCAGTGTAATGCAAAAGTGGCAAAGTTGGTGTACTATTTACCTATCCCTCTTGAGGTTGCGACTATAGTATAGCTGCACTGAGTTTATGCCCATATGAGCTGATGCTGGACAACTGCTCATTCTGGACAATTGCAGGCTAAATACTGCAGATATAGGCAAAATCAAAGGTCAGAGAATTCAAGTATTGTGGGTGTGAAATTTAAATATTTTTAGAACACAGAACTATAAGGAGTGCATTTGGAGTGTGTGCACAGCTCGGTTGAGGGCCCTCTAATGTTTTCATGCATTTCCAAATCTGTGTAATTCTTGACCCTGAGAATGATACTCACAGTGTAATGCTAAATCTTGGGGGACCCTATTTGGGTGGAAAGATGGCATAGACATGTTTTAAATAAATAGATAAATAGAATTATACCCTCCTAAGCCCAAAGATTTTAATGAATTGTTAAGAGGGTATTTGCTTTAGGATGGCACCATTAACGGCCTTACTTAAATTGTCCGGGCAAAGAACCCTTCACATCCCTAAGACAGCTGATTGACCACTTGGGTCTAGGGTCACTTGCTGGGATGACTTCAGTGGCTCAGTTTTAGTGGCAGGGCTGGCATAAGGCCCCTTGTGTGCCATCCTAGGTATTTTGTCTGCCACTAGAAAGTAAAGGAACAGGACTGCTTATCCCAAGTTTATTCTAAGAATTTGGATGAATTGCAACAGTTAAAATTATACATGGAGAAGCCCATTAATACATATTTGAAATAATTCATAACCTTCCAAAAAGGGAACAAGAGCAGAAGAATGACAAATTGATATATGAGGAACAATATATGTGACATGGCTTATAAATTATCTTCTGATATGTTAATGAGTTTCAGTTAGAGAGGTTGGCAAGAGAAGATTTATTGAGATTTTAATAAAAAAATGAAATGAAATGGTATAAATGAATCCCTCTGTACTGGGAGAGGCAGATGGATAACATTTGAGGGGAAGTTTAGATCTTCTAATTTGCTGTATTCAGGAAAAGAAATGCCTCTGTAATTTTGCATGCCTTTCAGATATGCATACATACTTACTCCATTTGACTAATTAAAAAGTTTTTAAAAGGTTTTATTAACATAAATTTGTAAAAAACATAATGAAAACAAAATCTGTATGATTGAAATCTACATATTTGATTAATTCTTTATTTTTAAAAAGATAAAAATACACATGTATTTCAGATTTGACCTGCACTGAATAGTTGATAACATTTATTTTCTGTAAATTATAACTGATTAAAATATTAATATATAAAGTCCTCTGCAAAGTTTGCATGAATTTTTATGACTGATCTAAAACAAACAGCTAAAAGATCAGCCCAGAATGATAAATTAATGGAAGGTATCAAAGTAAGAATCCATTAAGGATTTGTGTCGTGCAGAGCCAGGGCAGAGCGGAAGAGAAAGAGAGGGCCCAGCTTGGACTGAGGAGACCTGAGTTCAAATCCCTGTGCAATTATGAAATTCTCTGGCTTCCCTTGGGCATTCTGGCAGCCTAATGAACTTCACAGGATTGCTGCCAGGGTGCAACCAGAATACCCTCAATCCTGCCTTGAACTCCTGAAGGGAAAGGGTAGGATAGAAACCTGGTAAGATTAGGGATTGTAATGTCACAATTCCACTGTTATGACTTGAGAATCCCTGTTTTGATTCTGTTTCTCTCTTGTGCAAACTGAACCGCTAACAGTGCAATCCTAAACAGAAATTATTCCAATCTAACTCCATTGAAATCAATGGGCTTAGACTGGAGTAACTCTGTTTAGGATTATGCTGAGAATCTCTTTAAACACAACTTTCTAGCCCTCTGCACATGATGGAGGAAGGGGCACAAGCATGAGCACGCAGGCCAGGTCCCCGACCTACCTGCAACCGCTAGTCCATGATGATGAACACGGAATCCACACATGCAGGAAGTCCCTGTGATGGGAATGCTGCTTTTTCTAAAGTTTACGGCCATTTTCAGATGTTATAATTTTTGGTAATCTGACTATGCCTAATGGGAAATTGCATTACTCATGCATCTTGATAGTTTGTTTCCTATTTTGTATGGACAGGGCAAAGCATGTATCTTTCAGCTTCAGAATGTGTTATCAGAAACCTAACTTTTTGAGAGCATAGCTCTGCACATCCCAAAGTGTTGCCCTGTGCACACAAAATGGTGAGTATACCTATTGATAGGACTGCACACAGTACACTTTCCCCTTATTCAGGGTTGGATTGCAAAAATTGTAACATCTGAAAAAGGGCTCTTGATCATAGAGAGGGAGCCTGTGCCATAGGAGTGCGGGCCTAGTCCTAATCACTGGGTGTGTTAGTTATCCAAACACCCTTTCTCAACCAGTGTGGCACTTAAATCAGGGTTCGGCCTCTGAACGCAACGCCGAGAACTAGCATATACGGCCATAGATATATAATGATTTTGTGGGTGTGAAAGTAGGTTGTAAGCTAGTGATATTGATTCATTGACTGATAATGTAAATCATTTGCCACAATAACTATCTAAGAAATGTTGGGGAAACTGCACAGGTTACTTTAATCATCTTTCCCCAAAGTGTGCCTTTGTACAGTCTCTTTATTAGTTTTGACAGATCTCAGACATGAGCAAAAAAAGGTAAGATACGCCCATTCTTAGTAACATCAGCAACAAAATGTGCACTGGCCTAATTAGGTTCAGTTATAAATTGCTGACTTTTATCAGCCCAAGTCAACAGAGGCCCTCTGCTGAATCGAGTGAATAAGCTGCAAGTATTCTCTTTTGGATTTCCTTTCAGGTCCTGGATGAAGAGCATCTGGTCCTGGTGACTTGTTCTATTTTGGTTGCCAGTTTGTTCTATCACCTCGGCTTGATACATTCTGTTGGACAGGGAAAGCAGGCCCTAAAGGCTTTTAGAGAACAAAATGGATGGAGGCAGTTTCAAGCTCTGAGCCCTGCTCTCCTCTGAAGGAGAACTGTCATATTTGAAAAGAGTGAATTGTGACATCCTTCCTCAGTCGTATCTGGGTTTCATCCAGGCTGAATTTCTTATATCCAGTTCAATTAATGTATAAGTGTGTTTTCATCCCTTTCCAGCATGCATATCTATAGAATAGGCTTTATTGTAATCAGTGGAACTATTTCAGAATCTTAGCCCACACCCAGTTTGACCCTTCTGTTCCCCAAGTTGGAACCGGCTCCATCTCCTCCCTTCTCTTCTTCCTCTTCACCCACAGTGCCACTTCCTAGCTCATACAGTAATAACTCCAGCTCCCCCCTCTGCCCACCCATTATCTTGCCAGGCTCGGTGGCAACACAGTGGCAGTTCCAGCAGTCCCCTCCACTTGCTTACCTGCCCCCCAGATTAACATGCAGAGGTGGCTCTGGCCCCCTCGCTCTCTTCTCTTCCCACATGGATTAGGGGGTGGTAGAGGCTTCTGCTCCTCTGCCCATCCCATGGCGAACCCAATCCATTACATTGTCTGTGCAAGCAAACCTAGGACACGTTGTCCTGGGATACATGGAGTCAGAGAAAGGGGCAAATAGTCTGCTCCCGCAGCCATTTCAGCAGGCAAAAATAGTGGGGAAGAAACCAGAAGACCCTCATCTCCTCTCGGAGTGCTGCAGAGCTGAATAGAACTCTTTAAGGGAAAGTTCTACAGTTCATACATGTGACAGTGAGAGTTTATCTATATGAGACATCTGACACGTGAAGAACACGTGTCAGGAGATGCAATGGTAGCCGGGAAGGTTAATTTAAAAAGATAGAGCCGGTGGCAGGGCAATGGCTTTGCTAACCACTGGAGCTATGTGAAGGAGCTGTGAAATGCCAGATGGGAAACTTCAGCCCATTATAACCTCTCCAGGTCCAAGCCTGGCTCTGGAAGGCAGCTCCAGCCCATTTCCATTCCTTGCTGCCCTCTGGTTGTGATCCCACACAGCGACAGAGAATTGACAGAGCCTTTGGGGCAGTGAAGATGAAATTAACCAATCCTCTGAGGAGTGATCTCCGCCAGCTCTATTTTTTTAAACTACCCTTTCCAGCTAACATTGCGTCTCCCTACACTTGACAAACATGCGCCGAGGCATCTCATGTAGAGAGGCTCTCAGTCAGGTTTTATTTCTTTGTGTACAGTATTTATACTCTGCATTTCTCCCCAATGGGGAGCCACAGTGAGTCACAAGAGTCTTGCCTCTTTCATCTTATCCACACAACAACCCTGCCAGGTACATTAGGCTAAGAATATGTGACTGCCCCAAAGTGAGCTTCCATGGCAGAATCTGGGTCTCCCGGATCCTAGTCCTACACTCTAACCACTACATCACATATCCTGTGATGTATCACACATCCTAGTCTGACATTCTGACCACTACACCATGTGTCCCAACTCATATCACACCTAATATCTAGTTTGGCTCTTACTCATGTAGAGGGCTTGGAGGAGGGAGATGGATTCATCCATAGGGGGATACGGAAAATGTACGAAGCCTGCTCTTTCTTAACTTCCCCAAGGTGCAGCACCAGCGAGAGCTCAGAGGAAGGGAATGTCGTGTGCTGCTGGGCTTACCTGCTGGGGAGGGACCATGGCTCAGTGATTTTATTTCTTTCCTTCATTTATATCCTTCCTCTGTGAGGACCTAGAGTGGTTTACATTGTTTCCCTTTCCTTCATTTTATCCTCACCCGCCCAGTGAGGTAGGTCAGGCTGCATGTGTGACTGGCCCAAGAAATTAAGCACCCAACCCACCCCGCAAAGTACATGTGGACAAGAACACCCCTCTTCATTCAAAATTCCATGGGGACTGTGTATGAGGTGGGAGAGAGCATGCCCATAGTAAGTTCCACTACCCTTGAGGCAAGCCTACTTGCTTGACGGTGAATGAAATATCCTTGTCTGCATGTAGAAGCTTTATACACCTTCAAGTAACTGTAAATTCCCTGAAGGAATTGCTTGCCACTGAAATGGCAGCAACCCCCGCCACCCTTCTCCCCATCTCTAGGGAATGTCCACTGGAAAGGATACAGTAGTATAGCAACTTCTGGGTTAGAAAAGGAACTGTAATAATGTTACAGCTGGAAACAACCCTAAATTTCCACCCCCTTTAAAGATCTTACAGTTAAAAATCATCTACAACAAACAGCCAAAAAGGAATTGCTACTGAGGAAGATTGTGAAAGCAAAGGTGCGATAAATTCTTTGAACAGATCGAGATAATTTAATATGCAACCATAAAGCAAAGCAGCTGTTTAAAAGAATTGTTTGTTGGCTGTGAGTCTTGCAATATCATATTTCTTTTTTATAAGCTAGTGGGTAGTTACTTTGCAAGCATGTAAGGCTACTGGAAGAACGTTTTGTAACATTTAGTTCAGCTTTAGGCAATTACATGTTTAAACATAATCATTTTCTTACTCTATTTTTTAAAAAAGGGCAGGGGAGGGTTGGAATTTCAAGACCATAGTAAATGCGTCTTTAGTGAGCGTTTCAGAAATCTTCCCTGCATCATATTAATTCAATAATAATTTATTTTCTAGGTTCTAGAAGCATCATTCTATTATGATGATGATGGAACAGACAGCAGGAAATGGAAGGTCCGCCTTAGCATTGCCACAAGGCATCACTGTGTATATCCAGCAATGTGTGAGATATGTTGACAGAACAAGGACAAGGATGCAAATAACAACTTTTCTCTTCGCTGTAAATGTACTAATTTATATTCAAAATTTTAAAAAGAAACTCCCGTCATATTGCTTGTCATTTGCTAACTAACAGGATCTGATTTTTTGCTGCAGATCTAATGAAGGGGAAAATGGATTCCAAATTATTATAAACATTACTATCAGATGTTTAATTCATACCGTAATGCTAACACTTGACTTATTATGGAATGCTCAGTATTTCTCTAAGAGAGGGAGCAACTTTGGTGGAATGTAGATGACCATTTATCGAGGGTAATTTAGTACAGTGTGTAAATAACTGTGTGAAAAGCTGGCTCTCTTTGGATCCTTTCTCCTGTAGTATAGAAGTGCGACTCTCCTACTGTACCATGAAGATATTAACAGAACCTGTGAGGAAGGGAAGAAGCTCATCCTGTGGCTCCTCCTATGTCATGATTGCTTCCCGCAAACAAAGGAATGGTGAGGAGCTATAAAGCATTTATTATTAACTTAATATGTTTACTCTTAAGACAGTCTAGAATGGAACACTGACCAACTAGCCCCAGGCCTGTTTAACTTCAGCAAAGCTGTAGAACCATATGCCTTGTTCCAACCATACCTGTGGGATCCAATGCACAGTATGCGTTGTGCCAGTGTAGCCTAGGATGTGCAGCCTGGGAAGAAACTGTACTGGAGGGACTCCCATTGTCCCATTCCATGAGGTTACCCTGTGAGAAGGGCTTTCTATTGTCAGTTAAGCAGTGAGGGGAATTTTACCATACTTCTGAGTACCTGATCAGATAATCCAAGGACAGAAGATTGCAGGCTCAAGCTTTTTTTGCTTAGAAAGATCTAAGAAAGAGCATATAAGCAGTATGCTACCTAATTGCTCAATAAGAAGTAAAGGTGGGGGGACTCAAGGGAGAAGAAACCTTCAACAGCTATTAGGAAAACCACTGAGTGTGGTAAACCTAATGCATCATGGACATGAAACCCTCCTTCAGGGGCAACTCTCCTTCTGCAGCGGCTTCAAGAAGGCTATCTCCTAGATTGATAGGAAACATAGTTAGGTACACCATGCATAAATACATTACCTGCTATATCCTTAACATCTGTAATAAGTAATAGAAGCTGACTTGCGTTAGCATGAGTTCTAAGAGCAGCTAACAGAAAGCTCTGATAGAATGCAATAAAATAACTGCAAAGCATTACAAATTCTAATTTGGTTGGTTTCCACACAGTTTTTCTGTCCTAGAGCTGCTTGCTAATGAAGAAGCTGCCTCCTTAGCCCAATTTTACTCTTAATGCTGCTGAGCCAGGTTTTAAGGAGGATTGGTTTAATTTTAGGAGAATTGCTGCTGGTTCTAAAAATTCCAGCTAGAAAGTATTAAATATCCTAAAATAACAACACCAGGAGAAAATCCCAATGAGCCATTGGCCCTGACAGCAGGCACATGCCATGTTTTGAGAGATCTTCCAGGACATCAGGTAGCCCTCTTTGAAACAAGAGATTTGTCTAATATAAAGATACTCTCTGATTACTAGTGAATTATGTGGGAAGAAGAGCCTGTAACCCATTTATTCCTACAACTTAGCCAACAAGCACAAAAAGACTAGTTAAAGATTCACCCCTTGGAACCTAGTGATTCTTTTCCACCCCTTCTTAGATGAAGCGTCCCTGTTTACTTTATGGTTGTAGTTAACCAAACATCAGCGTAGTTGTACCCACAAGCACTGACACAAGGCATGATACTAATTTATTATTACAATATTTCTATTTATTTAAACACATGTATTATCAATAGAGGTGGGCACGAACCAAAATACAAAACAAAATTCATCACGAACTGGGCCAGTTCGTGGTTTGTGAACCGGTGGTTTGTCAGAGCCCATTTCTGACAAATCACCACGAACTTTAGGCTGGTTTGTTTGGTTTGTTTTTTGGCTCATCACTGCAGACAGCCTGCTGCCAATCAATCAGTTTCCTAGGCTTTCTGAAGTCCCGGAAGTGGCCTTCTTCTGCCCCAGAAGTGATGTTTTTTATGAACCAAACAAACTGGTTTGCAAACTGGTACAAGTTCGTGAAAGTTCATGGTTCGTGAAATGCAACAAACCACAAACTGCACGGTTTGGTATTTTCCTGGTTTGTGCCCACCACTAATTATTAAAGAGGTTTTCGGAAAATAGGTAAAGGAATGAAAACACTGCAAAATAAGATGGAAAGAGGGAGTGCCTGGCTGCTGCCTCCCCTCCCTCTGATGGCCTCAGCAGCAGCCCCTGAAAGCGAAGTGCCTCAGCAGGATCCAAGCCTTCTGGAGTATGGCCGAGCTGCTAGGTCTTTCCCCCCAGAAGGTGCTCATAATGAACTTTCTCATCTGGGACAGTGCCAGCGCAGGCATGGCAGAGGTGTGCTGTTGCCTCCCCCCCTCTCTTTTCGCTTCAGAAATGGCTGTTAACAGTTATCAAGTGATATAAACATTTTAGAGAACCAGTTCTGCAAGTCAGTCTGATACTAGGATCCCTTACCACACACATAATCAGAACACATCAATGTAATTCAGGAAGGTCGCTTTTGAATTTTCTGTGCCCTTTCTATGGCTCCTCTTCACACATACTCAGTTTCTTCTATCTAGTACATTTTCATCCTGCTCTTCATCCATCAAGCTCAGCACAGTGTACATAGTTTCCCTTCTGTTGTTTTATCCTCTTAACAACCCTATGAGGTAGGTGAGGCTGACAGCGTATAACTGGCCCAAGGTCATTCAGCAAGCTTTGTGACAGAGAGTGGATTTAAGTCCAGCTCTTCAAGATTCTACTCCAACACCCTAACCTAGGATTGTCAACCTCCAGATGGGGCTTGGAGTTCTCACAGCATTACCAATGATCTCTAGACTACAAAGATCAGTTGCCTTTGAGGGCAGACTCTATGGAATTACATACCTGTCGCGCTCCCTCCCCAGGCATTGCCCCCAAATCTCCAGGAGTTTGCCACGCCAAAGATGGTAACTTTACCCTAACCACTATACACACTGTCTCAGTTCATAGTGTTGCTGCTGTGATGGGAAAAAATCTCTTGTAACATCCCTCCAGGGTTTCCAGCTGTTGTTGTTTTTGTTCTTTTGGCTTTGGGAGAAGCATTTTAAGGTCAAATATCTTCATTTCATGAATTAGTAAAGCCAGAATTAATTCCAGACTCCATAAGGGAGGCAAATCAAAGCCAGACCCTGAGTGACAGTTGAAGTTGTGTAAAATAAACACCTTGGGCTTCAGTATTAAAGCTGAGAAAGGGGATCCTGCTTTCTTTGATCACAACGTACGGACGGATCACCAGACAGAAAACAGGGAGAAAAACATTCTTAGAAAATTAGAGCCTGATTTCTGAATAAAGTCAACCATTATTGGCTATTAAGGCCTTTCATTCTGAAAGACAGCTTACAAGGGAGGTTTTCAAACATCCATTTATTTAGATACTTGCACTCCACTTTTTTCACTAATGTGGACCCAAAGTGGGTTATGTTGTTCTCTCCTGCTTTGTTTATCCTTATAAAAGCAATCCTGTGAGGTAGGTAAGGCTGAGGGAAAGTAATTAGCCCAAGGTCATCCAGTGATTTTCAGTGATCTCAGGTAGAAAGGGAATATTTATTTTTGGTTTTGTTCTGTTGCTGAGGAATCCTCCTAATCACCAAGATCAAAATATAGAGCCTAAGCTCAAGGAGGCACAAACAAGGTTACAATAAAACAACTATTACCTTCACAATGGTTCACTAATTCAATTATTCTACCAGTTTATTACCAAGACATCATATCCAATGCCAAGAACATAGAAAGTCCCATTCACAAGGAATTTTTGCAACAGTCCATTCACAAAATTGATTCCGTTTGTACTCTTCTTGTCCCGGATGCCTTGTATGAAGCAAAGTGAGTTCTTCAGCCTGCCGCCTAGCACAGCTGCTTGTTCCAGTGTATTAGAGTAGAGGCAGCATTGGTGGGGACCCACCGATAATGATTACACCGGAGAAGGTCGTTTGAAAACTGTTTATTACAAGGAACTAAATATTGGCCGGAAGAAGACTGCTTTCGAAACGAGCCAAAAGAGACAGGGCTGGCAAAGCTCATAGCCAACTTCTTGAAAATGCCGCCTCTAATACACTGGAACAAGCAGCTGTGCTAGGCGGCAGGCTGAAGAACTCACTTTGCGTCCAGGACAACAAGAGTACAAACGGAATCAATTTTGTGAATGGACTGTTGCAAAAATTCCTTGTGAATGGGACTTTCTATGTTCTTGGTACTGGATATGATGTCTTGGTAATAAACGGGTAGAATAATTGAACTAGTGAACCATTGTGAAGGTAATAGTTGTTTTATTGTAACCTTGTTTGTGCCTCCTTGAGCTTAGGCTCTATATTTTAAATCTTTGTTCTGTTGCTGCCAAGGAAGGATAGTATATTCGTTGTTTAATGAGGTTTTGTTATAATACTGTTATTGTTAATAAACTCTCCAGTTGTTTCTATATATTAGGGATCATCCCTATTTTCTGCTCCTTGACCCAATCAACCACTGTCCCAAATTTTTGCCTCTGAAATATTCTCTCTTAAAATGTTGTTAGTGTGAGTTATTCCAATGGTCGTTCTTCAGGATCCAAAGCCTTCCGCAAGATCTCGAGAGCTGCAGTCTAGGAAAGGGAAGTAGATGCATTTTGCCACATGCCTGTAAAAGTGCGTACAGATGAACATGTATTGCTGGGTCTGCTATTTCATATGCTGGCCAGTTTCATTTTGAACCATTGAAAAGAACAGGTCATTGGGCAATTCTGGTTTTGAGAATACCTTCTGCCTACTGTATAAACACCTCATGGATTTTGAAACAGTGGAAAACAGAATACATCAGACAGCACAGAACTTTCAGTAATATGTAATGAGAGAACTCAGGCAATGATTCTTGCTATAAGAACAAGCCTGTCTCTAATTTTATTCATGCATTGTTGGAGGACGTGTCATAATAGTGTTACATGTTGATGGTTCAAAGAAATAAAACTTCCACTGGCCATGTCCAAGAGTAAGCACTGGCTCCCAGCTACGGCAGCTTATAGGGTTGCTAACTCTGTCATGGGAAATTTGGGGTACTACCTGGGGTAGGTGAGGTTTGGTGAGGAGAAGGAGTGCATCAAGGCCAAAGAAAAACTGGTAACCCTACCTTTGACATATATTCCCTCTCCATTTCTATCACAAATGATTTTACCATAGAGTTTGAAGATTGCTAGAGCATCCTGACATTGCTGTGATGTCACTTTCCCCCCTAAATTTCTCTCACTGTGCACTAGGAAGCAGAGGAGGACTAGGGGCAAGAGGGTCCCCATACTGTAATTGATAGGAATTTAACTGATAATGTTTTTCTTATCTCAGTGTCAGTGTCTTTGCAAACTCCTGATAACCAGGAGCACATTGCACTCTTAACTTCTGAGGTTTATGGTATGTGCAATTTATCTGCTTTTAGTGGAACTCTCTTTCTACGAACCAAACTACAAGTGACAGCAGCCACGGGTTCATCTTAGAAGCGTTTGTAGTTCTTTTAAAATTGCTGTGAGGTCCTGATCTGGAGCATGTGCACAGTGCAGCAGCCCCAGGAGCTCCTCTTCCCTGTGTCTTTTCAGGTGTCAAAATAGCTCCCCCCATTTTTGTTTCAGCACCTGAAAAGGTGCACAGGGGAAACAAGAGCTCCTGAGGCTGCTGTGTCATGCATGCATCCCGGATCAGGGCCTCATGGCAATTTTAAAAGAACTACAAATACTTCTAAAATGGCATTAACGGTCACTGGATAGGCCTGTGGCTGTTTCAGTTGTAGTTTGTCTCTGTGTTTCTGTATGATACAGTGTTCTGCACATGCCAGCTGTCAAGAAACTGGTCTCTCTTGGACCAGACATTGGCTTTCAAAACTTTGGTTCAGGCTTCTGGGCCTAGTCAGGCTGCATAAGAAATCTCCAGAAACTTACTGAACCTCAAAGCTAGCTGTTCCCAGAGAAGAGAAGCCCAGAGATGGTACTCACAGAATCCAAGTGCAGATGAGATCATTTATATCAGAGACCTTCAAGGCCAGAGGGAGGCTCATCGCCTGCATTCCATCTTATTAGTGCTTAGGGCACCAGAGAGGGCTAATTTCTGTGTCTGCGAACATGTCTCAGCTGTAGAAGGACATGGTTATATGTCCTAGCAATTGTCCCGTCTGAGTCAAGCCATGTTGCAGGCAGCATGGCATAAAGAAACAGTTTGTTCTTTGCTTTTGGGCTGGCTACTGGTTTAGGTATCAGCTTCCATGCCATTTTGTTCATGGGCTAACATCTTGGTCAGGTATCAGCTCTTAAGCCATCTTGTTCTTGGACCTTTTTGACCTTCAGTTACATGGACTGAGACTTTGGAATTCTGTTTGGACTTTTGTGTTTTTTTGACCTGACAAAGTATTTTAGGTATTGGATTAGGTTTCAAAAGCCTGTTAAGTATTTTAGGGTAGCTATTTAGACTTTATTTTCTTTCCTGTCTTGCACAGTTGTTCCTATATATGTAAGTCTTTTGCACAATTCTTAATAAACTTTATCTATTATACTATACAATCTGCAGGTGTCCTACCTTGCAGGGCTGACTTCTTGATTAACATCTGGTAGGACTGGAAACTTGGTTTCTTTGGTCTCTAAGCTTAGGGTTAGCTAGAGGAAACAGATGACAACTCATTACCCTGGGTCACAAGGACTCATCCCCCCCCCCCAAAAAAAAACCCTGTGTTTTGTTTCTTGATCCTCCTCCCAGGCTCCTCGAGGACTTTGGGAATTTGTGACAGCAGCTGAATGAAGTCTGGAGTATTTATTCATGCAGAGTTGCAATGGGCAACTTCCTCTAAAGGTTGCCACTTCTGCCACTTTCCAGCATTAAAACAGGGTAATCCTAAATAGAACTACACCCTTCTCAACCTATTGGCCATAATGGATTTAGAAGGATGCAATTCTGTTTAAGAGTGCACTGTAATAATTGAAGTGCACCCGATATGGCAGAGTTATCCAGCCTAACTGAAAACTTACTGGAAGGAGGGCAGAACAGGTAATTATTCAAAGATGCAACAGGGAGCCTCTTCTGTTGGTGGGTATTTTGGTGTCACAGAAGCCAATAATTACTTAATTTCTCACAAGTAGGCTTGGTGCGGTGAGCTGTTAGGGAACTGCAGCTTTATATTCATGTTAGGAACTAATCACCACTTAATTTTTGCAAGTCAAATGCCTACAAAACTTCAGTAAAAATGTGTGATTGCTGTAATTTATCCTTAACATTGTAATACAAAAATTGGTTTGAGAAAACCTAAAGAGGTGTGAAATAATATCGTTCACAACCCTGAAATTAGCAACTCACAGCTAAACCATTTGGATATGATAGATTTTCCTTGTTTTCCAATAATTATTCATTTGGAATTGACTTATGGAAAAGTAAAATGAAAATTGATTGCATTCCCTTCCCAGATAACTTGGAGGCAAAAAGTTTGACCAGTCACTCAAACATTGGCTGCTAGCCAGTAGATGTGATTTATTTAATGGGTTACAAATTAATTTTAAGTTGCAAGTGAATTCATTTTTTTAAATGATGAAAGTACAATTCTTGGGGGACTGAAATACAACATTTTTAACTGCAGAGAGAAAGATTAACTAGGGTGTCCAAACTGTAGTTGCAAAAATGCCAAGACCTAACATTTTCTAAGGTATTTTTTGCACTAGGGTTTAAAGCGTGTCCGTACCTGTCCGGCATCCCATGTTTGCAGGGTTTTCACACTTGCAAGCTAGTCATGGGACGCAGTGCTGCTCTTTTTCCCCATTACCCCGATTTTTCTCCCTGCTGATATACCCCGATGTTAATTTTTAATCAGCTGCCCAGTCGGGGCAGACCCGATTAATGCCAATGTGAATGTTTTGCAGCGCTCCCCCCTTTCTTTTCCCTGGGTGCTGATTGGTTTGTGTGGAATTAACCACACCCACGTAACTCAGCTCTCTGAACTCCTGTTTTCTGCCATTTTTTGGGCTGCACATACCCAGTCTCTCCTACTTTATGACTCTGACATATACCTTTCCTTTGGGTGGGGCCTGCAAGGGAGGGGAGGTTGTTTTAACTTCACTCGCCTTTCTCAGCTTTATGTGCTATCCCTACGCCCTGGTATGTTTCATGCGAGTGCTGCCTGTTTACTCTTTAAGCCAGTTCGGGTTGTTTTTCCTCCCCTTCTCCTCAGTGTGGATCCATTTCCTTTCCCCTCCCTCTCTCAAGAGTGTTTCTCAAAGCGCTGTCAGTCAGAGGAGCTGGGCTTCTCTTTCATCTCCCCCGCAACCTTTCAAGCCAGTGAGTGAGAGCGCGAGGTGGAGAGGAGAAGTGGGTGGAGGGGATGTTAAAATTACATTACTGGTATGAGGGAGAGGGAAAGAGGGAGAGGCGTACACACACACAGAGGCTTTCAACTGGCTCTCCACTTCACGCAGCCCGATTGCTAAGCTGAGCCAAACTGTGCCGGTGGTTCAAGAGCTGCCCCAGCCTCTCCTCTCTGGAGTGCGCATGTGCAATCCCCACACAAGAGAGAATTTCGCAGCCCCTCAGAAGGCATGCCAAGCCCCGGATCAGCACAGCTCAGCAGAGTCAGAGGCGGGTATGAGTCTGCTCCCCCCCCACCGAGCCTAACCCCTGGGGAGGCAAGTCCTGCCGTACCCCAGGAAGAGTGAGGTGGGGGTGGGTGGTTGAAGGGGCGGCATGGGGGGAGGCTTGTCTGTCCGAAGATGTAACGCAGAGTTGTTACCACTCATGCTCAAAGTTTTTTTTAAAAAAGCTGGCGTGCACTGCAATGCCCTGAAAGTCCGAAACTGAACAGAGGCTTCCAGGCAGGTGTCTGAAGGAATCACGAGAGGCCAAATCAAAACTTCTGGGAAGTGTCAAAGGATCAGTGCCAAGCCGAAGCCACTGCGGCTGCTCAAAAATGGCGCTTTAAACCATGAGTGCGAAAGGGGCCTAAGGGAGGTTAGACGCCCTTCACATCTCATGATGCCCATGTGGCATCATGTAGTGCCAAGTCCACATATTAATAGGGGTAAGAAATTTCTTTATTAGGGACCAAGGCTGCCAGTCATCATGGGCTACAAGCCCATTACTATTGTATTGTCTATTTGTGTTATTTCTGAAATCAAATAGATATTTGTCTTTCATGACTTGTGGCTAAGGGGGGGGGAGGCATGCTATAACTTTGTACAGACTCTAGAGAAAGGATGCTTCGTCCTTCTGTAGCACTGCTGGAGTTAGGTGAGAATCCATAGGCCATGTGGAAGAAGTCCAGATTTTACCTCCTCCTCATTCCTGTATTACTTCTCCCAAAACTAAGATAGTCATGGTTTGGTTCAAAATTACCCAGCAAAGGAAATGAAGCCTAATGGGTTTTTCATATGATTTGGGTTTTGTGTAACATAAGCAAGTTGTGAATTCATTTAGTGCCCAAGTCCACTAATGGAAGGCATTTCCATCAGTGGATTGGGACTTCCTCACCTCCTCCATCCTTCTGCAGTCAGAAATGCTTCCTGGAATGCTACTCCTCAGGGACAAGCCCCCTCCCCAGGAACAATAGGACAGATGAGTTGGAGTTCTGCAATGGGAGGGGTGATTTGGTGGGGGACAAAACCTTTACATTAGGGGAAATTTACTGTGCAATCCAAGTCATTTTCTTTCAGAATAAGACAGCTGTTCTGGGCCTATCACATTTCCCAAGGCATTAAAAAGCACTCTGTTGCAGGACAGAACATGTGATTTTTCTTCAGATTCTGGAACTATTGTAATTGCCATTTCCATATAAAATGCAATTGCGTTTTCCTGGATCTTGTCCATTGCTTGAAAAGTGATAAATTGTGCAATTCCATATTGTGGCATATTTTAAGGTCCTAGAACCGTAATGCTGTCCCAACTATACTATTCCAACGCAGAGGAATAACCATCCCAACTCCAACCCAATCCCCCCATGTCAGTACTAGCAAAGTAAAGGAAAAGTCTTTTTTCTGTCTACTTTATTTAGTTCTCTGAATTCCGGGTCCTCCAGTAGATCACCAAGGCCCTTTAAAAGGCTTCAGCAGTAGGAAGCACTTCCCCAGCTCTTCAATTCATGATACAATTGCCAATTGGATATGATGCTATTTAAAAAGAAGCCTTATGGGAGTATTGCACAAATCCAGAAGGGGCTGGCTTGTAGTAATCTATCTAGTACATCTATATAGCCAGCCCTTTCCCTAAGGAGCTTTCCAGTCTTAGCCTTGTGAAATAGGTTGGGCTGAGAAAGTGTGTGTGAGACAAGGTCACCCAGCAAGTGTCATGGAAAAATGAGGATTTGAACCTCGATGCAACACTTTAACCACTACACCATTTTAATTATGCAGCTTAATTGCTGAGGATACCTTGAATGGGAATATGGGGGAGGAGTAGGTGGCAAAATTCCTTTAAAGGAAAAATGAGAATAAAGCTTCCGCACAGATCCTAAATGCAGCATACAGTATGAACAGACTAAACAGTCACCCTTAATATGATGATCACATAGGAACCCCATAGAGGAAGCTAAGAAAGATCACAAAGCTTTTCTCCATATTTCCCTACTGAACAGAAAGGATCTCTACTACAATTATTATATAATTATGGAGTTACTTCATTACTCAGAGGAATTTTAATTTTTTTTAAAAAAATCAACCACTAGCACATGCTTACAAATGCAAAAAAACTGATCAAGTGGTGGAAGGAAGAATCCACAAACCACCTCTATGTAAGTCCATAGGGATAAACAGAATTATAGCAACTTGACATTGTGAGGATGGTCTTGGCAGTGTTGAATTAGGCTGCTGCCTGAGCCTGTCATTTGGGTAAACGGGCAGGTGCGCAGGGGAAAGAGCTCATTTCATCATCACTCCTGCTCGTTTTCTGCAAACTGAGTGAAATCGGCAAGCAGCATCTTGATGGCTGTATCTTAGCAACAGGAAAGGGGATCAAATTAATTTTTAATAAGCAGCAGCTTAAATTTTCAGAGTGCCAGAGAGTTCTTGAAGGCAAGAGCTCAGAAATGTTTTTTTTTGTAGAAGCTTAAGCTGAAAGGGAGCCCATGGGTGATTAAACACAAGCTTCTGTCCTGAGCAGAAAAACCTACAGCGGCATCATTTCTAGGCATAGATGCCTGGACAGTTTTTCTTTACCAACCTCCAAGAAGATCCCACAAACTCCCCAGCCGGCTCATTACATTGCTGTCTTTATAGGAGGGATGTGTCCCACAATACTTACCCTTAATGTTATTGTCTTCCATCCTAAAACCACTTCTAAGAGTGAATATGGTAAAAATAGTGTTCAGTCTCTTCTTTCTGACATCTGTATATGTACTTTGAAAACTGTCAGCATATGAACACATGATACTGCCTCATACTCAAATAGACCACTGGTTTGTCTAACTCCTCAGTGCTGTCTCCTTTGAGGGGCTCTAGCTCACTAGGAATTCAGAGTCAAGTTAGATATTACGTATGAATTGGGACACTGGTCCCTAACCTGACTCACTGTCACATGTATGATCTGAGGAACTTATCTTGAAAGTGCTCCATTGCCCCATTTGGCTCTGGAGAGCTGCAAAGGGGGAGGAAGGGCTTCCTGTTTCCCCTCCCCCCCATTTTCATCAACAGAAATGGCTGTGGGGGCTACTTGCCCCCTTTCCACAGCCAGTTCCTCAGTGAAAATGGCATGGCAGGGAAACTGAAATCCCCTCCCCACCCCCCTAGATCTCCAGAACAACAGAGTGCTCTCAAGGTAAGTTCGCCAGTTCATTCATGTGACAGTTTGTTGGGTTGGGTACCTGTGGCCTAACTCATGTCACACGTAACATCTAGTTTGGTTGTTACACAAAGGACTTGCACATCACCCATAACCGGATTCTTTCTGGGGGAGGGACATGGGGATTGATCCCATCACTTTTGGTATGCATAGGATATGTGCTGTCCCAAGTGGATCCTTCCCACTCACATGTTCTGTTCAGCAAAATCCCCTGGTGGAGACCTCTTAGGACTGCCCCATTTTACAATTGCAGGTACAAGGATCACATTCAGAATACTCTTCTAGATGAAATTTTTCCTATACTTCTGTTAATTCAGCTGAATTGGTGTTGTCCTGGTGTGCTATAACTTCACTCTATTGACTCATGTGGAGGGTCAGGTTATCTGTTTTAGTTGTAAATCAGTGATGTTAAGAGCGGCAGTTGAACCTGAACACCTCGCCTACCTCCTACTTGTTTATGATTATTTCATCTTATTTTGTGAACATTCTATGAAGTTAGTTTGAGTCTCTTGTGGGAAACTGTAAGTGTAGCTGTCAAAGAGATCAGACTGAGGAAAGAACAATCTTGTCAACTACCCAAAAGGATTGCCAATTCTGTTAAGTACAACTCATGAGATGGATATTTATAAAGTCAGCAGCAACTTATGCTCTTCCGACGTGATGCTCAAAAGGCATGATTTATTAAATGTCAAAATTGTAAAATGCATCATGGCTACAGTATTTGTAACCCCCAAGAGTTCTGATGATTACTTCTACCTAACTTAAGATAAAGCAAGCTACAAATTCACCCACTAAACGTATTTCTCCCCTAAGTAATACGGCATTAGAACAGAAATTCTGCTTAGGAATTATGCTCATGTTCCTTTTCGGGAAAAAGTTCCACGGGTGTTTTTGTTGTTGTCATTGTTGCTCTTTACCTGGCTCTGATTGTAGGCATAGAAGTGGGATAAAAACTGGAGGTGAATCTAGGCTAAAAAAAAATGGAGGCTCTTTAAAATAAATGGGCAGTAAGTCAGAGGAAACTCATAGGAGATTATCCTTGCTCAGACTTTCCTGTTTAGTAATTGCCCAATGCCAAATGAGTCCTCTGAAATGTTTAAATTCTGAGCTCCATGCCAAACAGTTTGTGCCATTGCCCTAAGCTATATCAAACTATTCCTGACCACAGCTACATCTGTGACTCTGGGGAAATCATTTTTGATGGGCATATAATTAAGAGCCAAGCTACAAGAGGCAAATTACATGAGAAGGAGCACGTGAAGGGAGTCACAATGTTAGAAGGGAAGCTGAATTTTAAAAGAGATTGGAAGGCTTTGTCAATTTCCCCTCTCTACAGAGACCTGAGATTGCTTTTCAGAGGGTTTGTTAATTTCCTCTTTGCCTCCTAGAAGGTTCTGTCAGTTTCACTTCCCCTTCTAAGAGGCAAAGAGGAAATAAACTAACCTTCTGAGCAGCAATATCCCTGGCTCTGTAGAGAGGGGAATTTGACAGAGCCTTCCGATCTCTTTTAAAACTCAGCTTCCCAGCTAACATTGCGACTCCCTTCATGTGCTCCTCATGTAATTCGTCTCTTGTAGTTTGGCTCTAAGTTGTGGCATCTTAAAAGCCTTTATGAAGCAGTGCTCATGCAAGATGGTGGAACATGTTTCACTGTTGCTTTTCATGTATCTTCCATGTTCACAAATAAAGTGAGGCTGGGTGGAACAGAATGTGAGGGGAAATCAAAGTACAGGAAATGCTAAATCCACCTGCCATGCATAATCACTTCATTGCACCATCACTTTTCTGTATTCTTCACTCACCTCTGGTCTGAGAATCAGAAAGAATGAGCAGTCAGCTGAGAGGAATGCAAGAGACACATGACTGATGGCCCCATCATGTCTAGTTTGTCCCTCAAATCCTATAGAGTGAGCATCCCATTTAAATTTGCCCTTTCTCCAGTGAGTTCAGAATGGCACGTATGCTTATCCCCTCTTCTCACACTAATTCTTTGTTTTGTTTATGTATTTAATTCATTTAAACCCAACGAGGGCCCCAAGCACCTTATACCATTCTCCTCTCAATTTTATCCTCACAACCACCCTATGAAGTAGGTTAGACTGTGAATGTATTACTGGCCCAAAGTCAGCAAGCTTCCACGGTGGAGTGGGGGTTCAAACCCAGATCCTAGTCCAACTCTTTAACCACTACACCATGCTGGCTCTCAACTCTTTGAGGTAGGTAAGACTGAGAGAAACTGACAAGCTCAAAGGTACCCAATGAACTTCTTATCTCAAAGTGAAAACCTGTTAGCCACATCCTCAGGTTTCTAAGCGTTTCTCTACACAAGACATCTTAACTGGGGACACTCAAGTGTAGGGAGATGCAATGTTAGCCAGGAAGTGTAGTTCAAAAAGACAAAGCTGGTGGAGATTGGTCCTCAGAGGATTTGTTAATTTCATCTTCACCTCCCCAAAGGCTCTGTTAGTTTCAGCTCTCTACAGGAGGGTAGTTTAAAAAGACAGAGCCAGCGCAGATTGCTCCCTAAAGGGTTTGTTAATTTTTGTTCGCCAAAGAGGAGGTAGAATTTTATCTTCGCCAAAGGGGAGGTGGAATTGAAAGAGCCAGTTGTAAGAATGGAATTGAGTCCCCTGTTGGACAGCTCCACCTGGAGTTTTGATGTGGAGTCCCTACAAAGAAGACAAGTGTTGTCTGCTCTTAATATATTTATTGCTCTCTGTGTTTGTTTTCTTGTTGTTGTGTTTGCTGGTTTTTGTTATGTAAAGTGCCCTTTCTCCAAAGCATATCAGCAGCAAAGTTTCCCCCATGTACCCATTGTTCTTTAGACAAAAGGAAAAAGAGTGACTAAGTGATGTATGTCTTGACAGGGAATCCAGTTTTTCCTGTTGGGGGTTAAATATTCTGGTGACTGTGGACAGACTAAAAGAGAAGGAACTGGGGGACAGTCTTGGGCTAGGCTACTTCAACAGCAAAAGCAGGAACCAGGACAGGAAAGTTGCTGGAGCATTTGATGACAAAGGAATAAAAAGATTTCTAAAAGTGGATAAGATTACAGAGAATCTGAATTGCTTTCATTGGTGTGGTGGAAGATGTAAGATATCTTTATCAGAACCACTATTTTCCAGAATGGTATCTGACAAACAGATCAAATAAAGGTAGGGGGGTGAGGGTCAAATAAAGGTGAGTTCTAGGGATTATTGACAAATTAAATGGTGAAAAGCCATTAGGTTAATACATCACAAACTAGAAGCTTCTGAAGAACTCATATGTCAATTTTTTTTAACAATATATGTACCTTATTACTAAAATTGGCCTCGCTACAAAAGAATTGAAAAGGCAATTGACATGATATTAGTTTTTAAAAAGGAATGGAGCAGGGAGGAAGCGAGGAAATTACAGGCCATTTAGGCTAAAATTCACTTACAGTAAATTGGCAGACATCATTATTACAGCTGTTAAACATATAGGAGAACAAGTCCTACCAAGTGTGTTGCCAAGTATATGGATACAAGTGATCCAGTAGAGAGTATCTATTTGGATTTCCAAACAGCTTTTTACATATCTACTTGGATTTCCAGGAGGGAAGGCAGCATGGTATAGCCCGATCTCAGAAGCTAAGCAGGGTCAGTACTTGAATGGGAGACCACCAAGGAAGACTCTGCAGAGGAAGGCAATGGCAAACCACCTCTGCTTCTCTCTTGCCTTGAAAGCCCCTTGCTGGGCATTGCCATTAGTCAGTTGTGACTTGATGGCACTTTACACACACTTGGATTTTCAAACAGCTTTTTACAAAGTTGGTTCCCCCCCAACCCCCAAAGTCTCCTGAATGAATGTTACTGTCATGGCTTAAGAAGACGTCTTTTTATGGCTTAGTAAATGGGTAACGACTGGAAGCAGAGCAGTGGCAAATGGACAATTCCAGAACAGAAGGAAGCAATCAGTAGGGTCTCCTAGGGATCTATACTACATGATGCCCATAAAAGATCTGGAGTCAGCAGAAAGCAGTGAAAAGGCCAAGTGTACTGATGATACCAAATTATTCAGGATTATACCTAGTGACACGATCTCAAAACATTATTGAAAAACTTGAAAAAAATGTGGAAAAAGGCAACCAAAGTGATCAAGGGGTTGACTTCCCTATGAATAAAGGTTAAAGGGATAGAGATATTTTAAGTAAGGTAAGATATGGAAAAAGTGTGGAATTAATTCTCCCATAATACAGAAATGAGGAAACGGATGGGCACTGTATTTAGGTTCAAGTTGCCATTTGTAGCTTCGATGAATTAATGTCTGTACAGCTTCCCTCCTTGAATCATTCTTGAGAAGACTCTCTTGTACATATTTTGAAATTGTATTCTTTTTTATAAAACCCATCTCAGCCCATGCAGAAAACACTGATATTACATTGTTTGGAGAAAGGGTGTTACAATTAATTAAAAATTATCCGCAGGGAAGTGAAAATGTTTCGAGAAGAAAGACCACCATTATATTGTCCAGTAAAAATATATTATAAATAAACAAACCCTAAATCATCCATTTAGATTTACATTTTTATAGATAAATCAGAAACTTCTATGTGATATTTTGAATATTGTGTATAGTATACAATATCACATGACTTTGCACTCTGAGTACATCTGCAAATAAGATATTACAAAAGTTACTCCACACTTTGGAGAGCAGGCAATTAAATCTTTCTTTCTCTGCAATAAACCTTATGCCAAATTAATTATATAAACTATTGGAACAATTGGTTACAAATTACAAACAAGACTAAGAATTGCATATTGATGAAGGGTATTTCTTAAATAAGCAGCTCATGGATTATGTGATTAAATGGACTTCTGTAATTCTTGATGTCTACTGCATAAAAGGGAATTATTCTTGCAGCCCTCGTATGTTTGCACTGGGAATATGACAAGCTTAACTTTTGTTCAAACGGTTAAATGGTTTTATGCCCATTTGGGTAATACATGTCTGTCACTTACTACAAAGAACTTATAGCAAGGGAACTTTAACAGAAAGCAAACATCAAATCATAATCAGACCTGAAACTCATTTAAATGGATATACTTTACAATTATTGTTCCACAAAAAAGATTTAAAATTATTTAATGGAACCATTTCAATACCTCTTTTTTCTTCTGATATATAATTATTTTACTATATGAAATTTCTAGAGATCAATCCCACTGTTAATTGAGTTGGACAGAAAAATAAAAGCAACCAACAAAACCTGAAAGATAGAATATCACCATTTCAGCTACATTTTTTTGTTAAAACATCAGTTAGAGTAATGGTTTTCTGTGAAACTCCATTTGTTCATAAATCTGAATAAAAAGAGACAAATGAGTCAGCTCGGCTATACAAGTGTAAATCTGAATCAACTCCACTGAAGTTGGTGGGCTTGCACTAGTGCAATGAAGTTCATCACAGTAGTTAAAGACACTGCTGCTAGCTCCTCTTATACTAAAGAGTACCTTCCATTAATGCAATGGACTCCTAGTGTGATACCACAGAAAAGCAAACTCTGGTCTTCTTGTCAAGGTGACTGCAACCCGGAGTTTGTCAGGAAGTGCTTGAAAATAGTTCACCACGGGACGTTTTTAAAAAATCCTTTTTTTCCAAAAAAGTTACTAATGCCAGTCAAAAGAATGATTAATCAACTTGTAAAATTTTGCATTGTGCTCTCTGAAATAGGAGTAAAGTTGCTCTAAAACAGTACTGTTCACAACAGGATGTGGGCGTCCTTTTGATTCATGTAAACATCGCTCTTTTCCGTCACTTCGAATGCAGTAGAATCCCTTGGTCTGGTTAAAATAAAAATTTGAAGACATGATTCTGGAAGGCAGATTAAGAAATCTTTCCACTTTTTGTAATTCAGGAAGAGGATCCTTGATTAAAGTATTCCCATCCACTATGTGAATCTGATCCAAACTGAAATGTTTAAGCCACTTCTCCATATGGAGGTCATACAAGCTTCTCTGGATAGCCTTGTATTTGGTATTAAGTGCTCCATTTTTAATAACAATGTCTTCAAAGAGCTGCACAGGCTTGTGGCTTTCTAATCTATTGTAATAGACTTGGGTATAATCAGAGATAACTCTCTCTGTGGGGTCTCTCAGAATAAGCAGCAGCTTAATAGAGCTATTCATATCATGAATCCTTTCGGGAGCCTGTGGCGAAGTAAAATAGCCTGGCGTTTTCTCAATGGTTATTTGATTTTCATATGAAAATGGCATCAGGTTCCTATACCAGTCTATTCCTTTCACATAATTCTCATCCCAGTCAAAAAAGTGAACTTCAGTAGCTGCTACCACAATGTTTGGGTGAACATCCAACATTTCAAGTAATGCCCTGGTTCCTCCTTTACGAACTCCAATAATGATTGTCTGAGGTATTCGTCTGTTTGTTCCAGGAGGCCTCACTTGTACTGGATAGTGTTCACTTTTATTGCTGAATACCATGACTTGGGACTTCAGAGTCTCCATGAGAGCCCCCTTCTCAGATGGAGCACCATGAGCATGAGTCAGCAGAAGGTATGATGACACTAGTAAAAAGGCCATGTGGAGATGGAGGAATGCTCAGTGCACAGTGCTGTTGTGCTTGGACGATAGAACTATGAGCACATAACCTCCTGAAGAGGTGGCCGATTGGATGGCGGCCAAAGCAGTAATTGATTTCTCAAGCATCTGTGAGTTAAAGAAAATACAGCAATCAGTATCTTGTTGCCTGTACGTAATAACAAAATATATACATACAAAGTCTGACATCTCTAAAAAAGCCCATGTAACAGAAATATTGTGCAAATCTACTGAGGTTGAGCAAGTGAGATTTCTAAAAATTACAGATGTTCGTAAATAGTATTATCTCTTGGCAAATGGATAACTGCTCTAACAACTGCAATGCATCCCAACAGAGTATGGCATTCACACAACTTCTAGGGAGTATCACAGGAGCAATAAGAGATTCAGGTACTAACATTTATTGGGAAACCAAGTAAGCTAAGCATTTTGAGCTGAAATTCTTCATTGGGGACAGAACCTATATTGTCTTCCTTATTTTTCTTGAAGTTTTCTAACAAACCTTTTATATAGCTTGCTTCCGTGATGAAGATTCCCAGCTCAAAATGCAAAAAAAGTACTTGAGCTTCCTGAAACATGTAGGGTGTCTGATTTTTCAGTAACAGAGTCTGCAATTTTTGTATCCTCTCTCTCACACATGTGTGCACACACACATGCACACTCACTAGTGACGTCTGATGATGTGCTTTTTTTTAGCTTCCCTGTAAAAAAAGCATTTCTCCTCTTCCCAAAACAAGTTTAAAGATTACATGGCAGGAACCATAGAATTCTTCTTTTAAGCACACTTGACACCTCCAGTTTATTCATAGAAAATACATGTTGGTTTGGAGAGCACTAGCATGACAGGTATGCCATTATAAAGAAGCTATCAGGCAAGCACCAAAGAAATATCAAGGTCTGGTTCTTATATCAGCATACCTCTTGCCAGATGAGGTCAGAAGACAAGATATGCCCATTGTAGAATCAACAAGGGCTTTGAAGTTACACAGTTTTCCTTCTCTGTACCCAGCCACTTGTAACAATAAAAAAAAATCCTCCAAGTTTTGAAAATAAGTATCTTCTTTATCTCAAGATGGCTGTGCAACACTACTAGAAATTTATGTGTTGGTTGCACAATGGGTGCAGTAGTTCACTGTGAGCTCATTCTCCTCTCCATGCACTGAATATATATTATTTAGTGGATCTGAAAGGAGATGTAGAAAAAACAATGTCCCTGATAGTATGGACAAACTCATAAGCTTGTAGAGCAAAATATCCCAAGCTGCCCCCCTCATAGCATGGTAGCAAGTTTGTTTTGTTCTAGAAACATGAATTAGAAAGAGCACCTGAAATGAAGGTAACAGCTAAACAGCATAGAGAAAAATGCTATGAAAAAGCTTTATAAAATAATAAAAAGCATACAGCAGATCTTTTCATGGATCTTCTCAGGAATGCACAAGCTAATCATCATCAGCTGATAGCTCACAAGCTACCTGTTGGAGACCTCTGGTGTGGATGGATTGTTTTGACAATTTGTGAACATACAAAAGTTTGTTTAATTCCTATTGTACCCTTCTTCAATGAGTTCAGAGTGGCTTATGTGGTCTTCATCACCCCCTTTTATCTTCACAACAATTCTAGTGACTAGTCCAGGATCACCTTGTGAGCTACATGACAGTGTGGGGATTTGAATCCAGGCCTCCACCACCCTATATCCTTGCCATACCACACTTAATTGGAATGATCCTACCAGCACAATCTCATTTTCTCCCATTCAGCTAATTCTCACTGATGGTCAAAACAGAGTTCTGCCAGTAGTGCAGAAGACAGAGGAGTGCAGAAAGACTGAAGAGACTGTGAAGCACAAACTGAGGAAATTGTATATCCTTCAGATGCTCATCCAACAGCAAAAGGCACCTTCTGTCTTAAGATGGTTAATTCCATGACAATGCCAAAACAGCTCCAGTTAACTGTAGATTCAAAATAACTTATAAAAGTAATATGCTTAGGAAACCCATGCAGATGTTTGTTGTACACAGTATGGTCTAGAGAAGCAAGCTAAGAACTGGAATCTGATCCTTTGTACTTTTCATGTAAACAAGCTATAAAACTTTTAAAAATGTAGTGAACATGAATGGAAAGTGGCTAAAAGGGGAATGGAGTTATCAGCCCAAGATTATACAAAAGAACAGTTATAACAATTGAAGACGCTGTAGTGCTTCTGAACTTTCATATGTTGTGTGAGGCCTGTGAAAATCCATACAACATAACCTCTTGCACCACCTTGGGAACTTCACTGTTCCAGCTGGGTGGGAAGAGAGAGAGGAATCAACCTGTTACAGAAACACATCCACAAAGCAACCTTTGACATGTAGCTGTAAAGTTATTAGAATCTTGTCTCTACTTTGGAATTCAATCAATAGTTTACATCACTATATAGTTTGGAAAAGCTCTTGGTAAGCAGTAGGTCCAAGCTCTCTGTCTCCAGCATCTCCATTTAAAGGACCTAGGGTAGCAAGGGGTTGTTAAAGACATTTTTCTACTGGAGCCTTTCCCAGTCAGAAGAAACTGTATATTTATTAAGAAGATTTGTAGGCCATCTTTCCAGCTTGCTTGAAGCAGCTCATAATTAAAAAAGTAAAACAGAACTAAAAGCAGTAAAAGCAATAAAACAAACTATACCAATGAATGCCAATATAAACAAAATCAATACAAACAATAAACGTCACCAAAAACAGTGAATACAAGCACATTTTCTAAAGATCCGAAAATGAGAAAAGACACATTTAAGAAATGGAAGGAGGGCCTTATAACCAATGAATATAAACAAATTACCAATGCTTACAGAAAGACTGTTAGAAAGGCTAAAGCTCAGCACGAGTTTAGGCTAGTAAGAGATGCTAAACACACCAAATAAGGGTTCTTTGGTTATGTTCAGAGCAAGAAAAAGAACAAGGAAGTGGTAGGGAGAGCAAGGTGTAGGGAGAGGAAAGTAACATTTTAACAGGTAATAAAGAGAGCTCAATTTGTGCTTTGCTTTGGTCCCTTCCTGCAAGGGAAACTGTGCTCAAACTGCCAAAAAGAGAACACATGTTAAAGGGAATTGCAGCCTAGGATAGGCATAGGGGTACATAAACACCTAGCTTCTGTAAATGAGTTCAAGTCCTCAGGGCCAGATGAATTGCACCTTAGGGTACTAAAGGAACATGCTGATGTCATTTTGGAGCCTCTATTATTTTTGAGAATTCTTGGGGATCAGATGAGGCGTCAGATTGGAAGCAGGCAAATGTTGTCTCCTTCAAGAAGAAGAAAAAGGAGGATCCAGTGTTAAGGAAAAAATTCTTTAAAGGTACTCTGTGTTCAGATTACATTTCCCAACAGCCATCACCCACAATTAACTAAGACACCAAACAGTGATCCATAAAGAATTAATGAGCTTTATTTACAATAAAACCCAGATGCAATGCTATGTTCCGACATATGCATAAAAATCAGCCATAGCAGAGAATCTTATATACTTTCCAAACTTAATTGTTTACAGAAAAGAGATAAAATTGTTATACAAAACTAAATACAAACAATTCTTCAGAATCAAATTCTTTAGGAGACCTGGCACAAAACAGGCTGATTGACAAGATAGTAAACTCTCTCTGTAATATAAACATGCTACATTTCTGGTGCCACAAAGGAATCTTGGGTGTCTTCCTGAGAGGGTGCTGCTTATCCAAGCTAAATTCTTGAGTACAAAGGCAAAACAAGAGATACTGTCCTTGCAATAGGGCTTTCTAACCTTACTTAACCACAGTGTCAGAAGGAATCTGCTGACAAGAAAAACTTTTGCCTTCTGTGTGACAGGTCAACTCCAATAAGTGCTCATACATAGGTCTTTTAGAATAGGGGTCATAGAAATTCCCTAACATCCAGGTAACTACTGACCTGTCAGCTTGATGTCCATACCTGGAAAGGTTTTTAAACAAATCATCAAATAGTCAGTCCTTGAGCATTTAAAAAAGACAGCAGTGATTACTAAAAGCCAGCACGGCTTCTTCAAAAACAAGTCATGTCAGACTACCCTTTTTTGAGAGAGTTGCTACTTTGCTGGATCAGGGAAATGCTGTGAACATAGTTTATCTTTACTTTAGTGAGGCTTTTGATAAGGTTTCACGTGATATTCTTGTTAACAAGTTGGTAAAAAGTAGTGTGGATCCTACTACTGTTAGGTAGATTTGTAACTAGACATGGGCACGAACCAAAAAAATTTAACGAATCTGTGGTTCGTGGTTCGGTGCCGATGATGATCCCTAAGTCGTGAACCACAATGGACATTTCCCGTTGCCGAACCAGTTCACGGTTTGTGGTGCTCAGAATGGCCCCCATTGCACTTAGAGAGCCCATATTCACAGGGAGTGTGTAGCAGGCTCTCCTCCAGCCAGCATCCAAGTTTGGTCAAGATTGCAATAGGGATCTTGGAGTTATACCCTCTCCAATCCGAAGCCCCCAGGAAATTCCCACAAAAATCCAAGCTCAATTATACTCTCTCTGTCTCTCCCCAAAGGCTAGCAAGTAGCAAGCAACAGCTTTCACACTCCACTGCTCGCTGAGAGTGAAAGCCAGCCTAGGAGCACAGTGTTTTTTATAAGCTGAGGTCCCATAGAGCAACTCAGGAGGTCTGTGTTTGGCCATCAGAGCTGCCTATCAGGGTTTGCAGGGATGAGATTGGAGTGCCCGTGGCTACAGAACACCCCTCCCCCTCCCTCCCCCGGGTGTCTTCTCCCAACTTGTAACCGCTTTGCAGCTCCATGGTTGGAAGGAAGACCTGCCGATCAAGGCAAGCTGGGCTTCAATTCGGGTTTCCAGGGTGACAGAAGGAGCGCAGACAGAGTTCAGGCATTCCCCCGGCTCCGTTTCCAGGGGAATTGATTGGTGGCGCCTGACTGTCTGGCTTCCCAAACCGCGGCCAAACACACCGAACCAGGCTTCTTCCAAATGCTGGCTTGTTTGCTGTGGACAATCACGAACTGCTGGATCGCGATCGCGTGATCGCCAATTTCGTGGGTTTTTGAAGTTCATAATGCGGTTTGTGCCCATGTTTATTTGTAACTGGTTGACAGATCACACCCAAAGTGGGCTTGTAAATGGTTCCTCATTCTCTTGGAGAGGAGTGACAAGTGGAGTGCCTCAGGCATCTGTCCTGGGCCCTGTGATGTTCAACATCTTTGTAAATGAAGGAAGAGAAGGGATGCCAATTAAATCTGCAGATTATACTAAATTGGGAGGGGTTGCAAATACAGTAGAAGACAGAATCAAGATTCAGGATGATCTTAACAGGCTGGAAAAGTGTTCTAAAACTAACAAAATGAATTTCAACAGAGATAAATGTAAAGTTTTGCATTTAGATATGCTAAATCAAAGGCATAATTATAGGATGGGGAGACTTATCTTGGCAGTAATACATATAAAAAGGATCTAGGGGTCTTAGTAGATCATACACTGATCATGAGTCAGCAGTGCGATGCGATAGCTAAAAAGGCAAATACAATTTGGGGCTATACTGTCCAGATCATCTGAAATAATGGTATCCGTTTGCTCTAGTTAGAATTCACTTGGATTATGGCATTCAGTTTTGGGCCCCACAGCTTAAGAAGGGTGTTGACAAGCTAGAAAGTGTCCAAAAGAGGGAAACAAAGATGGTGAGAGGTCTGGATACCAATTCCTATGTGACTTGGTATATTTTGCCTGGAGGTATGGTGGCTGAGCAGTGATATGATAGCTCTCTTCAGGAATTTGACAGGCTGTCACATAGAGAATGGAACAGAGTTGTTTTCTGATACCCCAGTGGGCTGGACCAGAAACAACAGGTTAAAATTAAAGCAAAGAGTTTTCAGCTAAACGTTAAGAAGAACTTCCTGACAGTTAGAGCAGTCCCTCAGTGGAACAGGCTTCCTTGGAAGGTGGTGGGCTCTCTTTCTTTGGAGGTTTTTAAGAAGAAGTTAGATAGCCACCTGACAGCAATGATAATTCTATGACTCAATATAAATTTTGGCACATTGGGAGTGAGGGGGCATGAAGGGATGAGCTGGTGGTAGGCTTTCATGGCCTTTCTTATATGCCCACAGTAATGTCAATCACCATTTTGGGGTCAGAAAGAATTTTCCTCCAAGCCAGATTGGCCAGAGAACCTGGAGGGTTTTTTTGCCTTCTTCTATGCATACAGCAGTGGTCACCAGGGGAGTGAGGAGGCAGGTAGCTGTAAATTTCCTGCTTTGTGCAGAAGGGTTGGACTAGATGACCCATAGTATTCTTTCCAGTTCTACATTTCTGTGTTTCTAAAACAGATCAGTCTGAAATGATGTTGATAAAACAAAGCTCAAGCTTGATGCAGATCATAAAACAGCTTAAAAATGTGGAACCCCTTACTCAATACTTAACTAGATGGACCAATTAATTAATCAGGTATAAGGCAGTATTGTATTTATTTATTATTTAGAGAAGTTTTGTGTTGGCTCTCCAGGAGGTGTAAGCATGAGGTAGCTTATAAAATAGAAAAATTAAAAGATATTAAAATCTAGCATTAAAAATCCAGCCCAGTGTAAAACCCTGGCCCCATCCAAGTAGGGTTTTAAAGGTAAGAACCGGCACTTTTAATTGAACCCAGAAATAAATGGGCAGCCAATACAATTCTTTCATCAACAGAGTGATATGATCCCTGTATCCCACCCCTGACAACAGCCTGGTTGCTTCATTTTGGATAAGCTGAAGTTTCTGGACTGTTTTCAAAGGCAGCCCCAAATAAAGCACATTACAGTAATCTATCTGTGATTTAACCAAAGCATAGATCTTAGTGGCCAGATCGTATTTTTTGAGGAATGGCTGTAGCTGGCACACCAACCGAAGCTGATAAAAGGCACTGTGTCCACAGAGGAGATCTGGCTCTCGAACCATAGGCCAGGATTCAGCAGTACCCCCAAACTATGAACCTGCTTCTGAGGAGGGCAATTTTCTCCATGACAGGCTGACTCAGCAGTCCCTGAGCAGCTTCTCTATTGACCATTAGCACCTCATTCTTGTCTGGATTGAGCTTCAGTTTATTAGCCCTCATCCACCCCATTGCTATCTCCAGGAAACTGTTCAGGGATTCCACAAACCCACCTGACTCAGCTGTTGAGGAAAAGTAAAGCTGGATGCCACCCACATATTGGTGGCACCTAATGATCTCTCCCAGTGGTTCCTGTAGATGTTAAACAGCATGGGAGACAAGATGGAACCCTGAGGGATCCCATAGCACCAAATGCCCTCAGGCTGAGTAGCAATCATCATCATCATCATCATCATCATCATCATCATCATCATCATCATCATAGATTTATATACTGCCCTTCAGGGCAACTTAATGCCCACTCAGAGCAAAGTATGTCATTATCCCCACAACAAAGCACCCTGTGAGGCGGGTGGGGCTAAGAGAGCTCCAGAGAGCCATGACTAGCCTAAGGTCACCTAGCTGGCTTCAAGCGGAGGAGTGGGGAATCAAACCCGGTTCTCCAGATTAGAGTCCCATGCTCTTAATCACTACACCAAACTGGCTCCCATGTGTTCACCATCTGATCTGACATAAAGCATTTGAGACTTTCCCCATAAATAAGTCACAAAAATATTATTTCTTGTTTTAAGATTTTATACAGTTAAGATCTTTAGCAGATTCCTACCACAATCCCGAGGGAATTCTTCTTTTCTTTGGTCTTACAATCTTGACTTGAAATGTAAGAATAAAGTTACAAGCACCTTGAACTGTCAAGACAACCTTCTATAGGAAAGCTAGCTGTGTTCCGTTGTTCATTTCTCCCATTATTCTGAACCTCTATGATCATTAGAGTTAACACTGCATGTGAAGTTCAATGGATCTAGGCCCACAGGAGAATATAACTGTCTTCAGTATTGCAAGCTGATAGTTTTTAGAAATTTCTCCTACCGGGCACAGGCTCAGAGAATGAGACCCACACAAAATGTCAACACAAAGAATCCCTCATCTGTTATTTTGGGAAGGTTACATTTTCAATTTCAGCAGGTCAGGTTGAGACTGTAGCTGCTGAAGGTGTGAAGCAAATGATAAAATAGCAATAGGTAAAAGCTAACTTGGTTTCAACCACCTGAACAATAGTCCAAAGATAATGCTAGCCTGTCAAGCAGAGAATCCTTTGTCCACAAAGCCTGAAAAATTTGTATATGTATGCGTAAATGAGAAAGGCATTCCTTTGAAATGGAAATAAATGTCATTTTAAAAAATGTCATTAAATCAAAGGAAGCTGGACATGCCACTGAAATAACATTCACTCATTGATTTTAAGTGTAAACAAGATCTGTGCTCAGATTGATTCACAAAGTCCTAATTAGGAGTATGAAAAGAAATCATTACACATGGGAAAATATTTCCCTTTCAATATCTGGCAGTAAGGGAACAAAATGACTCTTACTATAGTAAGTATTTTTGCTGCAATAGGGAAAATTTTAGTTCTATACCACATTTAAAACATGTCTTTTGGAAACATACGAAAATATTCCATCAACATTATATTACGTTAACACCTGTTGACTCACACGTCACCTATAAATACAACTGCATTTTGAAAACTGTCTTATGAGGTCCATTTCGTGTCTACCTACAAAAAAATGGGAACTGCTTCCTCCTGCTGTGTCATCTGACACTAGAGTGGTTTGCATGTTAATACCAAAACTGTTTGTGAGGTTCTCTTCGGTCCTGGTAAGATGCAGAAGACCCGTGCCATCAGCCACACCTACATAGCTCGGGTACTCAAAACACATTATACAGCAGCCAAGAACAATGCCAGAAAGAAGCCTTTTCCATGATGAAGCATGTGAAGCAAGGGCAGCATATTTTCATGCTGTTAGGTTGTATGCTTATTCTTCCAAAAGCTCGGCTTGTGGCTTAATTCTGCTATCTGATGCATGAAGTCAGGGTTATATTTATACCTACCAGTCCAAATCAGCAACATAGAGAATGAAATTTACTGGATACCATTTCATGCTATGAAATACTCTCCTCAATCATCCTTCTTTCTCTCCTAGGAAATGATCTTTTGACTCTGTTCTTTGTTTACATATTGAAGCTCCTTCACTTAATAGCCATGCTGTCCTCCGTGCCCTTCTGTGGTCTTACTATTTTTTCAAACAGCACTGAAATAAAACTCAAGAACAAGTTTTCATCTTCCTGTTTTTCATAGGTTTGCAGCTATGCTTCATTACACAAACACACTGGGATAGGGATGCCACCTCTTCTGCCACTGCCCCACATCCGCACACACTGGGGGCAAAGAAATCCCCTTGCCCCAGCCCTCCTGCCTCCACTCGCCTTTCTGGTGGGGAGGGAAGGCATCTAGGGGAAGTGTGCATGTGCTTCCACATCATGACACAACATTATATCATTTCTTGGCATGGCACAGAAGCTATGGGTCACACCAAGGGGCAATTTGCTAAAAATTGTCCCAAAACACTAAGTTGGGGGGCAATTTTTAGCAAATGCAACAGATGGGTATGGGAGCGCACACATGCTTTGCATACGAGGGCAAGTATCCACTGGCCCCAGCCTCCCCCACCCCACACCCCCTGGAAGATCTGGCATCCCTACAATGGGATAACCTGGAATGTAAATTCCATGTGTAAACTGTCTACATTACGTTCAAAAATCTTCCTACTTAAGTTGCTCTTAGCTATGGCCCTGATAAATGGCTGTCAGAATCAATCATGTATACTTATCCATACACAAGTTCTCATTTATGTCATTTAAAAGTCAAAGATTGCATTTTACCATGCAAATTCTTTTAGGTCCTCAATTGTCATTGACATGGCTGTGCTAAAATGCAACATTTGCAGCAAGATAACCCAAATTTTATTTAAAGAAAGATCATATTCTGAACATAAGAATAGCTCTGCTGGATCCAATCAATGGTCCATCTAGTCTAACATCCTGTTTTATGCAGCAGCCAGTTAGATGTCCTGGAATGGCCTACAAGCCAAAACTTCCTGTTGCCGTACCTTGACACCACTATTCTATGCTAAATTTTCTCCATGAATTTGTCAAGTTCCTTTTAAAACTAAACTAGTAGCCATCATTATATTCTCTGGCAGTGAATCCCACAAGTTAATTACTTTTTGAATTAAGAAGTATTTTCTTTTGTCTGCCTTCAGCCTACTGCCCTTCAATTTCACTGGGTGTCTGTGAACTCCAGTATTGTGGGAATCCATGCATAAATGTTATGAATCTCTATAAGTCTTCCCTTCATCATCTTTAAACTAAAAAAGAATTCCTTAGCTTTTCTTCATAGGTAAAGTGTTCCAATTCCTTTATCATTTTGTTTGCCCATTTCAGCTCCTTTACTACAATATTGGTCTTCAGACATAGCAACCAGAACTGCACACAGTATTTCAGATGTGGCTGCACACCTCAGATCTATACAAGGACATTCTGATACTAGCCATTTTGCTTTCAGTATCTTTTCTTAAACAGAATTTGCCTTTTCACGGCTGCCACACACTGTTGACAATTTCATTAAGCTGTCCACCACCGCCTCAAGGTCTCTTTCCGGATCAGTCTCTATCTACTCTGAAGCTATCAGCAAATATTTAAAATTAGGACTTTCAGTCTAGCGTGCTTGACTGAATCTCACTTGCCATGCTGTTGCCCAATTCCTGCTCACCCAGTTTGGAGAGAGCCTTTTGGAGCTCCTCAAAATCAGCCCGCAGCGAAGCATGCGTGCACTCTCCAGCCTTGTGCAATCATTGCACTTTCTGGAAGTGGTGGGAGGCCATGTGTACACAGCACCAGGAAGGTAAGCACTGGGTCCTCTCTTCCTGCTGTGAGGATAAGGAGACGTGGCAACCCTACTTACCCTCCTCCCATTCATGTATAGACAGATTAAATAGCACCAGTCCCAATACCAATCCTTCTGGAACCCCACTTCTCTCCATGTCAAGAACAACTCGTTTATTCTTGCTCTCCACTTACTATTTATAACCAGTTTCATATCTCTGAGAAGACCCATCATCTTAACCTATAACTGCTAAGTTTATTTAGGAGCCTTTGGTAAGTTCAAAAGCTTTTTGAATTCCAAGTGTATCTACTGGACTACCTTTGTCTATGTGTGGACTACCTTTGTCTACCTTTCTCTCTCAAAAATTTGTCAAGAAAGGACTTTCCTTCACAGAAACCATTCTGATTCTTCATCAGAAGGGCCTAGTCTTCTATGTGCTTCTATTTTTAATAAGAGTTCATACCAATTTACAAGGAGCAGTTGTTGAGTTAACTGGTTTGTAATTTCCTGGATCTCATCTGGATCCCTTTTTAAAATAGTGTCATATTTATGATCTTCAAAACCTCTAAAGAGGCAAATTTTACTAACAAGCTGTGTATGCCTGTTAATTTTGCACTTTAGCTCCTTAAGAGCACTCAGGCAGTATTCCACAAAAAGTGCTTGCTCACTCACCATTGTTGAAGATGTTTTTCAGCTTGGCGGGTGTCTTTTAAGGCACCTTTAAGAATGTAACAGCATGAGGCTTGAAGCTTTTACTTTCATTTTAAGTGAGGCTTCTTTTGGCTGCTTCTTCTGTTTCCCTTTCCCTGCTGATACCATCTCAGCCAGAGAGAGAGAGACTACTACTATACAAAGCCAAAGGGCAGAATTATCTGGAAGTAAGAAAAGAAAGTTCCTTTTTAAAAAATGAAATCAGATTTGCTACTGATTTCTACTAGAAAAAAAAGATTTCAATGCTCCTTCTGGGAGTTTCAGTGATGTTCAGTCTGTTCATATCAGAGTTTAATGTGCTTTACTCCCAGGCAGCCTTGAGACATGAGACTGTCCTATACTGGGTCAGTCTGACATTATTTACCCTGACTGCCAAGGAATTTTGAGATCCGAATAATTGCTCATTCCAGCCACAATACCAGAGATCCTTTTATTTGGACATCCTAGTATATGAAATTAGGAAGGGGAGTCTACACACAAAGAATGTTTTTTCTCCTCCTCTAAGCTAGGGTTGCCAGGTCTCCCATGTCAAAGTTTGGGGGTGTGGGACACAGGTACTCACCTTGGTGATTATATCATCTCTGGTGCAATCCAGAAGTGATAAGTCATGCTAGGGACCAATTCTTTAAAAACTGGACACAAATGCTCTGTTTTGGGCTGATTTTTTTTAAAAACATGGCCCTAGCACCACCCGTCACTTCTGGGTCACGCCAGGAATGATGTAATCACCAAGGGATGTGGACACGCAGACTTTGCATGTGTGCCTGCTGGCTTTCCTTCCCTGTTCCCAGATGCCATTTCTCCCTGCCAGCCAGGTGAGCAGCAACGGGGGATGGTAGCTGGGGGCAGGGACCTGGCAACCCTATCCTAAACTATGTCCCCTTTCTTTACCTGGAAAAACTTATCTACATAGAGACCAGTCCTCTTTGAAATCAAGTTCAAATAATGGATTTTACAGCAGGCTAGTAGAAAATAACAGTTGACAACAATTTCTGCTCTAAGGTGTATGTTTTATGGACCCGGTGGATTGTAATTTGTCTTCCAGCAACATTAGAACTTCATCTCTTACCTTTTCTGAGTCAGTTCTTCTAGTCCAGTATGGGTAAACTGCCCCACATGTTCTGTAGCAAAAACCAATGCAAAGAATTAATTCAATTTCTCCATGTAAATTGTGCTCATATTTGCAAAGCAGACTCTGCTTTTGCTAGCAACAGAAAGGAATAGCCCTGTAGTCTCCACCAAAGAGTCCAGCTCATCTCCATTTTGTATTTTCAGATTTTGCTAGCCACATATTTTCAACTTGCCATCACAGTTGTAAGGGTTAAAAACTTGTTTTTAAATGAAAACGGAGATTCCCAATATGTACGCTTGTACCAAACAGCCATGCAACGATGGAATCCATAGTGCCTTCATTTCAGAGCACAAATAGTTCAGCAAGTTTGCAAATTCATTGATTATTTTACATAGATGTTTCTGCCAAAACAAAACATTATCCAGGAATATATTATGAAGGATAATCTGATTCAGAATGCATTACAGAACTGAAGCCTAAATGGATCAAAATTGCCTTTGGGAGCAATTCCATCAGAACAACATTCCAAATTCAGCCTAAGAGAATTGATTGATTTTGATGAAGCTCAGAGATGTTAGTTCCTGTGGTTATACTATAATTGGCACATAAATGTAAAGAGGGTTTAAACTGGATTTAGAGTAAGTAATTGAGATATGTTCGCAAGATAATTTCTGTATTTTGCCATCTTTGTGGAATTAAATGCATGGTTTTAGAAGAGAATATGATGGGATTTGTATAATGAAAACAATGGATATGAAACTGCAACACTGTGCATTTTTTGTATCTCACAGTACATTTGCAATAGCTTCATGGTGCATAATTAAAAAATTAGTGCTGTCTCTTTCTCCCTACTCCCCAGTACAGCATTGAAATTATAGCACACTATTACATATTATGTTGTTCTATTATTTGATAATGTTGTTGCTTAGTAACGAAATGATATGGTTATGTGTTAGGCGAAAAGAAAAAGTGAGCGTTATTAAGGACCTGAGGCTCTTGCATGAAGAATATTAAGAACAGCAGGTAAAATTTTAGTCACAATATTTACAAGAAAGATATTTAAGAAGTGGTCTGTTTCTATATTATAGACCAGAGATGTATCTATTAAAATTGTATTACAGGGCCTGCTGTTTTGGCAAATCTAATAATCCATACTGTTCCAGGGCAACTTTTATTAGCATCTAATAAATGTTTATGCTGACACATGTTTTGTAGAGCTAGACTGATTCACTCTTTGTCATTTCAATAGATAACTGAGTATTCATAAAGAAGACCAAACAATGTAACATAGACCATGGAAATAATGGAAGAAAGAACTGAAACCTATAGCTTGTGACTTCCTGTTTGGGATCCATGGAGGTCTAACGCAGCTCCACTTGCGGAGCTGACCGGACTGCCGTTTTAACCGGCCGGCGGGGTGAAAATAGCCCGCGGCCGACTGCTCTCAGGCGGGGAGCAGGCAAAGAACGCTCAAGACCCTAGGGTGAGCTAGATCTCGGACGAGGGGGGGCTCTACACAGCGAGTCTCCCCCCGATCCTTGAGGTCCCACCTTGCGACGGGTCGGCTATAATCTCTGCGGCAGTTTTGGGGCCAATTCGGCTGGCATAAGACCTACATACCCAAGCATCGATTGGGGGAAGAAGCTGAGAGGAGAACTTAAAATCGAAACAGCGATTACAACCCGAGAAAAGTGAAGAGAAGGTAAAGATCATTATCTTCTGAGACGGGACAGATTGATAAAAACAGAGAGGAAAAAAAAGTAGATTTTTAAACTGCAACAGACTAGTGAAAAGGAGGGGAAGACTCGGCAGGAATCGAATTTAAAAAGAGACTAAGTTTAAAGAAGTTATTAAAGAAATGGGACTATTGTTTTGAATACCTGTGGCTTTGGAGCTGTGAGAAAAAGACACCATCGCGAGATCTGCTGTGGGAAGACGGGAGACAGGAAGTGCGTAATAACAATAGAGTGGCTGGAGAGAAGCGGCCCTTGCTGGAGGGCAGGAAGTAGGGAATCGCCATTTTTGAAAGGGGAAGGGTCGCGGCTTCAGCGGAAGAGGAAGTAGGCCATCTTGGATTACAAAATCATAGAGAAACCATAGAGAAAAGACGCCCGACATTTTGGACTCTTTAAAACTTAATTTCTATAAGAAGACCGGGACATTTAAAATAGAAAAACGTTAAATTTTACGCCACGGAGTTAAGGAAGAGAGCGGATTCGTGGGAGCGAGCTAAAGCAAGCCCCACGATGTCAAAAAAAGAGTGGCAATCGGCAATAGAAAACCTGGATAAAAACCTGGACAAAAAACTTTTAGATATGATTAAAGAACTTAAGGACACGAAACTGGAGCTGATAAAAGAGGTTAAAGAGGTTACACAGACAGTAAAATCGGAGCTGTCAGAAGTGAAAAAAGGTATGGAAACAATACGAAGTGAATTACAAGGAACGCAGCAGAGAGTTAAAACAGTAGAAGACGCGATGGAGAATTTAGCAGACACGCAACAAACAGAGATGAGATTGGTGAAGGGGAGAATGTCAGTTGCAGAAACTAAACATATGGAGAAGCTGCTACGTTTTCGTGGCTTGCCAGAAGTGGAAGGAAAGTCAGCGCAAGAACAGATGACTGAGGTGTTGGCTGAGTACCTGGGGAAGGAGGAGGAGGAAGTTGTGGCTATCCTAGATGTGGCATACCGTGTGAATTCGAGAATAGCAACCCAGAGGAAACTACCAAGAGATGTGATTGTGCAGTTTACAACACGAAATATGAAAGAGAGGATTGTGACAAAACAGTTTCAAGATCCATTGGAGATTGATGGCAAGACGATTATTATAATGAAGGAACTGCCCAGATCAGTGTTACTGGACCGGAAAAAATATAAAGTGCTAATTCAGATTTTGAAGGACATGAAAATCAGGTACAGATGGGAGTTACCGGAAGGAGTGTCCTTTGAGTTTGGAGGGGCCAAAAAACGCATCAGATCTGAGCGAGAGATGGAGCGATTTATTAAGGACAATGAAAAAGACTTACCAACAAGATCATGAGTATGGAGTGTAAAGTATTATCTTGGAATGTAAATGGACTAAACTCACCGAATAAGAGGAAAAATACTTTTCACTGGCTACTAAAACAAAAATGTGACATTGTTTGTTTGCAAGAGACCCATATCAGAAAGCAGGATGTAAAATATTTAAAATCTGGAAAATTGGGCAAAGAATATGTAGCGGCCTCCAACAAGAAAAAAAGAGGAGTGGTGTTGTACATAAAAGAGGAGCTACAGCCAAAATTTGTTATGAGAGATGTGGAAGCTAGATTTGTAGCAGTGGAATGTATTTGGAATTTAAAGAGAGTGTTGGTAGTCGGACTTTATGCACCTAACGGTGCAAAAGAAAGCTTCTTTGAGGATTTAAGGAAGCATTTAGACGATCTTGCATACGACCAGATAATTCTTGCTGGAGACTTCAATGGAGTGACAGACTTGGAACTAGACAAAAAGACTACAACGGCACAAAAGAAAAGAGGACTATTACCAAAGCTTTTTTTTGAGTTGATTCAACAAGAGACTCTTGAAGATGTATGGAGGAGAGAATATCCTAAAAGCAGACAGTTTACTTTTTATTCTGCAAGGCATTCTACATTATCAAGACTTGATATGATCTGGGCCTCAAAAGACTTAGCATTATGGACTAAGGAGGTAGAAATAATGCCTATGGTAGGCTCAGATCACAACCCAATTATGTGGAAATTTGGAAAAAAGAGAAAAAGGAAAGCATGGAGAATAAATGAGGACTTGTTACAGGAAAGAGAGAATATGGAAATACTGAGAAGAGAGACAAAGTTTTTTATACAATACAACGTGAATAAAGAAGTACCAACCAATAAAGTTTGGGATGCTTACAAGGCGGTTGTAAGGGGCATACTAATGGACTTAAATGGTAGAGCAAGAAAGAAGAAAGAGGAGAAAAGACAAGAGATTGAGGAGAAAATAAAAGCCAAAGAAACACAGCTAAAAAAGAGACCAGGGAAAAAGAAGGTATACCAGGAAATTAAAATACTTCAAGAACAGCTAACAGCAATGAGCAATAAAGAATTGGAGTGGAATCTCAAAAGACTGAATCAAAAAGCGTTTGAGGGTGCTAATAAACCTGGGAAGTACCTGGCATGGCAATTGAAGAAGAAAAGGGAAAAGAAGATAATAAATAAAATTTGCGAAGATAACAAAACGTATTTGGAGCAGGCTGCCATTAGTAGAGCCTTTTATAAATTTTACGCTAAGCTGTATAATAAAAAAGAAGTAAACAAAGAATCAATAGCGTCATATTTGGAGAAAACCAAACTTCCAGAAATCTCGGAAGCTTGGAGAAATAAGTTGAATAGTGAAGTAACTGACGAGGAAATAAGTAAGGCAATACAATCTGCAAATCTAGGAAAGGCGCCAGGGCCAGATGGACTTACGGCTAAATTCTATAAGACAATGGCTAATGAACTGGCACCATTCCTAAAAGAGGTGATGAATGGGGTTTTAAGGGATCAAAGGATTCCAGAAACTTGGAGTGAAGCGAATATATCATTGATCCCAAAAGAGGGCCAAGACCTGACTAATGTGAAAAATTATAGACCTATATCGCTACTCAACAATGACTACAAAATTTTTGCGAAGATATTGGCGGAGAGATTGAAGGGGTGGCTCTCGGAAGTCATAGAGGAGGAACAAGCAGGCTTTTTGCCAGACAGACAAATAAGAGACAACTTAAGGACAGTGATCAATGCTATTGAATATTATGACAAGCGTTGTGACAAAGAGGTTGGTTTCTTCTTTGTTGACGCTGAAAAAGCGTTTGACAATTTAAACTGGGACTTTATGTTTGCCACTATGGAAAAGCTACAATTGGGAGAAAGATTCATCAGAGCAATTAAGGAAATTTATAGAGACCAGACTGCAGCAATTGTGGTGAATGATGAATTGACCAAGAAATTGACGATAAGTAAAGGAACAAGACAAGGTTGCCCGTTATCTCCATTGTTGTTCATTTTAGTATTGGAGATTCTGATGATACAAATACGTCAAGATGATGAAATTCGTGGAATAAAAATAAAGGACTATTCATACAAGGTCAGAGCATTTGCGGATGACATAATGTTAATTGTAGAGGACCCATTGGAGAACATGCCAAGAGTGATAGATAAGATCAAGGAGTTTGGAGACTTGGCAGGTTTCTTCATTAACAAAAAGAAGTCAAAGATATTATGCAAAAATATGACTAAGCAGAAACAACAATTGTTAATGGAAACAACGGATTGTGAAGTAACAAGTAAAGTGAAATATTTGGGAGTCGAATTAACTGCAAAGAACATAGATCTATTCAAAAACAATTATGAAAAACTATGGACTCAGATAGAGAGAGACTTGATTAAATGGAATAGATTGAATTTGTCGTGGTTGGGTAGGATTGCAGCAGTTAAGATGAATGTGTTACCAAGAGTAATGTTTTTGCTACAGACAATACCAATCATCAGAGACTCCAAACAATTTGAAAAATGGCAGAGGAAAATATCAGATTTTGTTTGGGCAGGCAAGAAGCCTCGAGTGAAAGTGAAAGTTTTACAAGATGCAAAGGAAAGAGGCGGAATGCAACTGCCCAATCTGAGACTTTATCATGATGCAATCTGCCTAGTTTGGTTGAAAGAATGGATGACATTAAAGAACAAGAAACTATTAGCCCTAGAGGGATATAAAAAAATATTTGGATGGCACGCATATTTATGGCATGACAAAGTAAAGGTCAACTCGATGTTCCTGCATCACTTTGTTCGGAGAAGTCTATACATAATCTGGAAGAAGTACAGAATTTATCTACAAGAAGGAACCCCTTTGTGGGTGGTTCCATATGAGGTGATAGACCCGAGAGCTGTTGATAATGAACAACAATGTTTAACGTATAAAGAAATAACTAAAACTGAAGCATCCAAACTTAGAATAAAGACACAAGAGGAACTATCACCTAACTACGATTGGTTCCAGTATAGACAGATCAGAGACTTATATAATTCGGACTCTGTAAAGGGAGGTATACGAATAGAGAATTCGGAACTAGAGCAGACCCTTCTTAAAGAAGATAAGAAAAGAATATCCAAGGTATACCAAGTACTGTTGAAGTGGTATACCGAGGATGAGATAGTTAAAACACAAATGGTGAAATGGGCTATAAACTTTAATAAAGAAATAACAATGGAGGCATGGGAATACTTGTGGAAAACTACAATGAAGACAACGACATGTATTAATATCAAAGAGAACATTCATAAAATGATCTATCGTTGGTACATGACACCAAAGAAGATTGCGCTAGGGAATTTGAATACTTCTAATAAATGCTGGAAATGTAAGAAGCATGAGGGCTCCCTCTATCATATGTGGTGGTCGTGTGAGGTAGCCAGGCAGTACTGGGGGGAAATAATAAGAGAAATGAGTGAAATTTTACAATTTCAAATTAATAAGAACCCAGAACTCCTGCTACTGAACTTGGGAATGGAGGGAATTCCAGCCCAACACAGGACGTTGATATTTTATATGACAGCAGCAGCTAGACTTTTGTATGCGCAAAAATGGAAAGTACAAGAAGTGCCAACTATTGAAGATTGGACTTACAAATTGCTGTATATGGCTGAAATGGACAAGATGACAAGAAAATTGAGAGATCTGGACTCAGGGCAGTTCAACACAGACTGGGAGAAGCTGAAACAATACCTGGAGAAGAAATGGGAGGTGGGAGGAAAACTGTGGCAGTTTGAGAACTACTGAAGTATTGAAGTAGAGGGGGGAGACTTTACCGGGGGGAGAAGAGATAAATGTGAATTAATAAGCAGTCAGATTAATAGATTGACATATATATAGATATATATAGGTTAACAAACAGAACATAGAGAAAATAATTAATTATAAGGACTAAATATAAGGAGCGATTAACTAACAATATTTTCTTTTTTTTCTGACAAGTTTTGTACCAAACTGAATGTCTGAAGATATAGATGGGTCAAATTGATTGACTACGTGAGGAGAGATATATAGAACTATTATAAAAAGATAGAATGAGTAATATATATAGAGAATAAGTCAAATTGTTTGATATAAACGAATGTATGATCTATATGGTTTATGATATATAGAAATACCTGAAATTGAAAAATTGGGATAAATTGTTTATCTAAGATAGAAACAAAGGCTTACAGTTTGGGCATATAATGTTAAAAATAGTTAAGGATGTACTGCTTAGAATAATGGAGAATATATATTTGTTTTAGATAGAGGAAGCTAATAAAAGTAAGGGAAAGGGGACAAAGGGTTGGAAAGCTGTTGGAAGTCAACAAAAAGGGGGGGGAAAGGGAGGGGGTTAGAGATGAAAAAATTGGGGAAAATTGAATGTAAATGTGGAAATAATGGATTCTAACCCAATAAAAATTTTTCAAAAAAAAAAAAAAAGAAACCTATAGCTTGTTTTACCTTCTTTTGATGAAAGCAGAACAAAGGCAGAATTATTTTCTGTCTCTTACTAAAAGAAAACATTAACTACAGTAACCACCAAACTTAGCTGACCAGCTCCTTCATTTCACTTGTATCTATAGTTGCCAACTTCAGGCTAGGAGATTCGTGGAGATTTGTGTATGTGTGTGTGTAGTCTAGAGGTGGGCATGAACAGGAAAAAAACAAACACGATGTTCGTTGTTCATTGCCATCCACGAACAGGGATTCACGAACATCGATGGACATGACATGTTCACGAACATGTTCATAGTTGGAGATTTGTGGAAGTCAAAACAGCCCCCTTGGGACTTAGCTGAACTTGAGCTGGGAAAGGCATGATCCATGGGTCTCCCCCTTTAATGTCACTTTCTCTTCACAGTGGCAAAAACTGGACTGTCTGCTGGAAGCTACTTTGAGGGGTTACAAACTGACCTTCTTAATGTCCAATACCCGCCAAAGTTGCAGGGGACATAGTCCTCACTGTCCTCTGAAGACCGCCCAAGTTTCAGAGAGATTGCACCCTGGGATAGGCATGATCCATGGGTCTCCCCCTTTAATGTCATTTCCTCCCACGACTTCAAAACTTTACATTTCTAACATGAAAGAATGAAGGTAGGATTAGAATTCATGATTCCCCCTCCATTTCCCCCAAATGGGAGACTGTTGTCATTATATCAATTTTCACCATCTGATGGACAATCATGTATATACAATACAAAAGACTTTGTCAACAGTGTCAAGAGTAGGCACACATTTCTGTATTAGGCCTCACATAATACTTCTGCCAGTTTATATGAGCATTCTAAAAAGAAGAATAAATTCTAAAAAGTGTAAGATTAAGAATTTTCAGTGGACGCTACACTATGTTAACAGACTGAATTTAAAGCATCTTCTTTAGCTTTCCATTTTATTTCCCACCCAATGCATGTCAATAATATGAATGCACACCACCTCTAGTATTTGCCATACCAAGGGAAAACTACTTTATTTCTCAGCAAAAATGGAATTTGAAATTCCAGTCCTGCAAAACCATAAATTAGACCCCTTTACTTGAAAGTGCATCCAGATTCTTGAATCTCCTTTGTCATAAAAGCTGAGTACTATATTTCATAAATTAATTTTTCTGTAGCTTTTTAAAAACAGCTTTGGACAATTATGCTAGCCTATTTGTTTTACAGATGACCAGTTCCCTAATGTGTTAAATCTGCCACTTGGGATTTTTAAAGCCACAAACAGAACAGTTGCCAAAACAGAAGCAGTCCTACATGAGTACCGAAATGTGAGAAAGTAACATCACAATGATTCTTTATGAACTTTACAGTATGATTGCATGAACTTACTGAACCCTGCTTACTCATTCTGGTATAATGCTTCTACCTACTTCTCAACCCCTGTGCTAATCCTTTTATTAGAATCAGCCCCAAAGCAAAGACATACTGCTCATCAGAGTTTCTCGCTGGAACACAGAGGTGTTCTATGATAACTTCACCATTCCTGAACAGGATAACATATGAACACTTTAAAAAGGAAACAGCAATAACTAATAAACATCCTTTTAAAAACTTTTTTATACTTTTTATCAAGGCCCAAAGAGAACTTGCATTAAGGGGGTTTAGGGCTTTGGGCTTGTGAGAGCTGCCTGTCTCTGCAGTGGCACTTGGCACATCTTTTTAAAACTGAAGGGAATGTTCAAAATAAATTTGAGATATTGGGCTTGTGAGAGCTGCCTCTCTCTGCAGTGGCACTTGGCACATCTTTTTGAAACTGAAGGGAATGTTCAAAATAAATTTGAGATATAGTATAAGGGGATCTGCTATTCAAATAAACAAAAAAACCCCCACTATAAGTACTTTTTGAGCCTCAGCAAATAACTCTTAAATGTACAGCAAAGAATTTTGTTTAGAAGAAGAAGAAAAAGGATATAAGATACTACAAGATGCAAATGCAGTTCTGGAACTACAGGACATAAAATAGATACAGCAACAGACACTGGTGAAGTGATAAACAGAAGCACTTCATATCTACAGTGAATTTATTTAGTTTATGCTTGATGCTTATATTAAAGAGGCAGCATTTTCATTTCCATTAAAAGCTCATAGTCATGAAGCTTGAGGAACAAAAAGAAAAGAAAAAGGCAGCTACTTGGTAGCTACAGATAGGAGCTGCAAAGCCATTGCAATTGGCTCTAGGCTTCCTCCTTACCAGGTACACATAGATTAAAAAGTAGTGCTATGGAAGGTTAATATAAACTATAAGTACATTAAATGGTTGGCAGGTGATGTTCCCAGATAGGCATTTTAAAAGATTTATTTTCCCAAGGCTAGGATTATTTTTTTCTAATTCCTATTTCTGATAACTTGAGATGGAAAATTCCCTGATGAGAGTGTGGTTTCAGAAAAAATTCTCATTCTCCCTGCCATCTTCCTCTCCACACTTGAAGAAGTGTGTATTAAATTCATAAAGGGTAACTAAGACGTTTGTACATCAAACCATCAATCTTTATGTTTCCAAACAATTTGCTGAAAACAAATTAGAAGAATACTTTCATAGCATTTTGAAAGTGGAGTCATATTTTAGTGAAGGTAACCTTAATGAAGATTTCAAAACACGTAATTTGCTGTTGAAGCACTTGGGGGGTGTCAACTATAAAAGATATATAATAATATATATAATAATATCCTCTGCAAGTGCACTGTCCAATGTCAATCCCAATTATGGCAGCAGGAATTAATGAGTACTTCCTATTGTGGTGGAGTTAGCACTGGCTTAGGGGTCAATAGCCCAGCTATATGGATTGATGGTGACAGCTGTTGTAATAGAATTTCCATGTATTATGGAACTGGTAGTTTGTGGACTTACCCTAACATCAAATGACCTTAGTTCCAGCATAAGGCTTGCAGACTTGAATAGGGATGTGCATTCAGATATTGGGGAGAGACCATGGCTCAGTGGCAGAGCATCCACCTTCATGCAGAAGGCCACAGGTTCAATCTCTGGCACCTCCAGTTAAAGGATCTGGCAGTAGGTGATGTGAAAAACCTCAGCCTGAGATCCCAGAGAGCTACTGCCAGTCTGAATATTGACCTTGATGGACCAAGGATCTGATTCAAGACAAGGTAGGTTCTTGTATTCATGTGTATTTCAGGTCTCAATATATATCTGAAAAATACCTTATCAGTATTTTCCTAATATATTTGGGTATACAGATCAATATTTGGTTTCTTGGAATACAGGTAATCAAGTCTCAACTATTTCCAGAAACCTGATTTTATAGGTTTCCTGGGCAATGGCGGGGGCGGGGGAGAAAGGCAGACTTTGCTCCGCATTGAGGTACTAGATAAGGTATACATGGTGGCCAACATCTCTGCTGCCACCAAGAAGCAGTTAGAGGGATGGGCAGGCAGCACGGTATCTGATGGCAGCACAAATATTAGGGCAGTAGCATTGGCCATGGGCCAGAAATGCATTTACTGCATGGCCCACCTCCTTTACCTGGAGATAAGAGATGCCCTGGGTTTGAGCTCTATAGGGAATCCCAGATTGGATGCTGCTCCAGACCTGTCAGAATATCACAAATCACTTCTCACTGACTGAAAGCTACCCATCTGCTGCATGCACAGCAGGCATTGACATAAGCACTCACCAGAACTTCACCTGTGCCATGTTTGAGTGTCTGGTGGAGCAGAAAAGAGACCTGGACAACGTGGTCTTAGAGACCACCATTGTGTAGGAGGAGAGAGCACTCTGAGGATACCTAGGTGCCAAAAGTACAGTTGTTCGTCTAGCAATTTGTGCACACTAGAATCCTAAATAGTACTTTTTATTCACTTCATTTATACTCTGCCTTTCTCCCCAATGGTGGCCCAAAGCAGTTTACATCGTTCTCCTTACCTCCATTTTACAGTTTACATTTGCTTTCGGACATGAACATTGAACAGAGAGCCCTATCCTTGTGAACTGAGATACCATTATTACAGTTCAGCAATGCTGCCAATGGTAAAGGCACTGTGATTAGACATGGGCACGAACCGCATTACGAACTTCAAAAACCCACGAAATTGGTGATCACACGATCGCGATCCGGCAGATTGTTATTGTCCACGGCCAATAAACCAGCATTTGGAAGAAGCCTGGTTCGGTGCGTTTGGCTGCGGTTTGGGAAACCAGACAGTCAGGCGCCATCAATCAATTCCCCTGGAAACGGAGTGGGGGGAATGCCTGAACTCTGTCTGCGCTTGTTCTGTCACCCTGGAAACCCGAATCGAAGCCCAGCTTACCTTGATCGGCAGGTCTTCCTTCCAACCATTGAGCTGCAAAGTGGTTACAAGTTGGGAGAAGACACCTGGGGGAGGGAAGGGGGAGGGAGTGTTCTGTAGCCACGGGCACTCCAATCTCATCCCCGCAAACCCTGATAGGCAGCTCTGATGGCCAAACACAGACCTCCTGCATTGCTCTATGGGACCACAGCTTATAAAAAGCACCGTGATCACAGTTCTGGTTTCACTTTCAGCAAGCAGTGGAGTGGGACGGAGCTCTTGCTTGCTACTTGCTAGCCTTTGGGGAGAGACAGAGAGAGTATAATTGAGCTTGGATTTTTGGGATAGGCATCTATCTCCTCTGGTTCCAGGGCTGCTGTCTGGCTCTGGGGCCAAGCTCAGTGGGCACCTCGGCTGAGGGCTCACCAAATGATTATTATTATCACAATCACAATCACATCATCATCATCATCAGTCTCTGTGCCTGTTCTGTTCGGGCATCTTGGTGTGCTGGGCTACGGTTGTAGCCCCAGCCTCTGGTTCCAGTGCTGCTGCCAGGCCATGGGGCCAAGCTCAGTGGGCACCTCAGCTGAGGGCTCACACAGTATTATTAGTGCCTGATCTGGTCAGGTCTATGGGAGTGGTGGGCTAAGGTTCTAGTCCCTCCCTCCCTCTGGTGCCAGGGCTGCTGCCTGGCTCTGGGGCCAAGCTCAGTGGGCACCTCGGCTGAGGGCTCACAGTATTATTACCAGTGCCTGATCTGGTGGTCAGGCATCTTGGTGTGCTGGACTAGGGCTCTAGCCTCAGCCTCTGGTTCCAGGGCTGCTGCCAGGCTCTGGGGCCATCTCAGTGGGCACCGTGGCAGAGGGCACACAGAGCCATCTCCTTTCCTGTCCTCCTTAATTCTAGTTTGGTGGCACAATGAGTCTTCCTGTTGTGTTGGCTGCCAGGGGTGGTTGTGGGGTGAAGTGCAATAGCAGTCCTCCTGGTTTACTTGTGGAAAGCAGTATTGGGTGTGGCTCGGGGGCAGCAGAGAGTCCTACCGCTCCCCCCAATTCACCTGTGGGGGCTGTGGAGGAGGCCAAAGACATCTTTCCGCAGGGGGGAGAGAATCTCTCTCAACGTTTTGAGGAGGGGGTGGGCGATGGATCCCTGGAGGAATGATTTGTGTGTTATGAAATATCCCTCCCATCCCCATCCCAAACTCTTGGTGGTGTCCCCGCCTGCAGTCCACCCCTCACTCCATCGTCCATGGCTAGCTCTGCAGCGCAGCCTGTAACCGTTCATCCTCCTTCCCCTGGGACAGTTAGCGGTCCATGTTTCAATGCCTCCATATGGAGGCATTTTCGGGCCCTTCCTAATGACCTCCATGTGGTGCGGTGCTGTGCCTGTGATGTCCTAGTGTGCAGGGGCAAAAACCCAAAGCACCTGTCTTCGATGGCCCTGACTCGGCACCTGAAGAAGCACCACCCGAGCCTGTCTCCCTCCTCACCCAGTGAAACATCCATTGGGGGGAGAAAGGGGGTGACCAGCTTTTCTGAGCGGGGGTCAGTTGGAGGGTCACTTTGCCCTGAGGGTGATGCTGGTGGGAGTAGAGCGCTCCGGCAGGCTGTGCTCGCGGAGGTTGTCCCCTCAGGGTCTGGGACAGCGCTGCTTAGAACCTTGAGGCTGAGAGCTCAGGGGATGGGCCTTCACGTCTTAGCAGAGATGATTGCCCTACATGGCTTGCCCCTATCCAGCGTGGAGTGCATGGGCTTCCGCAGGCTTCTAAACCATTTCGCCCCTTGGTTCTCCATGCTGTCGCCACGCATCCTTGCCCGTCGAGTCCTGTGGGTATCTCGAATGAGGGCTGGCACGTTTGGGTCAGGTTTAGCCAGGTCCAGTCCCACTGCTAACAGGCTTCTGAGACATTGATAGGCCTTCCTGGCACAGCCAGATCATCATGACACCTCCTTTCTGTGAAGGCAGGAAAGTGGGTGATGCTGGAGGCAGCCTCCTTTGGGCACTTGCACAACAGCTCAGGAGCTGTTGCACATATAGTTGAGCCGCACGGTGCCCCTATCCATCGCAGACGCTGAGCCCTCTGAGCAGGGAGGAATAGGTCCCTCGACTCATGTCCTTCCCGCAAAGGCAGGAAGGTGGCCGATGTCAGCTGCTGCTGTCCCATTTCTGTCTCCCCCTCTCAGGAACCACTCTGACCCATCCAAGCAATGTCTCCTGTCCTGCCCATCCCCTACTTTCCGTGAAAGTAGGATGGCGGGTCATGTCAGCCGCTGCTTCACGAGGGACTATCCTGTTACTGCTCCCTCCTTGGTTACACAGCTCGGTTGCGATCGCACAGCCAATTGTACCATATAGGGATACAGTCGGTTGCACAGCGTGGTGGCTCCCCTGTCAACGGGACTGACTGGACCCCTCTGATCTGGGGACGAATGTGCCCGAGTCTCCCATCCTTTCTGTCAAGGCAGGAAGGTGGGTGGTGCTGGCTGCCGCTGGAGAAATCCTCAGGGGGACCCTGAGGTGAGGCCCTGTGGTTTCTGGGGGATCTTGCCACTTCCCCTCCAAATGACATGCGAACACGACCCATCCATAGATAAAAGGATTGAAAATCAAAAACAGAGAAAGAGACAAACTTTACAGAATGTATAAGAAGAATGAACAATACCCTCGAATGTATGTGCACACCTTAGAGAATATCTGTTAACAGTGAGAGAATGGTATATATTGGGACAATTGTATGTAGAAAATGATAGATAGAAAGAGAGGGGAGATCACCCGCCCTCTGGCCCTCTCCGGGAATAAACGCACGCTCCTGTGAGGCAACATGGTTGCAGGGGGATCTTCCCACTTACCCCCCACATGACATGTTCTCTCCCTCCCATCCTTTCTGGCAAGGCAGGAAGGTGGGTGGTGCTGGCTGCCGCTGGAGAAATCCTCAGGGGGACCCTGAGGTGAGGCCCTGTGGTTTCTGGGGGATCTTGCCACTTCCCCTCCAAATGACATGCGAACACGACCCATCCATGGATAAAAGGATTGAAAATCAAAAACAGAGAAAGAGACAAACTTTACAGAATGTATAAGAAGAATGAACAATACCCTCGAATGTATGTGCACACCTTAGAGAATATCTGTTAACAGTGAGAGAATGGTATATATTGGGACAATTGTATGTAGAAAATGATAGATAGAAAGAGAGGGGAGATCACCCGCCCTCTGGCCCTCTCCGGGAATAAACGCACGCTCCTGTGAGGCAACATGGTTGCAGGGGGATCTTCCCACTTACCCCCCACATGACATGTTCTCTCCCTCCCATCCTTTCTGGCAAGGCAGGAAGGTGGGTGGTGCTGGCTGCCGCTGGAGAAATCCTCAGGGGGACCCTGAGGTGAGGCCCTGTGGTTTCTGGGGGATCTTGCCACTTCCCCTCCAAATGACATGCGAACACGACCCATCCATGGATAAAAGGATTGAAAATCAAAAACAGAGAAAGAGACAAACTTTACAGAATGTATAAGAAGAATGAACAATACCCTCGAATGTATGTGCACACCTTAGAGAATATCTGTTAACAGTGAGAGAATGGTATATATTGGGACAATTGTATGTAGAAAATGATAGATAGAAAGAGAGGGGAGATCACCCGCCCTCTGGCCCTCTCCGGGAATAAACGCACGCTCCTGTGAGGCAACATGGTTGCAGGGGGATCTTCCCACTTACCCCCCACATGACATGTTCTCTCCCTCCCATCCTTTCTGGCAAGGCAGGAAGGTGGGTGCTGTTGGCTGCTGCTGCACTGTTCCTCAGTGGGACACCAGGCCCGGCGGCCGCCGTCACCACCCACCCTCTGGCCCTCGCCAGGAATAAACGCACGCTCCTGTGAGGCCAGGCATCACCTGCCCTCCGGCCCTCGCCAGGAATAAACGCACGCTCCTGTGAGGCCAGGCAGTTGCAGGGGGATCTTCCCACTTACAGTAGCAGGAAGGTGGCTACTGTTGGCTGCTGCTGCACTGTTCCTCAGTGGAACCCTCAAGTGAGGACCCACAGGTGCTGAGGGATATTCCCCCTCCCCCTCCTCATGATGACAGGTCCTCTCCTTCCCAATCTTTCCAGCAAGGCAGGGTGGGTACTGTAGGCTGATGCCGCACTGTTCCTCAGTGGGACCCTCAGGTGAGGACCCACTGTTGCTGGGAGATCAGGCCCCCATCTGAATGACATGTCCTCTCCCTCCCATGCCGGGAATACCAGCGTGCTCCTCTTTGGCCTGGCAGACGGGCACATGGGGGGTGCTGCTGGTGAGTGGCCAGACCCCCGCTCCCTAAAGGGGAGGTGGCCTGTCACCGCCTCCCCATGCTTGCCAGGCCTGGCAGCTGCTGTCATACTCAGCTTCTGGCCTGTGCCAGGAATACCAGCGTGCTCCTTTGGCCTGGCGGGCAGGCATATGGGGGGTGCCGCCAGCGAGTGGCCAGACCCCTGCCCCCTAAAGATGAGGTGTCTTGTCACCACATCCCTGTGCCCACCAGGCCTGGCGGCTGTCGGCACTACCCACCTTCCAGCCTGCGCTGGGAATACCAGCACACTCCTCTTTGGCCTGGCATGTGGACACATGGGGCATGCCACCGGTGAGCGGCCAGACCCCCTGCCCCATAAAAAGGAGGTGGCTCATCGCTGCCTCCCTGTGCCCATTAGGCCCGGAGGCCGCTTGCAGTACCCACCATCCGGCCTGCGCTGGGAATACCAGTGCACTCCTCTTTGGACTGGGGGGCAGGCACATGGGGGGTGCTGCCAGCAAGAGGCCAGACCCCCCACCCCATAAAAGGGAGGTGGCATGTCTCCGCCTCCCTGTGCCCACTAGGCATGGCGGCCACTGGCACTACCCACCATCCGGCCTGCGCCAGGAATACCAGTGCGCTCCTCTTTGGCCTGGTGGGCAGGCACGTGGGGGTGCCACTGGTGAGCGGCCAGACCTCTGCCCCCTAAAGGGGAGGTGGCTCGTTGCCACCTCCCTGTGCCCGCCAGGCCCGGCGGGTGCCATCAGCACCCACCTTATGTACACTGGGCCAACGTCAACCGGTGGCTCTAATTGTACCAAGTGGGAGTTTCCTGGGGGCCTTGGATTGGAGAGGGTATAACTCCATGATCCCTTTGGCAATCTTGTCCAAACTTGGGTGATGGCTGTAGGACAGCTTGCAAAAGACTCCCCGGGAATATGGGCTCTCTAAGTGCAAAGGGGGCTGTTCTGAGCCCCACAAACCATGAACCGCAAACTGGTTCAGCAATGGAAAATGTTCGTTGCGGGACGCGACCGCGGGATTGTTGTTGGCTGCTGCTAACCATGAACTGCGGATTCGTTAAATTTTTTTGGTTTGTGCCCATGTCTAATTGTGATCTCCTTAGCAACGTTATTTCCTAACTTTGATATTTCTTCAAGCACAATAGGTTGAACCACAATAATACTCTTGGCTTGGGCCATCTTTAGTGCCAACTGATGGATGCCGCACTGCTTTCTCTAAACAGATCCATGGGCTATTGATAACCTTTACATTTGTGCTCCATGGAATTGCTACAGAACTTTTGGCTCCTAAACTAGGCTTGATGTCTCCACAGAGGCTGTGTTGATTGGATTTTTCTTTGAATAGAGCTCTTACCTATCAGTCAACTGTCACTTTTAACGGACTAAGATTAAGTAGTTGCTGATACATACCCACATAGCATACAAGCAAATCGACAAGAGAATACTTAGGACTTTATTTTAAAAATCTGAAATCAATGTTTCTGACTGTGTTGTATTCCAAAAAATCACTCTACTGTGAAAAACAAGAGGGGTTAATACAAGAGAATCACCGAGACTAAAAACCCTTCTTTGGAGCTTTGCATATAACTGTTTAAGTAGTTTATGCTCACATGCATTACTAATCCAAAATATTTTTAAAAATCATTAAAAAGCTAGAACAGTCACAAAATATAAAACAAATTAACTGATGCATAGAAAAAGTAACCCACCAAAGCAAGAGTATGAATGCAATCTTTTAATAAATTCTTTCTTCTTCCCAGATGATTCTAGGGAAAGCAGTGGAGATCCTGAATTAGTGTGTCCAAAATCAGTGATGAAGTACATGAAGTTTGTTAAATAAGAAAGAGAAATTTCATAAAGACAGTCTGGAAGTGCTACTGATGTGGAGAGGGGGGATCTCTGACTTGTATGTAAGTATTCAAGTGTCAGGTGGGTTGAGCCTAGAGCTGCCAACTCTGAGCTGGAAAATAAGCCTGAACTTTTTAAAGCACTCCAGAGGCCCCTGACTAGTTTTTACTGGTTATGTCTCTGCTGTTTCTAAGTTTACTTGGTTGATTATTTTTTGTATTTTATATTATTTATTACTTACTATTTATTAGCTGAGACCAAGGAAGACAATGGCAAACCACTTCTGCTTCTCACTTGCCCCTTGGCTGGGTTTGCCATAAGACAGTTCTGACTTGGTGGCACTCACACATACACACTCGTTAGCTGCCTTGTGGACTATTTCAGTAAAAATGTATAAATTGTTTAGTAAAATAAATATAGTACTTTGAAGCATGTATATTTTTTACTTGATGGCTAGCAGATACATTCAAAGCCACAGTATTTGGAGCAAGTCAATTTAATTTCTAAATCAAGGGATGTAATCCAGAAGTATGACATACACTTGAAGTTCTGCACTTCACTCCCATTAATTCCTGTTGTCCTTAAGACTGCTGACATTCTGAATTGTACCGATTAGGAATAAATCATCTTAAGTCTCATGACTTCAGTTTAACGGGGTCGTACTTGGCGGTAAAAGGCCAAATGTTCAATTTCTCACACTTAATAATGCTGAATGCAGAAATTGATCTGGAACATTATACACTGCAGTGCTTTGGGATATCAGAGTTATGTTATCAATTTCATGATGTAGAGCAGTATTCACCATAGCCCCCAAATGGATTAAGTCTACTTTAAGAAAGATGGTTGTATTTGGCTCACATGTCTACAATGAATACTTGTAGAATGCAATTAGAGGGTTTTTTTTCTTTTACATCTGCTCTCTTCTCTCTACCACTCTGCAAACACCTAATGCCTTTTCAGAACAAGATGGATGAAAGTCAAACTCCATGCATTTTGAACAGAGACCTGTGAACTTTAAAGTTTGAAATACAGCAAGAAGACAACAATAGGAACTGAATTATTTTATATGCTCAGTCCAATTTGAATTAATAGTCTAAAATTTTAACACATTCAGAAAGTGACTTTATAATGGAGAAAGTGACAAGAAAGATCTCCTGCTGTATGAAATCCATGGGGTGCCGTATAATTAAAGTTTGAAAAGTTTTAGGTATGATAAATAATTCTGCTGACACTGAACACTGAAGTAAGAGAATAATAGAATGAAACTGTTAATTATAATACTAATCAGCATTAGTACTTTTGTAACTCTCAAAGTGTGGGTAGATGCTTTTTCTACTCTTCCAAATATCTTAGTGTTAGTCACTGTAGTAGAAGAACCTCAAACGATGCTGAACTCTTGATACTGGACCAGGGCAACAGGTATGGAAATGCTTGTTGTGGACTGCACACATGGGCAGCTGGCATCCATCTCCATGAAATGGATGCCAAAATGGATCCTGTGTAGAAATGTATTTATATGAGCATCTTGTCACAACGGAATGGATTTGACAGTGGGAACCAACACATATGTGCTGTATGAAAGAAAATTCTCCAGTCTCCTTGCCATCATTAATGCACCCAAATATAGATCAGGGGTGATGCAAAGGGAGAAGACTTTGCTGTATATGAACTTACTTCAAGAAAAATGATAAATAGAATAGTGGCAGAACCTGAAAAAAAATATTGAGTAGTAGCTAAATAAGTAATTCTTCAACAGTGAAATACAAACAGTTATACCACACACTGAAATACAGACTGAAGCAATATTAGAGTTCATGGTTGAAGACAGAGTTGCCTTTCATAGACAAGAAACAAATGTGACAGACCTTCAATTTGTGAAATCATCTGGATATCGACATGTATAACTACCTAACTCCTGAGAAAACAGATTCTACTATTGTAAGTATTAGAAGTATTGTAATAACAGTAGAGATATCGACATGTAGGTAGTTAGTATTATATATATTTTATACAGTTACATTGATAGCAAAGATCTGATTTTATCCTCATGATTGCATACAGTAAATACTTTGCTTAAAGGCCCCCCAGAGAATGAATGGCTAAACTGAGATTTGAGGGGACTAAGCTTTGGCCCCCAGCTGAAGCTCCCAGTTCTTGTGATCTATGAGTAAGACATGCACACTGAAGAGCCAAACAACCTGAACAGTTCTGATACTTAAGCCTTTTAGCCAGGGTTCATTTCTGGTTCAGACATTCAAGAAATGATTCCAGTGGGTTTAGAATAGAATAATTCTGCATAAGATTGTAGTTAAACACTTGGGTTAGGGTTAGCTACACATCATGAGGATAAAATCAGATCTTTGCTATCAATGTAACTGTATAAAATATATATAATACTAACTACCTAACTTGTATAGCTTTAAACTTTATTTTTCATATGCAATGACTCTATTCTGGCAGGACAAGCCACCTAGGGAGGCAGTAGGCATTAAGCAAAATAACAAAGGGATTTTGTAATTAAACTTGCTGAACATGATCTTACCATTGACAACCCACCTTTTCAAATGGAACTTCCTTTCCTCCCCTGCCTTCTTTGCTTTAAAATTATCAACTCTCCTATACTGAAAGATATTTTGCAGGGTTGCCAACCAGTGGCTGGCAACTAGCAGGAGTCTGGGAATTGGGGGCAATATCAGCATGATGACATTAGAATTTCCAGTAATGCCTAGAGAGGCATGATGGCATTCCTTGGTTTTCCCTGGAAGTGATATAACACTGCCGCATTGATGGTTATTTTGTAATTATTTTTTTCCAGCCAAACAACCTGGCAACCCTAATCTTTTCTTTTAAGAAACCTCACCAACTTAAAAAAAAAGACTGCAATTTTTATAATGAGTGGTAAAATAGAAGCAAGGAGGAACTGCTGTGCCAAGGAAGCAAAAGACATTTCCAGCTTTAGTGGAAGATTTTTTCATACTGAGATTGACAACAGTTGCAGATAGGTAAGCTTTTACATGAGTACCAGGAGAGCTACCAGATCTCAACCCTGCCCACCATTCTCTCCTGCTTCTTCCACTATTACTAGGAATATAGTTTTTCCAGATATAAAGGGAGCAGACAGGAGTCTACTAAGTGCCCATTTACTGAACAATAAAAGAGTTATCAATACATGATTAAATGCTCCTGGGAAATTCCTAATAAAAATTAGCATCTCAGCATATGGACAATCTGAGAAACAATGAATCTGCCAATAATCCAACTTAAAATAAAACAATGTTATTTAAAGATATCCTCACTCTTCCCTTGATTGTCTCCACAATGCCACCACCTCCTTTATCCGAACCTCTATCATCCAGACACTTGCAGGACAGGAGTGCAGACTGCGGTGAGAGCCTCTTGTTTGCCTGGAAAAGTCCCTCTCCCAAAGATTGGTGGAAGAAGGTGAGAGCCAAAGGTAAGTGAGAGGAGGAAAATGAGAAGTCCAAAGGGAGATCTGAATGTGGAGCTTGGAAGGGAACCTATCAACTATCTTTCAGATTCCTCCTCCCACCTCAGTTCTGTCCCAAAGATCAAAATTAGCCCATTGAGAGCTACTCTCCATGTACTGATGATAATACAGAAAAACAGAATATATGAAAAATGCCTTTCCTTTAAGTAAACTTGGGGTGTGTGGTGGGGGGGGGGGACTTGCCTCCTTATTTTCCCACTTGCCCCATCTATGGCAACAGTCTCTTTACATAACTTAGGCATGGAGGAAGCGGCTACTTTAAGCAACTAGCCGTGTGATCCTATAAAAAGTTATATTAATCTAAGTCCATTGAAGGTAAAGTTGTTTAAAGCATTTTGATGTTTGTTGAGCCCAAAGTCTGGATCTCTAAATTCTCAGGATCTGATTATTATAGTTGTGACTCTATAGCCAATGGTTGTTTTGGGTTTTTTGCCAAAAAAATCTCTCCAATATGTTTCAGTTTGGAAGCTGACTGTAATATAGTTGAGACAGAAGAAATATCTAGTGCATCATCTGGTCAATTTATGGATCATTCCAACTCAGTTACCATGATGGACGTTTTTTTTTTGTTTTTTTTTTGCAATAAATACAAAGGGTGACTTTATTGAGAAAAGGGAGTGGTTTCCACAGCTAAATCCGACCGGATCCCATTGAACACAACACCAGTTGGTCTGCAGCCTGCTTGTTCCGGATGCTCATCAAGTTGCTCTGAAAAGGCTGTCTTCAACCAAACAACAAAAGCAAGACAATTGTAACGGTGTTCACCCCAATCAATGGCACTCTCATAACGGTTCGTACAGATCGGATAAGGTTCATTAATTGTCCTTTAATTCCTGGGTCCTCTCCAAACCCTCCAATCCCTTGGTCTGTTCCCCAGCCAATCCTACGGAGGAAACGCTCTTCATGCAGCACCGCGATGGCGTTGACAACCAGCAGCGCCGCCTGCAGCAGCGAATACAAAATGAAGGCCATGGCCGCTGTCCCCAGTCAGGCCGCCGCCACCGCGGCCCAACTCTCTTCCCTCCCTCAGGAGGCCACCATGATGGACGTTGACAGGATCTTGGGATCCATGAAGACCAGCAGTTGTACTCTGGATCCTTGTCCATTCTGGATGCGGAAGTCATATAAGGATCACAATAATGCATCTTTGATGTCCATCATTAATCAATTACTGATGCAAAGAGCTTTTCCTTGGCCATTCAAAAGGCTGTTTTCCATCCATTACTTAAAAAACCATTGCTTCATAACAATAATACACGGCATAGAAATTAGTTATGCTTTGTTTCAGAGAGATCTCATCTCTGTGCTCAGCTTTATGCCTACTTAAAAATGTTATGCTACCATTCTCTATTATATCTGTTTCCCTGAATATCCTGTTGTTCATTATTGTACTTTCCTCAGTGAATGTCCTTGCTGTTAATTATATTGTATTTTCACTCACTCAGTTGTAATCCACCTTGGATCTCAGTGAGAAAAGCTGACCACAAATAAATAAATAAATAAATGGCTGGTTATTGCCCCATCTCTAATTTGCCCTTTCTAGGCAAGATGATAGAGTGGTTACAAACAACTCCAGGAATCCTGAATGATTCAATTGTGCTAGACCCCTTTCAGACTAGGCTATGGGACAGAGATGTCACTGGTAGCCTTAGTTGATGACTGCCATTTGAATGTAGACAAGGGCTGTCCATCTTTATTGCTCTTTCTGGATTTATCAGCAGCCTTTGATACTGTGGCCCATTCCATCTTGTTGAGGCATTTGAACACTGAAGCAGGGATTAAGGGAAGTGCTTTGGATGGGTTTAAATTGCTCCTTATGGACCAAATGAGTTGTCATTGGAGACAAATTTTCATTAGCGTGGGTTCCATAGGTCTCAGTCCTGGCCCTAGATATTTAATATCTGTGTAGAGCCACTGGGAGAAATCATTCATAGTTTGGGAGTAGGTTCTCATCAATATGCCGATGACCCAGCAATAATTTTCTTTATTCCCATGCCCCCAATGATGCAGTAAAGTCCTGAGCCACAGCCTGACTACTGTGGTTAAATGGCTAAAAATTAACTTTGAAATGAATTCCTCACAAGATGGAGGAGATGGAGGTTGGGAACGCCCAGGTCTTGAAAACCAGCGCACTTCAGACATTTGATAAGATCCATCCGACACTTGGTGACTCAGTCAAGAGCCTAGGGATTATACTGGATCATACAAAATTACCAGAGAAGTAAATTTGTGCAGTTGCAAAAAAAATAAATTACTTTCTTCCATCTTCATTTAGCATGAAAGATGGTTCCTTACCTTGTCCCAGCTGATCTAGCCACATGGATCAATGCCATGGTAACCTTGAAGCTGGATCATGGCAATGCACTGTACACGAGTCTGTTCTTAAAGGTAACTCAGAAACTGCAGTTGGTACAAAAGTTCACAGTTCAGTTAGTATCCAGAGCTGGATGGAGCATGGATATCACACCCATTCTGCAGTTATCCCATTGGTTACCAATTTGTTACCAAGTTCAATTTAAGGTATTGGTAATCACCTACGAAGCCCTTAATGGCCTTGGTCTCATATGCCAACAGAACCACCTCTCCCACTATGCTCCACCATTACAGCTTCGCTCATATGAGAAAAGCCTTCCGACTCTGCCACCCTGCAAGCAGTAAAGGACTGGCAACTGCCCAAACATGTGCATTGTCTGATGCAGCTTCCACCTTGCAGAACAACCTGTGTGAGAAGGTGAGGGAAGGCTCCCACAGTTCTGTCATTCTGAAGAATTTAAAAAACAATAATATTGAAGAAGGCAATTCTAAAAGAGATTAGAATTGAAATAGAATGAACAGCCCAATTGTATTCCATATTGTTGCCCACTGCTATTATTATTATATGCAGGTATCATCTGCTTTTACTATATTGCTTATAGTATATCTTGCCTTAGACAGTTTGTTGTTTGCATTGTCCTGTAATTCTGTAATCCTAATCCTATTGCATTGTTACTGGAGATCTTGTATTGTCTGACTGAATTGTATATCTTGCCAACTTCAGCCCAAGAGAAGTAGCTGCTTGAGTCATTAGTGTCATAGGGGCATACATGAAGCAACATGCAATGTGGATCATACTGTAAATTGCACAAAATCATACTGTAAATTATATAAAATCTCTGTAACCACATATTTATTGCTCTGTATAGCAAAGAAAGGAACTGAAATTTTCAGTGTGCAGCCTTTACAATAACGTAAAACTAAAAGCAAAGTTCCTTAATAATAAGACTGCATCAGAAACCATAATTATAGGAACTTTACAATAATTATTTCAATTACAGTTGAGTATTTTTTTAGTTTTAGAGCCAGTCTCTTTATATGACTGTGTAGGCAGTCACATCCATACGTGCCTTATTTAGTAATTAATTGCAATCCTTTGACTATTAGTTATAAGCAGACTATAGAAGTGCGGATGCTATTTTAAGAAAAGGCAACAAAACATCCTTTAGTAAGCATAAATTATATTATGAGCCATATTATAAACTCAACAGCGTACCACACAAAGAACATTTGTGCATATTATAGTGCCAACAGAGTTAGAGGCTATGACCCGGAGGAGCCATTTAAATGCATCTAAGAGAACTATTTGCTCAGGCTGAACTTTCTTTGTACTTCTCATTGCTGCAGCCCACATAACCAAGCAATGCAAGGCACTTTTGAGACTGAATAACAGCTTAGTTTGGTTATGAGAGCTGCATCTGTATGAACTATTCAACTGAAGTTTCCTAAATTGCTTGGTTTGGTTTTTGATCCTGGATACAAATACCAAAACACACCCTGCAGCAACTTAGAATGGCATACAACGATGTAAATAGCTCTCTTTGTCAGCAAAAAATTTAGCAGTGTCCTTTCCTGATTGCTACTCGAGTATTTTGCAAAGAAGGGGAGCTTCTCTTAACTGGATGTTCACCATTTAGAATGGATGCAAGGCATGCATATTTTGTATTCTGGCATGGTGACCAGAATATAATGTAAGGTACAAACAATATTTAGAATCAACACAACACTGTAACGTGCAGGTCTAATTCTAACAAATATTTAAAAATTCAGGACCAGGCTCAACAATTCAGACCAAATGATCAGACTGAATTTCAGAATACATTCAAACATAATTGCTTGTTACAGATGGGTTCACTGCAGATTGCTCTAGTCTGAATTCAACAAATAAAATGGGCTAAAAACTCTCAAGAAGTCTCAAATACTCCTGTTTTGTGTTCTTTCAAACGATACTTGAAAGATTTTTTGGCTATACAGACATAATTGTTTGTTTTCTACTTTACTTCTTACTGTATTTAAGGCATAATGAGATGACTATTTGAAAAACCTGAACAATAACTTGTCTCCAATAGTATTTTAGTTGTGTGCACTGAAGACATGCATAATAATACTTTTATTCTACAATTCACTCTGAAGACAACAGGCCATACAAACACTCTTGATATCAGACTTAAGAAAAAATATTTCACTACCTATAAAACTTTACACAGGGCTGTTTTTCTGGGAAAAGAGGTGGTGGAACTCAGTGGTGGAACTCAAGACCGCACAAAGACATCACTTTGGGTCAGCTGCAAAAATGGGGGCGTTTTTTAAAGTTTAAATTGCCCTCGGTGAAAATGGTCACATGGCCGGTGGCCCCGCCCCCTAATCGCCAGACAGAGGGGAGTTTAGATTGCCCTCCACGCCCCCAAGCGGCACGGAGGGCAATCTAAACTCCCCTCTGTCTGGAAATCAGGGGGCGGGGCCACCGGCCATGTGACCATTTTCAAGAGGTGCCGGAACTCCGTTCCACCGGGTTCCTGCAGAAAAAATCCCCTGCCTTTATATAAATACAGAACAACAAACTGATGACCACTGAAATTAAGCATTAATGATAAGCCAGATGTTATTAAACTCAAGCTAGAGATCGACCACTTAACAGCTATGCTTATCACGTAGATATTCTATCAATGTTTCCATTTTGAGGAGAAATATGGGAGAGAAGCATTTATCCAATATTGGACAGAGTATAAGCATCATTTTTCATTACCTTCTTCTGCTGAGCTCTATTTTCACATTTAAGTTTTACTTGTGAATAAGAGGCTGCCTTAAGAAAATACACATGATGAACACTGCAGTATACTTCTAGATGAAACGTATTGTCTGGATCTTTTCCAATCTGGCTTCTGGCCTTCTTATGGGACTGAAAAGCCTTGGTTGCCCTGGTAGAGAATCTGTGCTGGGAGATGGACAAAGGGACTGCAACTCTGCTGATTCTCTTTGACCTCTTCTGATACCATTGATCATTCTGGACTGGCTGGAACTGGGAGGCACCATTTTGTGAATGTTCTAGTCCTACCTTGTTCTAGTCCTAGGGTTACAGAAAGGGTGGTGCCTTTTCTCAAAAGGTCCAATCCCACATACTACCACATCTCTTTTTCAAACACCAACTATCCACAATCAGATAAAGGGGGAGGGCAAAAGCTTAGAGCAAAGAGTGTGCTCCCTAAAGGTCTCTCATTTGTGACCCTAATGTACTTGTACTTATGAGGTAAATATCAATCTTCTCTTCATAGATATTTGACAGACAAGACATAGATGGAAATAACTTCCTGTTTAACAGAAAATAAAATGAATGATGGGGTAAGGTTTTGTGTGAAATACTTCAGTACATACAGTAAAACTGGCTCTCCTTTACACATATTTATCTCACCAAAATAAGTTTTCTTTCCTAAAATGACCCCAAACAAAGAAGCCAAACAAAAGCCTAGCTAAACTGATACTCTTATCCAGAGCTGAAATTTCCCTTTCTGAGATTTTTTTTCTTCCCTCTTTTTAACTACTGGCTCTCACCCCCCCACCCCCACCGCCCACCCAACTGGGGAAGCCCCATGGGCTCTGATTTGCTGACAATCAGTTGGATTTTCATGAGGTCAAAATCACAAGGATTAGTTCAGAGCCCTGGAAGAGAGGTGGGCTTTGGGGGATGACTGCCACACTCGCCCCTCATATAGAATGCATTGCTCCAAGAGAGATTTTGTCAAGTCTCTCCTGGACAATGGGTTAAGTAAAAAAATACATATATAAAATTTTATTCTTTGCAGCAAACAAGGTAAACTATTTATAATATTATATTCAATTTCCTGATAACATCTACTCAGGGCTTTTTTCAGCTGGAATGCAGTGGAATAGAGTTCCGGCACCTCTTGAAAATGGTCACAGGGCCGGTGGCCCCACCCCCTGATCTCCAGACAGAGGGGAGTTTAGATTGCCTTCCATGCCACTTCCAAACTCCCCTCTGTCTGGAGATCAGGGGGCGGAGCCAACGGCCCGGTGACAATTTTCACCAAGGGCGATTTAAACTTTGAAGAACTCCCCCCCTTGTTCCAGCTGACCCAAAGTGACATCATTGTGTGGTCCTGAGTTCCACCACCTCTTTTTCCAGAAAAAAAGCCCTACATCTACTACAGAATAAAATATAAAGATCAGAAAATCTGTATATTTGCAATGTTTAGCAGGGGTTATTCTAACCTTGACAAATCATCCATCACAATGTTTTCATGTCCCTTGATGTGAATTATATCAAAATCAAAGTCTTGTAATATTATATTCCACCTGGAGATCTTACCATTATTCCCTCTGGTGTTGTGGATCCAAAATAAAGGTAATTGGTCTGTCCTGAGAGTGATATGTCTGCCTCTTATATAAGGCTAGAGTTTCCCCAGGGCCAAGATTATGGACATTCATTCTCCACTGCTGCTAAATAATATTCTCTTTCTGGGAGTTTTATACTCAGGAATAGAATTGAGTGTAATTGACCATTTTGCTTATGACCCTTACCCCCATACCAATATCTGAGGCTTCTGTGCTCACAATGAAGGGCTGACCAAAATCTGAAACCTTTATCACTAGATCAAAAGAGAGAAGCCTTTTAAGTATCCTAAAGGCTGAATCACATTCAGCAGTCCATATTGTTGGGTCATGGTTTTTTGGTTAGCTGAGACAAAGGAGCTGCTATTGATGCAATCTCAGGTTTAAACCTTCTGTAATACCCAACGAATCCTAGAAAGGATTGTACCTGTTTTTTAGTTTGGAGTACTGGTCACTCTTAAATCATGTTGAGCCTTTTCTGTCTGGTCTAATCACTCCTCTTCCCACAAGATGACATACGTAACAGTGACTGACATTTTTTTTACATACACTTAATGCCAGGGCTTTTTTTCCGGGGGAACGCGGGGGAACGGAGTTCTGGAACCTCTTGAAAATGGTCACATGGCTGGTGGCCCTGCCCCCTGATCTCCAGACAGAGGGGAGTTGAGATGGCTCTCCGCACTGCTGAGGGCAATCTAAACTCCCCTCTGTCTGGAGATCAGGGGGCGGGGTCACTAGCCATGTGACCATTTTCTCTGACGGCAACCCACTGAGTTCCACCATCTCTTTTACAAAGGGATTTTGGGAGGAAGGGGAATCACAAGAAGGATTGAGATTTCTGGTGAGAGCTTTTTATGGATCCTCATAAAGGCAGCACATGTCCTTACTTCACAGACTACTCAGAGCATGATTTGCATCCATGCTATTTAGATACACAGTGATCAGGTGAATTGCTGTGAGACAGGCATAGTTGTTACACATGCAACTGAGTCCCCAAAGAGATGCAAAAAGAAAGGGTAGAATGTCTCCTTATTTATTTTCCAATCACATCCAGCAATCCTTCATACGTATTTTTACTATTGATACAAATGATCCATGCATCTTTAGCTACTCAATTTGACTGTGTACTAGTATAAGAATGTTAAATCTGAACTCCGGATTTTGACAGATCTCCATAATTTATAAATATGAACAGTACAATATTAGCCATCTTCAAAGTCATAGTATTGCTGTAACAAACGGACAGCAGAAAGCAGAACCTCTACTGTGAGTGGTTTTCTCCTGCATGCATGCAAGAAATTGTCCTTCGATATCTTTGTGACTGTTACATGACAGATGCACCAAGAGTATTTTTACAGCTCACCTTTTGGAACAGTTGCTCTTCATCACTTGACTAACATTTCTTACAATATATAAGAATGTTCTTGAGAACCAAGAGCAATAAAAAACAGAGTGAGATTCAGGATAAGGTGTTGCAGACAGAATTGCATTAGTATAGATCCCCCATGGCATGAGCCCATGCAACCCGCACAAGATGGAAGCACAATTCCTGCCAATACCTTCTTCTCAGTCCCTCCATGCCATTTCTGAGGGTCTCCCTGACTTCTAGGAGTGGCTTTCTGGAGAGTTCAGGAAGCTGCAACTGGATTATGCTTCTAGGTAACATGATCTCAAATTTGAAGAGAACTGTGATTGGATATCTCTAATTACCATTATTGTGCAATTTGAATGCAAAACTTTCATACATTAATTACATTTTTTGGCATGAGACATGGTTGTTGGAACTGCAAACATTTTTTTTTCTTTAACCAAACAAGTTTGTTGCCATTTCACTTTTAATGAATATACTACAAGTAGAACACATTTAAAATTAACAAGTGATGAAAAGGGATTTGTCTAAAAAATAGGTCAGTGGCAGATGCACATGCAATTAATAATAAAGATAAACTAGTATGGAAAAAACACAGAGTCAGCAGTAGTCAAAGCATCAATTTTGTGTTTAGATTGTGCAAACTGTACATTGTAACAGCTAATCTTGCATGTAGTAAGAACAGGAGAGAAACTATTGATTATGTATACGTTTTCAGCATTTATTTATTAAGGGTTGTTTTGGTGCACCTTCCTTTCACTGCATGAGTAGAAAATCCCCAAAGTATATTTAACCTAACCTGTACCTCTCTATCTCAGTTAATTGTCAGTGGGCCTGTGCTATGAACTCTAAAGTTCACAAACTCTCCTGCTGCCTATTCTATTGCTTCCAGGATCAGTTTAGCTGATACACATTTATTTACTCATTTAACATATTTATATAACCTGTCTTTCTTCCAACAAAGTCAGGAATGAAGGTGGGAAACAACAGCAAATGCTAAATAAAAATAATAATCTCTTAAAATCATTATAACACATCATTAAACTGATAATGTTTAACCAAGCCCACATCTATTACCTTAAAGCTGCCCTATCAGATCTCTTAAATAGCTTTGCTTTACAATCTCACCAGAAAGCCTCAAGTTAAGACACCAGCCCCATTATTTTGGGGCAGCAAGAGAAAAGGCCCATACCTGGGCTGTAACAGATCATATTCTCAGGAGACAGGGAACTGCTAGGAGACTCTGTTGTGAGGATCACAATTATCGCTTGTGATCCACTCTAAGCCCACTTGCGAGGAGAGCGGACTATACATCAAATAAATAAAATAAAATAAAATATGGGTTCACACCATGAGAGACGGTCCTTTAAGTATGTTTGGCCACAGGTCATGAAGGGTTTTAAAGGTAAGCATCAGCACCTTAAATCAGACCCCAAAACAAATAGAAAGCCAGTGAAAAAACTTCAGGACCAGTGTAATGATGGGTGGGCCCCATAACAAATGGTCTGTTGCATTTTGTACCAGCTGAAGTTTCCAAATCATCTTCAAGGGCAGCCACATGTAGAGTGCAAGGCCGTGTAAACTCGAGGTTACCATAGCATTGATCAGCATGGCCACATCTGCAGAAATAGATGTGTGGAAAGCCTACTATTATCCAACAGCTCTTTTCATTGGCTTTAGTTCGCTGTAATTTTAGGTTATTCCTTAATCATACAGCTAAGGTTCTGTACCTGAAAACACTTAAGTATTGACTATTAGAGGCTGATAAATAAATCATATATAGGCCCCAGAAACCTAATTAAAGGATTCCATGTTTGGGCCATTAGCAGAGTCTATCATTTGGCATAGGAAGAGTGATTATAGGTAGTTGTGAGCTGGTTCTGCTGGCTGGTGTGTGTGCAGGAGAGAAAATAACATTCATCTACTTGCTTTATATTTAGAAAAGAAATGAGTTCTTTATTGTAGGAACTCCATAATCTGATAGGAAAGGAAGAGAGACAGATCCTAACGACCTATCTAGTCTAAGGATGGACATGGATGCTAGGACAAGTCCTGCATCCATGCTTCCAAGATGGAGGGAGGAGAAGGAAAGAGATGTTGCCTGGAACAATGCAAAGAAGAGAAGAAGTGAGAGGGAGGAAGTCAGGAGGAGGAAATCCTGAAAATAGCAATCTACATATCAAAGGACAGTCAGAGCAGTAAACAGCTAACAGAGTGCCCTGACCTCTTTATCTTTCTATCTCTTTGGTTTGTCACCCTCTGAAACCTGAGGAAAGGGACAGCGCTGAATCCTCCTCTTCTAACACCCCCTCTCGCTGTCGCTTGCATAAATCTATGAGATTCATCCTGTCTTGTAGATTTTGAAAGCAAAGTCTTGGTAGCAGCTTGCTTAGGGCATCGGCAATCATCTCTCCGGATGAATAGTAGATCATCACAATGTCTGTTGTAGTTCTTTCCAAAGCGATACTTTGGATCCATGTGTCTTGTATGATGGTGGATTGTGAAAGCCTGATACAACTTTGATTGTTTTCATAGATTGTTGCAGGTTGTGAGATTCGTATTCCAAGATCTTCTAGTAGTCTCTTTAGCCATGTTATCTCTTGGCAGCATAGTCCAGCTGAGAAGTATTCAGCTTCTGTTGAAGACTGAGCAACCCTTTCTTGCTCCTTGCTTGTCCAACTCATCAATGATTTCCATAGAAGAAAGTATGTCTACTGGTGGATAATCTGGTATTCAAGTCTTCTCTATATTTAGCATCTGTGTACATGATTAGTTCACGCTTGCTGTTAGCTGGTAACTTGAGCTTGAAATGTGCTGTACCTTTCTGGTATCTAACAAGTCTCTTAACTGCGTTCCAGTCTTTGAAGGTTGGTGCTGAAGATTTTCTGCATAGTAGATCCACTGCAGCACTTACATCGGGTCTTGTTAATGTTCTGATGTAGAGTAGCTTGCCTAGGGCAGCATGATACTTCTTGTCTATTGGCAGTTTTTCAGTGCCATCTAGATCCTTTACATAGCTTGGTTCCATAGGAGTAGCAACTGTGTATACATCTTCCATGTTCATGAAGGATATAAGATCTTTGATCTTTTGCTCTTAGCAAATAAGGAAACTTCCCTCTTGTTCTCTGTAATGTTGCATGCCTAGGTGAGTAACATTACCTAGTTTCTTGAGTTCAACGTGTTCGCTTAGGTGTTGCACAACTTCTTTGCTGTCACATGGATTTTCATAGGCCAGAATCATATCATCAACATAAATCAGAAGATAAATCCATTTGCTTGATATATAGGCAAAGGTCATTTTCATTTCTCTTGAATCCTGCTTGGATGAGTAGATCATGCAGTTTTAAGTTCCAAACTCGAGCAGCTTGTTTGAGTCCGTAGATGCTCTTCTGTAGTTTGCACACAAGGTGTTCTTCTCCTGCTTTCTCAAAGCCAGGAAGTTGGAGCATATAGATATCTTCTTCTAGTTCATCATGTAGAAATGTTTTCTTGACAACAAGATGTTCCACATGCATATTCTTGTTTGCAGCAATGCTTAGTATTGTCCGCACTGTGGTGTGCCCACAACACGTGCAAAAGTTTCATCAAAATCCTCTCCATATTTCTGAGAGTAGCCTTTAGCAACCAGTCTTGCTTTATATCTTTAGACTGAGCCATGTTCATCATGCTTGACCTTGAAAACCCATTTGCATCCCACTGTTTTCCTCGTCTGAGGTAGCAGTGAGAGTGTCTATGTCTTGTTCTTTTGTAGAGCTTCAAATTCTTCTTGTGTGGCTCTTCTCCATTTCTCAGCTTCTTCTGGTGGTAGCTTGGATAATTCATCCCACGAAGTAGGTTCAGGTATTTCCGTCATTCTTGCGAGGTAGGACAGTTGTAGGGCTGGAATACCTTTGGTTGAACGTGTTGATCTGCACTCTGTGCCTCTGGTTGGTTAGATGTCTCCAGACACTGTTCCTCTTGTTAGGCAAAGTCTCTGGACTTTGGAACCTCTCGTGGGCCAGGTGTCTCCAGTGGTGAACCATCTGGTACTATAGTTGTACTTGGTGTGCCAGTGATGTGTATCATAGGGTCTCCTTGGAAAGATTTGTTATAGATCTGGAAAGAAAAATCACTATGCCAAGTAATGTAGGGCAACTTTGATAAGTTGTATCAAAAGCCAACAAAGACATGAGGCTCATGATTTGGATTTACATAGTCTGTTTATAGGAGTGTTGTCTCACAATGAGGCTGGTTCTGCTGTAACTCAAGCCCCTCGGTGGTATGTTGATATAATTTTAAGAGGGCTCTCAGTGAAGTTCAAACTGGATACTGGGGCTGAAGCAAATGTTTTGCCGCTTGGAATATTTAATGCTTTGCCAGGCCAGAAAGCATTAACTAAAAGTGATACCACACTTGTTAATTATGGTGGAGCATGGATAAAGCCTTTAGGGACTATTGTCCTTGATGTATGTACTTCAAAGAGAAAATTCAGACTTGTGCTTTTTGTAACAGATGTCAACTCTTCTGTTTTTGGGTAGGGTAGCCTGTGAGACTTTGGATTGGGTCCGTCGGGTTGATGTTATACATCCAGTTGAATTGTTGTCAAAGGAACAATTGTTTGCAATGTACTCTAATGTTTTTAAAGGTCTTGGGGAATTTGAGAATTCATATCATATACATGTTGATTCATCAGTTCCTCTAGTTGTTCATGGTTGTAGGAAGGTACCTCTTGCTGTAATGGACAGATTAAAAAAGACCTTATGTCAGATGGAAAATGCAGGAGTGATATCTAAAGATGTGGGACCTACAGACTGCATGAACAGTTTGGTTATCACAGAAAAAAAGAATGGGAAGTCACATATATGTCTTGATCTTCATGATTTGAATAAAGCAGTGCATAGGCAGCATTATACCATTCCTACACTAGATTATGTGTTGAGTAGATTAGCTGGAATGAATTATTTTACTATTGTGGATGAGAAAGCTGGGCATTGGCAAGTGAAGTTAGATGAAGCTTCATTGCATTTGTGTACATTTAATACACCTTGGGGAAGGTATTGTTTTCATCAGCTACCATTTGGACTTAAATCTTCCAGTGAAGTTTTTCCACAGAAAAATGAGGAAGCCTTTGGGCACATAAAAGGAGTGTATATGATAGCTGATGATACGATTTAGGCAGCAAAAACTTCAGAGGAGCATGATCAGATTTTGGATCAGGTTATGGAAACGGCAAGGGCTAAGAATATCAAATTTAATAAAGATAAGATTCAATTTAAGGTCAACTCTGTAAAGTATATGGGACATACAGTGACTGCCCAAGGTGTGAAACCAGATGATGATAAGGTGAAGGCTATTCAAGAAATGCCACCTCCTCAGGATAGACAAGTTGTTCTTAGATTCTTAGAATCGGTGCAATATCTTTCAAGGTATATTCCATGGGAGGCAGAATTTACTGCACCATCAAGAAATTTATTGAAGAATGTGTTATTTCAATGGATGCCAGAACATCAGAAGACCTTTGAAATGGTCAAACAGTTGTTGTGTCAGGCACCTGTACTTCAATATTTTGATATGACAAAGGCAGTAGTTGTGCAGGCAGATGCATCAAAGGATGGCCTGGGAGCATGCTTGCTTCAGGATAATAAGCCGGTGTCCTATGCCTCAAGGTCACTAACATCATCAGAACAAAATTATGCTCAAATAGAGAAGGAATTATTGGCTGTATTGTATGCAATGAGAAAATACCATCAATATGTTTGGTAAGGTGGTTTTAGTTCAAACCGATCATAAACCACTGGAAGTAATTTAAAAAAAACCAACCTACTTGCTTGCAACATATGCTTTTGCAGCTTCAGAGATATCAACTTGATGTTGTATATGCCCCAGGAAAGTATATATATCTTGCTGATATATCTTATCATGGGTTACTGTGGATCCTCCTGTAAGTGATGAAGGATCAGTAGAGAGAGAGAGAGAGTAGGTCATGAAATGAGTACCATAGCTATGCATTTGGAGGGAGTAACCACTATACAGGAGGCCACAAGTCAAGATTGCCAACTTCAAGTGGTAGTAGCCTTTATAAGGCAAGTATGGCCACGTCCACCTGAGGCAAATCCATTCTGGTCAGTGAAGGATTTGTTACGTTGTGAAGATGGTTTTCTTTATGTGAGTGAAAGGATAGTCGCAAAGGTGAAATACGTTGTTCCAACTTCATGAGTCACATCAGGGTATGCAGAGAACTAAAGCTAAGACGTGAACATTAATTATTGGCATGGTATGGATAATGATGACAGTAAAACAATGGTTAGAAATTGCTCTGTGTGTGCCGGTTTGGCACCAAAAAATCAAAAGGAGCCACTTATTTCGCATGAGATTCCTGAATTGTTGTGGGGAACAGTGGGTGTAGCTATTTTTGAATATTGTTTTTCCCCATTCCTTCTTGTGATAGATTATTTTTCAAAATATCCAGAAGTGTTGAGTTTGCCTGATAAAACTGCAAGAACTGTGATTGTTAAACTTAAAGCTGTGTTTGCTTGCCATGGCATTCCTAACATGGTCGTGAGTGATAACATGCTTTTTGGGAGTAGAGAATTTCAGCAACTTGCTCAGGATTAGGGATTTGAACAATGCTTTAGTAGTTCAGGGTACCCACAATCTAACACAATGATAGAAAGAGCAATTCATTTCATAAAACAGCTTATTAAAAAGGTGGAAGAATTGCAAAGGGACCCTTATTTGGCATTGTTAGAATATTGTAATACACCTGTTACTGGAATAGTTTGGTGTTCTATACCTTCTTGTCTTAGGAATTGTCTTAGACATGTATTCTGCACCATTATCTGAGCACAGGATCTGTGGTTTCCTTCCAAATGTATTCTGGACTACAGCTACCAAGTCTTTAAGGCCGTCCAACATCTGGGATTTCTCTATAAGGAGATATACTACTGTGTATCTTGAAAAGTCATCAAGGAATGTAACAAAATATTTATTCTTTCCCTGAGTTTGTACAGTATAGGAGCATAGATATCTGAATGAATTAAGTCAAGTGGCTTCTTTGTTTTATGCTCACTTTGCTTTGGAAAAGGCGGTTTAACAGATTTAGAAATTATTCAGCATTCACATTTCTGGTTAGGTACATGACAACTTTCCAGATCAAGTCCATTTGCTAGGCCTTCCTTTTGCGTTTGCAAAATGCGTTCATAACTTGCATGTGAAAATCTTTTATGCCATTGATGAAGACTAAAGCTTTCCTGCCCAGGGCTGAATAAGATTAGCTTGCTCCTGAACAGACCTTGAATTATTGTTCTCTCTTCTTCCACATTATAGAGCTCTGTCTAATGTAGCCATAGCATAAACTTCTCCATCTAGGGAGATTGTACATATTCTATCTTTGCATTTAAATTCATAGCCTTCCTAATCAAGCTTTGATTGGGATATTAAATTCGAATTGAGATCCGGTACAAAAATACATCCTTCAGGAGTAGTTCATGTGTTCCCCCTTCTGGGAGTTTACAGTTCAAAACAACATTCCCTATTTTAGAAGCTAGGCAAGTTTTCCCTTCAGCAGTCCCAATAGGAATGGCAGTAATATTTTTCCATTCATCAAACAAACATGCATTTTTTATAAAATGGGAGCTTGATCCCAAGTCTAGAAGGAACTTGTTACTTTTAAATTCATTGCTTATTACAACATTGTAGGAATAGTGGGATTTCCTTTTAAATCTGTTTTCCTCAGCAACATACTGCTTTCTCACAAAACCCTTCTCTGTCTTCTGAATCTTGCCTTTGCCAGGCAGGTGATTAGCATAACATTCAGTAGCTTTGTGACCAATTTGCATGCAAATTGAACAGTGATTACATCCTTCCCTTTGCCTCTCTGGCCATGGAGGGCTGAGCTCACTTGAAATCTGATCCATTCTCCTTGTCTCTCTAAAATGTGCAGCATGCATCATATTCCCCTTCATTGCATTCCCCCTCTTGATTCCAAAATTGAGCATATTTGCCAATTCCACAGACATGCTTATGTCAAGATTTCTTTATTTATTTTATTAGATTTTTAGTCCGCCCTCCCCTCCAGGTGGGCTCAGGGTGGAGCACAACATTTCAATTTACATAAATACAGTTAAAAACAAATAAAACAATATACAAATAACATTAAAACAACTTTACACAATACAGCTTCTCTTCAGATGGCAATGATAAAATACTGCTTTTCAAGCCCTGGCTCATATGTAGGGTGGTGGACAGATCTTCAGTGTGGCCAGTGGGGGCCCAACCTAGCCTCCACCGTATGCCTGGTAGAACATCTCTGTCTTACAGGCCCGGTGGAAAGATAATAAATCCCGCAGGCCCTGGTTTCCTCAGACAGATTGTTCCACCAGGTCAGTGCCAGGACCAAAAAGGTCCTGGCTCTGGTCAAGGCCAGGCGGGCCTCCCTTGGGCCAGGGACCACCAACAGTTATTTATTTGTTGAACGAAGCATCCTCTGGGGTACATATGGGGAGAGGCGGTCCTGCAGATATGCTGGGCCCAGTCTGCATAGGGCTTTATAGGTCAACACCAAAGCCCTGAACCGGACCCAGTACTCAACTGGTAACTAGTGCAGCTGGCGTAGTATAGGTGTTATATGTTCCCTAATTGGGACCCTTGCAATTACTCGCGCAGCTGTATTTTGGACCAGCTGTAGCCTCCGGACCAGGCCCAGGGGAAGCCCTGCATAGAGCGAGTTGCAGTAGTCTAATTTAGAGATGACAGTTGCTTGGATCACTGCAGTTAAGTCATGGGTTGATAGGCAGGGGACAAGCTGCCAGGCCTGTCTTAGATAGAAAAATGAAGACCGGGCAACCACTGCGAACTGTGCCTCCATAGTCAGGGAGGCATCCAGGATCACCCCCCAGGCTCCTAACTCTCAAAAACGGTGCAAGTAGTGCTCCATTAAGAGCAGGGAGCCGGAATCCCGTGCCCATGGCCCTCAGACCCACATGCAGGGCCTCTGTCTTTGTGGGATTTAATTTCAACCGACTCTGCTTCAACTATCTAGTCACAGCTTCAAAGGCACGCTCCAAGACATCTGGGGCAGAGTCAGGCCGTCCGTCCATCATCAGATATAGTTGGGTATCATCAGCATATTGATGACACCCAAGTCCAAAACTCTGCATCAGCTGGGCGAGGGGGCGCATATAAACATTAAACAGTAATGGGGAGAGTATTGCCCCCTGAGGGACACTGCACACCAATGGGTGGTGGGATGACAATTTCCCCCCAAGTGCCACCCTCTGTCCCCGACCGTGGAGAAAAGAGACAAGCCACTGTAAGGCAGTCTCTCGTATCCCCACATCGGAAAGGCGGTGGGTCAGTAGATCGTAATCGACCATATCGAATGCTGCTGACAAATCCAGTAGTATCAGCAGCGCAGAGCCGCCGCAATCCAGCTGCCTGTGGAGATCATCCGTGCGGGCAACCAGCATATCACATATCAAATATCTGTGCTTGCATTCCTGGGGAACAAAATTTTAGGCCTGGGCAAATAAAGTTATATTATTCATTTCCAAATGACTGATCATTTATGGTAGGTTAGACTGAGATGATGATTGGCCAAAAGCCATTCAGATAAATGTAGCTGGATAGAGATTTGAACTAGATTTCCTTGGAAATCCATGCCACTCTAACCACTATGAATTATTGTCTTGATTTTAATTTGTATGTAGTAAGTGTATAGTTCCTGAATTGTAGGTGACTGAATGAAGAAAGGGGGACCAAATTAAAGGACCAAGCATGCATTTTTTTATTGTGTAATTCTACATACAATCTTAAATACCAGGGTTATGGAAGAGGAGATACAAGCTAGTGCAGTATAACAAAAAAATCTACTCATGTGAACAGTGTTTTCACAACATACGTTTACTTTGTCCACCACTCTGAGTGGGGCACTGATCTGTCTAGAAGAGTGGTATATATAAACCCAATCTTAGTGTTATTAAATACTGTAAACTGAAAAGTTGGACATATTGACGGATAAAGCAAGTGTAACAAATCATGTGTGAACTTTGATATGCTTTTTATATTTCTTTTATTAGCGTGACCTTGTTAACTAGATAAGCAAATCCAGGAAACTTGAACTTACAGAGCAGCAGTTGTTAGGAACATTTTGAAATGAATGGTAGTTTCTCCAGCAACTGTGCTGTTACAAGTGGTTATATTGTCCCATGCAGTAATGTTTCTTTTAGTATGTAACAAAACCTGTAACAAAAAACATATCCATAAAAAATGTAAAATAAAATTTTAAAAACTATGCCATAGGAATGGAGGCAGAGTAAAATTTTGCATTGTTAAATATTTCTTCTCTGCAGAACGTTCAAAATGTTACTCTTTGTCTTTAGTTCCAAGAAGTTTATATTATTATTATTGTTATTATTATATCTATCTACAGCCACCTATTATATAATTTCAGTACTTTCTAAAAAGTATGTATATACAATATCATATAATAACCATCTATACATCTGGAGACATAATATGAAAGAAAAAAAGGTTTTTTCTTCTGCCCATGGGAAAGTTTTGGCAGGCCAATTAAGATTTCAACTGAGGTAGGCAGGAAAGACTCTTGCTGTTATGTGAAAATGATGGCTTAAAGGGTGCAGCTGCAGTGCATGAAGAATCATCCACACAATAGAAAGGTTATAAATATATATTATTTTCCCAGAATTGTTCAATGGACATTTCTTTTTATATTTCTAGGGAATTTCCTGGAAATTATTCTTTAAATACTAGCAATTTTGAAGTACTAACAACATGGGGTTGATAGAATATTTTTACAAAAACAGCTGGAGCATTAGTAATAGATTTCAGTAGTTCTCTAACTGCATCACCAGAAAAAGTTGCAATCTAATATACAAAGCTGAAACCCTCCTGGGATGTTGAAGAGAACATGTTTTTTTCTGCTGCTTTAAGCACACCAGCAGTCATTTGAAGAGTTTACATGGCTTTCTTGTCAATACCTGCTGGTCACAGTAGGTGGAGAAGCAGATTCTCTTCTGATGTGGCTGGTAATTAAGCATGGAGATAGCCATAGCCATAGCCATTCAGGATGAAAAATTTCAATACCTCCAATGCAGGAAAAAAACCACCTTTCAGGAAATAGGAACATCAAATATATCCTCAGAAAAGAGTCTGTTCTTTGAGAGTCTGTTCTATCCTTGTTGAAATTTTAAAGAAAACGTTTAAGAGCACAATGCACAAATTGCATGACTTTGTTGCTAAGCTGGAACATGGCTAGGCTTTTCCTAGAAGACCAAAGTTCAGAGAATCTAAAAAGCAGGAACATTTCAAACATTTCAAAAAGCTATCAAAGGCAGCTCCCCCTACCCCCTAGAAGCTTGTTCAACAATATTTGCACAATTATTTATCTGCAGCAAATAAATGAGATGCTGTTTCAGTGGTAAGCAGATTGGTAAGCAGACCTAAATCAGCTGTTTCATTTGTAAAGCTTAACTGAAGTTATTTGTGTATAAATCTTTTTCAGAGTATTTCATACATCATTTAGATAGGAATGCTCAAACTGGCCTTCAGGCACCCCATAACTCACTCTCAAATTCTTGCCTAATATTGCCTCTGACAACCTATCTTCCGGATGATTACAAATGCAGACTCCAGTATTATCAGACTTTTAAACACTATATAACCCAGTTATCTCTACTGAACCCATGTGTAGCATGATTTGTAGTGCAACTGATCCTATTTAAATACAAAATATATTATTTTTACAATTTTCGTCCAAACACAGATAGTACATTTCAAATAAGTATGGGACTCACTGAGGCCAGGGGAGCTCTTACTTGCTTCTTATAAACAGCAGTTTTTGCTTCTTTTGAACAGCAGCAGCAGGACTCTAATCTGGAGAGCCGGGTTTGATCCCCCACTCCTCTGTCTGAAGCCAACTGGGTGACCTTGGGTCAGTCACAGCTCTCTGGAACTCTCTCAGCCCCACCCACCTCACAGGGTGATTGTTGTGGGGATAATAATAATATACTTTCAACCTCTCTGAGTGGGCATTAAGTTGTTCTGAAGGGTGATATATAAATTGAATGTTATTATTATTATTTCCTCTGCGTGTACCATAGGGCTAGCACTTGCCTTATGCACTTATAGAAAATTGATCAAGAAGTCTCTAATGTGCTGTGAGGCCACATGCACCTGTGGGTACATGCCATCCCTGTTGGAGCACTCATAGAAACTTTCAGTATGCCCGTGCTGTTCCAAATTTATGTTCTTTATAGTCAATCTGCCCTTTTTACTGAGACTCAAGGCACATTACACAGTGTAAGTCAATGCAATCAACAGGATGAGATATCTAATAAGTAATGCAAAAGGGCTAGGATTACAAAAATCTGAAAACAAAGCATAAGAATTAAACCATTTATTTTATTTAACTTACGTACCACCTTTCCACCATATTTCAGTTTGTTGTTTTTCAACCATTTCACCACAGCTGTCAGGCAGCAATCTAAGATCTCTGCTGCATCCTGTGGGGACCTAAATAGTAAGATATAGAGTTGGGTCCATATTGGTGACAACCAACTCCATAGCTGCGAATGAGTTCTCCTAAAGGCTTTACGTAGAGGTTAAATAACATGGGAGATAAGACTGCACCATGAGGAACCCCACAAGATAGTTCCCATTCTGCAGATAGCTGATCTCAAACGGCCACCCTTTGAGTCCATTCCATGAGAAATGATTTAAACCAGTCCAGGGCACATCCTCTGATGCCCTATTATCTTTATAAAAATACCCTATTGAATGATTCTGTTTTACACAGTTTCTGGAACTGGAACACAGGTACACTTCCAATTACAATCTCCACACCATACAGTCCAAGAGAACCAAACTGAACCCCCCCCCCCAAAACCCACCACCCCTTGAGCAGGCTGACCAGCCACCCTCCATTAGTTTCTATTGGGGGGGAATGGCTCCTACTGCAGAAACACATGGATCATGTCCTCCCCCCCCCAGGGTTCTGGGGGATCTTCAGAGGACAGTTAGGACTAGGTCCCCTGCGAATTTGGTGGATTTTGCTTGCACAATGCCATCCCAGCCCCCTAGCTAGCTCCCCTAGTTTCCCCCCATAGGGAATAATGGAGATTGGAGGTGGCTGGGGGCACCTTCTTTGAGGGCCCCCCCGAAGTACAATTTTCAGGAAATCTGGGGGGGGGGTCATTAGAGGACAGTCAGGAGTATGTGGCTGGTAAATTTTGTAAATTTATTTTGCAAAATGCCACCTCCATCCTCCTGGATACCCCCCATAGTTTTGCTAATAGGGAATAATGGAGATTGTTGGTGGCTGGGGGCACCTCCTTTCAAGGGCCATAAAATGGTCCGCCAATCTTCATGAAACATGGGGGGTCATTAGAGAACACTTAGGAGTAGGTCTCCTAAAAATTTGGTACAATGTGGTCCAAAAATGGCTCCCCCAGGCTCCCAGAAAGCCCCAAATCATGTTTCCCATTGGAAACAAAAGGCGAATTTTGCCGAATTTTCTCTGTACTGCTGAGGATTTGAGCATGTGCAAAGAGAAGGTGCATAATGAAATACCATCCCTTGTCACAGAGGAACAGGGAGGAAACCTGTGCCAGTCCATACAGGATCAACTTCCATGTGCCTGAAGTGTGCGAGTGAACAGGAAAGTAACGGGGGAAACTCGTCTAAGTGCAATCACATGTTCTTCACATGTACTTCATCTTGTGTAGTTCAGCTCTTAATCACTGAATTAACAGGATCTCTGTAGAACTGTTCCAAGCAATTAAAAAATAAATTGAACCCCTGCTCCTTTTCCAGAACCAGAACTTGGACCAGCAAAGCCAAAACACTACTTCCATTGTGGCCATAACTTGAGATTGTTCAAATGCACAAGAACTGAAACATCTGTAAATTCCACACTCTTGCTGGTACTCAGAAGCTCAAAACTACTTTAGATCCTTTCTCTGCTCATGTTGCTAATTGTGAATGATACTACAGGACAGAGTGTGCAGAAAAGAAACCAAATATATACTGTAGCCAAATTGCCTCATAGTCTCATACACCTCCTTCCATGCTGAGCAGAGAAATTTCAAAACTCCATGTCCACTCAAGTCCTACAGTCTATTATCTGAGATAGCTAAAAAAAAAAGCAGGTAACAGAAAGCTTAATGTGGAATTCCAAAGGCAAAATTCAATATCTGTGAACAAAGGAAAGAGATGTTTTCAGTGAGAGGGAAGCAGAATCAGATATATATAAAAATAAAATACAAAATGTATTGTGGCTGGGATCTGTTCTGATAATAGAAGATTCTGACTTAGAAAAGGGTTACAACTAGACATGGGGACGAACCAAAAAAATTTAACGAACCAGCGGTTCGTGGTTCAGTGCCGACGACGAACCTGAACCAGAGAACTGCAATGAACATTTCCCACTGATGAACTGGTTTGAGGTTCGTGGTTCATGGGCATCAGAACAGCCCCCGTTGGACTTAGAGAGCCCATATTCCCAGGGTGTGTTTAGCAGGCTCTCCTCCAGCCAGCAACCAAGTTTGGTCAAGATTGCAATAGGGATCTTGGAGTTATACCCTCTCCAATCTGAGGCCCCCAGGAAACTCCCATTCAATCCAATTAGAACCACCAGTTGATGTTGGCCCAGTGTACAAGGGGTTGACCGTCAGAACTGCCTATCAGGGTTTGCAGGGATGAGATTGGAGTGCCCATGGCTACAGAACACCCCCTCCCCCTCCCTCCCCTCAGGTGTCTTCTCCCATGTAACCAATTGTAACCAATTTGCAGCTCCATGGTTGGAAGGAAGACCTGCCGATCAAGGTAAGCTGGGCTTCGATTCGGGTTTCCAGGGTGACAGAAGGAGTGCAGACAGAGTTCAGGCATTCCCCCGCTCCGTTTCCAAGGGAATTGATTGATGGTGCCTGACTGGCTTCACAGACCGTGGGCGAATGCAATGAACCGGGCTTTCCAATGAATGCTGGTTCGTTGGCCATGGACCCTCACGAACCGCCGGTTCGCGAACAAACAATCAGGCGGTTCGTGGGTTTTTTTGGTTCGTAATGCGGTTCGTGCCCATGTCTAGTTACAACAGAGTTGTAAAACAACAATAGTTACTCAGGTGGGACTTGTCTTTAATAGAAACATGCTGCATTTTTTTAGATGACAAAGAAAAGGGCTGCCTTGCTACAGCACTTTATTTTTATATTAAATAATTACAAACATACAAACAAGTGAGTCTGGGCCAAGTAAATTAAAACTCCAGGTGGTTCTGTGGGCCAAATGGCAGGCATTTATTGTGACAAAATATTACTCAGAAGGAATCAGAGGCCAAGAAGAAGGAGCACTTACTTTATTTCTTTTTAATAAGAGGAATTTTGCAAGGAATTTTCTTAGCCAAGTCCACACTAAAGGAGATGAAGAATTAGTTTAAAAAATAAAACATTATCAATTATCCAATGCCTAGACAAGTCTCAATGTTCAAAGCCAGATGTAATGAAAACTAATAACTTACGGCAGAACAGAGTTCTTTTAAACTTCTTCTTGTAGCTGCCAGGGAGAGCAGATCCATTTCCATAATCCCAACAACCAGTGAGAGCTCATTCTCTTTCCAAACAGCTTGTATTTGAAATATTTAGCTATTTAAATATTGAAATTGTATTTGAAATACCTCACATGCACCTTCAGAAATCCTGTAAGATAGCAAAATCAAAGAGAGTCCAGTAGCACCTTTAAGACTAACCAATTTTATTGTAGCATAAGCTTTTGAGAATCACAGTTCTCTTCGTCAGATGCATCTGATGAAGAGAACTGTGATTCTTGAAAGCTTATGCTACAATAAAGTTGGTTAGTCTTAAAGGTGCTACTGGACTCTTTTTGATTTTGCTACTACAGACTGACACGGCTAACTCCTCTGCACCTGTAAGATAGGTCAGTATATTATCATCTTCACAATGTGCAGACAAAGGTACCTTAACATCACCCGACCAGTAAGCGAAGACTTGAACTACAGTTTCCCCTATCACTATACAACACACCTTGAATAGAGAGAACCTATTAATAGTCACATATTTCACACTATTTAACAAAACAAGATTTTCTTTTCACAGAAATTTGTGCTAGAGAACTTAAAAGTCATAGCTGAGATAAATGGGAACTGACAAAGTTCTAACAAAGAGTTTATATTGGTATGAAACATTTGAATAATGAAGGTGGTAAATACTGAGCTTGAAAGCACACAATATTGCAAACTGTAGTTAGTTAATTAGTTTAAGTATGGTTAATCTATGGAGGGTGTCAAGTTATATAATACATAATGTATGCCATTCCGCCTGTGAAAAGTATTTTGTAAATGGGCATTCACAACTTCTCTTGATTGCATCTCAAATGGGATATTATTCTGTTGATTACTATTGTTGCTCTTTGCAGAACATGCATCAGAAAGTAAGAATGAACAAAATATTGCATTCATATTCTATGAAGATTATCAATGTCATTATGAGTTGAATCTGAGAATGATTTCAGTGGGCTCATACTAATGCAGCTTTACACTGGAGTGCACTGTAAGTTTTTGTAAATCTTGAACTATTAGGAATTATCTTAGAGAAATAATGATGACCCACTTGACACTATGATATGAATCCAGTGGAGTGTTTCTGCAGATGGAAGCCTTTCTTGCCTCCCCACCCCAGAGGGGAGAAGCAACACAGGGAGAGGGGACATTTTGGGCTGCAGCAGGCAGCGTGAGGCAACAAAGTTGTTCTCTGGATGGAAATTCTGCCTGCTGAAACACTCCAATAGATCCAAGACAATGATCTTAATTTGCAATGGTAAATGTGCTGAAACAAACAATAGATGTGGGGAGAACTTGGCCAAAGTAATTAACTTGTCATGGTTGTTTGCTTTATTTTTGTTTTTTAAAGGTTGATATTAAGACAACAGAGAACATGTTCATAGACCCTGCTGCAGGATATTGGATTAAGCTAGCCAAATCACTGTTGTGAGAAAAAAATGCTGGTGGGGGAGGCCCAGCCAGGCTCCAGGACTCCCCCTTGGTTTGCCACTCAGGTTGCCTCTTACCCAGGTGACTAGTGCAGACTAAATACTCTAACTGTCCCTATCTAAAGAAAGTATACTCAGTACAGAAGGGTATGATGCTTAACCAAAATCTAAAAGTTTATTGAATATATGTCAGAGGTTATAATGCAAACCACAAAAAGAAACAACTTAACATTAAGACTTAAGAAATATATGTAGGTTAAAAGCTTAAGGCTAAATGTGCCAACACACTTTTTCCCTCCTCCCTCCTGAATTGAAAGCTTTCGGGCTACCCCGCCAATAGCTGGGGAACTCCTAGAAGTTTCCCTGCCAATTGGCACTGCAGCAATGAGGGGGATCTCGGCTCCTTCTTTTATGGTCCAAAGCTGGGTTATTGTGTACAAAAACTACTATCAGTGGTTCTAGCTTTGTTCCTTTCCAAGGACCAAATGGTCCACTAAATCAAAAACATCCTCTACAGGTCACAGAAAGGAATTTCACACTCTGCCAGCCCAGACTCCGTCAGTGTTCTTTCAAAACAAGATAAAGATGACCTGAAGCCCCTCTATCTAAATGACCCGCTGTAATTTAGAGGCAAGGCTAAAGACCTTGCATACCATTTAGTGCCAATTTGTGCTAATTAGTATTCTCCTCCTCTTCCCAGAAAGTGAAACTTCAGCCAGCCTTCAGGGGATCACAGAAAAAAAAAAGTTAAAGCTTTCCCCCTGAGGCTTTTAAGAGCTCTCCAGAGACCCTGAGCTGGATTCATGTTGCTAAAGGCCTGGTCTCAGAACCAAACTCCAAAAATTCTACCACAATCACCACCACATCAATTTACCCACTGTGACTGGAGGATCCCAATTTATGGGTGTAAGTTCATTGCTAGACTAGTCAAATAGATATTGGCTGCAAAACCAACAAGTGCAATTAAAAACAAATTAAGGAGATACTAAATCAGTTGTAAAAAACCTTTTTGGCCTCTAGTGTCAAAAATTACAACATTAATCTGTGAAGATGTTGGTGTGCTGGCAAAAAAGAGTATGGAGCTGGAGACAAATACAGACAAACATACACAAACACACACTACGCATGGGACCAAAGGACAAAAATAACATTACTATCAAGTGTCAGAAATGCCCTTCCACTCTCTACATCGGACAAACAGGTCAATCCCTACGCAAAAAATTAAATGGACATCAATCTGACATTAAATATCACAACGCTCAAAAACCAGGTGGAGAACATTTTCATCTTCCAGGACATTCCACTACTCACCTAAAAGTGTCTGTCCTAAAAAAAAGAAGCTTCAAGGGCAGATTACTGTATGAGATTGCTGAAATGGCGTTTATTCATAAATTCAGAACAATGGAACCACCACCACCACACACACAGACCAGACCTTAATAGAGACATTGGATTCTTGTCTCACTAAAGATGCTCATTTCTACTGTAATCAAGAAGCATTATACCTTTAAATCGTCACACCCTTCTTTGCTTCATCTTCTGACTAGGATATAATGGCTCAGAATTCTTCCACTTCTCCCTGTATTGGAAGAAGGGAGCGTATACCCTGAAAATCTTTTTGGTCTCTAAGGTGTTATTGGACTCAAATCGCACTGTACCTGACATGAATTACTTGTATGTCCATGGATTCCAAGGCACTGAGATCCAGAGTCATGCAACCAGACCCTTGTCTCCCAAATTATAGAACACAATAGCCAGGCCAGCTCATTGCAAGGCACAGATTGATCAAGCATGTCCAGGTGAACCACAAGAACAAAGACTGTTAGCTGGGGTTCAATCTATATTCCCTTTTGCCTAGCAACCAGGCCAAGTTAAACACCCAATCATATTGGAGAAATAGCATAAAGACGTGGAACTCTGCAGCTGCCCCAGGCCCCCACTTCATGGCTCATCCTGCCTTGAGAGTTCAGGCTGAACCCAGATAAGGTGGTTAAAAGGAATGTGACTTCAGCCTTGAGTGCCCAATTCCCTCTTAGTTAAGAGCTCTGCTCTCTACTAAGTTTCAGGAGAGCCTGCACCTGGGTCACACAATAACAGTGCCAGGATGTCAGTTTCAGTAGAAATGCAGGCATTAGACATAGTGTGTACAGCTACTCAGGAAGCACTGGGAAAATTTTGGTCAAGCAGGCTCTAGCTACATAATACAAAAGTAGGTACAAGGCAGGCCAAATCCTTCACAGGTGTTACATAGTTATGGGACAAAATCACACTAGATTTTTTAAAATGATCATAAGCAGCAGTTGGATCTTTGCATGGATCTTGCCTGAAAAATTCATATCGTTGACCAATTTTATATTAACATTTTCCACATTTATTCTTCTACAGGAATAATTCCAAAAGCAAACCTTATAGGGAGAAATGTTATGCTGGAATCATCCTAAAAATTCTTAAATCTTGTTGGTCTCCTTGTCACAGTTTTCAGAAGCTATCATTTTAACAGTTGCCTTGGTGAATAAGGAAGAAACTCTTCTCAGTCCATTTCAATTTAAGTCACAATTTACAGCATTTAACTCCTTGTAAAGAACAATATTGTATACAGGACATCTGACAACAGTATTGATGTTTGTTGCTAGTAATGTGCAATATTTTTCCAGGCGTCAAGTAAACAGAATATTACTGATTTTCTGGGGACTGGGCCATGCAGTTTCATGCTTCATGAGGTACAGTCTATCCTGGTTCCATGATGCATACTTGTATGATACGTGTCCAGATAAACGTGTGTTGCTTGCACACACTCATACTATATGTACATGTAAAAATATTAGTTTGCATACAGGCATTCCAAATGTTAATATGTAAAACAGCTATAAATGTTCTCAGGACTAGCCTCACACCCAACACAGAGCACCTGCTTCAGTACAAAGATGAGGAACCTACGTGGTGAATACAGGCAGAAAAATGAGTGCAATTTAAGCATCTGTGCAATGTGAGGCTCGACACAGAATCTCTGGGACTTTGTGATCAGAGAGGACTACAGTGAGGACATGCAAGAGGGTGGCAGATCTGGGTCTCTATTCTCCCCCCAAAATAGACTGCTGATATTCCTTCCAGCCACACTCTCCACATTTAAAGCAGTACAGCTTTAAATGTGAGGCCAGCAGCTGCTAATCTCTTTCTTATTAATTACAATCCATACTGAAGGAAACGCTAAATTAGATCTTAGACTCTAATATTTGAATTTCGTTTTGTATTGTTGATTTTATGTATTATCTATTGGATGTTTATATTGATATGTGTTATACTGTTATATTTGTTATTTGTTATATTGTTATTTATATTATTATTTGAGAAGTATGTTTAGCACTTCGCAATAAATCTTGCAGTGTTTTCATAATGTTATATAAACACATACTTTGATGCTCCCTCTCCCCAAGCCAGATATTTCAAACACAAATATTAGTTTCTTTCAGGGATCAAAATTGGAAAAAAAATATAAGAGAATCTGCACTATTTAAAACATTTGCTGTACAAAATAAAATAAATGGGCTTGGACCTAGTGTGATTTTGCTAAGGAGTGCACTGTTAGTTATGTTGCTGTGTGATATGTTCCTGTTTCCTGAAATACTAATATTGTTAAAGTACAGAGAAGGTGCAAGTTTCAAATTCCATTTTGTACAACTTCAATTTTAAAAACTTTAAAAAAAACGTACAGCTTGAAGACTAGGAGGCTGCCTCAAGTATGTGAAGGAGAAGTTCTCGAAGTCAAATTTTCTGTAACCTTTGTGCTTATTTATTTAAAATAAATATTTGTATTCTTCCAAAAAAGGGTTCAAGGTAGCTTACAGAACACCATTAAATCCCTAACATACCCCTCTCCTCCTCTGACAATCTGGCAAAAGGAGAGTTGAGAAAGGGCAACAAATAGAAAGTCTGAGGTACGTAGCTGTCACATTGGACAGTCTTTGAGATATGCCCTTTAGCTTGTTCAGATGTTTTGTATACTGTTATGGGAAAGCCTTCATGTCAAGATGTGTTGCAGTTCATGTGTATCAAATTTCAGTTCTTTATCTTTTGTTTTCTAGGAGTTTATTTGCCAATATGCATGCTTCATTATGGATTGTGTTGAATAATTGGGCGGCATACTACAGACCTCTCCAGTACCTTGTTTCATATATGGCTTTTGGTCTCTACCACTGCTGACAATTTGTAAGATGTAAAAATAGCTCAGAGCCAAGCTAGTTTAGGGTCTAAAACTGCAAACACAAACTTATTGCTGGTTTACAGCTGGACATGAACATCACTTAACCTCAGTCACTCCACTATTCAACACCTGAGACAGATGAATGTATGAAAAAACTCCATTGTATTTGCACTTGGTAAGAAAGTTCTTCTGTAGTGTTTGATATGACTGATTCACACATGCATTCCACCAACTAAAGCATCAGTCATCAAGAGATCAGCATGGGAATTATTATTATATTGGATGCAGTCTTCTAAGATAGATAATTTTATTAAAGTCATGTTATAGTGAGAAAATACTAGCAAAAATTTTGGGAGGGAGAGAGCTGTGACAGTCCTAAGGTCACAATTTCCTGTTCAAATAATTGCTCAGAAAAGCCATAGTTAGTAAAATTTCCCCCTCTTGGATAAACACCTTAACGTGGTGAGGGGGTTTGAGTGTGTCAGTGAGGCTGATAGCTATACCATCAGGAGTGTGGGCTGAGTCTAAACTCCTGGAAGAATCAAGGCGGAATGGTCAGATGCCAGACTAAAATGGAACCCCTACACCCTTCCAGAATCAACATTCACATCAGCAGAAAAGAATTGACTGTTGCAATGGTGATGGGAGTGGAGGAATTCTTGGAAGCTAGCTACTAGGAAGCAGCAGTAGTGGAAGGTGACACTGGTGGAGGATGTAAGTACAAAGCCAGGTCAAACAAGAAATGGAACATTTAAACATTGCAATCCTGGATTTGACCGACTCAGGACATTTTCAGTCAGAAAACTATGAAGTGCTTTACTGAGGAAATAAACTCAAAAGAAATGGTGTTGCTCAAATAGTGAGGTGAGAAATAACACAAGCATTCAAGAACTATAACATAAAGACTGACTGATTAATATCAATCAGACTTCATGGAAGACCTGTTAACATAACTATCAATCAAGTTTACGCCTCAACTACAGATGTTGAGAAGCAAGAAATTGAAAACTTGTATACAAGTGTCCAAGAAGATATTGATCATATACCTAAACAAGATATGCTAATCATCATAGGTGACTGGAACACAAAAGTAGGAGACAAATTGGTATCAAACATTGTTGGAAAATTTGGATCATGAAATGAAGCTGGAGAGACACAGAATTTTTTGAAACCAACAACTGGTTCATTGCTAACATGCTTCAGGCAATCAAAAAGATGATTGTATATGTGGAATCACCAAGTGACAAAATACAGGAACCAAATAGATTACATAATTTGAAGCAGAAGATGGAGATGCTCTATTCTTTCTGTGATACAGATCATGGGTTGCTAATTTAAAAAGTTAGGATAAAGCTGAATAGAAACACTAAAAAAAATCATAGTGCCAAAATACAATCTAAATAGCAGTCCCGAAGAATTTAAAGACCATGTAAAGAACAGATTTGCAATGTTAAGTTTATTGATCATAAACCAGAAGAACTATGAGCTGAAACCAGAGATATTATCAAGGAAGAATGTGCAAAGACTATTCTTGTAGCAAAAAGAAAGGGGAACCATAAATGGATGACTGAGGAAACTCTTAAAATTACTAAAGACAGACGAGAAGCAAAAGCAGAAGGTGACAGAAATAGAGTCACAATTCTAAAAACAGCTTTTCAGTCACTTGCATGCAGAGACAAAGAAATCAATTATAATAACTGGTACAAAGAAATAGAAGAGAAGAACAAAAAAGAAAGAACAAGAGATCTGTTCCACAAGATCCAGAGAATCAAAGGAGAATTAAAGTCATGGCTTGGGATGCTGAAAGATCAACATGGAAATACAGTATCTGATCAGGACAAAATAAAGATGGAAACTATACAATAAAGAACTATAGAAAAGAGATGGGAGGTTGACAGATACATTTGAAGAAGAATCTTTTGACAAAGAACCAGAAATCTTAGAAAGTGAAAGCTGCCCTCAAAGGAATGAGGATAAACAAAGCACTTGGAGTAGATGGAATACCAATAGAACTATTTCAAGCTACAGAAATTGAGTCCATCAAAGTATTAACAAGAATATGTCAACAAATATGGGGGGAAAGGCAATGGCCCACAGATTGGAAATGCTCAGTCTACATTCCAGTTCCAAAAGAGGAGATGGCAAAGAGTGCAGCAACCATTAGACCACATTTTAAATCTCCCATGCAAACAAAGTGATGCTCAAAATGCTACAGCAAATACCCTTTCCACACATGGAGTAAGAAATGCCCGATGTTCAAGCTGGATTCAGAAAAGGAAAAGGCACTAGAGATCACATTGCAAATTTAAAATGGCTAATGGACCATACCAGGAAATTTCAGAAGAAAATCAGCCTGTTTTATAGATTACAGCAAAGCTTTTGACTGTGGGGATCATGAAAAGCTATGGATAATGTTAAAAAGGGGGGGGGGGTGCCACAACATCCGGTTGTTTTGATGCACAACCTGTACTCTGGACCAGAGGCTACTATTAGGACAAAATATGGGGAAACAGAATTGTTTCCAATTGGCAAAGGTGTCAGACAAGGATGCAAATTATCTCACTACATGTTCAGCCTCTATGCAGAAGAGGAAGGGCCGCACCAAGGCAAAATGAAGAAAAAACAGCAATTGGTGGAAAGGGAAGAATCTTTAATAATAGTATAACCCCTACACGTTTCACATACAGCTTCATCAATTTAATCTATCAATTAAAACAGAATATAAATTGATAATTAGTATATTACCTTAAAATTAATAAAACATTATTAAAACACAGGACAATTACACAGAACATGTACAAAACGCTATTCATAATACATACTTACTATCTGGATACATGAACCAACATTAACATACACTGCATATTTCATAATCACAAAAACGTTTCGTTTTTGAATAAACATTGTAAAATCTTACTGACCTTTCAGATTCCTATTCGTATCTGTTCCATATGTGCACTGCATCATAGTGAACTACCTGGACTTGCCTCAGATCTTACCTACAATAGTGTTTGCCCGGAAATATTCTCATTTAACCCAGTAGGGTGCCGAGTTTTCAGATATGCAGATGACACTACGTTACCAGCAAAAAATAGTGAAGACTTGAAACAGCTACTAATAAAAGTTAAAGGAGAAAGCGCCAACGCAGAACATCAGGAAGACAAAATAATGACTACTTAGGAATTACACAAGTTGACAATGATGAAATTGAAATTGTTCAAGATTTTCTATTCCTTGGATCAATCAGCAACCAAAAGAAAGACTGCAACCAAGAAATCAGAAGAAGACTGAGATCTGGAAGAGCAGAAGTGAGGGAGCTAGAAAAGATCCTTAAAGATCAGGATCTCTCTCTAGAGATCAAGATCAAGATAATCCAAACAATGATATTTCCCATTACTATGTTACCAGAACTGCTCTTTATTATAAGGGGAAATTAGCTATAGCAGTCTGTAACTTAAAATTAAGCGCGGATCATAACCTATGTATACGGAGGTCCCGATCCCAGACACTCTAGTGAAAAAGAGGCAGACAACAAATAAGTTCCAAACACGTGTATTTAGTGTGGCGTAAGCCTAAACTTGCACAAGCATACAAGAAACACACAAGATCTAGGAAATACAGAGTATGAAATACAGAGACGTTCGCATTAGCTGGTTCCCAACGATGATAGGGGGAATACTCACTTATCCTGGAGCGAAGCAGAGACACAGCAGCGAGGGTGGTGGTCCAATGCCAGCACTGGAACCACAGACGGACAGCAAGGAAGTCTGGATAGGATGGCACGCGCACCATGCGGTCTGAGAGGCCGGCTTAAATACCCCAAAACGTACCCTGGGGCTGGTGCTGTACTTGGTGGTTCTCACAGATTAAAACAAAGGGTCTAATGGGTTACTGAATGGCTTGGATGGGCCACTTTAGTAATCAGATTGTGATAAGTGACACCTCAGGAAGAGGGGACAAAAGAGGGAGGGGGAAATCCAAGTGGGCTGAAAGGATGTTCCAGCGGACAGGGCTTGTCCTGATGTCATCAGCTTCTGGAATGCGGAGGTTTCTTTGAGATGCATTCTCTAAGTGCTTGGGATGGTCGGCACTTAGTTCTTCTCCGGGGCGGCTCCTAAGATATGCAGAGCGGGGCGAGGGGCTCTCGCTGCGGACGTGGTGTGCCCGCTTCGCCGAAATGGCTTCTCAAAGCAGTCTTCCTCTCAGGGTCTTCTGGCTGCCTGAGAACATGGATGCCGGCTGGGCATGGCTGGGGCTGGATAGCAGGCTGCCCGGTAGCGAGGGCAAGCTCGGCGACCGGCCCGCGGGAGACTCCAGGCGGGAACTGACCAGGGAGCGCCTAGCCAGGCTCGCTGGAGGTTTCCCCGGCTGGCGCCCGGCTGCTAGCAGCGGCTTGGGCCCATATGAGGCAGGCTTCCATGGAGGCAGGGGGAACAACACTTTAAAACACAGTCCAAAGCAGGGAACAGGCACGGTCCGTGGCAGATGGCAATGCAGGCACGGGGCACACTTGTAACACAGTCCAAACACACACTGGGAAGTCCAGATACAGGTCAGGGCAGGGTTGCCCAGAAAGAGAGTCCTTTGTGCAGTTATCCAAACATGGAGTCAGTAAACTACACAGTCTATAGCAGCAGCAAGGTAATTGACACGCAGGCAGGAAACTGACACGTGTATCAGAACACACACGTGCAAAGCAGTCTTTGGTGCAACAGTAAAACAGCAACGCAGGAAACTTTAACACAGTTCATAGCAGGCTTTAAAGCAGGGGAGGGGGCCTACTTGGCAACAATTCCCCCCCTCGGAGACCCCGTGACGTCAGGCGCGCGGGTCTCCGAACTTGACTTCAAAGGCGAGGTGGTCGGTAATGTCTGGTGGTCGAGCTTCGAGCGAGGAAGGAGTGGGAAGGGAAGGAGGGGGAGGCGTCACTCAAAAATTTAGTTTGGAGAACCACATAACCGAATAAGTGCAATTTAGATCAGCCAATGGGCTGCAGGTCTCTGGGTTCACACCAGGGGGTGTGCTAAGTGCAATCGTCAGAATAAGTAGCAATAATTCATAGGCAATAGCAATTCATGCATATAAATAGCAATAATTCATATTTGTGTACATTGATTAATTCATGGATGAAGGTAATTAATTCATGATGGGTTAAAAGCACTAAAAACCAGGAGCAATTCATATACATGGATTAATTCATAAGCATAGGATTTAAAAGCAAAGACAATTCATGTTCAATTCATGAATGTAGGAGTAAAAGCAATTCATACAGGATAAAAGTGAAACGTGCAAGCAAGGCATAGACCAATTCATCAAGGGTGGAACAATTCATAGATGGTTAAAATCATAAATACATATATATAGGATTAAAACAACAATTCAGGAAATTAAAACCAATTTCATAGATGATAGCAGCAATAGTAAAAGCAAGTGTGGGGAAATAATTCATGAGGGGGGGAGCGACGGAAGGGCTCATGGGGGACAGAAAAATAAACTCTGCAATTAAAAGACCAACTCATGCGGCTAGATTAAAACCAAATTCATAGAGCTTAAAATCAGAAATAAAATAACCTTTAAAAGAGACTGCTCAGGAGAAGTCCCGGATAAAACCCAATTCATAAAATGATAAATAGGCTAGAATTACCTCGGCGGAGGGAGTCAGGTTAAAAAGGCAATCCATAAGATTAAAATCAAATTCATAGGGCTAAAGTTAATAGGGGGTGATAAAAAGGGTCCCAGTTCATGGGGAGATCATGGGCGCACTTGCAGTAGATAGAGGGGGGGACTAGTTCGGGGCTAAATTCATGGGAGTAAAATTCATAAAAGTAATGGCAAGAAATTCATAAACCAACAGGGCAACAAAGATCACAGACGGCTCAGTCTGCAGTACAGCTGCTAGACTGGGTTGCATATATACAGGAGCAAGCCAACTTAGTCCATGTGTTCCAAAACACACTTCCACCCCCCCTTGCTGTCTGCGTCAATCCGCAGGGCAGGGTCGGCAGGTGGCGAGAAGGGCTTCAGACACACAGTTCTAGTCCTCATGGAGGTGGCGCTGCTGGCGGTCGTTTGGAGACGGGCCGTGGGCTGGGAGGCAGAGAAATATGTCCCCCCCTAGTCCACAAGAGGGCCTCGGAGCGGTGTCCGGCAGCAAAGCGTCCATGGGGCCGGTGCAGAGTTCTTACACATAAATGCACAAGCATAGTTCGTAACCACACAAGCAACAAAATAAACAAGGGCTAAAAAAAAAAAAAAAAAAAAACGGGGCGCCAAGAACAACCACTAAGGCAGAAGGAGGTCGGGATTGTAATGGTCCAAACGGTAGGACAGTTGGAGTTGCTGGAGCTGTCGGCGGCTCCAACAGCCCAAATAAAGCAGTGAGGCACACAGTAAAACTTGAAAAGCCAAAATAACAATGATCGGGTGCAAAGCCAAATTGTAAATTCCAGTGGCAGTGGGGCTCCAGCCAAAGAGGGTCTCCCACCACGAATGCTCGCCAGTGGTCTTAATCTGCTGGACAAGATCCAAAATCTCCTTGCCGTTGTGGGACACAACCAACGCAGTAGTATCCCCGTCCCTCTGGATGCTCTGGAGGGTGCGGTGGAGCTGCGGGTGGGTCAGGAGCTCATGGATTAGCTCCAGACCGATGCCGAGGGAGATGGGCTTCACATGTCGATAGATGGAGGGTGCCACCAGGATCTCTTCTTGGGTCCAGACCGGTACCGTGTAGGTGAAGTCGCAGGCTGCTACCGAAGACAGGTTGCAAAAGCAGCGATTGACTCCCGGGATCACGGGCTTAAGCTGGAACGAGTTCAGGATCACAAAGTCGCAGGCCGTTCGCACGCAGGCACATCCTTTTCCAATGTAGACCACAGCGGAGCTGTTCTCCCGGGCGACCTCGAAAGAGCACTCGTTGAGGGCGTCGACTTGCGGGGCTACACAGGGGTGATGCGGTGCAAAGGCTTGGTCCTGGCAAATGAAGCCGGTCTGGTCTCGATGCTGGCACCCTTGGAGGCTGACGAGCTGCCATCCGGTCGGGTTGAAGCGGGCCCAATGGTCGGGGTGGCGGGCGTAGAGGACTTCGGTGTCGCTGACTTGGAGTCCCAGAGGCACGACTGGATATACATGGAATGACTCGTGCGCACTGGCCGTTAATAAAAATAATTTAAGCTCCTGGGTGGTCGGTGAGAATGATGAATTTACGAGAGACCACCAGGATTCAAGCTCCAGTTCTATGGGTGACAATTTGGGCATAATCAATCTTTTAATTTCCAGGGGCAAGTGCCCGTCCGTGGCTTGCCGAATTAGCCCCATGGCCACAGCCTGATTTAATTGTTGGGCTTGCATACATGCCATGGCTATTGACACGTTGCGTTCAAAAGACTGTGTTCCTTTGAGCAGCAGAGAAAAATCTCTTTCAATTTGACTCTCCCAGTTAACTAAAATGGAGCTGATCTCATGTTGCCCATTCGAAATGGAATTTAGGGACTGCACCACCGGTTTACCTAAGTCGGAGATGCTAGTCGTGACATGGGCAAACTTATTAGCGAGAGTCTCAATGTTGACCGAATCCATGATTGCTAAGCCTCCGGCTGCAGGAGCAGTCCAGTCGGCAATGCTTCGTCTGGCACGCGAGAGAGAAGGAGAGGGATCGATCCACAATTGTAGCCATGCATTCCAACCCTTGCTACCGGCCTCCAGATAGGGAGCGCACTGCGGCAGCCTCTGGGTTACATTTAGTTCAGCTAAGTCTATGCGGATCTCTTTTAAAGACATTTGCGGGCGGACTAGAACTCTCTCTCGAATGTCAGTTTTCAAAACATGGGAGCCCACTATATGTGTGCCGCCTTGGCTTAATTGTTCATTGCTAGCAATCAAAGGGTCAATTTGGATGGTGTGGGTCTCCTGGGTCCGGATCAGCAGGGAGTAATTGCCTGGTTCGTGAGTCAAATTTACAAAGAGCAGCCCAAGCCGTTGAAATTTCTCTACTAGGGGCTTGGTTTGGCATTCGGGCGTCTGTTGAACCAGTATCCAATCAGGTGGGCCATGTTTGGCTAGGTCTTCCTCCTTTACAATCCAGGTCAGGTTCTCCCAGCGTTCTATAGCAAAGGAGAGAGCTGCGCCTGAAGGGGGCGTGATAGTGACTGATGCAGATTCAGTGGCAGTGGTGCCTAGTAGGATGGTCATTCTGAAGGGGTCTCCTGCCTTCCATACTGCGGCCGACACTAAAATAACTTCACAGTATGGTCCGAAGGCCTCAGTGACAAATGGCGAGGTTTCGAAGTTGGCAGGGGTGGTATATTTGTCTACCACCGGGACTGCGGTGGGGGCTGGCCTGATACGGGGAAGAAACATACAAGGAATCGGAGCAAGTGGTGAAACTGTATCAGTAGGCGAGTAACATACTAATTCTTGGGACAGAGTTTTTACTCCCACACATAAAATAACAAGCTCTGGGGGTCGGATCCACTGCTCTTCACAACTGCGGAAGTTAGTGCGATCCGTCGGGGTGGTCATATTGCTCTGCTGCACAACCTTGCAGACCATCATTTCATTTTCTGCTAGTGTATTGATGCATCTCCAGTGTGGGTAGGGCATTAATTTGGACGGGCGTCCCTCTATTAGGGTGCCTGTCAGCACGAGCAAACACAGAGTAGCCAGGTGCCTCATCTCCTGGCCTTCCTTTTCCTTTTGTGGTGAAAATATCCTGGGGAGACCTGCGGATATAAGTACAGGTTCCCTGAGTTTCTTGCAGCAAAATAAAATAGAGTGAGGCGGGGAAGGGAAAAAAGGAGGGTGTTTTTCTGCCAGCACAGTATGTTAAGCGGGGTTCGAACGAGAAGTCCCAGGGGCACTAAGCGAGCCTTCCAGCTTGTTGCTCTGGGGAACTCCTGTGCGGGGGCTTCTTCCTATAGCATGTATATTTCAGGGGGGACGTCTTTACGTCGAGCAAGGGTTGGCTGTGCGTTAGGCGGGATTATGCAAACTCGCCCCAGGGGTCCCTGGGTGCCTAGGCTATGTGGCCTTCAGGTGCCCCTTGCTCGGTGGCGGGCTGCTTCTATCTTGCGGGCTGAGAGCTATCGGTTCGGCTCGGCCTGGCCTTGCCGCTTTAAAAAGAAAAAAACTAGAGAGCGGTTTCCAGCAACTATAAGGGTTGCTGCCGACGGGGGCCCTTGCTTTAATTTTCCTAGAATAGGCCCTCGTCATATATTTGCAGGACAACCAATTTTTGGAGGGACTCCCTCGGGAGGCCCCGTTTTCTGGTTTAAAAAAAAAAGATACACCGGGCAAAAAAGAAGAAAAATACACTGAGCAAAAAAGAAAAATACACGGAGCACGAAGCATATGGGTGTGGGGTACTTTCGGGTTGCCCTCACTTGGAAGGCCTAGCGTGGCTTCATTAAAACTTCAATATGTCTCCCCCCCTTCTTTTCCCTTATACGGTATGGGCAAGGGAAAAGATTACGTGGGGCGGGCGGCTGCTGGCGGAAAGGGCCGAAATGGAGCCGAGGGCGCTCGGCGGCGTTTATCGAAAAGCGGCGGAGACGGCGGAAATCTTCCGGCGCCGCTGGGTCTGGGTTATTCGGGGGTCATCTTGGCGCGGGGGATTCTGGCTATGTAAATGAGGCACGCTGCCCCTTGTGCGTAGCGAACGCACCTCAATAACACATTCCAGAGGGCACATATTTACAAAATACTGGCGGGTCTTTTACCTTTGCACTAAAGCGTACTAGATGGTGGCGCCGTATAGCAACTCACCATGACGAATATGAACATTAGTAAAAGAGGGATGTTGGGCTATCTGGGGGTCCTTTTCCAGGGGAGGCACGGCCCTCAAAGCCAAAGCCGACCATCATGCGAAAGCGTGGGTCTGGCAGGTGAGACCCCGAATCTACGTAGATGCGGGATCTTTACCAGCACGGCGGGTGATATATTTTCGACTACAGGGATCACCTTTTTGGTGGTTCTACTATGTTCGAAAGAATGTATTCACCTCTGGGCTAAAGCCTTCCCAAAACTTGCCACAAGGCAACTCTCTTTTGCCTGTGCAATTTTTTTCCGAACATGCGGCTTAAAATCCAATTAAGAATCACTTTCGGTGGTGGTCCTATTTGGCTTTGGTTGCCGTGTTCCCCCTATACTCAGGGTCCCAACTGTGGGGCCCGCCTAACGAAGTTAAAGAATAGAACTGACAAGAAATAACAAAAACACTAAATGATTATATGAAGCCAAGTTTGCCTTTTACATGATTATAGGAAGCTACGCTGGCCTTTTACATCTAAATTCAAAAGGGAATTGGGCTTCAGGTTCACACACACATAAAGTTGAGACTGCACAACGAAAAGGGACGGGGGCTGTGGGGACTTGAACTCAAGTCTCCTTAAGGTGGCTTTTCCACTCCTGGTTCCAATCCCTTCCAAATTCTGACAGGGAACCAGTGATTACATTTATTTAGGCTCACTTCAGCCTGGGAGAGGACAAAAGGAAGAACTGGGAGGAGGTCAGAGTCCTGGTCTGGCCAGTTTTTCCATTTCAATGAGGGGTGGGGGTGTAGCGCTGAGTAGGAACAGTTTGTTTTAGACGCTGCTAGCACCTGAGATTCTTTCTGGAGTCTGCTCACTTGCCTTATTACATTCCTGACTGCACTTACTGCTGGAGGCTCTACCTTTTCACTAAGTTTTGGGCTTGAGCATTTTAAAACGTGGAAACAGATACACAAATGTCTCTGAATTAGCTCAAGCACTACTAAACCACACAGGCCCAACATGAGGTTTTCTTCAGGGGTGTTAGTCAGGGAAGGCTGAGAGAAAGCTATTTGGTGTGTAGTTGCAAGCACTGGTTTTTCAAAGCAATTTAATTCTTTTAAAGGAACTGCATTTTTACTCTCGTCTGTCTGGTTTTCAGGGCCATTGCAAGAGGGCACAGTCACGGTGGGCTGTGTATAGCTTGGCTGGGAGCACTCTATGGGAGCCAAGACAATTGCTTGGGGAATGACTTTTAAACTCTGCACATGCTCAGAGGCTAAAGTGAATTCTGGCTTCTTGGGCATGGGGGCTGAGGCAGAAATTGGAGGCAAAGGTGACTGACTACCTGTTTCACTGCCTTTGGCGGGGCGGGGTGCTGATTCAATCACTGATTGTTCCTCTAAAGTCTTTAATCTGACCTCAGTGAGTCTCTGGGATTCCAGGAGACTTTGCATCAGGGTTTTTAAAGTGGCAGTTTCATTATTCTCGTTCTCCAGCAAAGTCTGCATGCTAAGGAATTTATTGTGGAGCTGCTCTTTCTCTATTGTGCAAGAATTTAATTTTTCTTTTAATTCCTCATTCTCCTTATTAAGATCATTTATTTTTAAGTTCTGCTCCCTGTTTACACTTATGAGCTCCTGAATTTTATTTTTCAGCTCTGCCAGATTTCTTTCAGAGGGGTCTGGCAAAGTTGGTGCTGGGTTCTGGGTGCGAATCACCCTTTGGAATCTTTCCTTCTCTCTTTTAAGTTCCATGCTATTTTTAGTTCCCGGAGGTCGAAGGCTAGCCTCAACCTTTGGTTTTCTCCCACGGGCAGTTAAGTGGGGAGAATAATGTGTGACCCCCGGGCATCCCTATTGGAAAAAGGGGTTCCCAGCTGGTGGTGGCTCTCCTATTACTGTAGCCACTGGCTGTGTATGTTGGGGAGGGTCATTCCTAAAGATGTCTAGAAGGGCAGAGAGAAGCACTGAAGTGGGCTGCTGGTGGAAGAGCTCCATGTCTGCCCCATGATCCTTGAGCCGCTTCCAGAGTTCCCAGCGGAGTGAGTCCCTGGCTGGCGGCGGGCCGCCTAGGTCAGAGGGCTCCTCATGGTCCTTTGGCTGCGGTCTCCAGGAGTCAGCCTGACTTGGGGGAGGGTAGACGTGGTGATTGTAGGGGTGAGGTGCCCGAGGGGGCGGGGGCGCCGAGGGCAGCGCAGGTCTCCAGGGCTCAGAGGGTCCCTGTGGGGAGGAAGGGTAGCGACTGGGGGTGGGCGCAAAGGTTACTCCTGGACGGGAGTCCCTCTGGCTGCGGCCCCGAGTGAAGCTACCACTTCTCCCACGCAAGATGCCACCTCTAGGCTCCGAGTACGAGCTATGCCCTTGGGGCCGATATTGGGAGTGGGGACCATGGTTGGCATACGTGACTGTGTTGATGGGCTCACTCTCTTTCCTATGGGAGGCCGGGGACTTCACATGGCGGATCGCTCCGGTCTCTCGCAACAGGCCAGCAATGCTCCTGATGCGAGCTTCCAGGTCTCCCCATGAGATGCTCCCGGGTTCTACTCCTGCCAGGGCTAGGCGGGTAGTACTGTTAAGACCATCTATGACTGCCCTTCTGAATTCTAGCTCATTGAAGTCGGGCACATCGCTGGCATCTAGGTCCACTTCGTCTGCTAGCTCAGCAAGAAGCTGTTTCCTAGCTAAGTACGCCTCTGGGTCCTCTCCGGGCTTTTGGGACTCTGCAATGTACAGGGCCTTTAAGCTCTTAGTGGGCCATAGGAATGCGCACAGTTCTTTCATGGCACCATACTGACTGCGAGTGGCTAGTCTCCGGTTAGAAATGTATGCGTTAAGAGAGGTGACTATTTCGGGGCTGGCACAATGGCGAGCCAGCTGAGCTACATCGGAGCCACTGGCAGAGGGCTGGGACATGGTCACGTGTGCGAACCATTGTATAGCTGAGTCCCGGTTCAGGGGTCCCATGCGGTCCGCTATGGCTTGGAGCTCATCGGGCCTCCAATTGCGGGTCTCCTTAACTATTCGGTCTGTCTTCCTGCCATCTTCGTCTGTGTAAACGATCTCCTTGGTAGCTATCGGGCAGAGGGGCTGCGGGGCTTCCTCGGGCTGGGACGAAGGGGGTGACCAGCTGTCGGTACTACCTTCGGGGAGGGCCAAGAGGGCTGCGGGATGCACGGCGGAGATTACGGCCTGCTGCATCCCCAGGTGCTGCTTTAGGGCCTCTAGCTCCCTCTTACAAGCGGAGTGATCAGCGGAGGTTACCTTGGAGTGGTTATGCTCTGCCATGAACTGGGCGGCATGGGTTAGCTTAGCGATTCTTTCCTGTCCCTCAATTACGGCGTGCTCAGCCATGTCGGCACGAGCGGTGGCCGCTTCAGCCTTGTGCTGAGCGTCCTGGAGGGCAGTGGTTAGTCCTTGTTTTTCTAATATGAAATTGACGCGTTCAGCGCGCCACTCAACTGTCTTCTCCTCATGGTCTCTTTCCTGTTCGGCTAGTTTGGCCCTGAGACTCTGGATTTCTAGATGCAGGGCGTCCTGTTCTCGCTTTGCTTTTTCCTCTAGCTCCTTCCTCTCCTTGTCCTGGGCTATTCTAAGCTTCTCTAGCTCCTGCTCACTATCTTCTTGTGCTACCTGCAATTTATTAATTAGGGACACGCTGTCCTGTAGGGCAGTGAAAAGTGCCCAAGCTCCGTATCTATCTTTCTTACTTGACTTGGGTTTCTCCTTCTCGCAAAAGTCCTGGAAGGCGCTTCTAACTATCTGGAGCGGGTCGGGTCCCTTGAAGGAACCGGCTTCCCAAGGGCAATCTCCCTTCTTAACTAGCCACTTCTCCAGACGGGGCACGGTGGGGTTTGCCCGGTACATTTTACTTTCGTTTAAGGCTGATCATGGGGGAGGTTAAAGAGTGGGTCAGCGACACCACGGATGGGGCGGTTTGAGCTCCCTATAAGTCTTCCCGTCTAGGGGCCGTTCAGAGGTTATTTCCCTTCGGGTCCTCGGGGATTCTTACACTGGATTCTTAGGGGTTTTTAACAACTTCTTCCTCTCTATGTTCCTTTGGGAGGTTTATCCTTCCCTCAGGTCCTCAAGGGTTTTTACCAGGGAGTTTTAAGGTCCTACTTTTAATTTTACAATGGTATTTTTAAGGGTCCTACACTCGGTTCTTCTCCACCGGGGGAGAGGGAAAATTCCTATTCCCGTTTCAAGCTTGCCTACAAGCCACGGGACCAGGAAAAGTTTACTGGCTCAGAAGGTGCTCTCAAGCTCTCTAAGCCCAAGAACCAAAACGCTCAGTGCTCCCAAGCCTCTGCCTAGAAGCCAAAGCTCAGGGGTCTCCCAAGCCTATGTGCTCAGAAAACCAAAAAGTGTTCCCAAGCCTCTGCTCAGAAACTGCAACTAAGGGGTCTCCCAAGCCTCTGCTCAGGCAACCAGAAATGCTCCCAAGCCTCTGCTCAGAAGCCAAAATGCTCTCAAGCTCTCTGCCCAAGAACTAAACAAAGTGTCCCCAGGCCTCGTGCTCAGAGACAAACGGTTAAACTGTCTCCAAGCCAAGACCAAAAGACCAAAAGCGCTCAAGGACTGCCTCTGCAAGTCCCCAAGCAAAAGTGCCCAGGAGTAAAACTACGGTACTCCCAAGCGGAAAAAGCGCTCAAGAGTTCAAACAACTCCCAAGCAGGGTGCGCCCACGAGTCTGACTTAAAACTCGCAAGCGGAAAGGCGCCCAAGAGTCCAACTTAAAACTCTTAAGCACGGTGCGGCCGGCTGCCGCGGGGCTTCAGGAACCTGGCTTTAGATTCCCAAAGCTAAACTGACCAAACGGACTAACAATCCCTTCACGTTTCCTCCGGAGCGGGGATTGAAGCCTAAGTGCTGGCAGGAACGGGGGTTTGGACGGACTTAGGAGAGACGGGGGAGGGCGGAAAAGAGTTTTATCTGTGCTGCTTCAGGATATATAAATATATCTATAGCCTACTTCTGGGATCCCACCCACATAGACGCGTTTAGGCGGCCCGGAAGGTGGCCAGGAACTTCACCAGTCCAGAGGTCCTCACCCACAGTACACCGGTTATAACGGCTGGAGGGCCTCGCGGTGCACCACAAAAGGCAAGTAGTCCAAAGCTGGCTGAAGGAGGAAATGGGGGAAAAGCCAACCCACAAGATAGAAATGCTCGCTAGAGCCACACACACTCACACTTCTAATTCCCTGAGCTAAATTGCGCTCTTTACACAGAGGTCTGGAAAATTTTCCTCTAAGTCAGTTCGCCGAAGACACGCGTGTCGACTCACGTGTATTCACACGAACTGGGTTATGCCCGCATTCTCCACCAGTAAACTGTTACCAGAACTGCTCTTTATTATAAGGGGAAATTAGCTATAGCAGTCTGTAACTTAAAATTAAGCGCGGATCATAACCTATGTATACGGAGGTCCCGATCCCAGACACTCTAGTGAAAAAGAGGCAGACAACAAATAAGTTCCAAACACGTGTATTTAGTGTGGCGTAAGCCTAAACTTGCACAAGCATACAAGAAACACACAAGATCTAGGAAATACAGAGTATGAAATACAGAGACGTTCGCATTAGCTGGTTCCCAACGATGATAGGGGGAATACTCACTTATCCTGGAGCGAAGCAGAGACACAGCAGCGAGGGTGGTGGTCCAATGCCAGCACTGGAACCACAGACGGACAGCAAGGAAGTCTGGATAGGATGGCACGCGCACCATGCGGTCTGAGAGGCCGGCTTAAATACCCCAAAACGTACCCTGGGGCTGGTGCTGTACTTGGTGGTTCTCACAGATTAAAACAAAGGGTCTAATGGGTTACTGAATGGCTTGGATGGGCCACTTTAGTAATCAGATTGTGATAAGTGACACCTCAGGAAGAGGGGACAAAAGAGGGAGAGGGAAATCCAAGTGGGCTGAAAGGATGTTCCAGCGGACAGGGCTTGTCCTGATGTCATCAGCTTCTGGAATGCGGAGGTTTCTTTGAGATGCATTCTCTAAGTGCTTGGGATGGTCGGCACTTAGTTCTTCTCCGGGGCGGCTCCTAAGATATGCAGAGCGGGGCGAGGGGCTCTCGCTGCGGACGTGGTGTGCCCGCTTCGCCGAAATGGCTTCTCAAAGCAGTCTTCCTCTCAGGGTCTTCTGGCTGCCTGAGAACATGGATGCCGGCTGGGCATGGCTGGGGCTGGATAGCAGGCTGCCCGGTAGCGAGGGCAAGCTCGGCGACCGGCCCGCGGGAGACTCCAGGCGGGAACTGACCAGGGAGCGCCTAGCCAGGCTCGCTGGAGGTTTCCCCGGCTGGCGCCCGGCTGCTAGCAGCGGCTTGGGCCCATATGAGGCAGGCTTCCATGGAGGCAGGGGGAACAACACTTTAAAACACAGTCCAAAGCAGGGAACAGGCACGGTCCGTGGCAGATGGCAATGCAGGCACGGGGCACACTTGTAACACAGTCCAAACACACACTGGGAAGTCCAGATACAGGTCAGGGCAGGGTTGCCCAGAAAGAGAGTCCTTTGTGCAGTTATCCAAACATGGAGTCAGTAAACTACACAGTCTATAGCAGCAGCAAGGTAATTGACACGCAGGCAGGAAACTGACACGTGTATCAGAACACACACGTGCAAAGCAGTCTTTGGTGCAGCAGTAAAACAGCAACGCAGGAAACTTTAACACAGTTCATAGCAGGCTTTAAAGCAGGGGAGGGGGCCTACTTGGCAACAACTATGTATGGATGTAAAGAAAGCTGATAGGGCGATAATTGTTTCATTTGAAATGTGGTGCTGGAGGAGAGTTTTGCGGATACCACGGATGGCTAAAAAGACCAGTAAGTGGGTTCTAGATCAAATCAAGCCTGAATTCTCCCTAGAAGCTAAAATGACAAAACTGAGGCTATCGTACTTTGATTACATAATGAGAAAACAAGTCTCACTGGAAAATATAATGCTAGAAAAAGAGGAAGACCTAAAACGAGATGGCTTGACTCAATAAAAGAAGCCACATCCTCCAGTTTGCAAGTCTGTTAACGATAGGGTGTTTTGGAAGTCCTTCATAGGGTCGCCAAAGGCTAGAGGCAACTTGATAGCACATAAAACACACAGTATCATCCACAAGAATCACAGGTATCTTAACAGTATACCTTTTTCCAGCTAGTATCAGAGATCAATCAACGCTGAGCACATTTTAATCCTTACACAAATATTATTTTAGAAAGACCATATCTCCATAGCAATGGCCTACAAATACAACTACAGACACAGAATGATTCTTAATGACTGGTAATGTCAAGCTTGCCTCTTTCATATCAATTGTTCTAATTTAGTGTAACACATACAGAATAAGACTCTGACAATACCATCCCTTCCTATTTTATTTATTTATTTATTTTCAATTTCTATTCCGCCCTCCCTGAACTAGCAGGCTCAGGGTGGATTACATTCTGTATCTATTTTACAATTGATATACTACTTTATTATTTCTGTATCATTACATGCAAGGGGCATAACTCAGTGCTGGATTATCAAATTTGTATGGCAAAGGTCCCAGGTTTAATCCTTGGTATTTCCAGTTAAAGGGGTCAGATAGCAGCGTAGGCAATATAGACATTGATAGGCCAATGGTCTAGCTCAGTATAAGGCAGTTTCATGTGCATTATCAAGCTACAAGGACATATGGCTTGCTCATATATTCATGTGCATAATAAATAGTGATAAAACAAGGTCCAATGTTTGTGATCAACCAAGGTAAAAGATACAATTGCGATAGAGCAAGGTATGTTCTTTAACAAAAAAGAATGGAAAGGGAAAGTTGAAATTCGTAGCATGCCAGATACTTTCAGCTGCAGATTACTTGGCTTTCAGATAGGCATTCCAAACCACTAGTGAATCAGCTTATAATTTTTGAATCATACCAGTTTTCCAGTAAGTATGTGATATTTTAAGGAAATTTACTGAGAACAAAATTTCCTCTCTAGTCCTCTAAACTTAATTGGCTCAGTGGTGTACCGGGTTTCTGAGTAGATGCTCATTATCAGAGGGGGGAATAGTGATTTGCAGATGATGCAAGTAGTGCAACTATATGATTATTATTTTTCCTTAGCACTAATCATGCATACACTGCTACACAGTAAATAAACTGTATATACAGTAAATAAACTGTATATATATAAAAAGAAACTGGGTGTGACCTTAAAAACACTGTGGGAAAGGATGTTGTACAAGCTACTCAATGCTCAGACAAAACATTCATATCCCCTAAAGGAAACAGTGACTGGCATTATTGCTTTGGCCTGAGAGGCAGCTTTGCATAACAGGCCAAATTTCATTATTTTAGCTAGGCCTAAAGGAAAATGAAAGGACAGAGCTAACATAATTCTTAATGATGGCAGCAGATTAACTGTCTGCAACCTTGCTGGCCAACTAATCAAGGATTAGATACTTCTTTTCTGAAAGGGGAATTTTTTCATTGCTTCTTTGATTTGATGAACCATGGGCCATCTAACACTGTTGCAGGCACATTTCCCTGAAAGCAGGAAGGTTTGACAATCTGCTTTCAGAAACATGTATTTTGGAATGAATTCTTGCCAGTAGACATGCTATCATTTGAAAGTCCTGCCAATGCTGTGCTGGGCCAGAGTGTATTTTCTCATACCCTATAATACGAATGAAAGCCTCAGCTAACCTGATTATACCATAAAAGCTCAGCATTTGGGATGTCCCTCAATTTTATTTCTTATCCTTTAAGTCAAGAAAGTAGGTATCTAGCTGTCCAGAGTAAGAAATTTCCTGCTCTTATGCTTGACATTTCTCAAAGGTGCAGCTTGTTCAATAAAAGAACTCTGGAGAATTTTACTTTAGTCACCATAAGGATGAGTGGAGACATTACTCCTACTATTTAATATTTATTTAAACAGCAAATGTTAAAAACACTGTTTTCACAGAAGTGATACAGATGCTATTTGGAGGAGTTATAATCTATTCCTGAAAAACAGCTTCCAAGAGACTAAGAAAATGAGCAGCCGAGATACAATTGGAAGGTGGGGGCAGGCATTAACAGAGGACAAATCTGAGTAATGAAAAAAAAGCTTTGAACAAAATACGCCTTTTACAGTGGGACTTAAAATATGAAAAAGAAGGGCACATTGGACATTCATTGTAATGATTGTAATAAGATTGGTCAAAAAGTAAAAAGTCAGAGACAGAAAAACAGATTTGGCAGTCATCAAGATGGTTTCAAAAATCATGAAATATAACAAGATTGTCAGGTAGGGTTGTCAGCCTCCAAGTGGGGCCTGGAAATCTCCCAGAATTACACCTTAGCTACAGAGATCAGTTCCTCTGGAGAAAATGGCTACTTTAAAGGGTAGAATCTATGTAGAGCTGCCAGGTCCCCTCACCCTCCCGATGGGAGATGGTAGACCTGACACTCACTCCCGCGTGTGCGGTCCTGGGCTGCATGATGATGTCACTTACCAAAAGTGATGTCATTGGTCAAGGCATTGTGCCGCCCCTGGGAGTGCTCCCACACTCTGCAGTGGGATGCTTTCGGCCCATTTGGGGGCAAATTGGGCCTGTTTGAGGTCTAAATTGGCCCACCGTGAAGTGCAGGAACTCACCAGGGCCCTCCAGAAATCGGCCCACTGCAGAGCACAAGAGCACTGCCGGAGAAGCACGACTTCATTGTGCAGGGCCCTGGAGTGCTCCCACGCTTTGCAGGGGCCAATTCTACCTCAAGTGGGCTCAATCTGGCCCACTGCAGAGTGCAGGAGCGCTGCTGGAAAGGCCCTGGAGACCTCCTATGCTTTGCAGTGGGCCAATTTAGGCCCCAAGCAGGCCCAATTCAGCCTGTTTGGGGCCCAAACCATCCCACTGCAGTAAGAGTGCACCTGTCATAGTACAGCCTGAGCTTGACGAGTCCTCTGAGGAGGAGGAACTGGAACAGCTGACGCTTGCTGACAGCCTTGCTCCTCCTGGGGAGGAGCAGCCTGTCTCCCAGCAGCCGACCACAGCTGAACAGTCAGAGGCTGAATCCCAGCCAGAAGTTCCCCTTCCCCACCCAGAGCCACCGGCCCAGATGCAGCCAGCTTCCTTATCCCCTCCAACATCTCCAGACTACCGAGAGCAACGTCGGCGTAGCAGGGACAGAAGAGACTTACAGACCCGACGTCAATCTGCACGCCTCCGGGCTCTGAACAGGCCAGCCTTCTCAGAGGAAGGAGGGGCTTCAGAGGAGGAGACTTGAAGCAGCTGTGCGAGCTGACCGAATGCCCTTAGATTATAAAAGCCAGAGGGAGGGCTCCCTTCAGCGTGGCTTCAACGAGTTCTCTAAGCTGCTCCTGTACTGCCTGTGTTTGCTCCTTGGAACTGTCTCTCTGACCTCCGACCCGGCCTGTCCTCGACTACTCCCTTGATTTACGGACTTTGCACATGCCTCGCCTTGCCAGCTGGACCTCGTTACCTGTCAGCAGCACTCTTAAGACTCGGCAACCTCTGGAAGCAGGACAGTTTGAAGCCACCCTCAAAATTCTCCAGCACAATGGAGGAAGGCACTGCTGTTGCTACTGACCTTGCTGCCCAGACCCAGTGGCTGCAGACACAGGTGCAGCAATTAACCCAGACCATAGCCTTGTTGCAGCAGCAGGTAACCCTGAGGCCAGGTCCTGCACCTCCCCGGAAATGCCCAGTGCAGCCTCCAGAGAAGTTTGCAGGGAATGTTGAAGAGTTCCCTGTATTCCTGGCACAGTGTCAGCTCTACATGGAGCTGCGGGCTCAAGATTTTCCTGATGACAAGACCAAGGTCGGTTTTGTATTAAGCCTCTTAAAGGGGAACGCTGCCAAATGGGTGACACCTTTACTGCTCATGAATTCACCACTGCTGAGTAGTTTTGCTGATTTTGTGGCACACTTGAAGGCTATCTTTGCAGACCCTCTGAAGGCAGAGCGGGCCAACCGCCGCATTCGGCGGCTGCGGCAGGGGCCAGGTACTCTGAGGGACTATACCACTGACTTCCAGCTATTGGCACAGGACCTGGGCTGGAATGAGGCCGCACTCATGGACCAGTACCTGGAGGGCTTGTCTGAGGAGGTGCTAGATGAAGTGGCCCGAGTTGAGCGCCCTCCAAATCTCCCAGCCCTGATCTTACTCTGCCTGCATATCGACGGTCGCCTGGAGAGTCGACGGCAGGGCCGCAAGGAAGTACGTTGCCACTCCGAAAGCCAACCACCTGCTGTGGGATCCAACCCCTGCTCCTACTTGTCCCGAAGCCTGACCCCAGAGCCCAGGGAAGTGGAAGCCTCGGCTGTCAGCATTACACCCCAGGGTTTAAGGGGAGGCCACCCCTATCATTCTGGACCCCCCATAGAACACCAAAAGCCTCCTGACATTGGGCCCCAGCATCTTCTGATCCCCGTGAAGCTGCAGCTACCAGAGGGGCGCTGGTTGTTGGTGTACGCCATGGTGGATTCTGGAGCTGCCCAGTCCTATATGGATGCCCAATTTGTCAGGCAACACCAAGTGCCAACACGCACCAAAAAGACGCCAGTTTTGGTGGAAGTCATCGATGGTCGGCCTCTACGCTCGGGTCCAGTTACTCAGGAAACCCACCTTCTAGGTCTGCACATAGGGAACCATCAGGAGCAGCTCAGCTTTGACATCGCTGCCATGCCTCGCTTCCCGGTAGTGCTGGGGATGTCCTGGTTGAAGAAGCATGACCCCTTGATTGAGTGGAGCAAGCAGAACCTGCGCTTCCAGACCCCATGTCCCCATGAGGCACCCTCTGTGCTCCTGGGAGGGAGCACCAGTTCAGATCTGTCTGCACTCCCAGCCAAATATGCAGAGTTCCAGGATGTCTTCCAAGAGAAAGGCGCCAACCGGTTGCCCCCACACCGGCCATATGATTGCGCCATCCACCTTATTCCTGATGCCCCCTTGCCCACTGGGCGGTTGTATTCCCTATCAGAACCTGAGCGAGGAGCCCTACAAGAGTTTTTGGCCAAGAATTTGCAAAGAGGATTCATCCGTCCATCCACTTCCCCTACCTCAGCCCCTGTCTTTTTTGTAAAAAAGAAATCCGGGGAGTTGCGCCTATGTAATGATTACCGGGCCCTCAATCGCATCACCATAAGGGACCGCTACCCACTGCCACTGATCCCAGAACTACTGGACCGATTACGGGGGGCCCAAAGGTACACCAAGCTCGATCTGCAAGGCGCCTACAATTTGGTGCGTATACGCCCTGGAGATGAGTGGAAGACTGCGTTTGGTACCCGGTATGGCCAGTATGAGTACTTAGTCATGCCCTTTGGCCTCTGTAATGCCCCAGCTGTGTTCCAGCGCTTCATGAATGATGTCTTCCGGGACTTGCTGGATCACTTTGTGATAATTTACCTTGATGATATCCTGATCTTCTCCCAGGACCCCGCTGAACACACCAAACATGTTCGGGCTGTCCTCCAACGCCTGAGGCAACATGGCCTGTATGCTAAGTTGGAGAAGTGTGCATTTGACTTAGACACTGTAGAATTTCTAGGGCATCTCATCACCCCACAGGGCATAAGGATGGACCCCCAAAAGGTGGAGGCAGTGCTGTCTTGGCAGGCACCTCGAAATCGGAAAGACATTCAGAGGTTCCTTGGCTTCGCCAACTACTATCGGCAATTCATCCCAAACTTTGCCCTCCTAACAGTGCCCCTCACCAAGTTGCTACGGCCCCGAGAACCCTTCCGCTGGACAGTAGAAGCGCAACAGGCCTTCCAGCAGCTAAAAACCCGGTTTGCAACGGAACCGCTCCTACGTTACCCAGACCCAAGCATACCCTTTGTGGTCGAGACTGATGCCTCCAGTGTCGCACTTGGCGCTGTGTTATCCCAGCAAGACACTGCCGCGGGCCCTCTACGACCCTGCGCCTACTACTCCCGGCAACTCAACGCAGCCGAGAAAAACTACACCATCTGGGAGAGGGAGCTCCTGGCGATTAAATCAGCGTTTGAGGTCTGGCGGCACCACCTAGAGGGTGCCCGGCACCCCGTGCAAGTTCGCACAGACCACCGGAATCTTGAGTATCTACAGACTGCTCGTAGATTGAACCAGAGGCAGATTCGATGGTCCCTGTTTTTCTCCCGTTTTAACTTTACCATTACCTACATTCCCAGCTCCCAGAACAAGCGGGCAGATGACCTCTCTCGAAAACCTGAGTTCGCTTCCCCGTCCCTTAAGGAGCCGCTTCTATCCACAGTTCTACCGCCGGAAGTGTTTGCTGCCGTGCCCCCTACTGCCTCGCTCCAGGAACGGATCCAGGAACAACAGCTACGTGACCCCTTAGCCATGTAGATGCTCCAGTGTCTTCGTGATCCTACGCAGAATCCCCCCAGGGGTTACCGAGAGCAGGCGGGGATGCTCACCCACCAAGACCGGGTCTATGTGCCACCGGGGCCACTACGGACCGAAGTCCTGCAACTAGCGCATGACACCAAACCCGCTGGACACTTTGGTCGGTATAAGACAGCACATCTGCTGACCCGGGAGTTTTGGTGGCCCCATGTACAGACCGATGTAGCCCAGTACGTAGCCTCCTGCAGCACCTGCAGGTGAGCCAAAGATCCCCCTGGCAGGCCTACAGGACTATTGCTCCCCCTGCCCACTCCTAGTGGCCCCTGGAAAGCTGTGTCCATGGACTTCGTCACGGACCTCCCTACTTCTGCAGGGAACACAAGCATCCTAGTGGTGGTGGACCTCCTGACTAAGATGGCTCACTTTGTTCTTTGTTCCGGACTCCCAACTGCCCGCGAAACTGCCCGGCTGTACTTACACCATGTTTTCCGCCTCCACGGATTGCCAGAACACCTGATCTCTGATCGGGGGACCCAGTTCACCTCCCGCTTCTGGCGCACCCTACACACCCTACTGGGCACCCAAGTACACTTATCTTCCGCTTATCACCCCCAGTCAGATGGCCAGACGGAACGCACCAATGCCACACTGGAACAGTATCTCAGGTGCTATGTAAACCACCAGCAGGATGACTGGGCCCCACTGCTCCCCCTGGCGGAGTTTGCATACAACAACTCAGTGCATACCTCAATCCGTCAGACCCCGTTCATGGCCAATTATGGGTTCCATCCCCGGTTTTTCCCGCCGGTCATGCCCACTGCACCAGTACCAGCTGTCAATGACTTTGTGGAGGAATTGCAGGCACTGCATAAGGTCCTGCAGGACCAACTACACCAGGCCAAAGAGGCATACAAAGAAGCTGCTGATCGTAGGCGTCAGCCAGGAGAGACTCTCAAGGTTGGGGACAAGGTGTGGCTCTCAACTCGACACCTCCACAGTCAGAGGCCCTCCCGAAAGTTGGATGCCCGCTTTATTGGCCCATTCCTAGTTACTGCCCAAATCAACCCCGTGGCCTACCGGTTACAGCTACCCTCTACGCTCCGTATTCATCCTGTGTTTCATCGGTCCCTCCTTGTTCCCGTTGCCCCCCCACATCCTCTCCGAGATCCAGAGGCGCCACCACTACCTGTCATGATAGAGGGCCAGGAGGAATATGAAGTAGCGCAAATATTGGACTCCAGACGACGACGTGGCCAACTCCAGTATCTGGTGGACTGGAAGGGGTACGGACCCGAGGACCGCTCTTGGGAACCTGCGGAGAATCTTCATGCCCCCGACTTGGTGCGCCGCTTCCACCGGGCCTATCCACGGAAACCGGCCCCATCCAGTGTGGGGGGCCCTGGGGGAGGGGATGGTGTCATAGTACAGCCTGAGCTTGACGAGTCCTCTGAGGAGGAGGAACTGGAACAGCTGATGCTTGCTGACAGCCTTGCTCCTCCTGGGGAGGAGCAGCCTGTCTCCCAGCAGCCGACCACAGCTGAACAGTCAGAGGCTGAATCCCAGCCAGAAGTTCCCCTTCCCCACCCAGAGCCACCGGCCCAGATGCAGCCAGCTTCCTTATCCCCTCCAACATCTCCAGACTACCGAGAGCAACGTCGGCGTAGCAGGGACAGAAGAGACTTACAGACCCGACGTCAATCTGCACGCCTCCGGGCTCTGAACAGGCCAGCCTTCTCAGAGGAAGGAGGGGCTTCAGAGGAGGAGACTTGAAGCAGCTGTGCGAGCTGACCGAATGCCCTTAGATTATAAAAGCCAGAGGGAGGGCTCCCTTCAGCGTGGCTTCAACGAGTTCTCTAAGCTGCTCCTGTACTGCCTGTGTTTGCTCCTTGGAACTGTCTCTCTGACCTCCGACCCGGCCTGTCCTCGACTACTCCCTTGATTTACGGACTTTGCACATTCCTCGCCTTGCCAGCTGGACCTCGTTACCTGTCAGCAGCACTCTTAAGACTCGGCAACCTCTGGAAGCAGGACAGCACCTCAGGAGGAGCATTCTTCCACCTTTCCCCCTGCCAGCCAGGTAAGTGGGGGCGGGGGGGCAGAGGGTGGGAGTGGGGGAATCCCCTGCCCCCAGCAGGTGACTGGTAACCCTACTCTATGGCATTATACTGAAGTCCCTCCCCAAACCCTGCCCTCCCCAGGCTCCACCATCAAAATCTCCAAGAATTTCTCAACCAAGAGACGGCAACCCTATTGCCAGGTGAAAGACAGAAATTTATGCATGCATAGATGAAAGACTGTAGGGAGTTGCCGGTGGCGGGGGCGGGGGGTAGAATATTTCCACAACACAACTCTGTATGGCTGGCTGTGACGCAAATATATATATATATATTTTGCAAGTGTCACAGTGAGGTGAGGCTTGTACCAAAAACATAGCAAGTGAGGCTATGGGTTATCAAGAGGGTTGTTTTGTGTCATAAAAGCTGGAGCTTAAAAGGAGGAAAACATGTCAAAGATGAAATCCATTCATTAGATTCTAAGCCAGTCTGATCATCTGAAAGTATGAAAGCATATAAACAAACTCTCTTTAAATCTGGTGTTTATCCACTTTGGTTGATGGCAAGTTCAAGGCAAGATCCCAGCATACAGGCATACAAGCAAAATCCTCACTAATGGAAACTCCAGCAAATCACTAAAACCTCCAATTAGTCTTTTAATTAATCAATTCAATTAATCAAAAGTGGCTTAGCAGAAGCAAGATGCTCTTGTTTGCAGTGCATTTGATACCCAACCCATGTCTGTTTATAATGCAGACATGTTCATACATATTCCCTACAGATTTGGGGAGCTATTAAGCTATTATCCTCCTTATCTCATATTACATCATTCCTGTGGAAAAGGGATTGCTGCTTGCCCACTTTAGTAGAATTATTCAAAGCAAAAAATGAGCCATTTATAGATTGTGGGATGCACAGATATGCCAAGTGTGGAAATCAGAGCTAGTGGGAAATTCAGCCTACTAGGGTGGAACCTAAAGGAGAAAAATAATCCTGTGAGCTAAATGCCCTCAAGTTCACTTAGACCTTGGTTGCTTTGTAATCAGATGGCTCAAATGGGCCTAATGCTTTTATATAAAAGTGGATTAACAAAATTCCAGGCTTAGGTTTGTCTAGAAGTGATAAATAAAAAAGGGAAATCCTAATACATCTTCATGAAACAGGAATTATACTGAATATATGGCATTTTAACATGTTTTACATGGGTAACAGTAGAGAGAAAGAGGCATTTAGAAAATGCAAGCAATGTTTATCAAAGCACAATGAAGTCATTTCATGCAATCCTAATTAAAGGAGTGATTTTAGTAGAGCCACAGAAATTAAGAGTTAATGTGCTTCAAATATTTTGCACAATTAGCTGCTGAATATAGAAGATGAGTATTAACAATATAGAAGATGAGTATAACCCCATGGTAATGTATCACTTTGAATACTTGAAATATTAGTTTTGCATTCCACCTGCTGTTGTGGAGGTTAGGTATATAGCATACCGCTTTGGACCTCAACAACTAGAGGTGAGACTGAAAATTATGCTGAAAAAATCCTGTGTATGATTTTGAGGAAAAGCTGAGGCTACGAATGCAAGTTCTCAAAGTAGGATGATTTGCAAGATTTGAAATCTTGCTTACATTTTCAGTTATCTGAGAGGTTCACACAAGTACTAGTATGAGTTATTCACTGTGAAATATTTCTGTAGTAGTGCCTTTTTGAATGGTTACACTTTATGCTTGTATAGGGTTGCCAGTCCCCCACTGGGGGTGGAGGATCTCCCGCTCCTGCCCTCCACAGCCTGCTCCTGCTTACCTGGCCAGTAGGGGGGGAAAGCAAGGGAACACACCTCTGGGAGTGCTTCTGGGTGGTGCGGCATGCTCCTGCATGCTGCAACTGCTTGGATCGTGCCCAAATCGGGCTGATGCAGAGCACAGCAGCACTCCCGTGCTCCGCAGAGGCCTGATCCATGATGAAACAGCCTGAATCAGGGCTGAATCAGCCCAGATTGGGCCTGAATTGGGCTGCCACAATTCACAGCACTGCTCCCACACTCCGCAACACCCCGATCCAGGCCAAATCAGCCCAGATCAGGCCCGAATCGGCCCCCTGTGGAGCTCCCAGGGTGGCCTGTGGCCTGCGTGATGACATCACTGCCTGGCGTCATCACGTAGACCAGGAGTGTGCATAAACACGCAAAAGTGAGAAGGCAAGGTAGGTACCAGGCTGCATGACTCCCGCCAGGGGGCTACAGGGACCTGGCAACGGTATGCTTGTAGCATATTAAGTGTGGGCAGAGCTCAGCTGTACTCATTTATTGGGACAGGATTATATTCTAAATCCTTTAGATCTCCTCCTTCCTAGAATTTAAAGTATGCATGTTTCATTTGGCTGTGTCCTCAAAGTAGGTAGCTACTTTCCATCAGGAACAACCAAATATCAGCCCACAAATCTACATAGTTTCTAATGAAAAATTAGAGACACCCCACAGACCAATATGGAGTTTCTTAAGCAACGCTTTTGCTGCTCTGTGCATTTTCCTTTTATAGGAGGGAAAACTGCTGCCACCCAGAGCTACAGGTGTCACAGCTGTCTATAATACTTACGCTTACAACCATGGAATAGGTACTCAGAAATTTTCTATGTATACTTGTTTATTAATTCATCTATTTTAATCCCACATCACTCCCCCAAATGAAGCCCCAAAGAGGCTTACAATATCATTCTCCGTTCCTTCCAACAACAACTGTGAATGGCATGTTGTGCTGAGAGTGACTGGATTAAGTTCATCTGGCAAGCTTCCATGGTAAATAAAGGATTCATATCTGGGTTTCACAAACAATAGTCTGACATGCTACCCAGGGGTGGTCCCCAATGTGACACCCATGAGCATCATGCTACTTACCAGCACCTTTCCTTACCAGCAGCTGCCATCCCGGCACAAAGTTCTTCACTGTGCGACTGAAGGTAAAATGTGTGTATTTAAGAAGGTATTTTAAAACAATATGTTTCTGATGGGATACAGCTCAAACTATAGGAGAACAGTTGCTGGATCTGACCAAGAAAGCGTTTGCACACAGAAACAGGGCTATCCTAGCCCCATAGCTAGACATGCCATGCTAAGGTAGTCTAGAGGCCTAGAATAGAACAACTTTGGAGAAGGACACAAAACAAAGGAGTAAGACAGTTGTATGGCCTTGGGTAGAAGAGCTGCCTAACTCACATCAATATATATAATGTATTAAGGCCCAAATGCAGAGTGTGTCTGAGAATGATAAGAAGTTCACAGAAGTTAAAGATAACTTCACAGAAGTTAAAGATAAAACTCAAGGATGGATGTATTGGTTGAGGGCCAAAAGACATTCATATGTGTGAGAAACTTGTAATCACTCATTTTCCATGGACTTTACTAAGATAAAAATATAGCTAGAATGTACCAATAGTTTTTATATACTTTTATATACTTTTAAGAAGATGCTTCAAATATAGATAACCTTGTCTGGTGTTTGAAGTAATAAGTACTTAGTAAAAAATGAGCATCTTTTGAAGTGAGACAGGGGGTTACTGTTAGGAGATGGTTCTATATATAATATATATAACAGTTCTGAAACCCTATAAATAGATTGGAAACCTCTTCCTAGAAGGGGCTCCTTGCCTGTGACCTGCATATCTTTAGGTAAGATGTTTCTTTGGACTGATGTAATTGTTCTCCTTTAATGATCTATGGAGTAGTCATAATGGATGGTATGATGGTCTGTTGATTGAACCAATATTAAGAATGCTGAATAATCATGTTTTATTAATAAAGGCTTAAAATGGAAGCAGAGATTTTGTGATAGTATTACTTGCGTACTATTCCCAGTAATGAACCTAAAATGTTATTTGTGGTGTACCTCTTTGCCAGGAGTTTAATGATTTGATATAGGAAAGCTAGCTAGATGCTTAGGGTTTCTTAAGTACACATCTATATCTGAATCAGGTCTGACCAGAGTCATCCAGAACATGTTAATTTTAAAAGGCCTTGTTGAAGAGTTACTGTAACCCTGTACTGAAAAAAAAAAGGTTTGGGGTCTAGGTCTGATTAGTGTGCAGATATTTCGATAGACCTTAGGCCAGACCAGACCAGCAGATAGCTGATGTGTGCATAGGCTTCTGTTAATTTGCATGTTTAGCAAAGGTTCATGGGGCATGTTTTTGAAAAGGCTATTATGACTGAGAGGTGGTATAAAATGAAATTGGGATAGCTGAAAGACCAAAGGAGAGTGATGCGCTGAAGGTTGTGCTCTCTGAGAGGCAAAGCTTGTTTCCAAGCTTTGAATTCATATAGGACACAAAACTGAAACTGCTAGTTGGGGAGAGCAGCAGTGGCTAGGAAGAGCTGAAGAAACCTGAAAGAGCAAAGAGCAGGAATCTCTGACAGCTGAACTTTTCATTGACTGCCTGAGATCAACATCCTAGTACAGAGCTGCCCCACTTCATCTTGTCAGGAGTACAGGTGGACATGGACCGAGAAACGGACCAAAATTTTACATGGACAGGGCCGGTTCGGCATTCACGAGCCAGTGGGTCGTGGGATGTGCCTTTTTTCACGGATGCAACAAACTGGCTGGTCCATTAGTCTGTGAAACCAGACATCCCGGCGCCAAGCAATCAATTCCCTAGGCAACGTAGGAGCCGCCTGCAGACCTTCTGCTTGCCCTTGAAATACACCAATCTTACCCTGAAAACCTTGATAGGCAGCTCTGGCTGCCAACCATAGAGCTTCCATTGTTCTCTATGTGAGATTTTAGTATATAAGACACAGCGCAGAGCCATGGTTTCACTTTCCAGCTGGTTGCCGGCTCGGAGGAACTGCTTGTTGTGGGAGTGTTTTTCGGATTGCGCCAGAGGTAGGTTTGGGGCTTGTGTTGCAGCAAGGCTGTGGGTGGGAGCAAGCTTATTGGGTTTCCTTGGCTGAGGGCTCATTCTTGTTTCTCCTTCCCCCCCACTTTCAATTCTTATTTGCTTGTGCGGCAGTGGGATAGCCTAGGGCTGTGCCCCAACCCAGTTTCAGCACTGCAGTCAAGCTCTGGGTGCAAGCTTGCTGGTCTCGAGGGCACATTTTTTCTCCCTTTCAATTCTTATTTGATTGTGGGGTGTTGGACTAGCCTAAGGCTCTGCCAATTGCTGCAAGCCAATGCAAGTCAATTGGTGTTTGTGGCTTCTTTTCTATGTACTGGAAGTTTCCTGGGGTGGCCACTTCGGGGGTCTGTAACTCAGACGTCCAAAATGCAATCTTGGCCAAACTTGGAGGGTGTCTGGAGGAGAGCCTGCTGAAGACATGCAGCAAGTTCGCCATCTCTGAGCATGAAGGGCCCCTGGAAGTGACAGACCATGGACTGATGAACTGGTCCATGAACCCAGGTGGGTCTGTGAGTGGTCCATGAAATGTGATGGATCACGGACCAGCAGTCCATGGCCTTTTCCCAGTCCATGCCCATGTCTAGTCAGGAGGAAAGGGGAACTGTTACTAGGGCAATGAACAACCTTGAGGATTCTTCCAGCATCTTCACAAGAAGAGTTCCTGCTGTTACCAGAAGACATTTTGTATATCTGGGACTCTGTTTCAGACATAGACTCTGGATGAGCCAACAGTACTGCCTGTGTCCTCTACAAAGTGGATTGTGAGTAGGACTCTGCTCTGGGGACACAAGTTAGTGAACCAGTATCTATAGCTTAGGAACGTATTTTACAGTTGTGTTCTGTTATATCTAAATAAATTGGATTTACATTTTGAATTTGTGAACATTACTCTAGAATTTGAACCTGACCCTCGGGACTCTGGGGGTTACATTACTATACAATTATGTTAATCCCTTTTTCTTTCTGTATGCTCTCTATGCTATCATTTTGATTTTAAATGCATGTAAAGTCTGTTGTGGAAACCCAGCAGTAAATAAAGGATTATATAACATAATTGTATAAAGAAGAAATAATTATATACATATACATATACATATACATATACATATACATATACATATACATATACATATACATATACATATACATATACATATGACAAAAAGTGTATATAAGACAAAAATATTTCTCCCAACATCCCCTTCATTATACTTTTTAAGATACAGTCTATAAAATACAATGGTACTTATTTGTGTTGGGATACATTTATATTCAACATTTTAGGTTTCAAATTTCATAACTAACCTGTTTTGCCACTACATTATTGGTTATATATCAAAATACAAAAGGGAAATCAATTATATATCTCATAATGAGAAAATAAAAGATGTTTCTGTTCAAAATCTACTTCCTTATACATTTATATTAAAGACGTTGCATTTAAAACTTATTCTCATTCTGCTTCTACAATGCAATGTATTCATTTACGAGTTTTTAAACTGTTTCTCATTCTAAACTTGTCTCCTGTTTACATAATACACATTCCATCTCTCCTGAAATCGCATGATTGATCTGTTTCTCAAACAGGTTGTTAATTTCACCATTACTGCATATTCAGCACGTTTATTTTCCCATTCTTCTACACTTGTACAGACATCTAATTTCCATTTTTCTGCATAGATGATTCTAGTGGATGTCACCATATATTCAAATACCTCTTCCAAAACTTTTGGCAGTTTATTAGGCAATATTCCTAATAACATATTCTTAGCTTCCATAGGAAATTTAAATTTTAATATATTTTACATTTTTCCATGTATTTCTTTCCAATGTCTTTTTGCTTTTTTGTAAGTCCACCACATATGGTAAAAGGTTCTTTCTGTATCTTGACATTTCCAGCATTTTCCTTAGTAGTTTTTGTCTACTGTCTCAATATCCTTTGGAGTAATATGCCATCTGAAAAACATTTTATACCAGTTTTCTCTTAATGCCTGACTGACGGTGAACTTAATTTCTTTTTCCTGTAACATTTCCATTGTTGCATAGGTATTTGCTCTCTAAAGTTCTGCATTCATTTAATCTTACATTTTTTCACTTGTTTTTCTTCTGTTTCTAACAGAAGTAATAACTTATATATCCATCATAGTAAATGATCTCTTTGTTGTGTAATCAGCAGTTGAGACTTACAGTGAAATCTTATGGAGAGTTACACCAGTCTAAGCCCATTGAAGTCAATGGCCTTAGACTGGAGTAACTCTCCATAGGATTGCACTGTTAGTCATCATCACCTTCCATGTTGACAGTCTTCTTGAAACTGATTGGTGATTGGTAATACAGTTACTATTGAACGTTGATTCCTTCATCTTTAATATCTTGCCAGTTTCCCCTCAGCTTTTGCCATACTGCCATATGTTTAAAAAAAAACACTTTTATTTCTTGTATTCTTATCATGGTGAGCTTCTATCGGGGACATGAGCAGAGAGGTCTTTCACATCACCTACTCCTTGATTCTTCTAACTGGAGGTGTAAAGGATTGGGACCTTCTGCATTCAAAGCAGATGCTCACATTCTTACTAGCAGGGCTTTTTTTCTGGGAAAAGAGGTGGTGGAACTCAGTGGGTTGCCCTCAGAGAAAATGGTAACATGGCTGGTGGCCCCGCCCCGTGATCTCCAGACAGAGGGGAGTTTAGATTGCCGCGGAGGGCAATCTAAACTCCCCTCTGTCTGGAGATCACGGGGCGGGGCCACCAGCCATGTGACCATTTTCAAGAGGTTCCGGAACTCCATTCCCCCGCGTTCCCCCTGAAAAAAAGCCCTGTTTACTAGTATTTTAACATTACTATCTGTTAAGTGTGCATTTAGGGGCAAAACAGCTGATGCTGAAGATACATATCAGAATAATTTAGGTTGTTCTTGCATAGCAGGACGGAGCATCTCAGATCTTTTAATGTAGGTGGTATTGAAGGAGGACAAAAAACGTATAGCTGCTAGAACTGGGCTATGATCCCTGTCAGTTTTACTTCACACACTGTGTGCGTGGGAAGATCAAATTACTTCAAAGTTATCTGTAAAACATATCTTGTTAATCTCTAATTTTATTTAATTTCCCTTTCACCCTCTATACTCAAACAATGGTACGCTAATGCAAGATTCATCATTATCTCATAAATGAGTTAATACCATTGTACTGCTCTTCTAATATACAAGAAAATTAGGAAAATATGGAGCACTTAACTCTAAAAACTTTGCTAAGATAGACCTGAGGAAAGCATAGTGGCTTCCTAAAAATCAAAAAGAGCAGAAATTATATAGTCATATTAGGTACAAAGAAAGATGCTTGTAGGACCATTGTATTCTGAACTTACTGGCTTTTCATTTTTCCACTACTTCTGCATTCGGACCATTATTGCCTGTGCTTGCTGTTGCACTTGATCCTGTGAACTGTACAGTTTTTTTTTACAAGGGTACTATGGGTCAGTTCTGCTCATTTTTCAAAGAAAAGGCATGTATAACATTTCATTGCTTGTATAAAAGGGAGTAAAAATATTATGTTCTCCCCATTTTCCTGTACTACAGAAAGCTTCATGGTAGACACAGTTATCCTTTCCCACAGGGTCAACTTCCCTGAGAGAATACTGGAAATGCATGGTATTTTAGTAGTAGTGATTTATTTACAAACATAGAAGTTTAATAGGTGAGGGGAAGAGGGCAGGCACTCAGGTTTCATCTTGAAATATCATCACATGCACACCCTGGCAAGACAACAGTATATTAATGCAGCTTCCCAAAGGTGTTTCTTTCCCATGCACTCAAAAACCTCAGTCTTCTTTCCAGTTTAAACTGCAAAATTCTAGATTTTAATTATGAATTAATACCAGGTGGTAGTTAGAGATCTCCAGGAACTGCAACTGATCTTCAGACCATAGAGATCAGCCCCCTGGAGAAAAAGGCTGCTTTGACTGCTTTGGAGGGTGGACTCAATGGTATTATACCCTACTGAGGTGCCACTCCACCCGAAACCCTATCCCCTGCTCAGTCCCACAGTTTTTTCATCAGTTCCTATTGCTACTTAGGGTAGCTTTTTCTTGGAGTGTCTGGGGAAGCATAGCCTCTGCCTCCTCTCCCGTTTTCAGCACTGGGGGAATGGCTTGCCTGACCTGAACACCAGAGCAGTAGCCAGCAATGACATCATTTCTGGAAGTGATGTCATCATGCCAGGCCTGGGAGCTTTGCACATAAGCAAAGAAGTCAAGGTTCTGGCATTTCTTAAGATACCATCTGGCAATCCTACTGCTACTCCATCTGCCTCGACTTGGAGGATTTCTAAAACTGATTTTAGAATAGACAAATATAGCTTGCTGCAATTTTAAGTTTACATCTTTTTGTTAGAGCATACTGATACACAATCACATGAACCTGGGCTAAAAAAAGCACAAAAAGGAATTCTGACATGATCACACAATCGCATTAGGATAACTTTTTGTGTAATGATAATTTGCAAAATGAAAGCTGATAAGTGCAGCAAGGTGTGTCTGCAGAGAGGTCCACATACCATCCAGGAATTTAAAAAAAAAATAGAAGAATGGTAGATCACTGCCATTCTGCTACCTGGAAATAGGATCAGGTATGCCAAAATTTGAGAAGAAATTCAGATAGGGAGAATTTCAGAAGCACCTTTAATTTCAAGTCTAGATTTTGAAATGCAATAATCTAGTTTGCTGCTTACAATTGAAAGGCATCGCTATTTTTGTGAGTTAGTTTATAGTGTTCTTGGCAATCAACTATTCAAATACCATACCTAGAAGGCCTTAGCATACCTATAAAAAATATAGGTATACCTATAAAAATATAGGCATACCTATAAAAAATATAGGTATATTTTTATATACCTATATTAATATATACCTACTTGTAACAAAGCCCATTGTGGGGGGAAAATACAACAGGCTCTAGAAAGGGCAGGGCAGGCGGGGCAGGCATTGCTTCCTCTGCCACACCTTGATTTGGTCGGGGGGGCAGGGCAGGTAGGCCTGGCATTGCCCCTTCCCCAGCACCCCAATCAGAGAGGAAGGTAGGGTGGCTGGGCCAGGTATTGCTGCCTCCCCGGCACTCCGATCTGGGCAGAGGGAGGAGAGGGTGGCTGGGCATGGCATTGCCCCCTTCCCAGTGTCCCAACTGGGGCAGGGGAAAGGCAGGGTGGTTGGAATGGCATTTACCCCCTCTCCATCATACCGATGGGGGGAGGGCAGGGCAGCCGGGCAGGGCATTACCCCCTCCCAAGCCCCCACCTGCCTGCCTGCACTATCTTTTGGTGGGTCAGGCTCCATGTATGCTCCATAGGTTTCTGCCAGGGGAGCTGGCATGGTAGGCAGTGCCATGGTGTCACTGCCATGACAACCCCCAGTGGCCAGTGGGCACACACACGAGTGGGGCATGCAGAGCAGATGCTCCCAGGGAGGTGGAGGGAGCCTCGGTGGGGAGGCAGAATCAGGCAGTGGCCTTGAAAGAAGATGAAGCAGCCAGCGCCTACCTCCCTTGAGTGGATGGGATGCAGCAGAGCAAGCCCAAACCTTTGAGCCCCTGAGCGGTGGCTCCCTCTTCACTGGAGAGAGTTGCGCTGCCTCAGTCTGGAGCCGCTGAGGTGGTGCCTGGCTCCAGCTGCAGCCGCTGAGGAGGGTACCAGGCACCTTGGTGGGCTTGTGCACCTGGCAGTGGCCCCATTCCGCCCCGTTGGTGCCAGATCTGGCCGCTAAAAGCGGTGAGTGCTGCCAGGAGCAACTCGTCTCTTATCCCCACTAGGGGCATGCTAACGTGCCTGTGCTCTGGGATAAAGGGTGAGTCATCTTGAACATACTTACCCAATTATGTAGCAAGATAATATACCTAGATATACCTATAATATAGGTATGTGTGCTCATTTTACCGGTCTTGGAAAGATGGAAGGCTGAGTCAACCTTGAGCCAGCTATCTGAACCTGGCTTCTGCCAGGATTGAACTCAGGTCATGAGCAGAGGTTGGGCTGCAGTACTGCAGCTTACCACTCTGCACCACAGGGCTCTTGTACAGGTATATGATATGGTATGATATGACATGACATGGCATGGCATGGCATGACATGGCATGGCATGGCATGACATGACATGATATGGGTGCGTATATAGGCAGGTATATCCAATACTTGAGAAAGAGTTGCACATTACTACAACCTATGCTAGCATAGTACACACATCTTTAATTTTTGATATCTGAGAGGTAATTTTAAAAATTGAAGGTAGACTTTATTTTAAAGTAAACATTTGTTTATTTGTTTGTAGGTATGTATGTAGAGAAACTCTCACAGAGTCACACTACAGATAGGATTACCAGCAAGTTTGGATATTAATTTTATGAAAACAATGTATTTAATTATATTATAGCTTATTAATTGTTGCCAAAATTATTACATTTGAACTAAGTATATGTCTACAAGAGTGTTTCCCAGACTTTGTTGCATGGAAGAACCCCTAAATTAATTTTTTCTAATCCTGAGTAATCACTACCTATGAAAAATGGTGATGGCGTGAAGTACAATTCAATTACTGCTAAATTATTGTCAAGAAAATTTATTGTAAAGAGCTACAATATAGATACACACAATGTCAGTTTACATTGTAAGAAAAAGTATTTTCCTATATTTTTATTTTATCTAATCTCTTTTTTCAAATATCAAAATATCAAATCAAAATAAAGTTTACCTGCAACATCAAAATAAAGTTCACTTCTAAAGTCAATATAAGGTTTACTTTCAGTGATATTTGGACTTGTTTATTTTTGCACATGGCCAAATTCTTTTGTGGTGTTTCAATTTATTTATTTACTTATTTATTTCATGATTTCTCGTGGAACCCCTGATGATGTCCAGCAGAACCATGGTTGGAAAACACTGATCTTCAGTATACCATTTTTTCCAATGCTCTTTAAAGTTTCCCAATCTTTCCACTGGAAAAATTGAGAAAGCCCTCAGACTTGTTCATGGTATACATTTTGAATGTGAAAAACTTTGCTTTAAGAAGCATTCTAACAGAGAAAATATCTCATAAGAGTTTCTTTCTGCAGTCCCCCAAATTTTCCAATTTGTCTATCAGGGTCTCAGAAAAAAAGGAAAGGAAAAAAAATACTCCCAAATTTTCCATTTTTTTCCTGGGTCCTCATATGTTTAGCTGGATCCAACCAATCCCTTCTGCTAAGCTGGATCTAATGGCTCCCTTATGATAAGTTTTTCCTCAATGGAGAAAGACAGTGAACGCGAGTCATTGGATTGAACACAGATATGACTCCCTACAGTGGAGAAGTTGACTAGGAAACGCGTCGCTGGCATTCATGTTAATGCATAAATTAATGTATTATTAAATGCCTCTGGGAAGACAGGATTTACAAGAACCACCCTCAGAACAACAGCATCCTTTCATTAGGTAAACAGGATTACGTCAGAAGAAAATATTAGCGAATAAGCACAATTTATGTCACAATGATGACTGTGTGAAGACTTCTTTCAATTGTATTTAGATCTTGTTGCACTATTTTATTTTTTCTATAAAGTTTAAATTTAAACTCAAATCAGAAAGGAACCATTCATACATTTTTAAAATCATAATTCTTATCCTTCAAGGGAAAAGAATGTATATATTTTATTTCTTTAAGAGCAAATAGACAGATGTCATGAGTATTTTGTCTCCTCGTAAAATCAACAGATTAAACCAAGGGTCCTCAACACGGTGCTCATGAGCACCATTGTGCCCACCAACACCGTTCCTGGTGCTTGCCAACTGTTTTTAGAAAGTGGGTGGGGTCATATGGGGCTGTTGTCAGGCACTCCTTCTGACAGGCCACTGGAGATTTGACTGGCTCTGCATATTTTTAAAAATATTACTTTGACAGAAGCTGCTTCCCAGCACAAGGATCTTCACTGTGTAACTGAAGGTAAGCTGTAGCAGCTATTTTGTAGCTGTGCCCACTGTACTGCGTGAGAATTCTAATTGTGCCCGCAGGCTCAAAAAAGTTGGGGACCCCTGGATTAAACTATAGGCACACAAATCATACACAATATGGAAGTATCAACTATTTTGTGCAGATACTTAATAACAACATTTCACACATTATGTGAACCCTAACTAGGGATGCTAAGTCCCCCAGATGCCAACCTGGAGTGGAGGGGCAGTGGGGTACTTACACTCTCACAAGCATACCCATATTCACCCATTGCTCCAGAAAAGATGTCATTTCCAGTGCAATGAGGAAGCATGTGCATGCTATGCTTGCATGCCTCCCCCCAGGAGCCTTCCCTAGCCAGCCAGGTGACTGGAGGTGGGGAGGGGCAAGGATTTGGATCACGAGATTCCCCCGCCCCTAGTGGGAGGATGGCAACTCTAATCCTAACAGATTGTACTGACTTTTTTCTAATTGCCAATATAAGCAATTAGAGATATTTCAATAGAGATATTCTTAAAAGCCTTCATATCCCTCTTCTGGTCAATTGTAATACTGTTCCATTTAGTACATAGTTTATTTTTAATCTTTGCCCCAAGAGTCATTACATTTTAAACTACATCTGACACTTCTTAGCCTGAATCTAAGTTCTTTAACACAAAATGTGACTGTATTGTTCCTTCTAATTTAGTACAATTTGCCAATCTGGATGCCTTTCTTTCAATTCCAGAAGTCTAACACCACAAAAAGATAAAAAACTCTGCAAATTCAATGGTGTCTTCCTCTGTACCCATAAAGAATGTATCAATATTTTCACTGACTAAGTTTTCTTTTCAAGTTTGATATACACATGCTTCCTTTCAAAAAGTCTCTCTTGGCTTCTCCACTTTACGTGTTAACTAGGAAGTCTACATACAAAAATACTATATACAAAAACACTCAGTTCTTCCATCAAAACCCTCAAATTTTATGTCTGGACACATTACGCAAATTCTCTGTCAATGACTCCAGATACATCAACTGGAAAGGGTATCTGCAAGGCACAGTAGCATGTCAGAGCAATCAACAGAAATCATGTCAGAAGCAGAAGAGAGTGAATGCAAAAGGTCAACCCACAGAAATCATTCGATGACTTCAAAAGAGGAGCGGAGCCAATCAAAGAGTAGAAAGAAAGAAATACCATCTCTGGGATAGCCATTAAAAAGCCCAGATATGCTAGGACCTGATGAAAGAACTATAGTAAAAAGAATAACGGTGTGATCCTATACAGAGTTACTGCACTGTCAATTACAATCCAGCAGGAAGGAAGCTTTCAAATGTAACCATTAACAAAATCTGGCAGCAAACAGCTCTTAGATTGTCTTTTGCAGAAGCAAATGCAGAGCAAGGAAACTGGAAGTTCTTTGTGTAAGAAGCTTCCCTCATGCTGTATATACACACCAAACTGCAACCTGAGTAGGGATGCCCTCTCCCAGCCTCCTCCCTGCCACCACTCACCTGGCCGGTGGGGGAAAAGGCACAGAACAGGTCCCCCGGGAGTGATGTCATCATGTAGGCCCCAGGAGGACTTCATGCCGGAGCTTCATGCCGGGCAGGAGCTTCATGCCGGGCCAAATTGGCCTGTTTGGGGGCCCAAATTGGCCCGTTATGATGTCCGGGAGCACTCCCGGGGCCTGCACAATGACATCACTCCTGGAAGTGATGTCAGTCCCCCCCCCCACAGAGGGTAAGGGGACCTGGCAACCCTAAACCTGAGTAATGACCAGTAGCTGAAGTCAAGGAAATTCAAGTCTGTGGTATAAATCCTAGTCTTCCAATACATCGAGCAGGTAAAAGTCTCTATTTCTGATGTGTAGGATTTCTCAGGACTGCTGACATGATAGCCCAAAGAACTACACAGAAACTCATGAATTGTGTTTCTGCAGACAAAACTGAACACAAACAAGACAAGACACTGTCCTTTCAAGATTCGCAACTGCTATCCTTCATTGGCACAATTATAAAATATCTGGATTGCTTCAAAGTTAAATTCATTACAAGTTACAGAAGGGACTACTCCAGCGTTTTCAGATGCATCGTGGTATGTAAATGTGTGACAAGAGAGCCACTGGGTGGAGGCAGGAGGATTGTTGACTGGGTGGATTGCTTTGTATGAACTGCCTTGTCCTCAATAGGGAAAAGTCAGTCAATATGTTTTTTATTAATATATACATTTTTTGGATTTCACAATCTTCCACGATGCAAAAGTAGCCTTTGATACAGAGTGGTAAACATGTCTGCTGTTGTCAAAAATCCACAGGTTCATTCATTTATTTTTTTTATCCCCAGAACAAATGTTACTTCTAAAAATTTTGTGAGAAAATGTTCCACCTGTTAATAGTTGAATTTCTGGGAGGGAACACTTTATATATGTTATACATCTTTGATAAAATTTGCTTTTACTGCATTTCCTGGTAGCACATGACAGAATTAATCCAAATATATCCCACTGGGCAAATAAAACCATGTTAGATGTTCTCGTATCCCCATTGGCTTTCACTTGATTAAAGGAAACGGCTTCATTATAGGAGCAAAGTAGAACAATTCCCTGTAGGACTGAAGGACAATTTTCTAAGTGCATTGCCATGCAGGTATGAGAAAGGTATAATACTATTTTCTAAATAGTTATCAGAATTGGATTTTATTGATATTTTGATGAGATTTAGAATGATTGGCTCATTATCTAGGAAAATTCAGATTTCAGGGACCTCTTTAACAACAGAAAAGACAATCTTGAATTCTAATAATTTCTTCTATGTTTCCCTCAAGGCAAGTATATAAAGCTTTGAAATTTCCTTTTTAGTACCAATGACATAGCATTAAATCATCACTACAACAGATGTGCTAAACAAACATGAATATGGAAAGCAATAATTCAAATGACTGTATTAGATTTCTTGAGTAATTTGATTGTATTGGCTTTGGCATCACTAAAATGACATTCAGATTTCAGGGTTTCTTCAGTGCAAACAGCACTGGGCCTCAAAGCAGAGATTCTAGATTTTAAAATTAAACAGAGACAGAGTAGAATACTAAAACAATAAACCTCTCATTGTTTCATTGCACGTCAAACTCTGAACACTGATATCTTTAGAAGTTGGCAAGGGTATACATTATACAGGGATATGCATTTAGATATAAAGTTAGGGACGGCGACATGATATATGTGGCAGATATATACTTTGTATACAGATAGACCCAGATATAATTCTTTGTATTTCCAGATAAAGGACCTCAAGATAGCAGACCTAGTGTTGCAATTCTCTTCAGTAACAAAATACCCTGTCTTTCCAAAGTGACTAGAATCAGATTGCTGGCTCACTGACTTAGGAAAGGCTTTGATTATTTATATCAACTAGCTCCTATTTGTTCAAGTTATTTCATCATCTGCCTGCTAATAATGGATGAACATTATACTTGTACACCCTGGCATGTTGTGGTGAGGAGACCCTGGTGCCCTGCCCAGACGTTATACCACCCAATGAACTGGATCAGGTGGAGTTCTATCAGGCAGACATCAGGAAAAACCAGCTGCAAGGATAGGACACACAGCCCAGAGCCAGGCCGCAGGGTTGTCAGACTTCAGGAGGCAGCTAGAGATCTGGAATTACAGCTGATCTCCAGGCATCAGAGATCAGTTCCCCTGGAGAAAATGGCTGTTTTGGAACGTGGAGTGAGTCTATGGCATTATACCCTGTTGAGGTCCCTCACCTCCCCAGGCTTCATCCTCAGAATCTCCAGGAATTTCTCACCCCAGAACTGGGCCACGGAGGCACTGTAGACAGTAGACAGGATGTACAAGCTATCTTGGGCATGGCTGGTTGGCCTGAGCAATGCCACCAGGAACACTCTTGGGAGACTTAAGAGCCTGGGGATATACAAAAACTTAGCAGTGAGTTAAAGGGAAGGGAAGTCTGGAGCTGAATATGGAAGGGAAAGTGACACAACTCCTCCCAAGTCAACAACATGTAGCACAGGCTACTCTGTATCATAGTGAAGTAATAGAGAAAACCATTTGTTGCACCAAATTCTTAGGTGAAGAGTGAGCTGTTGCAGGCACAGGGAAATGGGGCAAAGACCCTTTCTAGCCTACTATGCCCCACTGTGGTCCCCCAACTCTAGTCTCTGAGAGTCCCACTCGCACATACAAGCAGTGTGGCAGATTGCAGAAATAGAGGCTGAGGGTTGTTCCCAACATCAGAGACTAAGCAATGTCAGCGGTCATCATCTCTCCACAATATGTGAGCACAACAATCAATTTCACACAGAGACTTCTGTGCCCCAACAGATGAGGCTGCAAGCAAATATAAACTTTGATTGGGATTACAGAACATATATCCCTGTCCTTAGGAAAAGGAGCAAAAACTGACAGATTAATATCAAAGAGCTAGCAGAGGTGGTTCTGGAAACAACACCCTCACCCAGCCTTTGCATACTAAGTACATTGTTTTCAATTTCATTTGGAAGTCATGTCTGCCCAATAGAATGTATTGTTTGCATCTGCCTTTGCCACACACACTGTTTTCCAGGGTTGCCAAATGCAATGAAAACCTAAAACATGGTTTTAAAAATGAACATAATGAAACCAGATCAAGGTTTTATAAGGAGAACCAATTCTTAAAAAAGGGACGGGGGAATGCGTGTATCCTAATTTAGAGAGATTTTCTTAATGTGGAAAGCAAGATGGATGAGGAAAAAAAGGAGTAATTTTAGATGCCAGATTCTAAAATGTTCAGTGTAACAAGATCGAGAAGAGGCCACGAGACAACACAGTGATGGCCACATTTGTATATATAGGGTAAGAGAAACCCATATATGCTGCCTAGAGTATGTATGCACCTGTTATTTCAAGCTGTGGGAAAATGGGCAAGCACAACAAGCAAACAAATCTATATGAGCAGACATTTGGAAAAACAAAAGTGTAACTACAAATGGTGTATTATTTGATTTACAGGGAAGTAAGTTGTCAGGAAGAGTCACAGACTTAGTTCATACACACATTTAACCATTTAACGAATGCAACCTCAAGTGACAATTAACATATGTGATGTATGGGCCACCACTACTATAACTTCAATATAATCTCACATTGCTTCAAATAAAATGCTTTTTGATTAAATCAATCCATCCATTTAGTTGCCAGCCATTAAGTGTTCAGCAATTAAGAGATACACATGCTTATGTTAACCAGAGCTCAGAGGAGGAGTATGAATAAGACAAGCAAATCTGCCTGCGGGGAGGCAACACAAGGTGATAGAGGCAGTGAGGAGGAAAAACTGAGTCCCAGTAATGTCTCAGCTACCCCAAAGTTAACAAAAATTCTGAAAAGCACTAACATTAGACTAAAGATGACTAGCTGATCATCCAGAAATGAGCAGACTAGATATGGGCACGAATCGAAACACGAATCAAATTTCATGACGAAACACGTTTTGTGGGGCCGCGTTTTTCACAAAATCCACGACTTTGGAGGCTGATTCGATAAATTTGTGAATGCTTCCGGATGCCAGACAGGCTGGTGCCAATCCATTGATTCCCTAGGCAACATAGGCCCGGAACGTCTGCAGACCTTTTGTTGGTGTGGAAACAACAATCTTAGCTCACATAACCTTGATAGGCAGCTCTCCCTGCCAACCTGAGATTGCCCATTCTGTTCTATGAGAGAAACAAGCAGGGGAGAGATGGGCCTTCTGTAGCTATGGGAACACCAATCTCATCCCTCCAAACTCTGCTAGGCTCGTCTGTCTGCCAACAGAGCACTCCTGTTCTGCTCTATGTTTGTGCTTCTTATATAAGGCACAGCTCTGTGCCTCCTGCTTTCAGTTCCAGTAGACAGAGGGAGAGGGAGGAGCTGTTGCTGGGATTTGGAGTGAGAAAGAGTGGATTTGGAAGCTTTTGGCTGGATTTGCTGCTGCTTCAAAAGAGACTGAAAAAACTCTTATTTTCTGCTCTTGTCCATGCTGGGTAGGTTGTTGGGTGAGGGTGCCTTTGAAGTCTTCTTGTGAGTTTGGCATATCTGGGTATGAATGGTGCTGTTGTAGGGCCCCAGGATCTGATGAATCACGAACCTAACGAATTGTTTCATGAAATGGGACAATTTCGTGAAAGTTCATGGTTCGTGAAACACGACGAACCATGAAACTCAGGGTTCATTTTTTCCGCTTTCTGTGCCCATCTCTAGAGCAGACCAGTCTTGCTGAAATGAACAAAGCAACAGAGCCTATTCATTTATTTATCTACTACGTTTCCAGAACCCTGCTTGATGTAGCTTACAAATAAAAATGCCACAAAATCATTGCAAGTCACCAATATAAAAATAAAATATAAAACACACCATTAAAAACAAGCCAGGGACATAGAAACACAACTCAGATTAGAAGCAGATCAAAAACAACTAAAAAGAAAAAACCCAAAAAATTAGGTAAAAAGAAATGTTTTGACCTGGTATTTAAAACCTTCATGGTAGGTGCCAGGCCACCCTCAAGGGGGAGGCATTCCAACGATGAAGTGCCACAACTGAAATTGCCCCCTCTCTAGTTGTTCCCTGCTTCATTTCTGAAGGTGAATGCACAGAGAGCAGGGCTTGGGAGGTAGATCTTAACTGACAGGCTGAACAGTACAGAAGGTAGTGCTCCTTCAGGTACTCTGGCCCAAAGCTATTTAGGTTGCAAAGCTAAAAAAGAGCACTTTGAATTATGCCTGGAAACAGATGGACAGTCAGTGCAGATTTTTCAGCACAGAGGTGATATGATAACTGTACCAAGCCCCCACAATAGCCTGGCCACCACATTTTGGACCAATTGAAGTTTCCAGACTTGATTTGGCAGTATAGTTTCATCATATTGGTCAACTTTTATTATTTCATGCTTAAGGTCTGAAGAAGAAGACAGTGTCTCAGTTCAGTTAGGTAACAGAAGTATACATATTAGTTTTTAAAATGTACTGTCAGTGCCCACCAAAGACTTTCAGTGTTTCAGACATCTTAAAATACAAAAGCATTCTTAGATCTAAATGTGAGTCCCAGGTAGAAGTCTATGTTTGGTTTTGCTCTTACCTTTAACATCCATGAACAAAATACAACGAAAGTGACAATAATCAGGACACTAGAACCAGCTTTTTCTGGCTTTTTTCTGGTTTTTTCCCTATACCTATCAGGTTTCCCACTTCAACATTATAAACTAATTCTTTAGGAAATGCCTTCACCAACTAAAATCTGCCATGCAAACTCCTAACATATACCGCCTAAACCTAGGTATTCTTCTCCCCTTTCAGATTTATCCACCAGTTTTCTATAATATCCCCATGTCCTCTGGAATTGTACCTGGCAGTGACAGCAGAATGCATTACTCAGTGAAAAAACCTTTGCCTTTCAGGAATTGGCTGAAGAGCATTTCTAGGCAGATAACATACTTTCTTTTACTACAGGATGAGTTTTATATTTACCACTTTTATTTTTCCTACTTCTCGTGTGACCAAGATAGCAAAAAAAATGCAGCAGTTTGCAAATCTCTCTCTCCTAACAATTTTGCTTGTAGGAAACCAAGGCATTTATAATTTTAAATTTCATAAATACAGAAGAATTTTCCATTCTGAATTATACATGATGTGTTTTATGTTAAAGCAGTAATATAAGTTTAGGCTTGATAACGAAGTGCTACATGTATTTTAATCCTCTCCCTCCCAAGTTTTAAAAAGATATCCTATTTTTTCCCCATGCTTTCAAAATTTCCACCAACTTTACACTTCTGGATCACAGTTGGACAGAGCAGATAGGACAGCACATTGAAAATGCTAGTTTCAGCATTAGACTTCCATCTTGCTGATAGTCACCACTGCAGCCTTGCAGGAACTTAAATAGTGCTTTACCTAAGATACACCTTTCTTACACAAAGGCTGTAATCCAACCTTGAATAACCAGTTTGGTGTAGTGGTTAAGAGCAGCAGGACTCTAATATGGAGAACTGGGTTTGATTCCCCACTCCTCCGCTTTAAAGTAGCTGGGTGACCTTGGGTCAGTCACAGCTCTCCCAGAGCACTCTCAACCCAACCCACCTCACAGGGTGATTGTCGTGCGGATAATAATAACACAATTTGTAAACCGTTCTGAGTGTGGCATTAAGCTGAACTGAAGCGCGGTATATAAATCTATTATTCTTCAGACATCCCAAAAGCAAGGTTTGCAGGCGTGCCACACAGTTCACCATCAATCTCTGATTCTATTGAAACTATTTATTTAAAATGCTTTTAGTGCACCTTTTTCCATGGCACAAGCTCAGAGCAGTTTATAGTATGCACAAAACACAGAAAACAAAACAAAAACACAATTTAAAACGTGCAATATTTAAAAAACATATTATAAGATCAACAATGTAAATTAACAGAAACTTCCTCAGAATAAATCCAGTCTACAAGGTTTCCTACAGGTAGGAAAGAAAGAGACAATCTTCTCTAACACTGGCAGATCTCTAGAGCAACCACTAAAAATGACATGGAATGGGCTGTCACTGATCAAACCTCACTATGGGAAGAAACAGCAAGGCTCAAAGTTCATTCACAAAATACAACAGGCAATGAACAAAAACAAAGGCAATGCACTGGCTCATACAGGGAGATATGGTCCTTCAGGAAAACAGGTCTCAGGCAGAAACATACTGGCATCCAGTGCAGATGTTCTAAGGCATAATGTGATATAAACAATGTGTCCTATTTAAAAGATGATCCTCTGTATTTTGAACTAACTGAACTTCATTGTCTTTAAGGGCAGTAGTAATCACATTACAGTAATCCTGTCTCAAAGCTACAGTAGTCTGGCTCATCCTGGCCAGGGTAGCTAAGAAAGGAGTTAATCTGTATGTACTTGATGTAATGGATAGAAGATACTTTTAGGAACCATACTAACTTGGAAATGACCCACTATATTTAAATCTCCCACTCCAGAATTAAATAAGGGACTTAAAACAGACCTGTAAGGAAACGCCCCTTTAAGACAGCTAAAATGTGTATAGGGTTTCTGAGGGCAGTGGCTGTCAGCAGTCTCAATCTTCGGTTCAACAGTGTTATACTGTCATTTCCTCAGAGTGCTGTGATTGGTTTGATGAGAATGAAAAGAAGTAAACAGCCCAACAATGCAAGCCAGCCAAGAGGAGCCCCTCCAGAAGGATATACTTCTATTTTTCTCTCCAAGTTTCCATGGCAGTGCGCCAGTTGCCTGTATGTACAGTTCACATTTCCTTTGCCTCTATGGAGGTCAACAGTGAATTTTTGAAACCTGGGGGTCAGGGTCTTCCTGGTATGCAGAAATCTACCTCACCTTTATGACTGGATGTTATACGGGATTATAATGATGATGCCCTGACCTGGAAACCCAGGCAAGCCTGATCTCATCAGATCTCAGAAGCTAAGCAGGTTTGGCTTTGGTTAGTAATTAGATGGAAGACCTCCAACGAAGATCAGGGTTGCAAAGGCGGCCAAGGGCAAACCACCTCTGTTAGTCTCATGCCATGGAAACCCCACGAGAGATCTCCGTAAGTCAGCTTTAACTTGATGGCACTCTCCATCATCATGGTGATAATAACGACTGCTGAGGGTATAGATTGACATTCTTGAGAATAATATGTGACATCTTGTGCTTGTAGACTCTTCTTGACTGGGCTTAAAAACACATACACACACAAGCACAATTCTGTTTTCAAGCCTAGATCACTTGTTTCTCACTAAAGAAAGGAAAATAAGACCAGGAAATGTATTAAAACATTTTTACACAATAATGTGAGTTATAGTTAAGAAATTGGTCAAATCTCTCAAAAATGAGTGTATCTCTTCAGAGACATCTCTTCAGAGACAGCTCATACAATAAAAACAATACAATAAAATAAAAACATGGAACTATTACAACAAGCCATGAAAATAAGCCAAGAGCTTAAAAACAGCTGAAAACAGCATTCCGCAGCCAAAATTATATTAATAAGACCTACGGGTTCCTGAGGTGCTTGTGAGAAATGCAGGCATATAAATATTTTAAATAAATAAATCAAACAGCCCCCGGGATAGAAGCAGACTATAAAAAACAACCTGAAACAGATAGAGCCTATCACTTAAAAGTCTGGCTTAAAAAGCACCAGGAGAGCCTCAAGGCAGAGGACACTCCACAGGTAAGGCATCAGCACTAAAAAAGCCTCATTGCTGGTTGCCACCAGCCTCTCCTCTGCAGCTGAGAATACTGGGAGCAGAGCTTGAGAAGAAGATCTGAACTGGTAAGGCAGACAGCATGGAATGAGGTGGTCCTTCAGGTAGCCCAGACCCAAGCTATTTCAGGCCTTAAAGGTAAGAAACAGCACTTAAGATTATGCCCAGAAACAGATGGGTAGCCACCAGTGCAAATGTTTCTGTATTCCCAAGTGACTTCCACATATGCCTTGCAACTTGTTTCCCCCTGGCCTAACGGTTTTGCTTTTTAAAGGATCACTGTTGCGTTTTAATAGCTGTTTTGTAAATTATTTCATGATTGAAGTTTAAAAGTGTGTCCCATAGGAAGACTGTAGTCTGTTGCTGGGCAAACTAGGCCCCTCTATACTGGAGTAGAAAGCAGAGTAGAGAGAAAGAAGATCAGGGGCTATAATTAGAAGGACAGAAAAATAAAGCCTGATATTATCCTGCCTCGTGTTGTTTCCTTGCCTGCATTAACCTACAAAAAACTATTCAGTACGTTTTAGGGTTGCCAGCCTCCAGGTGGTGGCTAAAGAGCTCCTGGAATTACAACTGATCTCCAGGCAACGAAGATCAGTTCCCTGAAGAAAAGGGCTGCTTTGGAGGGTGGACTCTATTGTTTTATATCCTGCTGAGGCCCCTCCCATTCCCAATCTCCACCCTTTCCAGGCTCCACCTTTAAATCACCAGAAATTTCCAAGCCCAGAGCTTGCAGCCCTAGTACATTTACTAGCATTAATTTTATCTTAAATCTTAATTTTTTGACTACTTCCACCCTGAGGAAGTAAAAAAACCTTGACCCTGTCAAAGTGGCAGCAACAAGCTGCATGTGAGCAGGTTAGAACAGTATCCACATGTCCTCCCTGTTCTCTTGCTCCCTACTCTGCTTCTACCCCCATCCTACACTGCTTTCTGTTGTGCTACCAGTGTATTGGGCAGGCAGGGCCATATTTAGGGGGGGCAGGGGGGTTGCTTGCCCCGGGCACTGCCAAAGAGAGGGTGGTGGGCATGGCTGCTGGACAGGAGCGTGCGGAGCTGGCGGCAGCAGCACAGGTGGCTGTGTGCATGGGAGGGCTGGGAGCACGCCCTGTGCGATAACATCACTTTGGTGATGTCATTGTGCGGTCTTGGGAACATGTGCATGCTTTGTGCATGCACATGCATGGTAACAAGGACACTACCTGCTAGGATTTACTCTGGGTACCTGCAACCCATGCTACACCACTGTGTGCAGGGACCACCCACAATAAAGCCCATTAAAGGGTCTTCTTTCTTTTTCCCAAGTGTGCTGTAGTGCTAAAGGCCACATCAATAAAGGGATGCAAAAAAGAAGGACGTGTATGGAGTTTAGCTCTGCTGTCCCATGGGTAGTCCTAATTACTTGTTTTCTTATATGTCAGCAGCACAGAGCAGTTCCCTCACATTGTACATTATTGGATGGGCTGGGTAAGAATCCAAGGCTTATACATGTCATGCAAAATCTGGGCAGTTACTATTTGGTCACTACACCTGTATTTGCTCAGTTCAAGACCTACATCATCTCATTTTCCAAAGAAGAGGCAGTATTCCCCAGAACAATGGATTGCTCAGGTAATTACAGTAATTGACTCTTATAAGATACAGAATCACTTGCTGTTCATCCACACTTCGCACCTGAACAGTCAGACACATCCTTACAATGACTGACATTAGATAAAATGCACTGCTTGCTTTCCGTGCATGCGCAGTCAGCAGCAACTATTTGAGAAACGATCATAAGAACTGATCTCACCCATTAATGGAGGTTATGAACTGACACTCATGAACTTAACACTCTATCTGTAAGGGCAGAAAGGCAGGATATAACTTTTGTAAAATAAAAGTAAATAAATAGTAAGTCTCAGCCCAAAAATCTCATGCTCAATTTTTTTCATTTTACTATACATGTTAAACATTGTAGGAAACAGCAGGTAGCAAGAAAGTCTAATTACGAAAGGAAAACCAGTGATCATGCAGGCAGACATGTCCAAACTCCTTCAGACACATCCAAACATCTTGAGGACAAACTGGATTCCTACTCAGAACCCGAGCAAAGGATACAAAGGTGAACCAGCAGGAGTTCAAGCCCGTCTAGTCAGCACTAGTTTCGTTCCTGAGATACTCAGGAGAGAGGTGGGCATATTAAGTATTTTAAATAAATATTTTAAATATAAACAAACAGGTCATTTCGTAGAAAAAGAGCTGGAGGAACTCATTAGCATAACTCATTAGCATAATTCATTAGCATATGCCACACCTCTTGCCATCACCAGAAGTGTGTCATTATTATAACTGATTTGCATACACTACACCCCCTGATATCACCTATTCTGGCAGTTTTGGACCCAATCCTGGCCATTCAGGGCTGAAATTGGGCCCAAAATGGCAAAAAGGGCTGAAAATGGCTGAAAAGGGGCCCCAAATGGTCAGGATCAGGCCGCTGATGAGCGGGAGAGTGCTCTACCACGCATCAGAGGCCCAATCTGGGCCGTTTCGGCCCCAATCCAGGCCAAAACAGGCCCCAAACGGCCGAGAGTCAGGTGGGCAGGGCCACCTGACATGTGACCTCTTTGGAGAACTGCCAGAACTGCGTTCCTGCGTGTTCCCCCTCGAAATGAGCCCTGTAAATAAATATTTCAGTTAGTCTGATGCTTTCAACATACAATACAACTTGGTCCTTAAGTATGATATAGCTTAAAATGTTAATAGGTTTATGATAAAGAAGTCAGGTACTTCAAAGTCTCTTCTCCTGCACCTCATACACCACTTCTCTCTCCTCTTTCCCCCTGAAATTCTTGCTCTCCATTCAGATTTACCCTCCTTTCCTTTTCCCCAAGTAGGCTACGACTCCCCTCATTCTTAGTACAGAGGTTAAACTGTTAGTGTATTGCATGCTGTATTGATGATAAACACAAGTGGCAAAGTGTTTTCTTAGAAGATTCATTCTAAGCATGAGAGAGAGGGAAGACTACTTCTAAGATGTCATCTGTCACCTCTGATTTTTATAACTACTTGTGTCAAAAATAATTAACAGTTATTTAAAAATCCTGCTAGCCAAGTAACTTGGAGTACCTTTTTAAGCAAACCAAAAATTTCCTAATCTCATCTAACTGGTTAACCAACTAAACATTGCAATCATAACTGTTCAAAAATTAGATATATATATAGTTTAATAAAACAATTTTTAAAAACAGTTTTAAAAAACTGGTTTACATTTATTTAAGTTAGAATTGCTTCTAATTATATTTAGGATTGCCACCCAAGTAACATTTACTTGTGCAGTTATAGTATACATGCTATTAGTCAGCATTTAAAAGCTCATTCATTCACTAGTAATAATAAACCCTAATTCACTTATTTCCACACAGAATATACAATTTATGAAAGATGAAGTGACAGCTGTAAACTTAATCTTGCAAATACAGATACAGCATTGCCTCCCTGGGTTTGCAGAACAAGGATACTTTCACCTCTGTTCAAAGTTCACAGCTTTTTTTCCTAGAGCAACAGAGGAAGAGCTGGAAGAGATGATTCCGTTTCGCCTGCTGTCATACAAAAATCTATCAAAGTAGTGAACCACTTTCAGTATCACTCTGCAAAGAGAAGACTGAGAGCAAGTGCAGCTGCAGGTGAGACTTCAAAAAGCAGCAATGGAAATATAACAGTTAGTCTTGCAAGCCCCAAAACTCTTCTATCTATAATAATCTCATGGAAATCGGAGGAAAAAAATTGCAATAGTTAATAGTGTAAAAGCACAACTGTTGAAACCTGTACTAGCAACTTTCTAACTGTTAAGTCTCCTTAAAAGGGGGTACAGCAGAAAATTCTAGAGATGCCTGGGATTACTGATTTGTCCTCTTTCATTCCACCACTCAGTTTTACCCTTAAAAATAAATTTTGTTGATGTACAATCAAGCCAAAGAGCTTGAGAACTGGTTCCAGATGGTCAGGAGTCTCTTCTGAGAAGCATTTCTGGTTCTACAGTGGACAGCAGATGTGAGGTGAGATAAATGAGTGACCTCCCCTTTTCATGCAAGTAGAAGGACTTCTAGGTTGCAAGGTAGGATCTTTGGAGCCAAGCCATTTGCATTTAAACCACTGGCCTTCACTTTGTAGTAATTGGGAGGCAATGAGAATTCAGTGCTGTGATTTTGAAACATACACAGTGAGTTAAAGTCCCTGCCTTATGTTTCAAAATCCACCAGTTTGGAAATGTCTCATAGGCAATTTTCTATGAAATAATATTGATAATTTCCTTAAGAATGACAGGGTTATGAAAATTAAAATATTTGGAAATGATAATTGTAACAACAAGGAGTTATTATTTTACCTCTGCTCTAAATAAGTATGTATTATGGCATTTCTAAAACTGCTTTCTAAAGTAATTTGCCTCTGAAGAAGAATGATTGTTTGAATAAAGCTAAGCTAGTTCCTATATGCAATGTGTTACTTGCGTAGGCACAACTCATGTAGCTTATTTATAATATGTACCTTTTAACTGATGCAACTTTCAATTAATGAAGGAGGATTTGGTCTTCTGGACCTTAGTACATATCATCAGACATATTTGTTAGTGTGTACAAATTATTGGAATCCCTCCTCTCACAGAGTACCCATTTTGGGCTCTTTTCGAATCCTCTTCTTTGAAACCACTTTTTAAGCGGAATGCATTAGTGTCTACTTACATTAAAATGGATTTTGTTCCTCCAACAATTTCTGCAGCTAGAGAAGTATAGCACATAATTTCACAACAATATCAATGCGACTCATTCTCACTTGCTAAACTAACATTATGGTCAAATCCAGATTTAAAAACTGGGAAGAAATTTTTCTTATGGAAAGCTTGCACAGATAAGAGAATTTTTACTTTAGATCAATTGATATGTAATGATGATGAGTTCTTGTCATTTTTCCAACTGAGGTTTAAATATGATTTGCCAACCTCTGGCAAATATTTACAATTGTAACATTTGTTTGTGACCAAATATGGTCTGCCAGCTTTGAATGCTTCAGAATCTCCCCCACTTTTGGAGATTCTTACTGAATCAATACAGAAAGTGAAATCGACAATCTTTGTATATAAATATTTGATGTCAGTTAATAAACTTGATACACAGAACCTTAGAGATGAATGGAATAATGATCTGGAGTGTCCGATTTTACTAAAGCAATGAGAGAAGGCCTTAATTCATATACCTGTTGCTACTATGGATCTTAAGTTGTGACTTACTCAGCAAAAAATGATATGTAGAGTATATTGGATACCACATGGTCTTTTTACTAAAGGTTTAAGCACAGTGTCTAACTGTTGGCAGCGTAATTCACAAAATGCATCTCTTAAGCGAATGTTTTGGTCATGTTTAGTCATTCGGCCCTTTGGGGAGGAAGTTATCAGTTATATTAATTTTGTGTTACAAAACATGTTTATTTTGAGGATGTTAATGCACTGTTAAACTACTTGCCTGTCTCTTGGAATCTAACCGATGGTCAACAGAAATGGACCCTCCATGCCCTTACAGTTGCTGAAAGATTTATACTTCAACATTGGAAAGACAAAAGCCCACCTCCTATAAATCACTGAATTGAAGACTTTATAAACTTATTAGCATTTGTATTTGAATGTATCACATATAGAAGGCAACTGTGCATGGACTTATTTTTAGACATTTGAAAATCTTTTTATAGATACCTATCCTACTATATAAAAGGCTAACAGTGTTCCAGACAACTCATTTCCTACCCTGGTGCACCTTCAAAGGGCGCTGCTGTGGAAGGAAGCCTAGAAGAGGAGGCTCATCTGTTCATGAGTGTGCCGTGGCAGGAATCCCAGGCTGGGATCAGGCATGGAGCAGGTGGCAGTGCCCACCTCCTTCACCCAGCCGGGATCAGGTGTGGTGCCAGTGGCAATGCCCACCCTCGCCTTCATCTGGCTGGTGTCAGCCCTCCATATTGCCTTATTAGGCCTGAGTTTTCTGCCCAACTTCAAGAAGAACCAGAACTTCAAGCTAGTACCAATGGGTCTGAAGTGGTCACATGGATTCTTCCCTCCCACGTGATCAACACAGCATTTCACTTCACAAAAGACCAAATGCAGTGGTAGATTATTCCCTCCTTTGTAAGATCACTATATCCTGTAATCAGATGCTGGAGCTATATTTGGCAGAAAGCTAATCAGTTATGGATGCAAATGTTCTACTTAACAGAAGGAAAGAGATTTTCTACCTTTACCATTAGATCTCAACAGTTTCAACAGACTGCAGATGCTCATTCACTTGTATTGCACGTTTCAAAAGCATTGTCTCTCGAACTCATCTGCTGGCTTGCAACACTCACAGACTCCATATATTTCCTAAATCATGTTTGCTGTAGCGGACAACTTCATTTTGCATCATGAAGTGAAACGCTTGCTCCAACTTGTAAGACAGTAAAAGAAAGGCTATCAGGGAGTAAATGGCTCAGCTAAGCAAGCCTGAACTGTCATGCTTTGCAGTCTGAAGACAGATGATGCCATCAAATAAGGTTCTATGTGCATAATTCTTTTTTAAAAAGGTATGCCTGCAACTGACCCCTCAGAAACATCTTTCTGACATGTTAATCTCTAAACATACTGATGCACAATTTATGACGCCAAGCACCAGTGAATAATATTGAATTCAAGAACAAGCAAAGAAGAAAATGCTAACATCATCTATGATATAGCTTGATAGTCATAGAGTGAATTATATGTCATTTACAGTATGTTGAACAATGGTGCAGACACTTCTGCCCTTCAGAGACTATTAAACCATGTATCACCAAGAAACATGGTTTTTGTGATTTTTTTTTTCAAAAGAGCCCAAAGCATATCATGCCGTTCTATTGCAAAAGCTGGAAAACCAGTTGGGGCTGTCTTTGATGCCTATCATTAAGCACTGGGCCAATTGGTATTAATATGATTTGAGTAGGAAAGGGGAAAGGGAATGCATCCAAGATTGAGGGTTTCCTACCTACATGGAAAAGAAAGGAGAGAATGTACACAAAAATGTGAGCTATGGCTTAGTAGCCCAATATAATATTACACATCTTCTGTTGGTGTCTGTTTCTTCCTACTCTTTTCACAGACCTTTTAATTTGATGTGATATTAATTCAGGCAGCCAGTTAGTTACAGTAACAGAGCACTAAGACTTGAAAGAAGCATAAACTTGTTTTCCACCCCCTCTTTATGGAGCAATTTGAGGACAACTGTTTATCCCCTTCCATATTGGTAAGTGCCAATCATATCCAACCAGACTAAGAGTCAATATTTGGCAAGCATCAATAGTTCCAATGTTCTCAAATTTTCTCACAGCAAACTTCCCCTGTAAACAAAAAAGTTAATGGCATGAACTGTGTATAGTTCTGGTTGCTGCATCTCAAAAAAAAAGATCTTAGAGTAGGAAAAGTTCTAGAAAAGAGTATCCAAGGTATGACCAAGGTATTAGAACACTTTCACTATGAAGGAGAGTTAGGGATTTATCAGTTTAGAAAAAAAGATAAGCATGGAAGGGGCCTGACTGTGGTTTATAAAATTATACATGATATCGAGAAACTAGAGATAACTTTTTATCCTTCTATAATATTAGAGTCACCCATTTAAGTCAAAAAGCAAAAATATTTCACTCAACAAGAACTTGTGGAATTCACTCCCACAAGAAGTAGTGATGACCATTAGATAAGATGGCTTTAGTAAAAAGTTAGGCCAATTCTTGAATGATAGGTCCATCGATGGATATTAGCCAAAATAAATGGAACCTCCATCTTTAGAGGCACTAAAGCAGGCTTGAGGGAAATAATTGGGGGGGGGGGGGCGTTCCTTAGCATTTTTGCCCTGCCAGTAGGCATTCTGTGGGCATCTGCATGGCTACTGTGAGAAACAGGATGCAGGACTAGATGGTCCATTGATATGATCCAGCATGGCCACCCTTATGTCCTTACATTCTTATGAAGTCCATGCACTCACAATTTTTCTACCTTCTTTGAGAAAGATGTAATGTGAGGTAACCTTCTGCACAGCTGACAATGCAATCCTTGGTGCCTTGGTGGAATTTTGCATCCTACCTCACCAACAGTGTGTTCCTAAACAGTAATACCCTTTTATGTCCATTTAAGTAAATGGGATCAGAAAGGTATAACTGTGCTTAGAATTGCACTGTAAGCACCTCAAGATGATAAGGCTATACCATATGTTGAATTTTTAATGCACAAATCAGGACAAAGAGTAATGGATTTTGGGATTAAGAATGATCAACAGCACACCGTTAAGGGTATTCTTAAATCTCTGATGGTTTAAATTTAGGAATGAATGGGGATTTGTTCATCAAAGCACTTAAATGCTGCATCTCAGTAAATGTGAATATAATAAAAATACAATATGACCAATATAATTCAGAACAGTCATTCAAATATAGATTTATCAGCAGTAAAATTCCATCAAGAAAAATGAACAAACATCAACAACTACAAATGTAAGTTGGGGAGAAAGGGAGAGCAAACGAACCTACAAAAATAAACTGTTGTCTATTGGCATAGGCCTGAGAAAGAGATAATGTCTTGACCAGGCATGTAAAATTTAAGATAGGCATCAGGCAAATGCAGGGCATGAAATTCCATGGGCAAGGTAGCAGGAAAAGCCTAATCTCTGGTGGCCATCCATCTCACCCATAAGACTTCAGGGAAGGGCTGTAGCTCAGTGGTAGAGCACCTGCTTTGGATACAAAAGGTCCCAAGTTCAATCCCCAGCATCTTCTATTAAAGGGATCAGATTATAGGTGATGTGAAAGACCTCAACCTAGAAAGAACAATGGTCTGACTCAGTATAAGAAAGCTTTGTGTGTCCATGCAAATCAGGGAAGTGAGAGACAGGGAGGGTAGCTTTTTATATTTACAATTTTTCCAGCCTTCCACCAAGGAACTCAAAGCATATATGTCCCCCAGGTCATCCTAGCTCACAACAACCTTGTTGTGAGGTACATTGAGCTAAGAGTATGTGATTGGTCCAAGGTTGGGGATTTGAACCTGGGTTTCCCCGACCCTACTCTGATGCTCTAATCATTACAACACACTGGCACAATAGATAAGACCATCGACAATTGCATTCCCCCAGGTATAAAATGCAGAGCATCCACTGCTGAGGAAATGTGATGTCTCTCCTTCAGAAGCACAACCTCAAGAGAGGGATTCTGCGCTCAATGAATAGGTAATAACTGCCTATTTAATGCACTATCTGAAAAGGTCCTTTGGGGAAAGCTAATCGTAATGTAGCTTCTAACTGAAGTCTAGATGTAAACAGCTGGTAAACTCTCTAGGCAGACACAACTTACATTTCGGTTTAGTCTTGTATGATGTTGTCTGGGCCCACATTCTCTTGGGCCCAGATTCCATTCATTTTAAAGGGACTTGCTTCCAGGGAAGCACACTTAAATTGCCTATAATACCAAATTGTCTATCCTGCTTCCCTTTCCCATCTCAGAAATGGCCACAAGTAAAGGTGACCTATCAGATGGATGACACTGAGAAGTTTTTCTTAAGAAAACAGAGGGTGAGTTTTTCTGTGACACAGATTTGGCCATCATAGCCAGTACTCGAATGAGACCAATTCACAAGGAGAACACTTTCAGCCTTCCTTTCTCTAAGTCTCGGCATATTAACCAGCCACACAAACTGCTTAAACTGACATTGTTCAGTGCCATTGTCTTCAAAATAGAAAAGAGTCCAGTAACACCTTTAAGACTAACCAACTTTACTGTAGCATAAGCTTTCGAGAACCACAGTTCTCTTTGTCAGATGTCTTCCAAACAGCTTAAATGCAAGCACAGTGCCTTAAATGCTATGCCGAGTGCTTTGTTGGTAATGTAACAGATATGATGATGCCACTCCCATCACTCAATATTTCAGATATCTGTACACTTCAAAGCCAGGTTAGTTAGTTAGTTTGTTTTAAATAGATTGATCGGGTCCACAAGTCATTCTACCTTAGTAGCAGTTCAGTCTGGCTTTTAAAAAAAAATACACTGCATGGTTCACTTCATGCATTTTACCTCAATTGCCAACTAAACTAGCAGTACCTGATGAAAATACATGAGCGGCATATTAAAAATTTAAAAGATTAAAGTACAAGGTTGAGCTGTACAGGTAAATGGTAAATTTATGCACAAGTACTTCTAGGAGAACTTACAGCGCCCACAAGTTCTCCCAGTCATTGTCACACTTGCTTGAGTCCTTGAATGTGCATGATTACTCTTCAGAGACTCAAGTGAAATTCAGCACTCATCACCTAAATTCTGACAATCGTTTTGTATTTTGAATATGAAGAGATTTCATTGTGTAAAGAAAAGCCTGTTTAGCATTGGCCATAATGTGGGCCATTGCTCTGCTACAATGGCAGGGCTTCAGCCTGGAAAATAAAAAGTAATCATTAGGAGTTCAGTGTATCTGTGTATATGCAAAGTGCATTTCCCACACCACATGATCAGCACAACTAGCCCCCGTGCTTCTAGGAGTCTAGGACTTATCTTCAAGGTCAGAAGCAGTTGCCTGAACAAAAATTAAGGCACTGAAGTCAGTAATCTGCATGTGGATTCAAAAGATCTCTCCAGGAGTGCAATTCATGACTGCAGCTTACTGTAAACCAAATTAGCTACCCTGTAACTGACACCAGTTTAAATGGCATCAGCTTTTTTCACAAGTGGGAAATTTAAATCCAGCATTTTGGCAATACAACAACACAACACACATCATAGCCAACAGAATCAACATTTCCTAGAATCAACATTTTTTTATATCTGGAAGACAAAACTCCACAGAGGAGGTGCAAAAGGGAGGGCTCTTCTGGCACTCTCCTTTCCCTTCCAGATATATGTAAACTAATTAGCAACCCTTCCCTCCTCTTGTGTAGGCAGTTTTATTGTTTTTTTAAAAAGATGCTGGTACTCATATATAAGGTTGCAACAATTCCCCCCTCAGGACTTGGGGTGGGTCGCCAAAGAGGTGCTGGCACTCAGTGCCAGTGAGGACCACCACACAAAAAGCCCTGTGTGTCAGAAATGTAAGATGAAATCAGCACATTAGCTGCGTTTAACATTTCATAGCTTTCTTTCCCCCTCCTCAAGTGACCCACAAGTTTGAGTCGGGTTTTTTTTTGTCATAATGCTTTAAAGAGAGAAGAAAAAAAGACAAAACTCCACCTGAACAGCAAGGGCAGTCTTAAACTATGTTATAGGTGATCCGAGGGATTCCGAGGGCATAAGATGAACCCCCCCGCCCCATGTTTTAGGGAGACTCATTCCACACTCCCCTGAGGCAACCAAAATCCCGCAGTTCGTATTAGCCCCCCCCCCCCTCCCTCCACCCGGCTGCCTTTTTCTTTCTTCCTGGAAGCTGCTTTCCCTATGCAAGACTGTTAAGCGCTATTACCTCTTCTGGAGCCATGGAGTGCGGCGGTTCTTCGGCGGCAGGCTCTACCCCTCGGGCAGGCGAACAGCGGGGTCGGCTTGCAGGTGCCGGGAGAACACGAGGCAGGCTGGCTGACTGGCTGGCAGCGCTCTCGCTTCACCCCACAACGCTCCGGCTGAAGGCTGCGGTACAGTCTGCCCCAGATAAATGCATTAACAGCAGCCTCCTCATGATTCATTCATCAGTCCCAGTGACCAGAACCGGAGCGAGGGAAGGGAGAAGGCAGGCGGGCAGGGGAGGGAGAGCGGAGAAGGAGCGCCGGGGCTGGGAACGGCCAGCCGGGTCCCCGCTGGAACTCCCGCGCGCAGAGTTCATGAATGGATTCATGACTCTCGCGCTCCTCTCCCCGCCTCGCCGCACGGCCAGAGAAGGGAGCCGCGGCCGCCCGGAGCAAGCAAGTGGAGCGCGCGCCGCCCTCGCGTGCCAGAGGGCGCCTCGCCTCTCCTTTGCCCCCAACGGCCGCGGTCGGCCGGCTGGGCAGGCAAAGAGGGGAGGAGCTGTGGGAGCAGGTGACTTCCTCGACGGCTCGCTCTGTCAAAAGCCCTGCGCGCTGCCACGCGCCGCTCCCAGCGGAGAGGTGCCTTCGGGAGAGGAAGGCGGGGGGGGGGGGGAGGCGGGGGCGCCTTGGCGCGCGATTGTGCGCTCCTGGACGAGCAAACTTCCTCAGGGGCGGGCGCGGAGTCCGTAACAGGGGAAGCTGCTGCGCGAGCATCCTGGCCCTAAACCGAGCTCGTGGGTTGAGCCAGTGCAGTGGGTGGGACAGGACGGGGAACGACTGGTGATGCTGAGCGAGCAGGTCCCAATCTTGTGCAGATTTACTCTGAAATGAGGCACATCCAAGGCAGGGAGGCTTGCGTGTGTTATGTGCCGTCGAGTTGCTTGTGGCTTATGGTGTCCCTGTGAATGAACGATCTCCAAAACGGCCTGTCATTAACAGCCTTGCGCAGATCTTGCCAACTGGAAACCGTGGCTTTTATTGAATCAAGCCATCTCATTTGGAGTCTTCTTCCTCTTTTCCTACTGCCCTACAATCAAGCCAACGTTATATCTATTTGCATGGAGAGAAAGTACACGAAACTCAGTGGAAATTACTGTTGGGCAAGAGTGTGAGTCAATGTAGCATTTGAATAAATCTGTAAAATAAAGCTGGCAGCAGCCTGCGCTTAGACACCACCAACGGTTTGGGACGGTCTTTTCCACCATCAACCTAAAACTGGTAGGCAACAGGGTTAGACAAAGAGGGGAAGATTCTGGGGATAGCCCTGAATTTGGGGAATGAATTTCCATGAGGCTGATTTATTGCATTTATATAAAATCATTCTTTCTCCAAGAAGGTTAGGACAGTAGCAAGGAGTCTTCTTCATATTGTGGCTTTGGAGCTAGATGATGGCCAAGGCCATCAGCTTGTTCTCTCTCCTTGACTCACAGGAGAGGTTGATTATATTGTATTTTCCCATGCACTGTGTAATCCACCTTGGATAGTGAGCAAGGCATACCAATAGTGATGATGATAATAATGGCATGCTTAGCTTTGAAAATGCTTAGAAGCACCAAGAAGTATCATGCCTGTAGTGTGCTCTGAAGCTCAACATGGCAACAGAGACCCTCTTTTGACCTAATTCCACAGAATGGCATTAGGGGCTCTTTGACCTCAGGCTGCATATTGGAGGCTGGGAATAGCAACCAGGGCCTTAGCAAGGCTAGTGGCTTACTAGAGATTTTGAACTCAAGTAAGGCAGATCCAGAAGTACCAACCCACACCATACTGGACTGCATCTTGGTAGGCAAGGCCGTCAAAAGGAATGGCTTCCACTGAAATGTATGAATGAAGTTTTAAAAGGTCAGTGGAGACAGTGGAATGGCACATTGGAGCATAAAGAGAGTGAAGGTGAGAAACCAATCAATAGAAGGAAAAAGATGGATGGTCAGAGATATCCAGTGTTGCTGAACTCCATGTTCCTCTTTATTATCTATTTCCCTTTGAGAAAACAAAATTCTAATGATAAGTAGAGACAGAGAACATACCACTGATGGAGCTTTCTACACAGCTGTTGAGCTAAAAAAAAGTTTAGCTGCAGATCACTGTTATTCCAGCCTTTTATCCGCAGCTAATAAGCTAGTAGAGACGTGACTTATACTTTTTATTTATTTCTGTAAGTCATAGACCTGTCTGTTTATGATGAAATCTATTTTTTAAAAAACAATATAATAAGATTTAAAACCTAATTGCAGAAAACCAAACTCTCACAGTGGGATAACAATTTCCAAAAGAAAGTTGTTGCTCTGTCATAGGCAGAATTAGATCCTACAGAGCTCTCAAATAAATTCTTAAAAGGGGGTTGGAGTTTATTAAACAGACATCTCACAATGTCATTTTCCTGCAGTGAAAGGACCCTACGCCTTGGCAGAATTTTGATTCCTAGCTCACCAAGCCATGTCATTGCTAAATTGGTAATTAATCAACCTATACAATACTCTTTTACCTCCTATTCTTTTTCTATCCTATTCCTCTCTATGCCTCCTTTTTCACCTGCAACACTCCTCCAACAAAGTAGACTTTTCCTTTCCTTTTAAAGGGGTGTATTCTATTTTTATCTTCTCTTTTACCAGGCTCCCCTTGTCTTTGTACATCCTATTATGGTATTTTGGCTCTGCTGCTCTACATATGCATCTGTCAAATAAACCATTTGTTCAAATGTGAGTTACAGAAAAGGAAGCATCATAAATAAGAACTAGGGTTGGTATTGGGTGGGGAATTTCTTTTTCCAAAATCCACTTTCTTAAATATAGCCATCGATTCCTTTTTCTCTTTTAAAGGCAGGGTTTTTCTTTCATTTCAAAGAGAAATAAAGGCGCTGTTTTATAACTTCAGCCCTTACAGTTGTTTTATATTATATACCCCAGGGGTATATAATAGCAGGAGGACAGGATGGTTTGGGAAGACTTTGCTTGCCTCTGAGCATCCACAGAATGAAATTCTGAAACTCTGTAGAACCTCCTTTCCTGTGTCTCCTCTCTTAAATTTTTTCTTTGATCAAAAAGGAATTGATTACAAACTGACTAAAGTCAACAATTCCTAAAAGGATTGTTGACTTTCAGGGGGAAAACTGGGTACAGAGAAATTAAAAGAATTTCTCTTAACAATCCATTAGGAATGATACCTGTAAACTGGCAGAACTGGCAGATGCAGTATTCTGAAGGGCACCAGTTACTTTGTTTGGATCTTAGTGGATGAGATATAGGAACAATAATGTCTATTATATTTATACAGCCCATTTCCAGTGAGGGGTTGAGATATTTGCATAAAAATACAAGACATTGTATAGAAGTATAGCTGTGCTTTTCTTTCTAAAGAGCCACTGAATTAGAGGCTCTACACCTTTTGTACAGGATATTAAATAGATAGCCAATGCTGCTTGTCCTTTGTTACTATCTCCACTTATCCATCTTTCCCCCTACTGACTGTTTCATTCCCCTTACATTACAATGTGCCATTCTGTCATCTCCCATAAGACCTTTTAGATTTCATTCATATAAATCAGTAGAAGGCATTCCTTTAGAGGTGTGTTACTTAAATCCAATGTAAGAAAGAGTGCCACTGTACTGCACAATACAGTATATATACAGCATGCGATTGGGGTGGTTTTGCCTCTAATTTACTGAACTAATGAGCCAGTCTCTGTTTAGCACTCAAGGAGTAGGAGGCAGGAATGCAAGATGGAATTATGATATAGCCAGACCCATGGCCCTTCTTGCTTCTGCACATACATTCCTGTTGCATGGGCCGCTTGAAGCGCCTGGGCCACAGGGTGGCTGCCCATAATACTGTGCAGTAGGATTTGAGTCCAGTAGCATCTTAGAGACCAACGAGATTTTCAGGGTGTAAGTTTTTGAGAGTCAGAGCGCCCTTCTTCTGGTTTCTGAACACCCTGAAAATCTTGTTGGTCTCTAAGGTGCCACTGGGCTCAAATCCTGCTGTTCTACTGCAGACCAACATGGCTACCCACCTAAAACTATCCATAATAATATGGTGTTAATCAACTGTTTCCACATCTATTAGAAAGTTCAGAATAATGCATCTCATTCAACAAAAAGATACCATCTTCCTAATTAGGCATCATTCCACACCTATGCATTTCAACATCTGTAACCAACCAGTCAGAAATTATTAGATAGCATGAAATGTGGTGGCTTCAGTATGCTGATGACATCCAACTCCCCCCCCCCACACACCAAATCCAGAATAAGTAGTTAATTCCATAAACAAATATTGGAATATAGTTGTGGGATGAGGTTTAACAGGTTAAAAGCTTAACCCGCATATGATGGCGGTGATTACATGGGCCATCATAGGGCTTAAGGTTTGTCAATTCAATGTATTTTGGACAATGTTTCTCTATCAAGGCCAAGGTATGTTGCCAGTGTGAACTACCATTCCCTGCATTGCTGCTGAAGTTGGCCAGAGTCAACTTTCATGGGTTTAGTTTAGTGATCTAGCTGTGGCTGTTTCTCTGAGACAAGCTTTTGATTCCTTCAATGCACTGAATATGAGGTTGAAGGTGGTTTGGAATCTCCAGCTAGAGTAGAATGCTGTGGCTCCCCTTTTAATAGGAATGAGCCTTAAGAAACATATTACTTTGTACTGGTCGCAGATTGTAACAATAAACTTGAACTTGAATTTGAACATATTACTCCTATTCTGGGTCAGCTGTCTTGGCTTCCTATTAACTTCCAGAGCGATTCAAAGCTCTGGTGATGACCTTTAAACCCTAAAGATTACCTATTGTCAGGCTATGGAAAACAGGATACGTTGAAGCCGATTCCTCCTCTTGCAGCAAGAAATCCAAGCTCTCTTGAATCAAGGTTTTTTTATTGGGAAACCATAACTAAAGCGTATATATGTCCATAAATTACACAGAAGCAAAGTAAATCGTCTGGCTGTACACAGAACTCTTGCTGAGAAAGACGTATGGAATGCTTGCTACAAAGTTCCAGTCCCTCCCTGTGAGCCCCCCACCCTCAGTGCCCAACCAGCTGGGCATAGTCAGTGGGAGAGTAGGCAGGAACCGTCTCAAGGCCTCTGTGGCGAGTCATCCGAGATAAGCGTGTTGTCTTCCCAGGAGCTGGACGGCCTGTGTGAAAAACTACACACACACACACATACAGAGGATGATTGCAAATCAAGAGAAGATGGAGGGACTGTGGGCAACAGACCTAACATCTGTTCCAATATGTATCTTTCATTTGTACTCATATAAGTAGGGGAGGTGATTCTGCATTTCCCATTTTTAAAGAAGTGAAAAGCTGTAAGGATTCGGAGCTATTCATGGTGGAACATTATGCTGAGTGACACACAACTGACTATGAAAATGAAAAGATAGTTTCCATTGTCATTAACCAGCAAGGAATGCTTTCAGGAACAGCCACGCCTTAACTAACCACAGAGAGGTATAGGTGTGTACCTATTCCTCTCTGTGGTTAGTTAAGGCGTACCTATACCTCTCTGTGGTTAGTTAAGGCGTGGCTGTTCCTGAAAGCATTCCTTGCTGGTTAATGACAATGGAAACCATCTTTTTCCTCTCTGTGTCTCAGCATAATATGAATTTTTTGGAGCTGTATTTTATGCTGGCTGTGTATGATTTTGTGTTTCTGTACACTGCATCAGATGCCCTACTTCTGCCTGAGAACAGTCATTAAAATATTAAATAAATAAATATTTTTATGATTGCACTATTATAATGGGATCACTATAATGATCACTATTATAATGGGATGGGAAATCAGCATAAAGTAAGATGCAAGCAGAAAACTGCTCTCAGAGGATTTTTGCCTACACAATATTTATTAACGATTTGTGTTCTTCTTTTTCAACATTTACAGTGCTAACCTAAGCAATGTTACTGCCGTCTCAGCCCATATAAAACAGAGTCATAGTAGAAAGCCAGTAGTTGGAATTTCACTTTTATTTGTCTGGCTAAAGCAGAATTCAGAACTCTGTGTTTCATACTCGAATGGTTAAATTTAATGTCATCTCAAGAAAACAATTGTTCTGAGTACAATTAAATTCTCATTGATGTAGAAGAAATACGTCTAAACTTTCCACTTCTTAAATATTTATCTATTTTTGCTGTTTTCCTTAATTTTGGTTTAATGTCTTCTTAGTGCCTCAACCAATATGCCGTAAAAACTCCACACCAGGATGCTATACACATATAATGAAGATACAGTTATTAAGCATCCTGAAATGTATACCAAATGAATGAACCAAATCCCTTAATCTGGATATTGTAATGACAAGAGTAAAAAAGGCCATGAAATGCAAGAGGTACAGACCATAACATTTCTATGCAAAGCTCCTGTATACACATGGTAAGTTCATTAACTTCTGAACAGATCCTGTAATAGTGTTTCCTAAGCCCCCTAAGCCCCTGTATTCACTTCATCGCATCAAGTGGCTGGGTTAAAAAAAAAAAAACTACACTTCCCAGAAAACCTTGCAAGAAAAGAAAAAACATGCCCTCGCATCTTGTGTAGTTTTACTCTTAGGCAGCACTGTTATAGGACCCAATAACATTCACAAGATCATATGGTGTATGGTCACTTTCATAAAATATACCATCATGTGCCCAGAACACTCTTCTGCTGTCTACACTGGACAAACAAATCATTGCATGTCTGTGCACATAAATGGGCACAAATCTGACTTCACAAACTGCCAATATTCAGAAATCAGTGAGGGAATATGTCAGTTTCCAAGAACACTGTGGACTGTAAGTCACTGTGCTGTGGACTATAAGTCACTCTTATTTAACAAAACTTCAAGGGAACTTCCAGTGTGAAAGTGCTGAATTAGAATTCATGTGGAAGTATGACTGTATTCATATAGGCTTGAATAAAAAAAAAACAGGTTTTAAATTAGCAAAGCTAGGAAGTCTGTTTTTCTATCAATTGCTACTCTTGGGAATGATCATTTGAATGTATCTGAGCTTTATTTATCAATGTTTTATTTATTTATATTTATTATAATATTCGTAGGCCACTTCCTTGTGGCTCAAGGCAGATTACAAATCACAATTTAAACAAACAGATTTTTTTTAAAAAAATCAAAATAATTCCCCTCACCCTAAAAATGACGGCAGTCTCCACTGTGTTTCTCTCTATGGTCTCATATTTTACATATTTTTCTCTATGAACATATACAAAAACATCTTTTTCTGCGCGAGGCCACAATAATCCTTTTTGGCTTCTCTGTAACAAACTTAATATTTCTTTGAAGTGCTAACCAAGTTTGCCCCTTAGACATCTCAGTTGTCAGTGAAATTAGGATGTGGGTAGAGTGGCTGTGGATTTCAATGCAGTTGCTTTGCAATCAGTTGCTTAGAGCTGGGGCATTTGGGGCATTTCCCCCCCCACTTCTGCTGAAAGCGCATAGGATACTGACCTGCTATCCTGGTGCAGTGTAAACACTCAGGGTTTAAGACTGAGCTGCCCAAGACTACGAGTGATGCCTGACACAGGTTGGACAATTGTCAGCTTCCCTCAAGTTTTGATGGGAAATGTAGGCATCCTGGTCTTGCAGCTGTAATGGAGAGCCAAGCTGTAAAACCAGGACGCCTACATGTCCCACCAAAACTTGAGGGAAGCTGACAAGCGTCCAACCTGTGTCAGGCATCACTTATAGCTTGGCTCTTAGATAGCTAAGTGCTGGGTGTGAAGGAAGAAGGGATTTGCATGCAGACATGGAATAAGAAGAGCCAACACCTTCAAACGGGTAATAAAAAGGGGCAAGTTTACTTATTTACATCAATCAAAGGGAATGTGCGGCACCCGCAGGCCAAGCCATGTTCCAAGCCTAGATGCAGTGAAGGACATTGGAGGGATGCAGAAGAGTCAGGCATCCTCTTGTTTGCGCCCCTTTGAATTTACAAACAAAGCCGCCCTGGCTCGGATCCAGGAGGAATCGTAGGCTCCTCCCTGCCAAGCTTTCATGGTGCTCGATGGAGGCGTGCTACTTCCCGTCCCTCTTGCCAGAGGGCCTGTTAGTCAAGGAAAACGGCACCCCTCAAGGGCTTCCTACCCCAGGAACATGAAGGCATTGTGGCACCAGGCCTGGTCTGAGAGTTCAACATTCGAATGTTGTCCCAGCGTGCTCACCTAAGCTGTACTGCATACAGTTCAAGCAACTTGACCTGCACTGTGACTGCCACAAGCTGGGGGGGGGCGGGACCAGTTTGCAGTTTCATCAATTAAAACCTCATTCAGAACAAAATCTGACACAGAAACTACCGACTGAATTTAAAATAACATCCTGATCTTTCCTGTGGAAGAGAATATAAAAGGCTGCTTGTTCTCCTTAGAGATCAAATAGAGCTTATTAATCTGCTTTAATGCTAGACTTCATAATGACATGTGTGCGTGTATGTGGCGTAGGGTGCAGAGGTGGGTTTTCTGAAAGCTGCATGTTCCTTTGGTGCTGCGAGCTGCAATCCTGCCTGAATTAGCCCATAAAATAAAGCTAGTGCAGCCAAAGAGGGCTTTCTTCACCACCATCCTAGTTGCATGGTATGGTGTTCTGCCTGCAGCCTCGCCAGGCTGAAATGCTGATGCTTTGGGAGGATGGGAGTATTGATGCCTTGCTTTCCTATTCTCTCCAGCTCCCCTCCCCCTCACAGCCTGTACCTGGTGGCCACCTGAGCTCTCTCTTGCATCCAGTACTGGGGAGGATGTTGTGGCAAAGGAGCAGAGGGCAGATAAGCCAGCAGCAGAATTAGGACAAAGGAAGGGACCTCTAGGAAGGAGGACAGATGGATTAGGCAGGCTCCCAAGCTAAAACTGAACAAGCTAAAAATACCTGAGCCCTCAGTAATCCCCCCCCCAATACTTATTCCTCCACATGCTCCTTGCTCTGCTACTTCCCTGCCATTCTCTGTCTCCCTCATCAATGATCAAAAGACAGGAGGGTGGGGCAGAACTTAACCCTTATATGGCCTTCGTCCCCCAATCTCCTACTGTGAATCTGCCTGAGAAGATTCCTCAGATGATGATCAGGAGCCAGAACCCGTTCTGATGGATAACCAGGAAGCTCAGGCAACACCTAATGCCACTTGACCTCCTCCTGGCCCAGAGCCTGCTGCCAACATGCCAGAATCCAGGGCAGCCAGTCCCCAGCTTTGTAGGGCCAAGTCCTTGACTACCCGTCCCCCAAGTTCTTCCTCCACTCTGCAAGAGCAACAAAGATGGACAGCAAGGAGGCAATGTAGTGATGGAGAAGCACCAGGTTGGCAGTCTGTGTTCCAGCTGCTGAGCCAGATCATTGCCTAAGTGCCCGTGCTGCTTTGAACGAGCAGAGCTCAATTGAGTGCTGGCCAAATGAAGCCCAGGAACAGGCTAAGCAGAGAGCTTTGCTGGTTCAACCTGTTCATGAGGCCATGGCCTTTGCCTGCTCCAGAACCTGCTAGGTGATAATTGGCAAGGTAGGTCCTGGCTCTCAAGGAGACCATCATAATTGGCAAGGAAAGTCCTGGCTCTCAAGGAAACCATCATTCCAGGAAGCCTGAGGCCAGAACACACCCAACTACATCACAAAGGAGGCAGCACCAGGCTCGCTGGCTCTTCTTTCTGCCTGCTGCAGCAAACCCTGTTCCTTTCCCACACGCCTCTACGCAACACGGATAAAGTAACAGCCTGTTTGTTCCCAAAGACCAACCCTGCATCTTGTGAGAGGTGTCATACAGTTGTTGCTCTTCTGGAATTAACTTTAGATGAAATCTAACTAAAGCTGGTACAATTAGATAGAGCTGGCCTATGTTTCTTAAATATGATCTTGTATCTTAAATCTGATACCTAATTTTGGCTTGAGAATTAAAAGGCCCAAGAAGTTCATGATATTAGAATTCCAGAGCTTGACTTCTGCTCTGGTTGGTATTTATACAAAACTCACCTTTGAAATACCCAACAGAACTGCATTTTGCCTAATTAGCAAGAGTCCAGTAGCACCTATAAGACTAACAAAATTTGTGGTAGGGTATGAACTTTTGTTAAGTCATAGCTCACTTCTTCAGATACCGTATCTGAAGAAGTGAACTCACAAAAGCTCATACCCTACCACAGATTCCACAGGGACTGTCAGTGGAATTAGGACAGTTATAAAATAGGCTTAAAGTTCTTCAGTTATTCTGTGGTTCCCCCCTTTTAAAAAAATCACCTATGGTTTTTAAAAAATTCCGAGCCAGTTCACACAATGAAATTAGCACAGGATGAATTCAGTATCTGCTTTGGAAAGTGTCCACTTCTCAGATCAATCTACATTTACTCTAAAAACAAAGATTTGATTGGGTAGTACATGTTAACCAATTAAAAACACCTTATTTATTTACTTCATTTAAATCCTGCCATTCTCCCCAAGGGGGACCCAAAGAAGCTTTCATTGTTCTCTTCTTTTCCATATTATCCTCACAACAACCCTATGAGGTAGGTTAAGCCAAGAGAAAGTAACTGTCTCATCTGGAACAGAGTTAAGACCCTCAAAGCTTATGGACTTCAATGGATTTAGAAAGGTATTAGCATTACGCTGTTTAGAATGGCACTGTGTGTTGTGTATATAACGTACAACTGAATTGGTCTTTTGCACCAAGCCATACAAGATGATGGGGATGCTGGAGTGAACCTCCCAATATGTGCTTTAGCTGCAAAGAAACAGTTGTATGGGGAAGTATAGATTGGGGCAATGGCACTGAAAAAGGAAGGGTAATGCTTTCCCCTCTGCCATTTCCTATGCTATAGTTGGAAATGCTTCCCCCCCAGAAAGGGGGGAGGGCACCTTTTATTGTGCCTGTCTTTTGATCCCTAACCCTAGAAGTCATCCTACTCCAAAATACAGTCTTGAGCATAGTAACCACTCCTGCATTGCAGAAAGAACCTGAAATCCCATGAAAGGACTTGATCTCCCAATGTAACTTTAAAATAACTCCCCCTGGATGATCCGTACGTATGTGGCTTCTTTCGTTGACACGATAACATGTGTGATGTCTGTAAGTAACTTTTGACTTTTCACCTAGTTTCTGAATTCCTTTCCTTTGCTTTTCTGCAATCACCGCATCAAGCTAACTGATTAAACTTCCATAATAAATTAAAATTTGAAGAGATTGGAAAATGCTTAAGTTCTGCAATATGATTACTGTGGAGCTGTAAGGCATACAATATTAACAAATGAGAGCTGTAGCAGCTCTCTGATAAATTGGCCACAGCACAATCACCAGCTTTCCATTTTACTGAGCAGATTCTTCTGTGCTGCTGAAAAGATCTGAAATTAGTAAGAGAACACATTCATGAATTATACTTTTTGCCTTACTTGAATGCCGTTACCACCATCACCTTTGTGACCCCTGCCAATGGGGATTAATGTCGTAACTTTATATCATGATAGTTGCTTTAATAATACCACATGTTTATAGTTAATCCATAAGTCCCCAAAGTGCTGTACGCATTAACATATAAATAACTATTGTACACTCTTTCCACTGGAAGTATAGCTCATTCAAGAGTTATGCTGTTGTTCACTGTGAATATGAATGCTCTGCCACAATAGCATAATTAAGTCAGCTGGACTAGGGGCCAAGGCAATGACCAAATGCCATGAGTATTATGAGTATTGCAGGTAATGCTTAGCTAAATAAACAGTGTACTTGTTTTTGGTGCTATTGCAGGAATAAAGCTGTGTTGAGGCTATGGTAATTTATACCAGTGGAGGCTCACTTGGCTCAGCTATAAGTGTCCTTGACACAGCGCACTGATGAGGATTCCCTTCCATTGCAAGAATGGTGAAAACTAATTTTTTGGAGGAGGGACATTATGATTACCGTGGTTCAAGAATCTTTCACAGCAGTTTAAAAATGAGAAGTGTCTCATTAATGCTCCTATAAATGCCAAGACTGTATAATTTTGTAGGAAGTATTGTTTTATATATATATAGGTTGGTTCATTCTGGTACATGGCATCATTACTTACCTTTCGGTGATGTGTGTGAACTCTTGACTTTGAGATCATTATAGTGAATGCTCCATCGCGTTGTGAGGCTGTTCAGCAAGATCTGGAAAGCATGCAAACAAGCCACTTCCGATCTTATGTAGGAAGGAGTCTGGTTATGTCTGGGAAGGATATTCGAGTAACGGAAGGGAAGAAATAGGATGGCCTCGGGCAGTGCCTGGTGGCTCATCATTCTCCTGATTGAATACTTCTTCCCCCTCCCCCACAGTCTTGATGCATGGAGGAAGACATAAGTGGTCAATTAGAGAGAATATACTTCCAGGGCTTTTTTTCTGGGAAAAGAGGTGGTGGAACTCATTGGGTTGCCCTCAGAGAACATGGTCACATGGCTGGTGGCCCCGCCCCCGGCTCTCCAGACAGAGGGGAGTTTAGATTGCCCTCCGTGCTGCCAAGCGGCCATGTGACCATTTTCAAGAGGTTCTGGAACTCCATTCCCCCGTGTTCCCCCTGAAAAAAAGCGCTGTATACTTCCAATATGGACCTGGGGTATCGAGCCTTAGCTAGATTTCAATTGTAGCATGCCTCAGTTCCCATACCCACCTCTCCTATACTTACATGATGTTCACCTTGTATATTTTACTATAGACAAGAAGCGCTTGCTAAGTGATGAGGCCTAGGAAGTATTTTTGGCAGGATACTGGGACTGGCTTTTATTCTTTTTTCTTTCACCTTTTTTCATAGGTTTATTTATTTTATTTTTTATCAGGGATATATGAAATCTTGTAGACATTATTGCTACTCTTTTCTCTCAGACATGGATTCTTGCACAGAGAGGGCAGACAGATAAGGGGATCCCACAAACCAGAAAGATGGTCTTTCACCATTCATGGCACAGATTAACAGCCGCATCCTTCCAGAAGATGGCTAACATGATTAGCCATCTACTTGTATTGTCCTCGGCTTTGTACCATTTTCCAAAAAAGTTATACTTCAGTGGGACACTGGTGCTCAGATGTTTAGGTCTCTGGCACCTTAAGCCCAAACTGTTGGTAAGGTTTAAGCAGGATCAAATTTGTGGCCTCTTTTCACCCACCTCAGTGTGCCAATTCCTTCCTGCTTTATTTGTGGGTTTAGTTAGTGGGGAGTCAATCTCTACATTGATCTCTAGACTAATCAATGCATTAAAATGTCAATTTGTGGTTGCATCCTCATGTAGCTCCTGTCTTAAAACGAGCAACATTATCACAGCAAGCATAATCAGACTTAGCACGTATTTGAATTGTTAGAAGTTCTAAATGATTTCCATGCATTATCGCAGTGATCTTCCCCACAACTCTATACAGTAGACCTATTTATACATTTCTGATGGGGGGGGGGGTCAGAATCTAAGCCTGCCACTTAAGATCTGCCCATCAATACACTCTGCTCCTGCCTTTATAGGTATGGTGGGCGGCAATTAGAGATGGAGCATTTTCAGTGAAGCCACTTTGCCTTTGGAATGCCCTCCCCTTGAGGCTCACCTGACTCCTACCATACCATCTTTCAGGTACCAAGCTAAAACAGGTACTTTTTACCCCAGCTTTCTTCCACTGGTGAGAAAAAAAGGTAAAGGTAGTCCCCTGTGCAAGCACCGAGTCACTACTGACCCATGGGGGGACGTCACACCACAACATTTTCTTGGCAGACTTTTTGTTATGGGGTGGTTTGCCATTGCCTTCCCCAGTCATCCAAACTTTACCCCCAAGAAACTGGGTACTCATTTTACTGACCTTGGAAGGATGGAAGGCTGAGTCAACCTTGAGCTGGCTGCCTGAACCTGACTTCCGCCAGGATCGAACTCAGATCGTGTCAGCAGAGCTTGGGCTGCTGTACTGCAGCTTACCACTCTGTGCCACGGGGCTCTTAAAAACTGGTGAGAAAGGTGGGGTATAAATGAAGTACATAAATAATAAATGTAGCTGAAGATGGGGGCAGATAAAAGGTCAGTTGGCTGGTGGGTGGGAAGGAGAAGGTAGGGAAAGGTGAGGTTGCCAGAGAAGGGAAAGAAGAAATAGTGTGGAGAAGGGAATACAGAGGAAAGTGAAGTTCCCCCTACAAGTCCTTATGGGTGCCCTACCGTGAATTTAGGCCATAGTTTTCCAGAGTAAAGACTGCTGGGGGAGAGAAGGAGGGAAAGCTGAAGATGGGTGGAACAGATAAAGTTAGGTTACCTACTGGAAGGAAAAGAGAAAAGGAAGGAGGAAAGGGGGAGCTCCTAGGGGGGTTTTCAGGAAAGGAAAATAGTGGGGGAGGGGGAAATGAGATGTCCCCCGCAAGTCCCATGCTCGTAGTTATTAAATGGCATCAGCTGGCTGGTTCCAGTCACCAGCGCCACATCAGGCAATGCCCTTGGTTTCCCTGGAAAGCCTCCTGTTCAATTATTTTTCTGGGTATAACTTTTTTTTTTTGCTTGTGAGATCTGAAAAGATCATTGCCTGAGGTGGTTGGGCTGCTGGGATTTAACATTTATTCACAAATCTTAATTAGAGTTTCTTTTTGTTTTGTTGCTTTTCTCCTGATAATTAAAAATAACAAACACAAAACAAAGAGTAATAGTGAAACTTGACGGCAGGCAAAGTTAAATGCTATGGAAGTAGCAGTGCTGACATTCACTTCAAAAGAAAACAGTTATTTGAAAAGTTAACTGCCTAACAAACACAATAGGAAAAGGGTGAAGGGAGGGGGAGAGGAAGGAGGAGAAGAAAAGAAAAAAAGAAGGTAAGTAAGAAAGTAAATAGGCTGGTGTTCACAGAATTGCCCAGACTGGTTTTTAGCTGGTCTTTAAAGAAGGTAACAGTGCAATAATAATGCTAGTCAACAGATAGTTATGAATCTCTCATACAAATAAATACCTGTATGCAAATAAACAGTCATAGGATTTTCTCTCTTTTTTGCAACTGAAAACACCACTTCCTCCTTTTTATTAATAATCAGCATTTCAGTAATAGAGAAAATTGAACTGGTATCATGGACCAGGACTCTGACAACTTTTTATTAGAGGCAGGTTCTAAGGATGGAGGCAGAGGAAGCCAAGTCTGGGAAACCGCTTGGGGGGAAGCCCCGCTCCATAGCTACCAATCTGAGGACACCACTAGGAGAAAAGGAAAAATCCCCCAAGGCAGGGCCATACCTCCCACTAGATCCTGAGGAAATAGCCCTGCCCTCCTCTGGAACCTCATGAGGCAGCATCACCGCAAGCCCCAAGACCACAAGGAAGCATTCCACTGCAGCAGGGACCCTTTAAACACCAAGAATTCTTCTCCAGGGAGGCAGGCATGAGGAGCCCACCTTCCTGCAGAAGAATTTAAGCTCCAGAGAAGCACTGGGACAGCACTATAAACTTTATATTTCCAGATACCTTAACCAGCCTGCCCTGGGAACTAACAATGGCCCTCACTGCCATTGACTTTTCTACCAAACTTTAGCCTTGGCTTGGCTTGCAAGCATGCCCCACCGGACAGTAATGCAACAGAGAAGTACATGTCTTTGTAAGATGAGATCAGACTACGTGACATTCAGAGCATGCTTTTAAAATTTCATTTCCTATTACTGTAAGGGGAAAAAAAAACCAATATCGGTACTGATCTACAAGCGTCATTCTGGCTGATTATTATAATTACCGATAGATTCTTTACTGTTTACAGCTATGTTGGTTGCAATTCATTGGCAAGAATTAATGAATAAAAAACACTGGTACACTGCAATCTGCTGAAAAGAGACACACTGGTAAGAACCATTTTCTCCAGTGCATGAGATGGACTGATAAATTGGAAGAGCTTTTCAGGAAGCAGCCACACCAAAATGTGTGAGTGCAATACCTCAAGAGCTCTCCAGAGATGTGAAGGAGTACCTGGTTCACAATAGAAGCTTCCACATTGATGCTGCTGTTTAATAGTTGACCTGAACAGACAGCATAAGTGCCACAAACCACTCTATGAAGATGATAACCATCTAAGGTCCCAGCTCTCCCCCTCAATGTTGATTCCCGAAGGGGAGGGGGAATCTCCCAGTGACAGATAAAATCTAAAAGCATCTTGCCCTTTACAGTGGCTCAATTTCCTAACCATGGTAAACTTCGATAGTGCTGTATGCTGCTTTCATTGGGGCTATTTCATGGAACTGTTAGATCTTACTGAAAATGGCTCCAAAATCCATGGCCGATTCCACACAGCTTACCTGAAGCTGGGATGTTGTGGAACATTGCAGATCATGCCGGAAAAAATGCAGAAGATCATGTTTTCTCATGCAAAACTCGTGTTTTCCGGCATGATCTGCAATGTTCCGCAATGTCCCAGCTTCAGGTAAGCCGTGTGGAATCGGCCCATATCATTGCTAGGCTCTCCGTGATCTCAAAGAGGACAGACCTGACATCAGGTTCTTGGTGCCTGGTCACCCCTCAGACTGACATCTGGTGCAACAAATAATCCTTCCACCTGCCATCTTTCTTAATAATGATAACATTTGAGTTATATACCACCCTTCAGGACAATTTAACACCCATTCGGAGCAGTTTACCAAGCATGTTATTATCCCCACAACAATCACCTTGTGAGGTGGGTGGGACTGAGTGAGCTCAGGAAGAGCCATGACTGACCCAAAGTCACCCAGCTGGCTTCAAGTGGAAGAGCGGAGAATCAAACCTGGTTCTCCAGATTAGAGTTCCCTTGCTCTTAACCACTACGCCAAACTGGTTCTCTGTCTGGGGCAGTAGAGACAATGGAGACGACTCTGCTTTTTGTCTGCTTGTCTGGAGTCTGCTTCCACTCTCCTGGAATTAACCAAGAAGAGCTGGGGCACGTCTCATCCTGGGCAGCAGGGCAACAAGGATCTATGGGCTAGTCAAGGGAATGTAGATTTGTGGGATGAGCATGGAGTCAGCAGAGTTGCCTGGCCCTGCCTTCTTCCACTAGAGGCTGTTCCACCCAGCTGGTGAGGGGAAAGAAATGGGGCACATTATTGCCTTTGATGAGGCCAGGTGGGTCTTCTGGCCCCAGGAGAGGGGTGGAGATTTCCCCATTAACAAGGGCAGGACTTTTCCTCCCAGGGAGATTCTCACTGATGTTGCTTGCTGTGATGAGTCAGGGCTGGCTGCGGACCTACACCCATTACAGGGTGGAGTTATTAAAAAGGAGCTCAGGCAGCCAAGGAGGATGCTGGATAGTATCTGACATCTAAGAGATGCCAGTCAGGAGGATAGCCAAAAAGAGGGTAAATGGGAGCGACTGAAATTCTGTTTTCAAGCACCAAGGCTGTTTCTCTCAGGGGAGCAGAACTCTGAAAAGCACTGCAGAACTAAATGGGACCCCCAGGTTATCATTTTTTTAAGCTGTTGCACCCAGGGAGTACTTTTATCTCCTCTACTATTCCCCATCTGCCTCTAAGGTTTCTCAGCACCCCCTTTAGGTGCCTCAGACTGGGTCTGATGACATCACTTCCAGTGAAGTCCAATCCACTTTCAGTTGCTGCAGAAGTGGCACCAAAGGTCCTCCTGAGGAAGCACGGCATAAGGTCTATTTTAATTACTGATCATTTGCAAACTCAGGATCCAGTTTGCAGATGATCATAATCCCTCTATTGCTTTGAGAAATGCTGGTTTGGTTGCCTGTGTTTTTACTTCTGCAGAGACCCAGCTAACCATTGTTTGGTTAAACCATGGTTTTGTGTCATGTCTGACTACAGCCACTATGTGGTTTGCCAGTATAGGGAAGTTCTTTCCAGTAGTAACTGAGAAGGATGTAATGTTTTAGTTGTTATGTTGTAATAACAACTATTGAACACGAAAATAATTTCTGTGGTTTGGGAAAAATGCAGAACCAGTGTAACTGGATGCTACTGTCTGTATAAAAGCTGTATGGAATCAACCTGTGCGTTCCTCAGGGAATATCTTTTAAAAACCACAATGAAGTGTGCTCTGAAGGTAAGCAACAAACCTGTGGTGTTACACCTTTGTGCCATGCTGCCAGTAGTTCTTTGAGGCTATTATACACTAATGCCCAGTTGGATATTTTCTTCCTTAACAGAGGTCAGCTCTAAGTTGGTATGAGTAAAACAGTTCAATTGGTATTAAAACAATGGCAAAACTTAGATAGTGATCAGACTTACAAATAAGCAAGCCGTTTTGATACGGGGTTGGATCCAGGCAAATTTTTTGCTGTCTCACCACCACTTCCCTCCTGTTTCCATTTTTTTTTTGGTCCAGGCACATCCCATGATCCCTTGGTGGTCAAAAGGGATCCCCTCCTCTCTTTTGCACCAAAGATAAAGCTGGTTTGATGCAACCCACTGTATACTGATGGACCTTGCCTGGATGATGGATGATAGCAAGCTTCAAGCAATGTATCTGACTAAGTGAGCTTTGATTCATGAATGTTTATACCTTGGAAAATTTTGTTGATCTTTAAGATGCTACTGGACTCAAATTTTGTTCTGCTACTATAGACTAACATGGCTACCCAGCTGAAACTATCTGCCATGTAGCTAGTGATGAGGGTGTGCACCTGAAGCATAAGCAAAGATGTTAGAATGGGATTAAGGATCAGACCATATTTGAAATTATTATTTCTTATTCAACAAAATGTTGTTTCTTACCTTTCAACAGATCTTTGAGATGGTTTGGAACTTCAGAAAACTCCATTCAGAATGTGCATCCTTAAAAAAATAATGTGTTTGTGGCAACATCTAATCCCAGCTGCATCCCAGGAATGAGAAGTCAGAAAAGAGGATAAACCAGCTCCCTTTAAAGGTGCTTATTAACGTGTCTTATAAACGTGTTCAAGGGCTGTAAAGGGTACACGAGGAACGCAGAAGGTCTTTCTAGAGAACCTTGACTAGCATGGTTTGTTTACATACCCAGAATATAAATTCATCATCCAATGAAGAAGGCAGAAAAGGATTTCATTAAGAATCTTTAAACAGAAAATCTATATGACCATAATAACTTTCTTTGTATGGATTTCCACATTTTGCTGCTGAAGTCATCTAGTCATATGTTCCTAAATGTAATACCTAAATTTGGTGTAGTTTGAACAATATATTTAATTATGGGTTATATTTTTATGGATTCTTATTTTGATATTTATTCTCTTTCTAACCCACCATTCCCCCCAATAAGGGCTCCCTAGACAGGAGTATATAGGTAGTGAGGGATCCTACCTTTGGATAAAAGGGCAGAACGCCATTATTTTTGTGGCCACATCTACAATTTTTGTTCTCTGAGGACCAATTTCAGGCTATGGCTGGTTGTATGTATATTTATGTTGAACTGATACGTTTTTTTAAAAAAAATGTTATTAGTAGAGCTTGATAAGCCTGAAATTCTTCTTTTTTCCCAAAATGTGCTACTAATCTCAACTGTATTCATTGTCTAGTGGTACCTTAAAGACCAATAAAATTTTGGGGGCATAAGCTTTCAAGAGTCAAAGCTCCCTTCTTCTGATAGCAAGGGACATTTGACTCTTGAAAGCTTATACCCTGAAAATCTTGGTGTTATCTAAGGTATCACTGAACACTAATCCTGCTGTTCTACTGAAGACCAACATAGCTACCCACTTTCAAACTGTATTCATTGTGGCACAGAGAAAATTGGAGCTAGAAATTGTTTTTATCCAGCACTGGGGAATGATCATTATCCTTTTTATCAAGTAAAATATTCATTATGGGTTGTAACAGATGACAGGGATAGATATAGAAGAAAGCAATGTTGAGAACAAGGAACAAGCCTTGCTAGTCTTATTCCTTTCAAAGGGAAATTGTGAAGCTTCATCAATCAGCATAATGGAACAGAAGTTCACTGATAAATGATTACATTTTTGAATGGGCTAATATTCTATACCTTCCACCTATTTGTTCCATCTTTCATGTTTTGCTACCTATTTATCTTTGCATGTGTATGAAAGTTCCCACATACAAAAAGCATTTCAATTTCCCATTTTATCTGCATGGTTGGGTTAACAGTAGTTTAAATTAATTTTTTAAAAAGAAAAAAAGCAATGGTTTTGATCTGCATGTTTCGCACTTGAACTCCTTCTGGGGGGGATCTCCTAACCTGGCAACGGGATTGGACTCTCCAATACTGGACTCCAATATTTCAAATGAAATGTCTAGAGTTAGTTAAAAAGCAAAGCAAAACCTTTGTCTTAGAGGCAAATTGTACATAAAAATAGAAGAGTGTTGCTGGATCAGACGAGGTCCATTTAGTCCAGCATCCTGTTTCATTTAGCAGCCAAACCAGATGCCCTGGAAAGCCAACGTTCCAGTAAAAAAGGGGTCACATGACTTCTATATGAACTGCAAATCTACCAATCATAGCATATAGCTTTACATTATGCTGGCCTGTCTTTCTTTACGTTGGTATCCAGTCCTACTTTGTGCAATGTGTAGTAAAATTAAAATCACCCTCTACTGGCTTAACCCTATCTACCAGCTGTCAGCCTAAACAACTAACACCTTACATTGCTTTGGGAGGATACAATAAATGGGTCTTTTGATGTGCCTGAATCAAAGGAACATGATTTGTTTAACTGAGCTATACTGAGTTTCTGATTGAAAGACAAACTATATATTAATACAGGTCATGAAGTTCAAAGCTGCCTAGAGAAACCACAGGGGCTGCTCCTTTGAAAGATGATAATAGGAAAAATATTTCACAGCTATGGTTGCGACATGAAAGACTTCAAAAAAGTCTCCTTTTATTTTGCTGTCTGAGTTGTTTGGCTCCATCATGATTATCATTTTGTTTCTACTGCAATGTTGGAAATGTTTTTTGAAATTTGCATATATTTAAATTGACTTGCATATGCAAATAGGCAAAGGCCTTTTCAGTGTTCTAATGATCTTAACTCTTGTCTTTGCTCTGGACCTCTCTGTAAGGTAATATACCAAAATGTCTGCTATACAACCTTATCTTGTGCTCACACAGCATATTCCATAACAGTATTTGACACAATGAGGAGTTACTGTTTAATTAGGCTTGCACATACCACAAGCACACACTCAACAGTAATGCTCCTTTCTTGCAAGGCACCACATGTTATTACACAAATGTAACAATGCCATGACCAATAAAAAGAAGTTGTAGGCAGTCATGTCATTCCAACGTTAAATCCATCAACGAGAACAAAATTCACATCATATCTCAAATCAGGACTAAGCAAAATGACCCCAAACAGTATGCAAACTTTCAAGTTCATCACAACCCATCAGGCTGGATATTACAAACATTTAAGAACATAGAAAGGGGGGGGGACACAGATCATGAACTTAAGAGCTTCTCTTCTCAGCATGCTATGTAAAGCGCTGAGAAGGTATGCAGATTTAAAATGGTGCTGATGTCAGTTTGCATTGTGCCATTCTGGGAGCCAGAAGTAAAAACTGTATTCCTCTCATTGGGCAAAGGTCAGCAATAGTCCAAATGTCTCACCAGGCAAGATACACTGATCCCTTGAAGGCTGAAAGTAAAGGAAGCACGTGATAGTGGTTAGAGGAGAGGCTGTGGTCCAGTGGAAGAAATATGCTTTGTGTACAGAAGAACTCAGGTTCAATTCCTGGCATCTCCCTTATTCAGTGACAAGAATCTCAGGTGTTAGATTAGTTGGTCTTTAAGGTGCTACTGGACCTGAATTTTGCTCTCAGCAGAAAAAGTGGCCTATGAATGAGTAAACAAAGAAACAATGGCCTGGAGCCCTAGGACATGATCTCATGCAAATGGAACGTCCACTTCTGTCCAGATTTCCTTCCCCAACTTAGTTGATATTATAAATTAAATCAAAATGCATTTTGATAGCAATTCAAAGAGAGGCAATATGAAATTAAACCTTTGGATTGTGATTTCTGCTGCCTTATATGTTTTGTAAGGCAACAAGTTTTCAGAGATACCTAGATATTGAACCATGGAAGCATCAGTTTTGGTGGAAGAAGAAAGAGGGGGTAAACTAAAAAGTGCTTACGGCACATGGGGGCTCAAATTCTAAGGTAGTTACTATAACATCGGGCTACTGAAGTTGGGTTTTAGCTCTACAGTACATTTAGCCTAACTGGAAGTAAACATGGTCAGTCTGGGAATAATACAGCATCACTGTGGATGGGTGCCACCTCCTACTTACATTGGAGAACTAGAAAATCCATTCTGTCAGTAGGGGTCTCATTCAAGATTGTAGATGCAGAGGAGTTAGCCGTGTTAGTCTGTGGTAGCAAAATCAAAAAGAGTCCAGTAGCACCTTTAAGACTAACCAATTTTATTGTAGCATAAGCTTTTGAGAATCAAGTTCTCTTCGTCAGATGCCTGATACAGAGACTGGTCAAATACAGAAGAGGAGGAGAGAGAAGAGGCAATTAGGGGGAGGAAGGGAGAGGGAGCAATCAAAACATTCCTTTGCTAGTATATGTAAACATCTCCTTTTAGTGTGTGTATCAGTTGGCTTCAAAGGAGTTTGCCCTGTTAGTTTGTAGCAGCCAAACAGCTAGACCATCCAATTCCAATGCAGTATGGGCCTTCGATAACCACAGCTCTCCCTGCCAGATGCATCTGACAAAGAGATCTGTGGTTCCCGAAAGCCCACGCCAGGTGCCACTGAGCTCCCCCAGACCCCACCTCTGTAAAGGAAATCTGTTACCTGTGGTAATGTGATAACCATTCATAGTCCCTATTCAGTCCCAGCTTGACAGAGTCAAATTTGCTTATGAATTCCAGTTCAGCAGCCTCCCATTGGATTTTGTTTTTGAAAGGTTTCTGTTGAACTACAGTGACCTTTAAGTCTTTGATGGAATGTCCTGGTAGATTGAAGTGTTCTCCCACTGGTTTCTGGACGATGCCATTTCTAATGTCAGATTTGTGTCCATTTATTCTTTTGCGTAGAGGTTGGCTGGTTTGTCCAATGTACAGAGCAGAAGGACATTGTTGGCACATGAGGGCATATATCAGATTGGAGGATGAGCAGCTGTAAGAGCCAGAGACAGTGTAGTTGATGCCATTGGGTCCTGTAATTGTATTCCCTGGGTAGATATAGGGGCAGAGCTGGCATCTGGGTCTGTTGCAGGGCCTGGTACCTGTGCTGGTGACTCTGCTGGCCGATTCATGGTTGTGAGTGAGAAGTCGTTTAAGGTTGGGGGGCTGTCTGTAGGCAAGGAAAGGTCTTCCACACAGGGCTTCTGAGAGAGAGGTATCATTTTCCAGGATGGGTTGTAGCTCCCTGATGATACGTTGGATGGGTTTGAGCTGGGAGCTATAGGTGACAACCAGTGGTGTTCTGTTGTTAGTTCCTTTAGGTTTGTCCTGGAGTAGACTGTTTCTGGGTACTAGTCTGGCCCTGTTGATTTGTTTCTTCACTTCATTTGGTGGGTACTGTAGTCCCAAAAATGCTTGTTGTAAATCTCTTAAGTGTGAGTCTCGGTCGAGAGCATTGGAGCAGATACGGCTGTAACGTAAGGCTTGGCTGTAGACAATAGACCGAGTGGTATGTTTAGGGTGGTAGCTGGAGGCATGTAGATATGAGTATCGGTCTGTTGGTTTCCGGTATAAGGTGGTATTTATTCGTCCATTATGTAGTTGTACAGTGGTGTCCAGGAAGTGTACCTGTTGTGTAGAGTGGTCCAGGCTTAGGTTGATAGTAGGGTGAAAGTTATTGAAGTCCTGATGAAATCTCTCAAGAGCTTCCTTCCCATGGGTCCAAATGATGAAGATGTCATCCAGGAATCTTAAGTATAGTAGTGGTTCCAGTGGATGGGAGCTGAGGAAGCGTTGTTCCAAGTCCACCATGAATATGTTAGCATATTGTGGTGCCATGCGTGTGCCCATGGCTGTGCCATTAATCTGTAGATATAAGTTGTCACCAAATTCGAAGTAATTGTGAGTGAGTACGAAGTGACAAAGTTCAGTGGCGAGGTGTGCTGTGGTTTTGTCCGGGATAGTATTCCCTATGGCTAGTAGTCCATCTGCATGTGGGATATTGGTGTATAAAGCCTCCACATCCATGGTTGCTAGGATGGTGTCATCAGGTAGGTTGTCAATGGTCTGTATTTTCCTGAGGAAGTCAGTGGTGTCCCGTAAATAGCTGGGTGTGCTGGTGGCATAGGGCCTGAGGATAGAGTCCATGTATCCTGAGACTCCTATCACGGTCTACTCTATCACTGGACCACTCTACACAACAGGTACACTTCCTGGACACCACTGAACAACTACATAATGGACGAATAAATACCACCTTATACCAGAAACCAACAGACCGATACTCATATCTACATGCCTTAGCTGCCAAGTTTACACTTGCAAATTCGGGAAAGTTCTGTAGGTGGAGCCCAAGGAGCGGGGAGCACCGCAGATGCTGTGATACTCTAGAAATTGCCACAATCTCTATAGACATCACAAGGAATTCTTAGAGAGACACATAGCCAGAAGTGATGTCACAGCATCCACAATGTCATTCCCTCCATTTTTTTCTCCCACTGCTCAGTTGATTGAGTGTGGCAATTGACAGCAGGAGGCAAATGGTACGCCTTGAGTGAAGGGCTGCCATTAGAGCCAAATAAGACTAAAGAATATAAGAAAGGTGACGCTCACATAACAGTAAATGGAAGAAAGTTTCCTTCCTTAGTTCACATCTGACTTATCTGAAAAGCTGCTGATGAGATGGAAGTGCATATTCTGTGACCTTAATAAAGAGAAAATGGATGTGAGCGGCTTGGCCCTCTCATATGAGGCTACCCACATCCACCCACCTCCATAGGGGCACAGCCTATGATAAGGAAACATAGAATGGCTTTAACTTCTCCAAGGTAGACTGTTGTTACACATAAATACCAGTTGATGCCAGTTTCTGTATCTGTGCAGCTTCAGTCCCCAAAGACCTTCCTTATTATCTTTTGTTCTGCTCTTTGTATACACAGCCCAGAAATAAATTTCTTGGGAAAAACTTTAAAAACATTGATTCTTCCCCTGTGGTGGAAAAATTAGCCCTCCTCCTTTCTGACCTGGATCTCCACATCTGCCTTGTTTGTCTTGGCAGCTAAGAAAATCAGGTCTCGAGCTGTGCTTGATGGCTGAGACTCTTTCACCTATGCATAACAGAGATGCTTATGTGTTTTAAGTAATTTTATGTGTTTTTAACATAGTTTTATTGTTCGGTGTTTATGTTTTACTCATGTGTTTTAATTGAGTTTTCGTCACTTGAGTGTGATGGCCTTTGGCCGCATGCAATAAATATTCTGGATAATAAGGAAACAAATAGGAAGGGCTGGGACCCCATGGTGGAGCATGTGCTTTACTTGCAAAAGGTTCCAAGTTCAATGCCCAGCATTCTCACAGTTAAAAATATCAAGATGTAGATGATGTGAATGATCTCTTTCTACATCGACAGAACACTGGTCTGATTCAGAATAAAGCAACTTCATGTGTGTTCAAATAACACATGTACTCATATAAGCACTTTATTCTGACTAAGCATGTGACAGATAATCAATGGAAGGTGGTTTATGAATGTGTGAAATCTGTTACTAACTGTATGTAAATATAGTTTGCTTAATTGTTTCACAATTTAGGAAACAATAGTTTCCAGGGGCAAGGGCTATGAATTTTCCCAAATACAGACAGAATTCTTCCTACAACCTCCAGTACCCAGAGCTCTCATCAATCACCTCAATATTGCTACTAATACCAGTGTTTAAAAGATCTAGTGGGCAACATGATATGTGAAAATTTCCTGGATCTTTTCAGCTGGCAGATGTGCTCAATTAGTTTATATGTGCTTTGATTTTGATAACTTGGCTGGTAGCTCCCAGATAAGTTTCTTTCAGCAGATAACTTGCTAAAATTCTCTGTAAAAGACTGCACCTATTTTTTTAAAAAAACTGCAAAAGATTTTTTTAAAAAAATCTATGTAACCTGGAAGAATGCATAGATTTTTGTGTATGTGTGAGATTTCCCATGGAAGCCAATGCAAGTTTTTTATATGCAGAATCAATTGCCTTTTGTTCAAAGACAAATAGGAGGATGGCAGACATAGAATTGTAGTGAAGTATAAGATAGTGCCTTGATTCACTTTATTCTACCTATTACACTGAAAATATTTTCCTTTTTAATGTTCCCAGATGAAACCTATAACCCTTCTAACATAAAAACTGCTGCTGTCTTCCTTGAGAGAATACATTCTCTTCGACTGTGATCTTGCATTGATATGTATATGTACATTCTGTTGAATTCAGTGGAGCCTATTTACTAGTAATAGCAAGTATGTATCATGAAGTCAGCATGATCTGCCGGCAGGATCTGAGTCCAGTGGCACTTTAGAGACCAACAAGATTTTCAGGGTATAAGCTTTCAAGAGTCAGAGCTCCGTTCTTCAGGGAGAACTAGGTTAGCGTGCTGGACCCAGGTTCAAATCCCTGCTCTGCCATGGAAGCTTGCTGGGTGAACTTGGGCCAGTCTTATGGTCTCCGCTAGTTTTGTTAGGAGAGTGGAATTTCTTTTTCTGAAATTTGCTTTTTTAGATATAACCATTGAGTCCCCTTTCTTCCTTTCAAAACAAGACTTTCTCTTTAATTTCTATTTTATCTTTCTTTGTAGTTTTCTATTATATCTCGGTATATTCTTTGTTTCAGTGTTATTTTAACCCTTACAGGTTTTGGGGTTTTTTGGATGTTACACATCATAGAGACCACAGAGTGGTGCCGTAGCAGGAGGACAAGAAGGACTGGGAAAACGAAACATTGTCTGCCTCTGATCATCTGCAGAGTAAAATTCTGAATTTTTGCAGAACCTCCATGTCTACCTCCACTCTCTTGGAATTTTTCTTTTGATGAAAATGGAATTGATTCTAAACAGACTGCAAATTCCTAAAGAGAGAAGAATCAGAGATATTGGGTAAAGAAGGTGTAGGAGAAATAAACAATTACTAGCCTATTCAAACATGAACTATATTCCAAATTAAAAACCTAAAAGATAGATAATAAATAAAAATGATTTACCTGGTGGGGTACAGGTTATAAGGAAGTTTCCAGGCTGGTGGGGTAATGTTCCATAACTATGGTGCCATCAACAAAAAGGCCCTTTGAGCTATCCATCAATTTCTCCACAATGAATATACACACAACAAACCTTCAAAAGTAGGTTGACTGGGGGTAGGTTGAAAGCACTTTGAACTGTTCTCAGCGGAAACTGAAGCCTGTGAAGCTTTTCCAATGATACCAATTTGCAGCAATATTCTGCACTAACTGCTTTCTGAACAACCTTCAAAGGCAGCCCCCTTACAAAGTAAATAACGGTAATCAAGTCTGGATAAGAACACAGCATATCCAGACAGACAACTGAGGCCATATATGGGTTTTCCATGAAGGGCCACAGCTGGCAAACCAACACAATTTGAATAAAGGCGTTGTGCACTACCGAAGGATTGAAAAATTCCTCCAACTTGCAAACCTTGGTTTGGATTTAACATTTCTTTTATGCCACAGATCACAAATACTTATGTAAGGATGGTGGCTCATGTCCACTTTCCCCTCTTCCAGAAATCCTTTTTGACCCTGGGAAAATTTATTCTTGGGATTACAGGATAAGGTCATAGTATGGAGTAATAGCCATGAGGTCAATGTGCTAAGATGAGGAGGGGAATGGGATGTAAATGCTCCTCTTTCTTCAGTCATCAGAGCTCTGTTAACAGAAGACACAGATGCACTCACAGAAAAAGAGAAGAGAAATAATAATAACGATAATAATATTTGATCTATATACTGTCCCTCATGACAATCACCCTGTGAGGTGGGTGGGGCTGAGAGAGCTCCGAGAAGGTGTGACTGACCCAAGGTCACCCAGCTGGCTTCAAGCAGAGGAGTGGGGAATCAAAGATCAGATTAGAATTCTGCTTCTCTTAACCACTACACCAAACTGGCTCTCAGAAAGAATCTGCCCCTTCCTCCTCTTCACTACAGTCCATCGATCAACATTGCTGTGTGTCCCATGATCTAGGGAATCATCTTGAATGAAATGACTGCTGGAGGCAGAGGACAGTGTGGAATATCCCTGGCCATCAGTGCCTTTCATGGATTCCTCTAGATTTAAGGGAAGTGCAATGCAATTTACAAAAGTTAACACCTCCTTCCTTGATGGCACCATCATTGACTGACAGCAACTCAGTCTTGTCTAGACTGAGCTTCAGTTTAGTGTTTCTCAACTATTCCATTCCTAACTCTAGTCACGAGTTCAGAACATACTCTTCCTCACCTGACTGAGCAGAAAAGACAAGAATTGCACACAATAAGCATGCTGATACTGGCACTTTAAATTCCTAAATTCCATATGGAATCTCTTGTGATTTCATGTAGATATTAAGCAGCTACAGAATAATGTTGTGCCATCTGTAAACTTATGTGCTTCACTGCTTGCCCCTGCCTCCAGAATCATTAAGAACCAATTAAATAACACAGAAGGACCTCAAATCCAGTTTGGGCAGCCAGACTGCTGAGCTGGATTATTTGGCTGTAGCAAGCATCTTCTGACTGCCACCACAGGCAGCTGCAGGCAGCAAGCAAAAGGTATCGGCACAAATGGAGCTCTGTGAGGCTGGCTGGGCAGGGAAGGAGGTAGCAGACAGAGTGGATTCCCATCCCATTCTGCCCCTCTACCTCCATCTAAGCTCCAAAAGAGCCCCTCAAGCCACTGCCACCAGCCACCTTATAAACTCTGTGGCTCCACCCCGCCCAGGTCTTGAGATTCTCAGGTTTGACATTGGGATTCTCAAGATTAACATTGGTTCCCTTGCTGCAGTTTGGTTCTGTTTGGCTTTGTTGGTTAAGCTTTCAATGGACTTTTAATGTGGAACCACAGAATTTCAAGGGGAGGCAGACAATCTGTGATGTTTAAAAGTCTTGAAAATATTTCCCCCATAGGATAAAATGGAGAGTGGCTGGGGGCAGCTTGTTCAGGGGCCTATAGAATTGGACCCGGGGTCCAATCTTCCTGAACTTTGGGGGTTCTTTAGTGGACTATCAGGAATATGTTCCCTAAAAATTTGATGGTGTTTTCTTTAAAAATACTCCCCTCAGAAGGAACAATGGTCTTGGATCAGAGAACGTGACCCAGATTTCTGACCCAAATTTTTTGTATCCCTCAAACCTGGATCCAGATCATATGGATTTGGGAGGATGCACACCCCTATTAGGATTATGTTCTATGGCCACCATCTAACAAGACTTAGACCTATTAAGATCATAGATTTCAGTGTAAGCATGCCTAACTCTGGGTTGGATTGCAGCCTTATGTATTTTCTTTTCTTTGAATTGATGGCCATATGTTTGACATTTGTTCTATATTTCATCTATAATATTTTTATTTCAGAATTCATATATGAAATGTAAGCACATGCCATCTTAATTTGAACATTTTTTTCCTGGATATATGATTCAAGCCTCTAAAATTTATGGAACAGAATCAATCCAACCTTGCCCTGATTTTTTGTTTATGCTCACAGAATCACAGAATCACAGAGTTGGAAGGGGCCATACAGACCTTCTAGTCCAACCCCTGCCCGATGCAGGATGAGCCTAAAGCATTCCTGACAAATATTCATCCAGCCTCTTCTTGAAAACTGCCAGTGAAGGGGAGCTCACCACCTCCCTAGGCAGCTGATTCCATCTTTGAACTACTCTGACCATGAAAAGGTTTTTCCTAATATCCAGCTGGTATCTTTCTGCATGTAATTTAAGCCCATTGCTTCAGGTCCTATCCTCTGCTGCCAACTGGAACAGCTCCTTGCCCTCCTCCAAATGACAGCCTTTCAAATATTTAAAGAGAGCAATCATGTCCCCCCTCAACCTCCTCTTCTCCAAACTAAACATTCCCGAGGCCCTCAGCCTTTCCTCATGGGGCTCAGTCTCCAGACCCTTGATCATCCTCATCACTCTCTTCTGTACCCTCTCAATTTTGTCCACATCCTTTTTCAAGTGAGGCCTCCAGAACTTCACACAGTACTCCAGGTGCAGCCTGACCAGGGTAGTATGGAGAGGGACTATGACTCCTGTGATTTCGATGCAATGGCCCTTTTGATACAACCCAAGATTGAGTTTGCCTTTTTTGCCACCACATCACACTGACTGCTCATATTTAGTTTACAGTCCATTCTTACCCCAAGATCTCTTTCGCATACACTACTACCCAGAAGTGTATCCCCCATCCAGTATTTGTGCTTCTCATTTTTGTGGCCCAGATGTAATACTGTGCACTTATCTATGTTGAATTGCATCCTGTTCACAACTGCCCACTGCTCCAGAGTATTTTAACTCTATCTTCTTGGGTGTTTGTCACTCCTCCCAATTTGGTATCATCAGCAAATTTAATGAGTAGCTCATTTGCCCCTGCTCCAAATGGAGTACTGAAATTACTCCTCCCCATTTTGCACTGATTGTATCTCAGTGATGGTGACACTGGAAGCTCCTCCTTATCCATCCCTTCAGGACATTTGGCTTCTTGACCCTTTGAAGACCTCTTTCACCATGGTTGTCATGCTCACCCCAACAAATCTCCTCCCATCTACTCTCTCCTGGTTCGCCTATAATTTCAGCTGCATTTCCACCCAAGACCTGTCAAGTGTTTAAACCTACCTTGTCAACCTATAATATTGGGGGTTCCATCCTTCCTTTGCTCCCATTGTTGTAGAAACACAAGCAATCATAATTATAGGTGAGGAAACTTTGTTCCTTTTACTGTGGCAAGAAAAGTGCTGTACACCTATCTTTGCCTTGTGGTAAAGGCAGTAGTGAGAAGTCATACACACTGAAAGGAATGGAACTTTATCTCACCTGAACACCTGTTTTCCACTAAACTGTTTCTTTCTTGTAAAAACTTATGCTTTATATATTATTGGGAAATTCAGTGCTATTGCGCCCCAGGAGAATCAGTAATCATCATTTTAGTCATTTCCTCTGAATTTTTAAAATATTTTTGTGTTCCCTTATACTTGTATTTATATATCTGAATCAGAAATATTTTTATGCCAATATCCTCTTCCTCTGGGCTTTATTCCCAGATTTCTGCATTAAAGGATATGATTGATCAGATTACAGTTATGGCTGTCTGCTCAACAGTTCAAAGTAACCTTACCTGTGAAGTTTTCCACAACATTAATGAGCTCTTATGTAACTAGTCCCCATACATTTCTTTGGGAGCTAAGCCTCTCTATTATACCCTTTTACCATGGTTTTAATTCATAGAAAACAACCAGTTATTTCATTTAACTGATGCGAGCTGGGACCCAAAGCTGATCATCCAGAGCCCCTTCTGATCAATTACCTGGCAACACAAACAGGGGAATGATATTTATAGGTGATCCACCCCCTGGCAAATTGATCAGATTTTAGCCTTTTCCATATTAGGATCTTTCTGAATTGTTGTAGCCCAACTCTTTCAAGGTCACCTGAAATGAAATACATGAACACATGAAGCTGCCATATACTGAATCCATCAGTATTTTGGATTCAGTATATATTGGTCCATCACGGTCAGTTTTGTCTACTCAGAAGGACAGCAGTATCCAGAGTCTCAGGTAGAGGCACTTCTCATCACCTCCTGCCTGGTCCTTTTAGCTGGAGATGTCAAAGACTGAAACTTCTACATACTAAGCAAATGCTCTAACACTGAGCCTTTAAAGCATTTTAATGACTTTAAAACCTGCATTTTCTGGTTTAAAGGCTACATAAACTGTGTGTATGCATGTGCACATATGCATGTGCTTTCGTCATGCACAAACGGGTTAAAATGTCACAAGGATGAAGACAGTTCGGCTTGTTGGATGAAAATATGGGAATATAGTTCACTTGGCAGAATTTTAGAATTACATATGAGCTTACTTCAGTTAATGTCCAGAGTTACATTATACAAGCATTATTCTTTGTATTTCTATTGCTAAGGCAATCAGAAACATCACAAGTTCCTTGCTGCAATTGCTTGCTGCTTTTTTTAGCAGCAGCCCCTTTATAAAGGACATTTCTGTAAATATAATACATTCAGTCATTGTAAGTGCTCTGGGTGAGATGATGATTGTGTGGCCTTTTTTCTTGTTAAAGGTTAATATTTTCATGCATTTGTGAAGTACTGTAGACTAGCTTGCTAGCATGTGGGCTGCTCATTATGAGATAATTGTCTCAAAGATATGCTGAAAGTGCTTAAATATTAAATATATGCCACTTATAAGCAAATAGTCGCTGGGATTTTAGTACAGATGAATGAAAAAATGTAGGTTAACAGATAACGGTAGCTGAACACAAAAGATAACAAGGCTACAAAAAATACCTATAATAAACAGTTGCTGCACCACATACCTTGTTTGTATTTATTAGTAATTTTTTATTAACAATTTAAAGAAAAAATATAAAAATCAATTAAATAAGAACAACAAGTCTCAATATAACAGAAAAAAAGTTGCAACTGAAAAGGAAGGTTGCAGGAAGAGGCACACCTCACTCAAGAAATAATTCAGAGTACACATCAGCAGACAGAGCCCTACCATGCTGTTTTGCACGGAGTCAGACTATTCATCCATTTATTACCTACCAAATGTCAGTGGCCCCGGTCTGGATAGCCCAGGCTAGCCTCGTCCAAGATAAGCTGGGTAGTACTGCGATTGATTAGTACTTGGACAAGAGATCACCAAGGAAGTCCAGGGTTGTTACACAGAGGTAGGCAATAATGAATCACCTCTTAACATCTCTTACCTTGAAAACCCTATGAGGTCACCATAAGCCACCCACAACTTAACGGTCCTTTTCACCTCCACCAACTGACAGTGGTTCTCCAGTGCCTCATGGATGACTGTTCGAAAGAGAAGCACAACCTGGGATAACTGGTTACAACTCAAGGGATCCAAAATATATAGCTTCTGTCCCTTTACCTTTCTCAAATGTTGGACAGCTTTCCTGCAAGAGCAGAAGCTGTGTTAGGTCCCACAAAAAGTTATGTCCAGGTAGACAAAAAGTGATCAAGGTGAAAATGAATCTAGAAAAGATGATAGCAGGTAATGAAATCAGTGTTCTGGGAGGGACTGGTGTACTTGTGATAAGCTAATAGAAGTCACATCTATTTGACAAGGCAAGTAGCCTGTTTATTTTTATTTATTTTACTTGATTTATACCATGCCTTTCTCCCCAATGGAGATCCAAAGTGGCTTACATCATTTTCTCTCCTCCATGTCATCCTCAAAATATCTCAGTGATGCAGGTTAGGCTGAGAGGATGGCTGGTTACCCAATGAGCTTCCATGGCAGAGAGAGGATTCAAACCAGATCCTAGTCCAACACTTTAACTATTACACTGCATGCAGCTCTCTAGGAATGCTCTTTGATCAATACCTGGTTTTTGAAAGGTAGGTTGGAGTGTTTAGGAGGACCCATTTTTAATTACATATTTCACATAGCCTCTTTTCCTTTTTAGACTCATCTAACCTCACTATACTGATCTATGCTTCTGGAATATCCAGGCTTGACTACTACTGTCAATCTAAGTGGGCCGCCTGGGAAGACAACGTAAAAAATTGATGTAGAGCAGTGTCCTTCTATTCAGCCCATTCAACCTGTTCTGACCTGGCTGCACTGAGTTTGCTTCTGGGCTCTATTCAATGGTGAAGCTGTAACCTCTTTAAGCTCTTCATGGCCAAGGACTCACAGACACGAACCTACATACCAATTACTGTCAGGTTAGCAAGCTCCATTGATAGTACCTTTGCTTCAGTATGTGAGAGTGACAGGAGCAAAATGTTACAGCTTTTTTAGTTCTCAAAAAATGTTTTAGAAAAAGTAAGACTTTTCTTTTTCAGCTACCGTTTACCTGAGAGGGGTCTTTCCTGCAGTGTTACCAACTGAGGTTTCTTCATGAGTTACTGTCAGGTGTAAGGTTTTGATTATTTATTATTGTTTTTCACTGCTTTCTGTTAAACCACTTTGAACATGGTATAAAATATTTTACAGGAATAAAAATAAAGAAAGCAAACCAATCCCAATGGTAATGTGCTATCATATTGGCTATAGGTAGAGATGCTAACTCCAGGTGCCAATTCCTGGAAATCTGGGAGTGAAACCTGGAGATGGTGGGGTCTAGAGCAAGACTGGACCTTAGCAGAGCATCATGTCATCGGGTCCACCCTCCAAAGCAGCCATTTTATCCAGGGAACCAATCTCTGTAGTCTTCTTGAGATCAACTGTACTATGGTTGTTGTGGATTTTCCGGGCTGTGTAGCCGTGGTCTTGGCATTGTAGTTCCTGACGTTTCGCCAGCAGCTGTGGCTGGCATCTTCAGAGGTGTAGCACCAAAAGACAGAGATCTCTCAGTCTCTGTCTTTTGGTGCTACACCTCTGAAGATGCCAGCCACAGCTGCTGGCGAAACGGCAGGAACTACAATGCCAAGACCACGGCTATACAGTCCGGAAAATCCACAACAACCATCATTCTCCGGCCGTGAAAGCCTTCGACAATATATCAATTGTACTAGTTGGGGGACCTCTGTGCCCCACCTGGATGTTGGCAACCCTTATTATAGGCCACAGACCAGAGATTCCAAGCCCAGCCAAGCCTGAAAACCTGTAAGTGAAGAAATCAGGAACTGAGGCTTTGAAGTTATGCTCTAACATTGCATGAAGCACAATCTATTTTATCAATATATCAAAGCAATTCTTATTTAATGGGGCTTATTCCCAGGAAAGTAGTTTTAGGATCTCAGCCTATATACACTAAGCTAGTTTTCTGTCTCTTGCATGATTACCTTCATTTTAATTGATGTCCAGTGGCCATCCAGAAAAATAATCTACCAACATCAATTTTATTTCTGGACTAGAAACACAGGGATTTGTCTATTTATAATGTTAATAGAGTTGAAATATTTAGTTAGCTCCAGTGCAAAATTTCTGCCTATGTTAGAGCTCTTGTGCAAGTGGGAACACAAGAAAAAAGACTATGCTAGTGGTTTGTGCTAACTTATATAGCCTCCATTTGTATTTCTATTTGCACAAGATTGTGCACTATAATATATAGGCAGGAAAGTGCTAGGTGTTGTACAAGATCTTGCACAAGCAGAACTGCATTAAGTCCATTTATGTGCTTGTACACCACTGGATCCAAGCCATAGCTTGTGCAATACTAGGGATCCCAGTCCCCTGGTGGGAGTGGGGGATCCCTCACGTCCACCCTCTGCCCCATTTACCTGGCCAGCAAGGAGGAAAGGTGCAGGAACAAGCCTCCCGGGTGCACTTCCAGGTTGGTGCGATGACATCAGTTCCTGGAACTGAAGTCGTTGTATAGGTGCAGGGGTGAATGCGCACAAATAGCATGATGGGAGCGGTTAAAAGGTAAGCACCGAGTCCTCTCTCCTGCCAGGAGGATAAGGAAACCTGGCGACCCTCTGCAATACTGTGCACAGTTACTCCAGACTGTCCATTGATTAGACTGAAATAACTCTGCATAGGATTGTACTGATACTTTCTGAAGGATTTCAATATTAATAATTCAGACTTCACGCCACATGGAAGTCTTATATGGGTTTATTGCCAGTATACAGCTACTCAAGTAAAAATCTGAGAGCCAAGCTACAAGTGACACCTTACACAGGTTGGACACTTGTCAGCTTCCCTCAAGTTTTGATGGGAAATGTAGGCATCCTGGTTTGACAGCTTGGCTCTCCATTACAGCTGCAAGACCAAGATCCCTACATTTCCCATCAAAACTTGAGGGAAGCTGACAAGTGTCCAACCTGTGTCAGGTGTCACTTGTAGCTTGGCTCTAAGAGCACTCCACACACAAATGTCCAAATGCTGCCTATTATATTTCATTTCTGGCAATATTGTATAATCTTGAGACAGCATTTTCCTTCCATTTTCTAACTGGATAACTTTTTTCAGATTTACTGTAAGGTGCTAATAATTCTCCTAATTAATTTTTCATTAAAAATCTGAAGCAGCATAAATTAAATGTAGTATACACTATCATCTTGTACTTTGTAGTTGCATTTTCATATGGTAATCTGTTATTTAAGCCTTGCATTATAATTCCACTGCCACCATTCCCTCATTTTTTTTATATGTCAGCAGCTCCAGCTGTTTGAAAAAGATTTTCTTACATGGGGTTGAATTGTGCAGTACTTCAGAGATCAAGGGTACATTCCCAGAATGCTTTAATAATACAAATTATTTAGCTGGGTCACAGTGACAATCTCCATTTGTTTCTGTTCTGACAATGGTAGTTTTACCTGGGAAGAGAAACCTCAACTTACAATATTTTAAACTGTTACTCATCTACATACCACAGTCAATGAGACTTTTAATATTGAGGCTGCCTATTCCACAGTCTGTCTGTAAAGGAATGCAGTGTGCACCTCTGGGGTGAATACAGACAAAATGTTTAGTGAAAGGACACATTATTCAACAGGTAACTTGTGTAAAATCTGTAGTTTTCATTTGCATTTTGCTAATGAGCAGTCAGCTTGCTCAATATAATCCACCTGTTTGGCTCATGTCCTACTCACTGGTTGCAATCAGGGACCTGATTTTTGGCCTGAATGGTTTGGATGTGTCCAAATGAACTTAAATGTATGATTACGGGCTGCTTTCTCAAAGCTGCCCTGCCCCTGCATACTTACCTGCTGCCATCTCTAGGCAGTAAAAGGCACACAGTGAAATTACTTACATCTGAAGAAGTGGGCTCCAGCCTACACGTACTAATCTTTAAGATGCCACAAAGACACTTCCTTGGTTTCGCTGCTGCAAAAGTAACATCAGTATCCTACTAGAATTTGTTTCTACTTGTTAATTCAATCCTAAATTTCTGTACTTGAAATCAAGGTGAGCCAGCAGGTACTACAATCCTCCTCACTCTTTAGTAGGATGTTACCGAGTGGTTACATGTGCATCATGGTCAATGTTTATATGTATTCAGCTCTTGTTCTTGTATACTTAATAGGAGCAGCCATGAAGCCGCTCTGGTTTCTAGCCAGAGATTCAAGCCAGAGGTTCAAGGGTATTCTATCCAGGCTTCCTAGGATGTGAATATCCCAGGCAAATCAGTGGGATGTAATGGTTAGTTTTGGATTGCATTGGGAAGACGACCTACATGCAAATCCCTGCTTGGGTCACAAAGGTCACTCTGCAGCCTTGGCTGGTTTTTAGCCCAACATACTCATGGGGCTGTTGTAAGGAAAAACTGGGATTGCTCCATCCATGTGTATGTCACCCGGAGTTTCCTGGAGAAAAGGTGGGAGATAATACGAGGAATAAGAGAAAAGGGACCTGAACAGTATCTGGTGCTTTAGTGCATGGAGTGGAAAGTGTACCTATAGGGCCTAGGTGATTCTTTTTCTCTAAAAGTAAAACTCTTGGATCATAAGTTACATCTCTACAGTGGGCCCCATACTTGCTAAGCCAACCTGACTATTATAATGCTGTGGAAGCATGTAACAAGGCTGTAACAAGAGTAATAAGCTCTGCCATTTTCTCCTACTTAGAAGATTTTAAGAACTGCAGGGAAATCTATATACATGGATATGTTCACATGATACTTTACTGATGTATGTATATTTATTGGTGCTGAAATCACCCCCCCCCCCACCATCACTAACCACTGCCGTATCACACGGGAGGTCAGTTTTGAGCTTCAGTTGTTTCAGGAAGGAACCATAACGTCTTGTGCATACGTGCAGGCAATCCATTGCTGTTATGCTGTTGAGTTACCATATTTACATGAAAGGAAGATAGCCCTGAATATAAGAGGATACCCCCAGAAAAAATTATACACATAAAAGTTTTCCCCCTCATTATTGTACAATACATACTTGCAAATTGTATATGAATATAAGATGACTCCATTTTTTTCTTGACAACACACCTGAGAAGAAAAAGCTAGTCTTCCTTTTGAGTAAATACAGTACAGAATAAGTACATTGATGGCACAAAGTCCCTGGTTTACGACGCCACAAGAGAGCAGCACCTTTTCTCACTTACCTGCAACGTATGCTACGGTGATATTTTGAATTTTCTGGGCTACTCGTATTCTAAAGAGTTATCTATAATTATCAAACAGATATCTTGAAAGAAGATCATCTAAAAGTCATGTCTTTCTATTTTAAAATATCTACAGATTTTTTTTTCCAAAAAAGATGAAAAAAGGGTAGGACTAGGAATGTTAACCTCTGTTATAGGAATAACTTATCTGTTCTGACAATCATTCATTAGCATATGTTTAAGCAGAATACATACTAGTTACAATACATATATATATATATATATTGTACATGGAAAGTTTCTTTTCCAGCTAGAAAATAGACATGGTATTTTATTTTTAAATATGACAACGGTGGCAAGACTATTATATGCTCAAAAATTGAAGAATCCGACTTTGCCTACAATAGAGGAGTAGACTATGAAGAAGACAGAGTTAGCTGAGATAGCAAAACTTACTGCTTTGAGTAAAGAAAAGATATTATCCACATTTTAGAAAACTGGAAACCCCTAATTGACTTTCTGCATGAAACTGGAAAAAAAGAACTGATGATTTGTGGTTTTGAAGAATATTTTCTATAAATATTTGTTGTAGAGAAAATGGAAAGCTTTTCCTATACATATTTCTATTTTTTCTTCCTTCTATGCTTTCTTTCCTTTTTTGTTTCTTTTAAAAGTTGTAAGTCCAGGAGATCTCTGTCCAGACCCAACCTGGAGGTAAATCTGCTAAGGATGCCAGTGTGTGAGTTGTGATATTTTCCCAGTGGAAATAAAAATATGTTTAGAATAGTGGTTTTGAGGAAAAACAGTAAAATACCCCATACTAGGCTCCCTCTTTAAATAGTAGCCCTAGAGGCTTCATTAAATTAAAAACAATCAAGGGGAGACAATATCATGGAACTTTTCCTGCCTTGAAAACCCTATGAGGTTGCCATAGGTTGGCAGTGACTTGACAGCACATATGCACACAATGTAGTTCTGCCTTTTATGTTACTTTGAGAGCAACCCCAAGCAGGTCTACTCCAAAATAAGCCCCATTTTACACAACAGTGTTTTTAAATTTGCAGCCATTCCTATCCCATTCTATGTGATAAAGCAGGTGTTTCTCTCTTTGATCTGTGTGACTGACCAAACAATTCTTCTCTAAAACCTTTACACATGATCCGAAATGATCTGCAACAACAAATAGTTATAAAAACCTGCATCCAGGACAATCTGCATCGTATCATCCCCTGCACTGTACACTACAAAGAGGTCTATACAATATTGGCTTTAAAAATAGCAGACATTTTCCAGCACTTTTGAAATTTACATAGCAAACAACCTGAAATGGACTTCATCAACCTATCTAGCCATCTTCTATATTTTAAATTATTATTTTTCATTCAAATTTCAGCCAAAGTTAAAGTTCATATACTCTCTTTTCTCTGTATTTTACAAACTGCAGTTTCAGGAACTTCAGGAACTTTTTCATTTCTCCAAGTATCTGAAGAAGGGAGCTTTGACTCTAGGAAGCTTACACCCTGAAAATCTTGTTGGCATTTATGTCTCAGAGCCAAGCTACAAGTGACGCCTGACACAGGTTGGACACTTGTCAGCTTCCCTCAAGTTTTGATGGGAAATGTAGGCATCCTGGTCTTGCAGCTGTAATGGAGAGCCAAGCTGTAAAACCAGGACGCCTACATTTCCCATCAAAACTTGAGGGAAGCTGACAAGTGTCCAACCTGTGTAAGGTGTCACTTGTAGCTTGGCTCTCACTGGACTTGAACTTTGCTGCTCTACTGCAGACCAGCATGGCGGCCTCTCCTGAAACTATCCCTCATGTTGTGTGCTGGCTTGTTTTTATGTAACGGAAGAGTGAAGCTTCTATCATGCCAACTTCACATTTCTTAAAAATATATCGTTTGCTTCCAACCAAAGAGAATATACTCCAGGAACATTTTTTTTTGAGTTGTTAACTCTTCTTTTCCTGAATTACTTGTTGCTGTTGTTGAGTATGTCACACCAAAAGGAAATACATTTGCTTTTGCTCACAGTAACACACTGTCTTCATACCATGCAGATTTTGTATCCTTACATTCAAGCGGGAAAAAAATGAAGTGATCAGGATGAAAATCAGACAGCTTTACAAAATAAACCTTTGAAGAGAACCCATAATCAATCTGTCACTAAAGAAGATTTCATAAAGAAGATTTCATAAAGAAGCAAGGTCCCCCCCACTCCCACAAGTCAATACTGAGACCATAAAATAGGGATTGTTCTTAATGTAGTGAGGCACAAACTGGAGATTTCTTTAAAAAGCAAGTATGTGGCAGCTAAAGAAACAATATACACTAGAGGCAAATGAAATGTGAACAGTTAACACTGTATGCAAAATGAGAAAATAGTTTGAAAAGCCAAGATTTTTCAGCTTGGTGCACTCAGAACAGCAGAGTTCTTTAGGATTCTTTGAACAGTAAGGAGACACTGTAACTGGAGCAACTTCACCAGACAAGTATTACTGAAGAGAGAAAAAACATCCCTCTGGGTGTTGGTGAAGCCATTTTTGTTCCTTTTCTTAATTCCTAATTATAGCAGCTTTCTCCACAATGGAAAGATTAAATTAGTGAGTGAGGATCACAAGCAGCTTCTGCTCAATTTATTTCACTCCGAAGAACTAAAGCAGTTGCGGGTAGAAGGTAGGAGTGGCTGGTCATTCTCCAAGCAATTGAAAGTAGCTTATTATCCTTTTCCAGTGCTGCTATAATCACTTTCTTATCCTCCTCCTTAAAGCTACCACAGCAGCTTATCTCCTCTTTCTCTTTCATATGAAGAAGAAAGTGGCATGCACACACATAACAACAACAACATTTAATTTATATACCGGCCTTCAGGACAACCTAATGCTGGACTCAGAGTGGTTTACAAAGTGGGTTATCCTCACGACAATCACCTTGTGAGGTGGGTGGGGCTGAGAGAGCTCTGAAAGAGCTGTGACTGACCCAAGGTCACAGCTTCAAGCGGAGGAGTGGGGAATCAAACCCAGTCCTCCCACTCTTAACCCCTACATCAAACTGGCTCTTTTGATCTGGATAGAAAAACAACATCAGTATCATTTCCTCTCTGCTTCCCCTTCATTGTGGCTAGAGTTGCCAACAATCTGGAGAAAAAAATGACCTGCCCCCTTAACAGAAAATTAATGGGATGTTATTTATCTGCATGCCATGAAAAGCTTCATCTGCCCATTCTGACTCATTAAGCCACTATTAAAAGGGCTGAACATTTTTTTCTCCAGGCAGCACTATGTATGGTGCACATAGGAACAAGCTGCCTGATCTGCTGAAGATAATAAAATGACCTGGGCTTCCATCCCTGGGGAAGCATCCAGGACCATGCCCAGGCTCCTCACCATCGGCATAGGCACCAACGGGACCCCATCCAAGGCTGGGAGCTGTATTCCTACACCTGTCAATCCACAATCCAGATACAGGATCTTTATCTTCACAGGATTCAACTTCAGTCGACCCTGCTTCAACCACCCAATCATCGTCTACAAAGCCCCAGCCAGGGTATCCGGCACAGTGTCCGGTCGACCATCTAACAGTAGATATAATTGGGTGTCATCCACACCTAAACCGAAACTCCGAGCCAGCTGGGAAAGGGGATGCATATAAATGATAACTAACACTGGGGAGAGTATTGCCCCCATAAGGGTGCCACATACCAGTGAGTAGCATGGTGATGTCTGCTTCCCAAGTGTCACCCTCTGTCCCCGACTGTGGAGAAAGGAGATCAGACACTGTAATGCGATCCCGTGTATTTCCACATTGGAGAAGCAGTGGGTCAACAACTCATAGTTGACTATGGGCCAAGCTACAAGTGACAAATGACACAGGTTGGACACTTGTCAGATTACCTCAAGTTTTGATGGGAAATGTAGGCATCCTGGTCTTGCAGCTTGGCTCTCCGACTGCTGTCCAATGGACTTTTCAACTGTCACTTGTCCAACATTCCGCCAAGCTGCCTACATTTCTCATCAAAACTTGAGGGAAGCTGACAAGTGTCCAACCTGTGTCATTTGTCACTTGTAGTTTGGCCCTGTGTCAAATGCCTTGTGTGAACTAACAACAACAGCACCAACCAAATCCACATGTCTATGGAGATTGTCTGTTAGGGCGACCAGCACCATCTCTGTCCCATGACATGGGCGGAAACTGGACTGGAAGGGATCCAGGATAGAACTTTGGTGAACCTAAGCAGGACTGCCTGAGGACCATGGCCTGAATGGGAAACCTCACGGGATTCCTGTCTATGCTTGTTTGAGTTCCTTAATGGAGGAAGAACGATTCTTTTTTAAAAAAGGGAACATTTACATACTTTGTAGAATAACATGTTCTTCAATGGCAGGGCAATGATGTGATAACGTTTTCATTTTAAAGAGACCAAGATATGTATATAATCATGTTTTACATGCTAATTCTTTTAAAAACATTTCTGCACAAAAACACCAGCATTTAAATCAGTTTACTCTGAGCATAGAATAGCCACCACTTTTATAACAGGAACTGCTTTTTAGATTTCTAGTTGAAGCAAGAGAATAGACAAGCATGATTTTTCCATGACTTGTCCCACTTACTCTATCTGTTGTATTTCAAATGTATCTAGAGTTATTAAATATTGGTTTGGATCATTTGTGGTTGGTTTGTTGCGCGGATCTATTTGTGCCATTCTCGTGTTGCTCATTGTAGCTGTAAACACATAATATACAAGTAAATTCTATATTTCTGTGTATCCCATTTTGGAACTAGTACAAAGGTTAAAGGATGCATCCATATTTCACACTTGTTCAGCTACAGAGCCTACAAAATTAGTAGCTATTGTATTAAACAAGTTCAGCAAAGCTGCACAAAGTGTATGTTTGACTGACCTTTGTTGATTACTTTGTCCAGAAACACGATCTATTTGTAAGGTCTTATTTTTAAGGCCAATTATTCCTAAACTAGGGCACAAAGCATATTACACAGATAGGTTTTAAAAATGGTCAATTCAATACAATTTCCAATAAAATATTATAGTTCTCTCAGACTTTTATGTTAGCCTAGTATTTTGAAAGACTGTGGTCAGATGCCCTAAATGTCTAGTTAGCTTTCCTATATCAAATTATTTAACTCCTGGCAAGAGATCACAAATAACGTTTTAGATTCATTACTGGGTAGGGCTGCCAGTCCCCCAGTGGGGGCAGGGGATCCCCTGCTCCTAGCCTCTGCTCCCTGCCACCGCTCACACCTGGCCAGTGGAGGTGCAGGAGGTCCACGGGGAATGGGACTGGGAGGCAAGAAACCTCCCAGGCCAGCATGCAGCAGGCTCACTCCCCATGGGTGCAATGACATTACTTCCATAAGTAATGTTATTGCGCCTGGCAACAGGCATGCTCCCACCCTTCACAGGCATCGAGGATGGGAGCATGCCCACTGCTGAGCACGATGTAGCCTCTGGAAGTGACATCATCATGCTTGGGGGAGCGGACTTCCGGTTTGAGATCCATGGAGGTCTAACGCAGCTCTAAGTGCTGAGCTGACCGGGCTGCCGTTTTGACAGCCGGCGGGGGCAAAAAAGCCCGCGGCCAACTGTTCTCAGGCGGAGAACAGGCATAGAACGCTTAAGTACCTCAGGGCGCGTTGATCTCGGGCGAGGGGGGGTCCTGCGCAATGGACTCTCTTCCGTCCCTTGAGGTCCCACCCGAAGACAGGTCGGCTAAAATCTCTGCGGCAGTCCTGGAGCCAATGCGGTTGGCATAAGACCTACATGCCCAAGCTTCAACAGGGACAAGAAGATCTGAAGGGAATCTGAGATTGAAACAGCGATTACAACCCATGAAAAGTGCTTGAGAAGGTAAAGATCACTATCTCTGGAAACGGGACAGATTACTTAAAGTAATGAAGCATTAAAGTAGACTTTTAAACTGCAACAGATTGACTATAAGGAGGGGAGGTTCTGGCAAGAATTATATTAGAAAAAGGACTAAGTTAAACGGAGTTATTAAAGAAATTGGACTATTGTTTTACATACCTGCGGTTACAAGGAGATATCAGGCTGTGAGAAAGTTTTACCATCGCGAGAACTGCTGTGGGAAGTTGGGAAACAAGAAGTATGTAACAGCGATAGAGTTGCTGGAGAGAAGCGGCCCTTGCCGGATGACAGGAAGAAGGGAATCGCCATCTTTGAAAGGGGAAGAGCTGCGGCTTCAGCGGAAGAGGAAGTAAGCCATATTGGATTACAAAAACTATAGAGAAACCATAGAGAAAAGACGCCCGACATTTTGGACTCTTTAAATGAATTTTTTGCAAAAAGTCCGGGACATTTAAATTAAAAGGACACTAAGCCAAGCGCCACGGAGTTAAGGAAGCGAGCGGACTCGTGGGAGCGAGGCAAAGCAAGCCCCATGATGTCGAAAAAAGAGTGGCAAACGGCGATAGAGAACTTGGATAAAAAACTTTCAAAAGCAATTAAGGAACTTAAGGATATGAAACCTGAGCTGGTGAAAGAGGTTAAACAGACAGTAAAGAATGAACTGGCAGAAGTGAAGAAGGGAATGGAAATAATACAAAACGACCTGCAGGTGACACAGCAAAGAGTCAATGTAGTGGAAAATGCGGTGGAGAACCTAGCAGACACGCAACGAACAGAGATGAGGGCGATGAGGGGAAGAATGGCAGTTGCGGAGAGCAAGCATATGGAGAAGCAGCTGAGGTTTCGCGGCTTGCTGGAAGTGGAAGGAAAGACGGCCCAAGAGCAGATTACTGAGGTGTTAGCTGAATACCTGGGAAAGGAGGAGGAGGAAACTGTGGCTATCCTAGATGTGGTGTACCGAATAAACTCAAAATTTGCAGTCCAGAGGAAACTACCAAGAGACGTGATTGTGCAATTCATGAATAGAAACATAAGAGAAACGATTGTGAGTAAACAATTTCAAGACCCATTGGAGGTTGATGGCAAGATGGTTATTATTATGAAGGAGCTACCCAGATCGGTGTTGCTAGATCGGAAAAAATACAAAGCCTTAGTCTAGATTCTGAAGGACATGAAAATAAGGTACAGATGGGAATTACCGGAAGGAGTGTCCTTTGAATTTGGAGGAGTGAAAAAGCGCATCAGATCTGAACAAGAAATGGAAAAGTTCTTGAGGGACAATGAAAAGGACTTACCAACAACAAGGCTATGAATATGGAGTGTAAAGTTTTATCTTGGAATGTAAATGGACTTAATTCACCGAATAAGAGAAAAAGTATTTTCCACTGGCTATTAAAACAAAAATGTGATATTGTGTGTTTGCAAGAAACTCATATTAGGAAGCAGGATGTAAAATATCTTAAAGTGAATAAATTAGGCAATGACTTTGTAGCGGCCTCAAAAAAGAAAAAAAGGGGAGTGGTATTGTATGTAAAAGAGGAGCTGCAGCCAAAATTAGTGATTTCTAATCCAATAAAAAATTTTATTAAAAAAAAAATCATGCTTGGGGGAGCATGTGCGTGCTTCACACGTGCAGGAGAAGATCATCAACATAAGTGCCAGGTTCCCCACCCCCACCCCCACCCCCACTGCTGGGAGGTTAAGGGGACCAGGCAACATTATTACTAGGTATAGTACACAAGAAATACTATCACAAAATCTATGCTTTCTTTCTAAGCTTTTATTATTAAAGGTAAAGGTAGTCCCCTGTGCAAGCACCGAGTCATTCCTGACCCATGGGGGGACGTTGCATCCTGACGTTTTCTTGGCAGACTTTTTGTGGGGTGGTTTGCCATTGCCTTATCAAAATCAATAGAAAGTCATATAATTAATCATAGCAACTAAAAAGACCATTAAGGAGAACAATTACATGAGTCCAAAAAAAAATCTGACCCAAAGTTAAGAAGATCACAGGCAAGGAACCCTTCTAGGAAGAAGCTCCTGATCAGTATAGCTTGTCATATTTATAGGTTTTCCTTCTCCTAGTGATAGCTGTCTGTGTTGCTTTAAAGGAGTGCATATGCTTGGCTAACTCACGATCTTATAACTTCAAACACCAGACAAGGCTATCCATACTTGAAACATCTTCTTAAAATATATAAAAATAATTAATTCTTACTACCTGTATAACAACAACAACAATGTTCGATTTATATACCGCCCTTCAGGATAACTTAACACCCACTCAAAGCGGTTTATAAAGTATGTCATTATTATCCCCACAACAACAAACACCCTGTGAGGTGGGTGGGACTGAGAGAGCTCCTTGAAGCTGTTACTGACCCAACGTCACCCAGCTGGCTTCAAGTAGAGGAGTGGGGAATCAAACCCGGTTCTCCAGATTAGAGTCCTGCACTCTTAACCACTACACCAAACTGGCTCTTATCTTATCTTAACAAAGCCTATGTAAAATTAGTGATTACAGGTTTCTCATACATATGAATATCTTTTGACCCTC